>NC_090445.1:710218661-710843661 GCF_031143425.1 Pleurodeles waltl
GAAATAATATACTTGTGGCAGTTCTAATACAACTATATGTGACGTCATACGGCCAACCAGGGGTGATGTCTAAATAAGCCTTTCAAAATGCTGATATGCAGTTAATGGTAGAATAGTACAGAGCAGATGCTAGGAAAGGGGAAACAGTCATTACAAACTAAAAACCAGGACAAAAAGCTATTTTGTGGACAAAAGAAACTACTTAGTTTATTATCTTTTATGAGGTAGTTACTATTACATCTGGATATTGCATTTTGTATTTAAAAACTAAAACCGGATGGACACAATATAATGAGAAGAACTTCACAATAAAACAGATATAGCAACATGACCTACCAAGTTACAAGAAGGATTACAATTGGAAAAGTGAAATAGTGTACTTGTAGTATATGTATTTCCAGTTTTTATGACATCCTATGGCCTACCAAGAGTGATGTCTTTATAAGGCTCTCCATATGCTAGTGTCCTTTATAGATATTAATTTTATTGGAACACTCTTAATAAAAAAGCACTTACCTTTATCATATGTTTTTTTATATTAGTTCAGTGACTACAGCTAAAACAATCGGTTAAATAATTGCAGTGAGTCCAATGCATGATGTCGCTCATTTATTGTGACATACCTTGCAGTTCTACAATCCAAGAGATTGTTTTTCTCCACCGTTCAATGATGATTGAACAGTGCATTATTTTATGGTGTAAAACTTTGTATCTTGAGAATAGTAAAAAAGGGAAAAATAAATGGTTAAAGTTAATATAAGATTGAGATACAGCACGAGAAATGTCAACTGCTTAATTAATAATGTGAACTTTTCCATAGCAGAAATTAAACCTTCATTGTGTAAATTTATATAGTGTAAAATTAACTTATATTTATGTTTTTTTTCTTTTAACACATATCAATGGATTTGTCTATTGGAGTAATGCAGGTATAATTGGTTGTTTCAGCATTTGCAATACATCAAGTAACACACTAGGACACACAGTGATGCATACACTAACACACTTAACAAACACTAATACAGTCACGGATATACCCAGACACACACTGATTCGTACATTAGCACATCCACAGACAGACTCATTCAAACACTGAGACACTCAGGCACACACTGACACGTATACTAACACACACAGGCAGATACTGATGCATATACTGACACACTCAGACACACACTAGTGCATACAGAAACACACACAGACACAGGCCAATGCATACACTGACACAGCCAAGCATACACTGATGCATACATTAACATACCTAGGTCTACACTGATGTGTACAATGACACACCCAGACACACTGAAATATACAGTGACACCCATGCACACACTGATGCATATACTAAAACACCTAGGAACACACAGATGCACTCACTAACGCAGCTAGGTACACACTGATGCATACACTTAAACACACAGGAACACACCAATGCATATGCTGACATACCCTGACACACACTGATTAATACACCTACACACTCAGGTACACACTGATGCATGTACTTACACATCCAGGCAGACACTGTGCATCCATTGGCACACATACCAAACATGAATGCAGTCACTGACACACATGGGCACACACTCATGCATACACTACGACACCCTGGTACACATTGATAGATATCCTGACACATGCAGGTACACACGGATGCCTATACTGACCCACCCAGACACACTGATGCATACACTGACACACTCAGGCACACACTGATGACACTGACACACCCAGGCAGACACTGATGCATACACTGAGACACCCAGGCACATGCAGATACATACACTGGCACCCCAAGGCACACACTGATGCATACACTGACACACCCAGGCAGACACACTAATACATACACTTGTCGCGTAGGCTCTCATTATCCTAATGAGACTACTGGATTTTTGGGTGGCAAGATCGTTCGCAGTGTGGGGGACTAAGTCTGACCCACGGTGAAGGACCCTTGTCACCCCAAACCCGTTTTTTGCTCCGGCTAACTAGCAGTGCCTCATCTCTCCCAAAGGGAAGAGACAATTGGGCAGCCGAGCGCATGACATCTTAGTATTTCCCAGGGAAGTTGTGGTCACTCAGGTCACAACCGGTTCTCTCGTATACAGTGCAGTCTCATATATAAATGACAAAGGCAGTTTGAGTTTTAAAGATTGGTTTAATAAAACAACTGCATTTTAGAAAACAAAGTGTGAGCTGCAATAACCAGAACTATACAACACAGTAGGATTGAAATAGTAACGAGGAGAATGAAACACAAGTATAAGGCAATCATAGTGCAACTACATTATGTTCTCTCTATGTTATATTTTGAGCACAGCCTGTGAAGCTCTAAGCCTGCCTTTCAGGGTCCCCCAGGAGGACATCAACCCTAATACCTGAGCAAAGGCCAGTAGTCTGACTCTGCAACAGGGCAGTCAGCATCTAGTTGTGGGTTCCTGGTCGGAATCTCCCTCTTACGTGTACCAGGACTAGAAAGTGTTTTTATAACTAACACACCGATGTTCTAAGAAACGTCCCTACGTAAGGATGTGTACTTTCTACGAACCCTAAAGACTAAACTTCTACCAGGTCTATCGTCAATGTACCAGACTGTATCCTTCATTGAAACACAAAGCGAGCAAGAATGTATTGTTTGAGAACATAGTGCTAAAGTAAGCTAAACAGTGTGATAGAATGAAATAAAAACAAGACCGTGAAACTGGTTATTGTAAAATAACAGTGCGAGGTTAAATAAAATGCATCTAGGGCAAGGTGCACAGAGGCCTGATACGTTAAGCAAACGCGCATAAAGCTACATTAAAAATGGCTACACTACACACTGACGCACCCAGGCATGCACTGATGCAAATACTGACACACTCAGGAAGACGGTGATGCATATGCTGGCACATTCAGACACACTGATGCATACACTGACACACCCAGACACACACTCATGCGTACACTGACACACCCAGGCAGACACACACTGACACATCCAGACACACACTGATGCATACATTAACACACAGGAACACAGTGATGCATACACTGACACACCCGCACACACACCAATGCATGCAATGACACACGTAAGTACACACTCATGCTTACAAAGACACACTCAGGCACACACTGATACATAGGCTAACGCGCCCAGGCACGTGCTGATACATAATCTCACACACCCAGGCAGACATTCATGCATACAATGACACACCCAGACATACTGATGCATAAACTAACACAGCAAGGCACATACTGATGAATACACTGACACACCCAGGAACACATAGATCCATACACTGACACACCCAGGTAGACACTGATGCATACACTGACAGAATTACCAAACTCTAATGCAGTCACTGACACAACCAGCACACAACCAGGCACCCACTAATGCATACAGTAACATACACAGGCATGTCCTGATGCATACACTGACACACCCAAGCACACTAATGCATATACTAACACACCCAGACACAGACTGATGCACGCACTGATACACCCATGCACACACACATCCATACAGTCACACTTATAGGCGGACATTGATACATATACTGACACTCCCAAGCATACAGTAATGCACACACTGACATACCAAGGCACACGTATGCCTTCACTGACACACCCAGGCAGACACTGATGAATGCGTTGGCACACCCAGGCACTCACAGATGCATACACTGACACACCCAGCCATACACTGATGCATACACTATTACACCCAGACGCACTTATGCATACACTAACACACCCACGCACACACTGATGCATACACTGATACACCCAGGCACACACTGACACACCCAGGCACACACTGATGCATACATTGACACATCCAGGCCCACACTGATGCATACTATTACACCCAGACACACCTATGTATACATGAACACACCCAAGCACACACTGATGCATACAGTGACACACCCAGGCACACACTGACACATACACTGACACACCCAGGCACACACTGATACATACACTGACACACTCAGGCAGACACTGATGCACACACAGATACACCCAGGCACACACTCATGCTTCTACTGACACACACAGGCAGACACTGATGTATACACTGACACACTGAAGCACACACTGCTCCATGCACTGATAGACCCTGGCACACACTCATACATACACTGACACACCCAGGTACACACTCATGCATACACTGACACACCCAGGCACATACTGATGCATATGCTGACACACCCAGGCACATGCTGATGCTTACACTGACACATCCAGGCAGACATTGATGCATATGCTAACACGAGCAGACACACTCATGCATACACTAACACACCAAGGCAGACACTGATGCATACACTGACACCCTTACCAACACTAATGCAGTCACCAACACACCAGGCACACACTGATTCATACAATAGCAGGCCCAGGCACATACTGATGCATAAACTGACACACCCAAGCACACACCAATGCATACACTAACACTCCTAATCACAGACTGATGCACACACTGACACACCCAGGCAGACACTCATCTATATACTAACACACCCAGGCACACAGTGATGCATACATTAACATACCCAAACACACAATCATTCATACACATATGCACCCAGGCACACACTGACGCATATGCTAACACACCCAATTACACACTGATGCATATACTGACACACCCAGGGACACATTAACACATACACTAACATACCTAGTCACACACTCATGCATACATTGACATACCCAGGCACACACTCATGCACACAATGACACACCCAGGCACTCACAGACACATATGTTGACACAACCAAGCACACATTGATGCATAAAATAACACACATGAACACACTGATGCATGCACTGACATGCCCTGGCACACACTCATGCATACATTGACACACCAAGGTACACGCTCATACATTCAATGACACACCCAGGCACACACTGATGCATACACTGACACACTCAGACAGACACTGATGCATATACTGACACACTCCGATACAACTGACACATACAATGACACACCGAGGCAGACAATGATGCATACACTGACACACCCAGGCACACACTCATGTATACACTGACACACCGAGACACACACTCATGCTTACACTCACACACCCAGGCAAGCACTGATACATACACTGACACACCCAGTTAGACACTGGTAGATACCCTGACACAAACAGTCACACAGTGATGCATTCGCGGACACATCCAGGCACACACTGATGCATACAATGACACACTCAGCAGACACTGATGCATACACTGACACACCCAGGCACACACTCACACATCCACTGACACCCCAAGCACACTCTGATACATACACTGACACATCCAGGCAGACACCTATACATACACAAACACACCCAGGAACACACCCATGCATACACTGATACACAGAGGCACACATTGATACACACACTGACACACCCAAGCATACAAATGTACATACACTGATACATACAGACACACACTGACGCATATGTTGACAAAACCTAGGCACATTCTGATGCATACACTAATAAACAGGAACAAACTCGTGCATACACTGACACACCCAGGCACCACTCTCATGCATACTCTGATGTATCCAGGCACACAATGATGAATACACTGACACACTCAGGCAGACACTCATGCATACACTGACACACCCAAGAACACACTAATATATACACTGACACACCCAGGATGACACTTATGCACACACTAACACACCCAGGCACAGTCTCATGCGTACGCTGGCACACCCAGGCACACATTAATGCATAGACTGATACACCCAGGCATACACTTGTGCATACATTGCCACACCCAGGCACACAATGACACATAAGCTGACACACCCATGCACACCCTGATGCATACACTAACACACAGAAACAAACTAATGCATACACTGACACACCCAGGCACATGCTGTTGCACACACTGACACACCCAGGAAGACATTGATGCATGTGGTGACACGCCCAAAACATTGATGCATATACTAACAAATCCAGGCACACACTCATGCATACAGTGGCACACCCAGGTATACATTGACATATACACTGACATACCCAGTCACACTCATTCATACACTAAAACATCCAGAGGCATACACTGATGCATACACTGAAACAAAGACACAGAGCTCTTTGATTGAGTAAATGGTAGCTATAAAAGAACCTTGATTTAAATACTTTTTTTAAAACAGTTTTTTCTTCTTTTTTATGTGTTTAAAGAAAAACTAAACATGGTAGAACAACTGTAACAAAAGGACTTTGCAATGAAGCAACTTGCTTCATTCTCCAAAAAAGATTATGAAGAAACTGGATGAACCAAAAAAAACCTTAACAGTGATGCTTTTTGACTGCATCTAAAAATTCAGGAATAGAAGATATTTTAAGTGCAACAAGCATATGACACTTTGCAGAGTGAATGACTATGCTTTAGGTTCCACACAGGTAGCTGGTATGGTAACTTGTGGAAGAGACAATGGTTGCTCAGAAGATGCAGCAGAAGTGGACTTACTGATGCACTTGCTCTCTCCTGCATCATCTTGTTGTAGACTCTCTCATGTATTGTCTTGAGGTGTTTCCACATCCTGCTAGTACGATGGGAGTACTTTTTTTGCAGTGCCTCTTGACAGCTGCTCGCCACAAATAGTACACTCTGTTTTTAGGTGACATAGAATCTTCTTCCTCCTTGCACAACTTCTAAATGTTCCTTCTGCTGAGAGGCCGAAGCTCCTGTCATTTTTGCAAAAAACACAGAAACACTTCTTCTTGATCCTTTTCAACAGAGATGAGTAGATAAATAACTGTTTTAGGGTGTGGCTATATGTACATGGGTGTGGTCTAATGTACCCACTCAAAAGGCAAGGTTTGCCTGTGTCAGCCAGTGGATTTGAGAATCCAGTCTACAGATTTACAGTTCTTCGTCACTCGTAAAATGACCATGTTTCTTCAAAATAAAATATAGAGTGACATATGTATACTTGTATATATGTTAACCCTTGTGTTATTAATGAAAATAAATGTCACTGTATATTTAAAATATTTTTTTAATTTTTGAAGAATCCACAGTTCCAAATGTGCAGATTCATTCTGATGACGTGATCAGAAGAAAAAATCATAGAGTTCATCCCATCTATGTTTACAGACTTACAGATGAAAAGCTGATCCCAAAAATATTTTAAAATAAATAAAAGTACTTCAATAATGTTTACAAAAATATGATATATTCTAAATTACTTACATATGCAATCTTTACCTCTTAAAATGTAATGCAGTACATTTGAAAAAAAGAATTTCTAATCCAAGGAAAAAATAAAAGCCACAATAATGTGTACAATACTTAGGCCCTCTTAACGAACTTGGCAGTAAACACCGCAGACCGCCGTGCTGACAGCTAACAAAAGACCACCAGTGGTGGTGGATAGCACACCGCTGTATAAAGATGCCAAAAATGAAAACCGCCAAAAAATTCACAACCTCCATCCACCATCAAGGACAACGATGGCGGAAATGCAGGACACCCCATCCCACCACTGCCACGCATTCAAACTCCCCGCCCACCAAATAATGATGCACAAATCAGCTTGGCAGACAGTGAAAGCAGAACAAAAATTGGCGGTACCACCACTGCAGTCAGCAATGGGAACCGGCAACAACAAATGCACACATTAATCCTATAGCTCACAGGACTTATGATTTTACCCCTCATTACTGCCTTGGAGGTGTCCCATACTACCACCTCTGACGCTGAACCTCAATTTACTCTATCAGTCTCCTTCCGAAGTGCACAAATAACCTCATCCTCCATTAAGAGGGTCCGGTCGAAAGTCCACCTCATCCCACTGACCTCGGGAAGGCAGCTCAATCTTAACATCACTGCAGAATGATCTGATAAATGGGCAGGTGAATAAGTTATAGCCTCCACCAGATTGCAGATGGTATAATCAACAAAAAAATAATTGATTCTCGATGCATGACAATACTTTTGATTACAGAATGAAAACTCCTTTGTTTGCCCTGCTGTCTGCATCCACAAGTCACACAAACAAAAATCCTTCTTCAATAATTTTAAATATTGCTGAGACTTTGGAGTGCCCACCGACCTAGAATTTGCTGACCTGTCAATCCTATTATCTAAAATCACATTGAAGTCACCCATCATAATAACTGGATCTGAGAGGCTCAAAAGGTGAGAGAAAGCCGTTCTATGAGGTTCTGGATCATCACATTTGGGACCATAATATCCTACCAAAGTGAATGCCCTACCACCCAGCTGCAATCTAAGAATGATCCATCTCCCTAACCTATCTGTTAATACCTTGGATAAAGTAACATTCAACTGATGCTTAACTAAGATTACCACTCCCTTGGTATTGAAATTATGCTCAGTGGTAACAAAGTCCCCTACCCATTTCTGTGTTCTAAACAGAGTTATGCTTTCATCTTTAGTTCTCTTGCAGAACTATAATCTGAACTGGGGAATCCATAAGAAATTCCAGAATTCTTCTCATCCTTGCTCTCACACGCAACCAATTAACATTCCATGACATCAATTGTATCTGCCCTTTCCTATCTCCCTGGGTCCCCTGACACTTATCCAGGTAAAAATAGAGAAGAAGTGAAATGTTTAGAACAACAAATTGCACTATATAATACGCATTATGATATGGGCGGAGACGAGGAATATTTGAAGAATAAGATTTCTCAGCTAAAATTACAGTTGGAAACTATTTTACAAGCTAGAATTGCCAAGCGTTGGGAGGTAAGGGAACAAATTCATTTTGAATATGGAGAAAGCACGGGAAGTTACTAGCTTGGAAGTGTAAAAAGGAACAGGTGCGTAATATGGTCAAGGAATTGGTGGATACTCAGTCAGGGCTTAGTGTAACATCCTCGGAGGCTATAGGGGAGGTCTTCTATATATTTTCTCTGAACTTTTTATGGAGGAGAGGGAGGTCAGAGAGGAGGAGATTGGTGAGTGGGTGGAAAATGAGATCCCTCCCCGTTTGTCGCAGAGCAAACAGGAAGATTTGTCTAGACCTATCACTGAAAGCGAAATAAGAGCAGTACTAAGAACAAGTAAAAATGGTAAGGCCCCAGGTCCGGATGGTATCCTGGTGGAGTTTTACAAAGTATTGGGGGACTCTATAGTCCCTATTTTCTTGCAATTGTTCTCAGAGATTTTTGAGGGCAGAGGTGTTCTGCCGGCCTCTTGGTATGAAGCCACTATTTTGCTCATTTTAAAGCATGGTAAATCTTCATCGAAGTGCGACTCTTATAAACCTATTTCCTTGTTAAATAGTGACTCTCAGCTATTTGCCAAGATAATGGCGAATAGGTTAAGTACTGTGGTGAGCGATCTGGTCCATTCCGATCAGAGAGTATTTATCCGGGATAGATTCCTACATGAGCAGACATTTAATTTAATGGGGGCTATTGATTAGCTACTACTTATCAGGATCCCCTGGCAGTTATAGCAGTAGATTCAAAGAAAGCTTTTGATAGAGTAAACTGGAAATATCTTTATAAGGTTCTTGACCGCTGTAATTTGGGGCATAAGTTTTGTCAATTCATTTGTTCCATCTACCGGGCACCCGAAGCTAGGTTGTTAGTTAATGGTAGGTTAACAGATGCGTTTAAGATCACTAGGGGCACTAGACAGGGTTGTCCTCTCTCCCCTCTGCTATTTAATTTGTATATTGAACCCTTGGCCAGGAGAATTAGGCAGGATTCGAGAATTTCTCCCTTTAGGAGCAAGGGTTGGGTGAAGAAAGTAGCTCTGTTTGCAGATGATCTTCTTATTTATACTTCTGATTTGTCGACAGCAATGCCTGCTTTGTTGAATATTACAGAAGAATTTGGGAGGATTTCAGGCTACTGTATTAATTCGGACAAGACCGAAATAATGGTCTGGAATTTGAATAGTACAAATTGGCGTACTACGACTTGTATGAGGTATTTGGGGTTGTCAATTGTTCATGATTTGAAACAAATACCCATAGTAAACATTAGGGCGGTCATAACAGAGTGTAGTAAGTTAATGATCAGCTGGTCACATCTGCCGCTCACAATCATTGGGAGGGTGAATCTGATTAAAATTATAATATTGCCTAAATTGAATTACCTCTTTAATTCCATTCCTTTGCGTATGGATAAAAAACTATAGGTTGTCTGTCAACAGAAAACAACCTCCTTTACATGGGCACCTGAGGGTCCCAGGATAGCTTGGAAGAAATTGCGTAGAAGAAGAGAGAAGGGTGGCCTGACGCTCCTGGATGCTCAATATTATGTGGAGGTGTTTCATCTCAAGAATATTAGGATGTTGTTTGATTCTCCAGATTTGTCAGTAGTGGGCACAATGTTTAACTCTATGGTTGCAAAATTCTTTTTATACAAGTTTGGGGATCCCAAATTCTTCAAGAAAGTGAAATTGAAAATACTACAAGATGCTGCAAAGGGCTGGTTTGAGATGCGTTGAGTGGCAAAAATAGAGTACTATAGCCTGGGGGCTCCGGTTTGGGATTCCCCCGGCACTCCTGAATGTTTAAGAGATGTGTTGGCTTGGCCTCTCAAGAGGGCAGGAATCGAAGTCTGGGGGGATTTGATTTGTGCGGGGGCCTTGCTATCTTAAGATGAGCTTGTGGAAATAACGAAGGGATCTCTTTCAAGGTTGAAATACATGCAAATAAGGAATTGGTCTGGTGAGTCTACAATTATTTTAGGTCGCGTGAATCAATTAGAAGAGACTTTGGTAAGGAACCATGCACTATTACAAAAAGTCTTGAAATTGAATTGGGGAATAATAGGTGACTTTAGACTGCCAGGAGACCTTTGGGGGGAAGAGTTCCCTCTTGGGCAGGTGCAAATGTGGTGGTAATCTTCAATGCGATAGGTATTCAAAATTGTTAAACCAGCCTCATTGAGGAGGAATCATCTTTATACGTTGCATAGGGCCTTTTTCTCTCCTAATAGGCTCTCCAAGATGAGGGGAGGCGAGGAAGTGTTATGTGCAAAATGTGGCTTCTCAGGTGCTTCCGATACTCATATGTTTTTCGAGTGCCCAGGGGTGTTTTGTTTTTGGCGGAAAGTGTGTATAACTCTCTCTGCTATTATTCTGCAAAATGTTTGTCCAACCCTATCGTTAGTTATCTTTTTGGTTCAGGAAGGCGAAATAATTAATAAAGATATTAGTACAATATTGTTTTATGCAATACTCTTGGATAGAAGGGAGATTTGCAGGAAGTGGATATTCGTATATTGAGTGGCTTAATGCTTTGATGGTTACTTCAAGATTAGATGTAGGAAAGAGTAAATTGAATAAGGAACAGAAAATAAAGATCTGGTCATGTTTATGGAACTGAAAGGGCACAGTAGTTTAAGGTGTTTTGAATTCATTCATAATGGTGTCCTATGATTATGAACTCAGTTACTCTTGTGTCATGGACGTTGACTTTGGTCGAGGTCTGAATGAGAGAGCTTGGTTCTCCCTGGCATCAGATATCTCCCTATATGGCAAATAGTGTACGGGTAATATGGAGGGGTTTAAAGGCCAGAGGTGTATGAGGACAAAAAAAAGAAAAAAATAACAAAAAAAAACAAATGCACACATTGGCCGATTTGAAAAGCACACATCTGACACACATCCACACCACTATAAAACACACACATACACACTCCACAATCCTTTGTAACGCCAATAGCACAACAGATATTGACACCACAACACACATACACTGAACTAACCATCACACAAGTAACACACACAACCACGCAACAGCACCCTCACCAATATAGCTACAACACATCACCCACAACATGCACCATGGCACCCATTAAACAGTCCTGCTTCACCGACAGGGAGCTAAGGACCATGGTGGATGAAATACTCAGGGTCGAGCCACACCTATTCGGGGCACAGGTGCAGCAGACACCCTTGGCCAAGAAGATGGAGATATAGCAGAGGATAGTCAACAAGGTCAACGCCGTAGGAAACCATCCATGCATAAGGGATGACATCAGGAAGAGATGGAACAACCTGCACGGGAAGGTGTGTTCCATGGCATCCAGGCACAACATCACCATACAGAAGACTTGTGGTGGTTCCCCGCCTCCTCCCCCCGAATACACCAACTGGGAGGAGAAGGTCTTGGCTATCCTGCACCCAGAGGGCCTCACTGGACTCACTGGAGGACTGGACTCAGGTAAGTCAATTAAAATACCCTAACAGTCACCACACCTGAAATGCATGTATCACCCCATCCCTCACACTACGACCATACCCCATCCCTTACTCAGCCCATAACACCCACACACTCACATCCATGTCACCTGCATGGCCAAATTCCCCCATACAAATCACCATCCAGTCCCCTGTGCACAGCCAGCAAGCCACGCATGTAATGTCAGGAGCACTACAACAACCACAATGCATCAAAATTAACACGAAGGGACGTTGCATGCCACTGCATGGGAATGTAACCACCAATTACTGCTGACCAGTGCTGCAATTGACAAGAAAGTGCAGGACACCCACATCTCTATTCTCTCACGCACAGGCACCACCACCCATGCCACCCGTACGGAAAAGTCAATGAGTGCCAGTCCTCCAACTGAAGATGAAGGCCCAACTCGGGAGAGTGCAGAGGGATGACTGGACCAAGAGGAAATCCTTGGCCCATCCCACACCCCTGGACAGTCACCCTCCAGAAGTCCCACCCAGGACACCACTGACACTTCTACCACTCAGCCACCACCATCAGCTCTGGCACAAGACCCCCAAACCAGTGTCTCTAGGCCACGGACTGCCTGCCCACATGTACAGAGGCCCGGGTCTCCATCCACCACCAGGCAGGATGATGAAGGGCCCAGTGCAAGTGGGACTGCCAGACCTGTGCAGGGACACAACACAGGGGGCTAGGGCCAGTGGGAGGGTATCATTGTCCCAAGGGAGTGGCCCAAGAAGGGATGCTGCTGCCCAGGAGGTCATTGCTGAGGTCCTGTGAGCATACCACCATTCCCAGGACAGGATGGGCCATATCCTGGCCACGTTGGAGCAGTATCAGGGGCTGCATGTAGCACATCACCAGGAGGCCATGGAGCAATGGGAACAGCTCAATGCTAGAATAGTCTCCATTGCAGGGATGCTGCATTACCAGACAAACATCCAGCCTTAGTCCTCCACCCACCTGAAGGCCCCTTCCACTAGCCAGGACACTGCCCTGCCATCTACATCTGCGGCAGCTACGGGACTGGTGTCACTGCCAGAGGGCTCACAGGACACCTGCACCCCTTCCTCTGCAGCCCAGCATCCCCCTAGCAAACGTGGCCTCAGACCCAGACATCCAACTGAAGCACCAGCCAAGACCAAGCCCACCGCCAAGAAGTGACTCAGCCCTGAACTGTCTCCCTTGGTTGTCACTGAGCTACCTTGTTGACATGCCACTGCCATCTCACCATCTTCCAATGGCCCAGTGGACTATACCCCTGTGCAACCAGCAGCTGAGCAAATGTACCTGAGAATGTTGTTCACCTTGTGCCCTTTCCCTTCCACTGTCCCATCACTCATGGATGTTTTGACTTTGAATAAATACACTTCTGCACTCAAAATGTTTGTCCCTAATCAATATGAGCAATCAATTGTGAATGTGAATGCATTAGCCAGTTACCATCATAATGCCGCTTTAATTGCTGGAGGGGGTCTAACATACTGTAGTGTCTGAAATAAGTCACACTGTACATTCCATTGCTTTAACACACATCTGTTTCTTCAGTCATAAAGTTGCCACATCGCTGGTAAGGGACACCATGGCACTTAGTACATAAGTCACCCTGACACAATGCAGTAAAGCCATTAGCATAATGGCAAATGTAGCTGAGAGTCACTGGAAGTATAGCCGGATGAGCTGGGTTCTGGAGTTGATGTCTTCCCCCCTCTTCTTCTCCATCACTCTCATCCATCCTCTGATCTGGCACCGGTGGTTGGACAGCATCCTCCTCTTCCAGAAGTGGGATGGCTTTCCTCACAGCTAAGTTCTGCAGCATGCAGCAGGCCACCACTATCTGACACACCTTGTCAGGGACATTGAACAGGGATCCCCCAGAGAGATGCAGGCAACAAAATCTTGCCTTCAGGAGTCCTATGGTCTGCTCTATCACCCTCCTAGTGCGACCATGTGTCTCATTATAATGCCTTTCTGCATTTGTCCTGGGATTTCTCACAGGTGTCAGGAGCCATTGCATGTTTGGGTAGCCAGAATCCCCTGGAAGGTGTGTGAAAGAGAGTTAGAAGACCACTTTGAACTTGCATACAGCCTGCCTGGCAGGTATGCCACTAATACAGTGTCATACACACTCACCTATGACCCAAGCACTGTCCCCTTGTAGTTTCCCATCATGTGTGGTACACTGTTGTTTCTCAGGACAAAGGAATCATGGAACCTGGGAAACTGGGAACCTTGCATTGACTTGTGATATGTACTGATCAGCAGTACACACCAATTGGATGTTCATGGAGTGAAAGTTTTTACGATTCCTGAACACCTGTTCATTTACTCTTGGGGGTATGAGGGCTATGTGGGTACCATCAATGGCACCTATCCCATGGGGGATATTTGCAAAAGCAAAGAATCCAGATTTGATGGCAGTGAAATCAGCCCTTTGGGGAAACTGGACAAAACTTTGCAGGTGTTGCCTGAATGCGTTCAGGAAATTAGACAGGATGTGGCTGAACAATGGCTGAGATACCTCGGCTGCCATGCCTGTGGCCAAAAAAAATAGCACAGATAGTACCTGCACAGTTGTAGGTATGCATGGGGGATTCCTATTAGCTGGCCTCAGAACATGCTCCATTTTTGCACAGAGTTCAAGGATTGTTGCTCGATTCAGGCGGTAATTTATGATGATGTGACATTCCTCCATGGTGGCCAGATCTACCAGGGGTCTGTAAACAGATTGGGCCCTCGCTCGCTACATGGGACTGTACCTATGGAGGAGGAAGAGAGACACATTTAGTAGGGACATACATTTGCATAACATGGTAACACAATTCTTGTTTTACATGTGACACAATTGTACCTCACACACACATAAAGAACAAGGTAATCCTGTCAGGCTAATGTGTGGTGAGATGTTTCAGTTTTATGGCCCCACAGTGTAGACACACTTCCCACAAATCGACGAAAAGGTGACGGAATGGAGCCATGGATTAGGCCCCTGGCCAGACTATGAAGGCATGGTGGATGCAAAATGGCAGCACCCTGCCATACAGGTAGTGTAGTGTGGAAGTGACTTCATTCCGCTGGCATAAGTCGTCATGGCGGTAGGAGGTCTTCACAGCCATGCACCGCCGGTGGTGACGGTGCACAACGCCGGGGAAACTACCGCCATTTTGCCATGCCATTGGCACTTGACTCCAGAACCTCAAGTAGGGAAGAACTGCACTGAGTGCGCTGCTGTGTCCTGACGCTGGTCCCTGATATGGCACGTGCAACAGGGGAACGGGCCTCGGCCTTCGTCATGGAGGAGCTGGAGAAGCTGGTGGATGGGGTCCTACCCCTGTATGCGAAGCTGAGGAGCAGATGAGTTACTATTTGTCCTCCTTAAATGTGTGTGAATGTGGCAGATGCCTGTAGGCATTTTTGTTGGTGGTGTGAATGCACCCATAGTGTGTCCGTAGTGTGTCTGGGATTTTTTGGCTTGGCTATTGTCTATATGTATCTTTCCATGGGGTATGCCAGGTTAAACTGGCATGGCATTTGTGTATGCAGCACCCACCTCTCACCAGACCTGCAGACAGCCACACAACATCCATATACACTGGCAGCCTGTTTTCTCCCACTGTGTCCATCCCCCTCCTCCCAAAACACACAAACACTCACATCAACCACACATAAGCATACTAAACAGGCACCTGTATCCATGTCCAGCACACCAACACCTCATACCACCACTCCCTCTACCTCCACTCCAAACCTGTCTCCAAATCCCTCCAACTGCACTTAAAAACCTTTTCCTCTCCTGTGTTGACCTGTTTGAACCCACTGGCCCACACTGCCTTGTCCCTAAACGTTCCCTTGCACTCACCAAGTCCACTCCTTCCTCTTCAAAGTCCTCCCCAGTATGCCCTTCCCATTCCCATGCCCCTTCTCCAGGGAGGAAGAAGGCCTCTGTTACCCCTGGTCCCTCTGCCACCCCCCTGGTCCAAGCCCACTCCTCCTCCTTCCAAGGGCAAGCCCAAGCTCTCTCCAACTCCACCACCTAAACCTAAGCCCAAGACCCCCCTTCCAAACCTGAGTCCCCGCCATCCCCTGACCCTGATCCCTGATGCACCTAGCTGCCCCTTTGATGCCCCTTTCTCAGTGGAGGATTTTTCCATCGTAGGAGTCAAGTGTACCCTATATTTTCCCTTTAGGCACTTGCATTTGAACTGGCTTATCGCCTTGTTTGGACAAATATTATTGTTCCTAAATAATACATTTCAGAGCCCAGGAGACCTGTTGGTGGAATATTGTCCCATTGTGCAGCATTTCACTGTGGCTAAGTGCTGTACACAGGTGTGTGCACTGGTTCTGATATATGTTTGCATGTGTCTGATAGGTAAATTTCGGTAGGGTATGTATGGCTTGGGACGGTGGGAGGCGTTGCGGGGTGGGTGGGTGTATAATTGTGCCCTTTCCTCCCAAATGTGCAAGTCTGCAGTACTTAATGTCGTCATCTTCCTCTGCGGTCACGGTCCTGAGGAAATCTGGCAAGGAGAAGCACTGGCATTATTTCCAACTTTTGCTCCATGTCGGCGTCTGCGTGTTCTGTGGACCTCCGGTGAATGTTTCCCTTTATAGGGGTCGTTTCCACCATGCTTTGCGTGGCGGTAGTTCCTGCCCCAGAACTGATGGCGGTGTGGTGGTTCATAATGAGGTGGCCGCAAAAGGCCTTTTCCCACTGGCCTGAAGGTGGCCTCCTCCACCATTGGCGGTGCTCCCAAAATGGCGGTGAGTGGATTGGACGCTGGCTGTTTCTCGTGTGCTTCATAATGTGGCGGTCTGAACCACCAGCCTGTTGGTGGTAGTTACCTCCGCCACCAGTGGTGCGGTGTTTACCACCATGGTCATAATGACCGCCTTAATATTAAAAGTAAACTCCATAAATTAATTCATTTGAACAATCCAAAGGTTACAGTGGCCTAATAGTTAGGAAATAGAATTTTAAAAAACATAGAAATTCTCTGAAAAAAACAAAGGTTACAGGGCCGTTATAGTTAGGCTAACGTTTGAAACATACAAAAAACAAAGAAATTTAGCAGTTATAGTTACCTCATCTAACTACAACTTATGCCCCCACAATCCACTGCTTATGAACTCACGTATTACATCACTCATGACATGGTCAGTGACATCACTGATGACATCATTGACAACATCACAAATGACATATCTGATGACATCATCCACTCAACCACTAATATAGTCACTCTTACAACCACATAACCACTCCCGCACCCAGTTATACACCTACACACCCATTCACAAATGAGCACAACCACTCACTCATTCACTCATATACCCATACAACCACTCACACACCCATATACTCACACACTCACTCACAGACCCATACAACCTATCTCACACCCATTGACTGACCTACACAGTCATATACTCGCTGACACACCCACACATGCGCTCGCACATCCACTAACACATTCATACAACCACTTACAGACTCACTCACACACTCATACAACCACTTTCATACCCACTCACACACCCACATAAACACTCACAAACCCACACCAATATAACATCAAAGACACCAACTCACATACTCATACAACCACTTACACACCCACTAATACACCAGCAGAGCTACTTAAACTCTAAGTCAAAACACCGATACAGCTATTTACATACCCACTCACAAACTAATACACAACTCACATAGCAATTCACGTTTTCATACACTCACACTCTTATACAACCCCTCACACAGGCACTCACAAACCCATACAATCATTGACACAATCACTCACAAATGAAAAAACATCCACACACCCATTCACACACCTACACAGACACTGACACACCCACTGAGACACCTATACAGCCACTCACAAACACAATTACACATCCATACAGTAACTCACATACCCAGAAACACAGTCATACAGCTACTCAGACACCAAGTAACACACTCATACATTCACACAGCAACTCAAATAGCATATCTTACAATTAGTATAGCTCATTAATAGTATGATAGAAATAGTAATTTAAGCAATAGTTTTTTATATATCTTAAAGTCTCACATAGTTTTAGAAAACACCCACACTTGCTTGATGATGTCATCAGTGATGTTGTCAGTAATGTCATTACTGATGTCACTGACCATATCATGATTGATGCAATGTGTGAGGTCGTAAGCAGTGCATTGCAGGGATGTAAGTTATAGTTAAGTGAGGTAACTAGAACTTCTGAAGTTCTGTGGTATTGTATGTTTCAAATGTTAGCCTAACTATAACGTCCAAGTAACCTTTGTTTTTTGTTCTCAGCGAAAATATATATATATGTAAATGTATAAATATATATATATATATAACTTTCAAAATAATGAGGTTCGACTTGTCATACAGCTGCACCACAGCTAAAACCCACGTGATTGGGAGGTTTAAAATCAGGGGGTATCCTAACAGAGTCTTTCGCACTGCAATAGAGAAGGCTAGACTAAGATCTAGAGATGATTTCTTGGTGGCAAGGAATACGAAGAAGGATAATATGAAACACGTGAGATTGATTACGACTTACGATGCAGAATTTGAAACAATCTGAAAAATGATTTTGAGATACTGGTATATGGTCAAAAAATTGGTTCTGAGTTATCACATTACCCATTAATAACTTACAGGAAACCGCCATTTTTGAAAGATAGATTAGTACATAGCGTGTATTGTTCCTGTGTACAAAAAGGGAAACCACAGTGATCCCAAGTCCTATCACCCGATTTCACTCCTAGACTCCTCGATGAAAATCTTGGGGCGAATTGTCTTATGGCGCATTGAGGAATGGGTGAGAGAGCATGATGTGATGAGTAAGGTGCAGTATGGTTTTAGGGAAGGGTTAGGGACCCAGGAGCAATTTCTGAACGTACTTATATTGATTGGTAAATATATGCAGGCGAACAGGGGTACTCTTTATCTTGCCTTCATGGACCTTAGCTGTGCTTTTGACAAAGTAAATCATAGTACACTATGGAAACGTTTCACCTCCATGGGTAGGGAGTCCCTAATCGTGGAGCTGCTCTGAGACCTACACTCTGAAACAAATGCTTTCATTGGATATGGGACCCAGGGGGAATGCACAATATACAAATGGCTTGTACAACTTTTTGGTGGAAAGATGCAAAGATGTTCCTAAAATAAATGGAAAGAGTGTGCCATCCCTGATGTATCAGATGACGCAGTGCTAAGGGCCCCTACTATAAATGGTCTCCGCAAGGTGGTTAAAGCATATGTCAACTTTATGTCAGATCAAGATTTAGAGGTCAACAACAGCAAAACCCACTTCATGGTCTGTGACAAACCATTGAGCAAAGTGGGGGCTTTGGTGATAAATGGCCAAAACATCAGCCGTGTGCATGAGTTTCCCTATCTAGGTGTGACTATTGGTGACAAAGGACCATGGAAGTCCTGCATAGCGAGGCGAAGTGCGCGATTCAATGCCATTGTAGGTGCCACTTTTGATTTTGCAAGTGGAGATCAAGCCCATACTGCCTCTGCTAGAGGTGTGCCCCCCAGTTCTTATGTACGGGGCATCACTTTGGGGTTATTCGGGCAGCATGGCCCCGCAGATAGAGGAAAATCGCTTCTGCAGAAGGTTACTGGGTGTGGGGCAAAATCTCACTGGGTTTTGCCTACACGAGGAATTTAACTTGGAGTTTGTGGAATATGGCATTCAGATTGCGCCTCTTCTGTTGTGGATTTCCATGTGGTCAAATGATTGTGCCTCCCTAAACAGGGAGATTTTGCGTGATTGTTTGGCGTGTGACCGAGTTTTGGATATCCCTTGGTGGCATATGTGAAAGAGGCCACCACATTTCTTGGCCACCCAATTAATGCCCCACAATGTTTAACATGTACTGACAAACGGTGGGTGAAGGAGAACCTTTTTTTAAATTCTGAGAACAATCAGGAAGGCAGAGGAACTAATGAAACCAACTGTGAGGGATTTTTTAATGTTAAAGCTGCAGGCAGTTTCTGAGATGTATCTTTGGCGGTACAAAATGTCTGGGAAAGTTCACTCATTACCCGCTTCTGATTAGGGGCAAACAGAAGCAATTTGTGCTTCCCGCTCGGCCAGTATGATTTGAAATGTTTACAAATTTGCCCTTGTGATGGGGTGTCCTTACAGTCTTTAATTCGTTTTATCCTGTTTTGTGATTTTTAGCCACCTTTTAGATGAAGATTTTTACTTCCCCTACTGAAGAAAAAGGGTTTTGGGCAATATCGCCCGGCCTACTTGTGGCTACGTATGGTCCCTGATGTGTTGGTATGTCGGTGGGTTATTTTTTTAAAGGGGCTATATGTTGGTGGAATATTATACATTTTAAAATGTATTTAATATTTTTATCTTTCGAATTAGGACTGCAATTGGAATTGGAAGTTTTAGGATTTTAATATATGAGTTTTATTCTTTAAATGTATGTTTGTAACATTTTATGTATTTATGATTTATGGTTGTTATTATTATATAACCAAATAAAGAAGAATTGAATTGTACATAGCCATTTTACTACATAGAAGGGTTTTGGGAGTTGGTTGAAAGACCAGAAAGGATTTTATCAATGTGGACACTGTAATTCTTGTAAGAACAGCAACAGCATAAAAAATTTTCGCCTTCCCAATGTTAAAACTAGGGCTATTATTACATTTATCACATGTAGTACTGATCAGTGTGTCTATGTAGTAAGTTGTTCCTGTGGATCACTTTATGTAGGGAGTACTATCTTTCCAGTTAAGAAAAGGATTTTAGAGAATATGAGAGCCATTAAAAATGTTGGCATTATTTATCCAGTAGCATGATATTGGTCACAAATACCTGATTGAAATGTTGACATGATAACTTTTTATGGAATTGACAGGGTCACTCTAAGCAAAAGAGATGGTGAAAGAGAGAAGAAACTTAGAATCATGGAATCCAAATACATTATCCGTCTAAATAGCTTTGTACCAGGAGGTTTGAACTCAGATGGAGAACTTTTTGTGCATATTTGAATTAATGCAAACTGCCATCCTTTAAATAAAATTATTACATAGAGTTAAGAAAAGTAATGAAAATTTATGAAAATGGATGATTGCTAGGATATAGTTTCTCCATTTGCTTTTTTCCTTTTTCTTCTTGATATGTTTCATGGTCAAGATTGATGATCAGGTTAGGGAATCAAGGACAGAGTAGGAGAAAAGAAAGTTACAAGATCATGACGTGAAAAGGTTTTTTAGAAACAGATTAATTATATGGACACTTGGCCTTTATGTTATAATGAGGTAAAGTGGGATTCACGCACCGTTTCTCATTAATGACACCTGTCTGAAATGAGATATTTTCCAATTGTCATGTGAGGAGATCAAATTGATTGATATATGTGTAAATGATGGGAATTAGGATTTATACATTTTTTGACATTTGTCTGAAAAATTAAATTTCTTTATTACATTTTTAGTACTACACTTATATATTCATTTATATTCATATTTATTCTTGCTGACGGACATTTATGGGTTTATATATTATTTGTTTCTAAATATGTGAAAATGTGAAAAGTCTGTTTTTCATTATCAAACTCGTCAATCTTTCGTTCCTTTCCTTCCTTGGTGCAAGGAAGTGTTTTTTAAAGGGAGTTGGGCATGAGTGTCAATATGACTTGGAAGAAGATCCTGTAGATCAAAACGCGTTGCCAATAAGGGGTTTGTCCTGTGTAGGAGTGTGATCATTTGGTGTTTATGCAGATCAGCATTGCGCCTCATTTAAAATAAATATTATATGTATATATATATATATATATATATATTTATAGAAATCTTTCAAAATGACAAAGTTCCACTCGTCATACAGCTGCAGCACAGTTAAAACCCAAAGCTACTGTCGTTAGCAGGAAAAACAGCCGATGTTCGTATTTGTCATTGTGTCTTTTATTATCAATATTGCGCGGCTCCCACACAAGACAAAGTATATATATATATATATATATATATACATATATATGTAGATATATATATCCTACTGGCAGTTGCCAGTAGGTAGTTATAGGTAGGACCTAGTTTCCATAGACAGAGCATTTTTTCTTCCAATAGCTTTGGCATCACTCAACAAATCTTCAGAACATTTTCAAAAATTATACTTTGGTCAGTTCAGCTGCAGTCTGGAAAGTTTTGGGGTGATCCATCAAGTAGGGGGTGAGAAAACGGGAGTCCCAAAACAAATTTTACCCGTTCATTGAGAACTCACAATTTCTGCTACTCTAAAGGGGAAATAAAACGCTTGATTTTACTGTGGATTGGTGCTTCAGCTTTCTGTTGCAATGAATATTGGGATGCTTCGCCCTTTACCGCGGCCACCCTAGAGGGTCTGCGGCCCCGTACAGAGCAATTTTGGAGAAGGATTGTTTAGTGAGGGGGCCCGACCCACTCTACTTCCTACACATTATGGCATTTATCCAAGATTTGGTGTCATGAAGGTGAGAAGGGGATGGGACAGAGGTAATCTACCTATGTCCTAGCTTTCCACAGACTTTTGGCGTGAACTTTTATTTTGGGAGCAGCAGGTGCATGGCAAAGCCCTTGGATATGGAATGCATACTGTATAACATGCTTGGAACTGTGGTGCCTTTCACGTTATTTAAGCAGTATAAAGATTAAGGACTGTCAAGAGAAACAACGAACATTAAGGTGCATTATGGGATTTGTATTTTAGATTATTGAACCACATGCTGATGGTTGAAAAACATTGTGAGAAAGCACATCTGTTTCAAATTACCTGTGATCAAGACATTAGCCGAAACTCGTCAGGATTGATAACTCACGATGTCTGCTGCTCTGAAGTGGAAATAAAATGCTTGATTTTACGGTGGATTGGTGCTTCGGCTTTCTGTTTTAATGAATATTGGGATGCTTCACCCTTTACCGCGGCCGTCCAGGAGGGTATGTGGCCCCGTACAGAGCAATTTTGGAGAAGGATATATATATATCTATATATATATATATATACTTTGTCTTGTGTGGGAGCTGCGCAATCAGTCCAGTCACCAGTAGGTAATATTTAACACACACATATATATATATATATATATACATAAATATATATATACATATATATATATTTTTTTATTCATTGAAAAAAACAAAGGTTACAGGGACATTATTGTTAGCAAATAGAATTTAAAAAAAACCTTAAACATTCACTGAAAAAAACAAAGGTTACAGGGAAGTTAGAATTAGGCTTAGATTTTACACACAAAAAAACACAGAAATTCAGCAGTTATAGTTATCTCAGCTAATTATAACTTACACCTCCTCATTGGACTGATTATGACTACACATATTATATCACTCATGTCATATAATTTCCTAACTATAACATCCTTGTAACCTTTGCTTTTCAGTGAATTTCACAGTTTTTTATACAAATTGTACTATGATTCACCCATACATTCAGTTCAATAATGCACAATTTTGTTAACACACTTATTCCTATTACTCATTTTAAAAGTAACAATTAACAAAATTATTTAAGGTAACTTAGATAAACCTTCAATAAATGCAATACAGCAAGTATTTTTCTTTTTAAAATTCATTTTATGGATCCACAGATCCACTGAGATGCCCTTACGAATCTGCCACAATTCCAGGAACACACCCAAACATAAACTTCTATTGGATACACTATGGGCCTCATTAAGAGTTTGGCAGAAGGAAAACTCCAGCTGCCAAACTTCCGACAGGGTGGTTGCCGCCTATGCGGTGACCTCCTTTTCAGAGTCATTAAGAGTTTCCTGTTAGGTCGGCGGACGGAAACCTAAGTTTGCGCCTGCCGGCCTAACGGGAAATAGTCTACAGAATTGGCTCCAGCTCGTAGGGGGCCCTTGCACTGCCTATTCTAAGTGCATGGGTAGGTCATGTGCCCCCCTGTGTTCCCCTGCACCTGTTCTCCGCCAGCCTTACCACCATGAAAAGGTTGGCAGAGAACAAGGTTGTAATTCGCAGGGTAGCACTGCTTGCAGTGCTGCCATGGAAGATTAGGATCCCCGCTACTGCCAGACCACCGGGATCCAATTTCCTAGTGGAGCTGGTGTTTTTACATGGCTCTAGGACAACCATGAGTGTGGCAGTCATAAGACCACCACACTCATAACTAGAGCCTAAGTCTCGTAACAAGAGCCTAAGTCTCCACCCATCCACATTGCAATCCACACTTTTGACGGAACCCACTCACAAGCAGTCTCCTTACTGGTTTCGGGAGCGCAACTTCCTCCTTCTTGTAATGGCTGGCAGGGAAGACAGCAAGACCTAGAAATAAAAGAAAGACCATTAAAACAAGAAGGGATGGCAGGAAGTAATGATATGTCAAAACCAACAACTGACATATCTCAAAAGGGAAGGAGGGGCAGAACGGGTAGCCCTTGAGGCCAGCAGCTTGGAACAGGACAGGAGAGACAGAAAATGAGGTAGGACAGAATGAAACTGGAACGCCGACACCAAAAGGAAGAGGTCTGAGAAAGACAGCGAAGGGAACATTGATGCAAACATTTCTGAAGAAGAGGAGGAAGGAGAGAGATATTGGAACACAGAAGGAGAGGGGGAAACAGCTGAGGACTGGTTCAACGCCACTTGGGGGATACTGCCAGAGATGCTGCAGCAACCCGCCACAGCTCAGAAGAGCATGTGGCTATTGCGGTGAGTGCGAGGAGCTGGGTGGGGAAGCCAAAAGCCCACAGAGATAACGGGGAAACCCTAAATAAACCAACAATAAAAAAGTTGGTTGCCACAAAAGGAAGTACTCTGAAGAAGCCCCTCTTTAACATTAGTGGAAAAGCTGAAAAGTTACTTATTTTCTTTTCCCTTTCCTTTTATTACTTTTCTTTTTATTATTATTTTCTTCACTATAACTTTTTGTTTTACCTACCTGAATATACAAAATATGAGCTGGGCACCTCCAGCGTCTTTATATCGACGTCCCTAGAAGAAAAGAGACACATAGAGAATATAAGACTCACACACCTCAGGTGATCTGGTGATGGAGAAAAGTATAGAGAAAGGATCTTGTCATTCTCACTGTACACTCTGTATTTTGTTGAGGGTACTAGCAGTGATCCCACACTTCAGAATGCTGTAAAAGAAGAACAGAGAGAAATAACTTATTTCTGTGCCTGTCAAGACGGGAACTATTGCCACCCTTGCCACCCTTCCCAGGATTGTAACTCAGTGTACACATTGTGATTTCCTTGTATTTTTCCGTACCATATAAACATAAAAAAAGGCAAAATCTGCCGTAGTACCAAGCCTCCAAAGCCCTATATCCACTTGGCCCTCTGAAAAACCCTAAATCAGTTATTTGAGTTTTGAATCTTCCTGGAGAAAGACTCAAAACCACAGCTCTGTCATTTTTCTGTTTTTTCTTCAAAAGAAGTGAGTTTCAAAACTAAGATGTCTTCTGCTGGAGATAAAAGAAAAGGGGAACAGCAGGACAAGGAAGACAAAGACTAACTACCTCCAAGAAATTCCTCCAATGTTTGAAAATATTTCTCCATCCCTTCAGGAGAAAAGAAAGTTCTTCCTAAAATTTGTACAATGCAATGTATACAGCAAAAAACGTTCAAGATGTATGGTGAAGAAGTATTCACATGGCACATCCTCTATTTGGAAACACCTAAAAACATACATTGAAGGACATATCACAACATTATAGGAAAGTGGGAAGGTGATGCATCATCATCAGCAGATGAACCATCTGTGGGGCCCTTTCCACTTGACCAGATAGTTACCATAACCGTTTTTTCACCAAAACTAGAAGTCCTGGTCACTCATTGTATAGTAGCAAATGCCATATGTCAGTTGCACTAAAATGTAATCTGTTGGCCAGTTTATGGATGCTGTCAACAAACATAAATCTTATTTTTTTTACCTCACCGTTCCATCTTCCGTTCCTTTTTAAATCAATCAATCAATCACAGAGATTTATAAAACACACAGCTACTCAATGAGTGTACAAATGCTGAAAAGACTTCACTGACCAACCTATTCGCACCTGATATTGATAAATCACACTAAAAAGCAACGTCTTAAGATTGCGTTTGAAGACACATCCATCCTTTGCTGTGCGAAGATAAGGAAGCACATTCCAGACCCTGTCGGTATTAAAGGGAAAGGGGGTTCCACCTTACCTCCTTCTTTTCATTTGTGTGATTCCCACCTTCAGGGCATTACATGGATGAAGATTTCATGATGGCAGTTAGAAATGGGGTCTTTGGTTGGCAGTCAGGTTACCCACTGTCCAAGCAAGGACCCTCCCTCTATTCAGGTTAAAGGAGAATAACCCTCAGCTAATCCCCGCTCACGCTCTTTTGTGAGCTTGGCACCAGCAGGCAGGCTTAACTTCAGAGTCTAGGTGTAAATTATTTGTACCAACACACACATTAACTCAATGAAAACACTACAAAATGACACAACACAGGTTTAGAAAAGTAGGAAATATTTATCTAAACAAAACAAGACCAAAACAACAAAAATCCATCATACACAAGTTATGAATTAAAAAGCAAAGAGAGTCTTAAATTCTTGAGAAAACAGTAATAACACTGTTAGCATTCAAAAGTAGCTGGGTAGTGTCAAAATAACATTGCACAAGCGAGTGTCCTTTAAAAAAGGGCAGCGATGCATCGATTTTTCACCCGCAAGCAAGACTGTGCATCGTTCTTCCTGCGGTCGGGTCAGCGTGTGTCATTTCTTCTCCCTGCAGGAGAGCGATGCATCGATCCGGACAAGCACCCTTGGGTCCGGGCAGGCTTTGCGTTGTTTTTATGTGCCCAGCAAGGTTTATGTCGAAAATCCTGCCGCACGGTATCAGGAAAACCACGCAATGTGGGTTGCAACGTTATCAGCCTGCGACCGCAGGTGTTGCTCGTTGTTTCTCCAGCCGCATGCGTTGATCTTACAGTTGCAATGCAGGTGGAGTTTAGGTTTCAGCCGTGAAGCATAAAAATTTTCCCTGCACGGTGGTCTGTGCGTGGATTTTAAATCTTCGTCTGCCAGCTACACCTGTCAAGGCCCCAAGAACTGGATAGTATACCACTTGGCAGGACAGGAGTCTCAGCAGACAGTCCAGATTCTGGCAGGGGAAGTCTTTGATAGCCCTGAGACTTCAACAACAGGAGGCAAGCTCAGGACAAGCCCTTGGTGATTTCTTCACAAGCACAAATGGACAAGTTTAGTTTTTGTTCTCTTGCACAGGCAGCAGCAGCAACTGCAGGATAGCTTCACAAAGCACAGGCAGGGCAGCACTTCTCCTCAGCTCTTCATCTCTTCTCCAGGCAGAGGTCCCTCTTAATGTCCAGGAGTGATCTATTTTTTCAGGGGTTTGGGTGCTCTTCTTATACCCATTTTGGCTTTGAAGTGGGCCTACTTCAAAGGAAAGTCTCTCTTGTTTGTGAGATCCTGCCTTGCCCAGGCCAGACCCCAGACACACACCAGGGGGTTGGAGACAGCATTGTGTGAGGGCAGGCACAGTACTTTCAGGTGTGAGTGACCACTCCTCCCCTCCCTTCTAGCACAGATGGCTCATCAGGATATGCAGGCTACACCCCAGCTCCTTTTGTGTCACGGTCTACAGAGAGGTGCAAACAGCCCAACTGTCAAACTAACCCAGATAGGGAATACACAAACAGGCAAAGTCACAGAATGGGTTGAGCAAGAAAATGCCTACTTTCTATAAGTGGCATTTTCAAACACACAATTTCAAAACCAACTTTTCTAAAAGATATATTTCAGAGAGCCCAAAGATGTGAGTTCAGAGAGCGCAAACTCCACATGTCCATCTGCTCCCGAAGGGAATCAACACATTAATAATATTGAAAGGCAGCCCCCATGTTAACCTATGAGAGAGATAGGCCTTGCAACAGTGAAACCCGAATTTGGCAGTATTTCACAGTCAGGACCCATAAAACACATTAGTATATGTCCTACCTTAAACATATACTGCACCCTGCCCATGGGGCTACCTGGGGCCTACCTTAGGGGTGTCTTACATGTAGGAAAAGGGAAGGTTTAGGCCTGGCAAGTGGGTCCACTTGCCAAGTCTAATTGGCAATTTAAAACTGCACACACAGACACTGCAATGGCAGGTCTGAGTCATGTTTACAGGGCTACTAATGTGGGTGGCACAACCAGTGCCGCAGGCCCACTAGTAGCATTTGATTTACAGGCCCTGGGCACCTCTAGTGCACTTTACTAGGGACTTACTAGTAAATTAAATACGCCAATCATGGATAAACAAATCAACAATACAATTTACATAGAAAGCATATGCACTTTAGCACTGGTTAGCAGTGGTAAAGTGCTCAGAGTTCAAAAGCCAACAACAACAGGTCAAAAAAATTGGAGACAGGAGGTAAAAAGATTGGAGATGACCCTGCAAAAGGAAAAAAGTCCAACAATGGCTGATAAGGGGCAATCTGGTAAACTAAATACAGAGGACCAGTTTGATACAAAGCTCTGTGCGCCAGCAGAAGTTCCTTCAACCTTACTCATTCCTTAATAGGTAGCCAGTGCAGCTCTTTCAAATGGAAACAAATACTATCACCTCTTGGGAGTCTCAGTAAGCTGCACTGGGGCATTTTGCACCATCTGGATTCTCCCCAGTTGATAGGCTGGAAGGTCTCAATACAAAGCATTGACATAATCCAGCCGGGATGTGATAAGCACCTGTATCACCATTTTCTGCTGCTGAGGTGGAAGCAGCTAAGAAATCTCTTATAGATTTCAGAAGTCCAAAACAGGACCCAACAACTCCCATCACCTGAAGACCAAATGGAACAGAACTGTCAAACTTCAGCCTTAAGATCTGTGCTACGGTATCTGGGAAAGATGGTGGTGGTACCGATCTAGGCCAGTAATTGTAATCCCAGCTGTGCACGGAGGAAATTAGGAAGAGGTGGAATGACCTGTGTGGGAGAGTGTGTTACCTGGCCTCCAAGCATCACCTGGAGGCCCAGAGGACTAGTGGTGGATCTCCTAGCCCCCCTTACAATTTGTTCCCAGGGAGGAGAAGGTCTTGCAGACCCTACATCCTAAAGGCTTCAAAAGAATCCCTGGTGGAGTGGAGACTGTAAGTTATACTTTTGAATGTGCCACTAAACATAAATGTTGTTTTTGTTTTCAATTTAACTGTTGCTAATGTGTTTTGCGCTTTTGCTAAGCATATAAACTGAATATTAAAGTTATCATGTGAATTTTTATCATCAAATGAGTAGCATTATGGGTGTATCTCTCTTTTCACTACTGGTCAATATGTGTTGTCAATATGTGTGTTTTTCTTCATGGATTATTTATTGTATTTGTCTTGTTTGTTTGTTTGAATGTATTTTGTTGTAGTTAAGATGACAGGTTCCAAACTCCATTTAATTACACATGAAGTTATGGTGCTTTTAAGTGTTTTTTTACCTAATCACATATTTCACATATGTTTTTATATTGAAAATGTCTGTTCATCTTCACTGCATATATGTTACTAGATATGTTTGACTTACAAATTTGCAAGTGTTGTTAATGTTTAATTGAAATGACTACAACTACCATGACTCCTTGTTTTGGTATTTGGGAAATAGTACTGCAATGTGATGTTGGCCATTTTCCTTTTTCTTTCCCATATACACGTGTCATTATGCTATGTATGAAAATGGCATTATTTTATTTCATTTTGTAAGTTGCCATTTTCTTGTTATTTCATTGAATTGATGTGATTGGTTTCACAAATCAAAGTAAGTTGACTGAAAGATTTTCATATATGTTATGTTATATGCTGAATATAAGTTGGGTTGATAATAAATGTTCTTTGCAATGTTTATATGATGACTAATGCTATGAATCCTTCTGAGTTGTATACTGGTCTGAATTTTAGCCTGCTAGGCCTTGGAACGGTTTAGTTCTCTTTTCTCCTCTCTACTGTGTTGTGTTGAATGTTTGGTATATTTTATGTACACTTTCTAATTAATCTTTTTCTCATCTCTTTACCTCCTTTTTTAAAGTTTGCAAGTGTGTAATGTAAACTGTGTAACATCATAAAACCACTGAAAGGTCTAATTATTCTATGAATTATTATTTTCCTTTAAAGTTGCTTTGTTTGTAGCTTCAAACTCATTTGGTAAATAATACAGACTTTTACAATTTGCATTTCTTGTAATTAATAATGGATACAACACCTAGAGTATGTGGACAGCCATCTGCCACTGAGAATACCTTCGCTTCAGACCAGGAAAAAGTCTTTAGTGAGGACTCCACTTCTGCACGTTCAGATGATGAGCTGCCTGGTCCATCTGGTCTGCCTGGTCAGACAGCTCCACTGAGTCTCACTTGGCCCACAACTACAGCTCCCACCCCAGCAGTTATCACACCTCAACCTCAGGATAACTCCACCACCTGTGTCCAAAAGAACATCACCCCAGTTGTGTGTCCCCAATTCTGGCTGCTGTTGATCCAATACAACCTTCAGTTCAGCTAGGGCCCGGTGGGATGGGGCATTCTCGCTCACACAGAGAAGTGTGGTTAGGTTTCTTGGGAGGAAATCCATGGGCCAGCAAAGTGAGGCCACTGGGTTCACTGTCACCCAGGCCACCATTGAACAAGTCTTGGGATCTCTACATCAGTCCCAAGACATGATGGGCCAGGTCCTCATAGAGCTCTGGGACATGAAGCAGTTGCAGAGGGACCACAATGTAAAGATGCAGATTCTAAACTCAAATTTGTACTCCTCGACTGTATGTTATTTTTCACCATATGTGCAGGGCGCTGTATGTTATTTTGCACCATATGTGCAGGGCATTTCCAGCAACATCTTTCCCTTTCTATAGCTTAACAACATCTAAGCCAACTACATCTGCCTCAGCCAAAGAAAGGGAGGCCCTGCACAAGAGGAAACACTTGCACCCACCTCATTCCCTTACACCAGCCCCCCTCAGGAGGGGACGTTTATCCAGACTACCAGGAGACGATAGCAAGACCTTCACCACCACCAGCAAGAGACACAGAACTTAATTTTCTCCAATGTGGGACTACCATTCACTCTGTGGACTATTTTCTGGACACATTTACCTTTTTGATGCCAGTTGTAATTTCTGCCTTGGATTTCTAGCAATGTTGGCTCTACAATAATAGTTTCACCCACCATGTGTGACTTTTTGATTTTTTCTTTGAGTTTTTGTTTTCATCGATTTTTTTGATAATATCCCATTCTTCCATGGTGACAAGGTCAGGAAATTGCTGAAAAACTTGAGGCTGTCCTCTTCTACCTCTCCCTGGGTTCATATGTCTGCATTAAAAAAATAGAATTTATTTTTATAATTTGCAAACGTTTCTTTGATATTTGAAACAAACCTCATCTTTCTTCACATATCTGTACACAACATATATTATTGATTTTGTTATTTAAAATAACAATTTTGACATGTTTATTAATTTGTTTTTTTTAAATGTGTAAATAATACAGTTTATAATGTATCATGTACACATTCTATTTTTTACACTTTTTCCATCAAACATTCCGTCAACTGAAGTATAAACAAAACTGTGTAACTTTTGCATTTAACCACAGTAACTCACTACATAATACTGTTTTTAATTTTTTTAAATTAGTAACATTATCTTTTGGTGCTGTTTTCGACCTCTGGGGGCCACAATGCATGAAAACAGGTGTCAAAGCCTCTAACTTCTTGCCAGAGGAGCTGGAGTTGCTGGCTATAGAGGTCCTGTCCCTGTACAGCCAGCTATATGGCTCACAAGAGGACAGGTACATGTTTAAAAAAAATTAAAATGTAATTCTGACTAACTTGTTTTTTAGAAAAATAAATCACCGGCTAGATTGTCCCTTTTAGTTCCTGAGTGAAGTGTAGTGATTTAAGTGAAGTTTCAGTTCTTTTAAAATGAAATGATAGATTATGGTGTGGATTGTGAAACACATTATAATTTGACAACACCACAACATTAGTATGTGTTATGTGTTTGACACCCTTTTTTATGTTGTTGTGTATATATGTGTGTGTGTGTGTGGTTTTGTGTTAATATCCTTGTGGGGACTTGGGCATGATAACCCACTCACGTGGGGACTTGATTGCATTTTGGGGATCTGAACTCAGGTCCCTACAAAGCAATGTTTTCTAAATTATAAAAAATGGCTTCAGGAACATCTGTGTCAATTTTTATATCTTTTTTTAAAATTGTATTGTGAGGGCCTGTGTTTCATAAAGTGTGCTCATCTTTTTGGTTGGCTCTGCCCCTGTAGACCCGAGGTGGTAATGCAGTCTTAGACACATTCTGCATCTAAACACACTTTGCTTACTAAAACACACACTAGCAGCAGAAAGGACAGATATTTCATAGGAAAGCTGCATAACCCTGTGTTTATCCAAATATTTTTCCTGCTTATTAATCTTTTCTCTATTTATTAAAATCAAACTTTATTTACATTTAATCTAAACTTTTTGTGTCTGAATGTTGCTCACAGTTTTAAAAATATTGCTAAAAGCAATTTGAATCAGTTTCAAATTCCAGAATACTTCACTAATGCTGTTTGACTCCTAATTACAATTTGAAAATGATGGTGGACTATGCTGTGATGCAATACAAATTGGTTTTATCGTTTTTGACAAAAATGTTAGAGACACCAATGCTTATTGTTACATTTCACTGCTTGTCCCAGGAATTCAGGGGGCATATTTACAAGTGCCTTGCGCCTTCTTGCACCACATTAGCGTAACATTTTATGGTAATGTGGCATTAAGAAGGCATTTTTGTCGCACCATATTCACAACGTGGTGCAATGCATGCATTGCACCACTTTGTAAACCCTTGTGCCACATTATGCCTGCGCCAGGCATAATGTATGCAAGGAGGGTGTTGCGATGTAGGGGCCCTGAAAAAATGGAACCGTGAAATCTACGTGATTTCACTGAGCCATTTTTAGCATAATTTGTGATGCTCACATTGCATTCAATAGACCTCTCTTGACATTGGTGGTTTAGCGCCATAATATTTGGAGCTAATCCACCAAAATACCATAATAGCGTCAACAGTTTTGACGGTATTGGCCTAACGTGCGCTATAGTGTGGTGTATTGTAAATACGGCGCTCACATGGTGTCGTTAGGGGGGCGCAATGGGGTGCAAGAAAAGTGGTGCATCATCAGTGATGCGTCACTTTCTTATAAATATGCCTCAGAGTCTTTATGTTGCTTTGCCTTTCTAATTTTAGTGTTTGGGTGGGTTATGGTAAAGGGTGGGCAGGGTAATTTTAGGGTTTAAGGGTGTGAAGGGTAGTTTTAGGGGTTCAAGGTAGGTAATAGTAGAGGGTGGTAAGGGTAATTTTGGGGTTAAGGGGTGGGTAGTGATAAAGAGTGTTAAGAGTAATTTTAGGGTTTGAGGTGGGTAGTGGGAACATTTGGTAACGATAATTTTAGGGTTGGGGGGTGAGTAGTGGTAAAGGATGGTTAAAGTAATTTTAGGGTTATGCAGTGGGTAGTGGTGAAGGGTGGTAAGGGTAACCTTAGTTTTTTGAAGTAGGTAGTGGTAAATGCTGCTTAGGGAAATTGGAGGGTTTAGGGGTGGACAGTACTAAAGGAAGGTTAAGAGTTAATTAAATATATATATATATATAGATAGATAGATACGTATGTATATGTGACTGTATATATGTACATGTATATAGATGTGTACATATACGTGTGTATATAAATATATATATATATATATATATATATATATATATATATATATATATATATATAAGCCAGTGACTTTGACTGCACTTCATCAGTCAAAGAGACTTTTGTGACTTACATTAATTATTACTGCCAGAACCGCCGCAGCATGGACTTTACCAATATATTTGCTGAAGTTTCAGGACATGACTACATAGATTGGCGCACGTAACTCAGACCAGCGCCATCAGGTACTTGGCAACAATGTGGCTGGATGAAGGGTTCAGGTATTCTTTGGAATGAAGTGACATTTACAAAACTGTTGGTGATAGCTCACGGAAATAGACACTAAAAAGCTGCAGTTTGAAATGTCCTAGGACTGGTTTCAAGGTATCACCCCTCATCAGCCAGGCTAGTTGAATCCAGTGGGAACCACATATGAGCATACCCTTCCTACTTAGGGCAACTATAGCAAGACTTAAAGATGATGGAGGAAATGCTGAAAATTGGCAAACATTCACCCCAGTCACAGATCTAGGTTGAATCCATCATTTCTTTTGCTCACCATGCCATCCCAGTTTGGACCCAGCAAAATACAATCACTCTTGACCCTTTTCCCCATGGGAACAGTACACTCCAAACTGCCACACCAGTTCCTCCCTGGAATTGAAACAAGCATCATGGGACCACTTTTGGGGTATCTTTTGAATGTCTTGTGAAATTTTGACCTACTGGTAGGCAGAGACAATTGGAAACATGGTTACTATGGAATCAGAGCTAAAATAGTGTGAGGGAGGAAACAAACAAGACTGTAGTGTGAAACTGAATGCACACTTGTGTACAAAAATTGCTCGGTAGTGAGTGCTTGTCTTGTAATTGACAATATTTTACAAAATAAAATGAAAATGAAAAGCATTGAGAGCAGATTGTTGAATGTTTTTGATGGTTCCCATGTGGGTTTGTGGATCCTCTGTGGACCACAATGGAGTACCATACTGAGGAATGTGGTGGATCTGCAGATCACCAAAAAAAACTACTGAATTGAGCTTCTTTACGGGAAACATGGAAATGGTTAAACAATAGTGACCATTTGCAAGTGGTATAATAAAACTAAAGGATGAAAGGAAGTCTGTTATTTGCTAAGTACAGCCGTATGAGTGAGAGCACAGTGGGAAGGGTAGACATTAGTAATACTTTTCTTTTGAGAGTGGAGAAGAATTGCCATATTTCTGACTTGATATTAAAAAATAACCTACAAGAGTATATAGGCTGAAAGAAGATGTGTAGCTTCTAGGCACTACAGTAAAAGGCAAAATAGATGGGAGGTTAGATGACAACATTAAGTAAAAAATACTGAGCAGCAAAGGAGGAAGAGGAATTGCTATAGTGAAAATATAGTTGTTTTTAAAGCCAATATGAGTGAATGTGTTTGCAAATTAGATGTAGGTGCTTGGTATAGTATATAATTTCATAGTATATAATTTGCACCCACTCACACAGTCATGAGTGCACTTACAAACCCAGTTACACTGCTACAAAAGCTCTCATGTACCCACTTTATTTCATTTATGTCATTTAGACCGATAGGGTCTGATTTAGATCTTGGCGGATCTGGTCCTGCTGTTGTGTTTCCATTGGTTTGTCTGTCCACCTACTAGGTGGTCCATCTGCTCTATTTAGATACTGGTGGATCAATGAACAAAAGTTCCATCTCAATCAGAGTTTTCCTCCCTCGTCGACTGTGCTATAGGCAAAAGTGGCTGTTTAAGGGAGTAGAGCCAATTTGTCTGCAGGGCCAATCATGATGTGCCTTCCCATCAACGTAACTGTGGTGGGTAAACCTCCACACCTAAGTTGGCAGATTGGAAGGTATATAAGGTTGAAACCTACCTTTTCCTTGTTTTACTTCCCCTTCCGTCATGAACCTGATCATCCAAGTCCTTCCTTTGCTGCTACTTGTTGCCAGAATCGAAGGTAAGTATCTTTTTTACATGTTACCTTTTGAATTGTCTCTTTACATTAGCTCTGAACCCATGCGTTTTTACTTCACACTTACAAGCAATATTTTACTAATGTGCAATACATATGTGTGCAATGTAGTTGTTTAAGAAATGTAGAAAAAACACACTTGTGTAATTTGATTTCATTTACAAATTCAGTGCAAGCTGCCTTTACACTAATGAACACCTATACAACAAGTGACGTTAATTCCAAATTCAAAATGTACCCATACAGGTGTTTGATAATTTTCAGTAAACTATCAAATCAGATATATATATGCATGATACATTACTAGAATTAAATTGATAAAATGTAGAAATTGCACTTGACAAAGCAAAAAGTTTGTTTATGCTACATGTAAAATCAATGTTCGTTCAACATTGAAAACATCTCATATATTTATTAATGTCACATTTCCTCTTTTCTAATGCATTTTCATTATACTATAACTTTTTAAGTTACTCTAAAATGTCTAAATGTGTAATGCACATGTGACTATTTGTTATCACTTACCAATTTAAAATAAACACACCTGTATTGACAATTAGAAACATTTTATCTTGGTGTATGTGTCCATTATCATGATGAATGCTGGCACCAACATTTCTATGTCCATGTCCAATTTTTGTCACTAATGTTTTCACTGTAGAAATATATTATTTATAGAAGCTTTAGTGTTTTCTGACATAAATGTATTTATGATTATGTATCTCACATTTTCATCATTAATATTGTTACTAATCAATGAATGTCAGGACAAACTTTATAAAAATAAAACAATTTTACTAGTAACTGAGATACTTCTCTCAATTTTTTAAATTGAAACCAAAAGATAAATGGATGTCAACCTTGATGCATAACATCAACCTGTGGGATTTTTGGCCCAGAATTTGCCTCCTAAATAGGCTGCCAAGGAGTAACCTCCTTACGAAGGGGTAGCCAGTGGGCACAGGCCGGGACCGCAAGGACCCTTTTTAGGATAGGTAGGTTTGGGTTTCAGAGGGGTTAGAGACAGGAAATACATGCATTTGGGTGGAGTAGTACATGTATAAAGGGTGGGTGAGGATTGGGTTTGGGAGTTAGCGGGAGCTGTAATGGTCAATGTGTGTGTGTCTATCTGTTTTGCAGTTTCATGTGAGTCTGGTGTATGTTGTTCAGGATTGAGTGTGTGTTTTTGGTAGTTGTTTGGTGTCCAGGTGAGTGTCTGTGTTTGGGTTAGGTGGGTTGAAGTACCTGTGCTTTTGTGTGAGTGTGTTTGCTTGGATGAGTGTGCTATTGAGGTAGTTGGTGTGGTTGTGGCGCATGTGTCTGTATATTTTGCAGCTGCATGTCGGTCTGGTGTATGTGTGAATGAGTCCTAGGATGCTTGTTTCAGGTCCAGGGAGGATCTGGCTTGGCAGTTCGGGCTGGGCTTTTCTCATGGGGAGCAGGGTCAAAAATGATTTGCATATGGCTGGATCCAAACTGGGGTGGCATGGTGAGCAAAAAGAAAATATGGATTTAACTCAGATCTGTGACTGTGGGTGAATGTTTGACAATGTTCAGCATTCTGTCCATCATCTTTTTTTGTTGCTATAGTTGCCCTAAGTGGTAACGTATGCCCAGACCTGGGTCCTCTGCTCAACGTGCCACAGGACAAAATCTAGCCTGGCTGATGAGGGGTGATACCCTGAAAGCAGTCCCAGGATGCTTGTTTCTGATCCAGGGAACACTTGCCTTGGCAGTTCGGGCTGCACTGTTTCCATGTGAAGCAGGGACAAGATTGATTTGCATATGGCTGGGTCCAAACTGGGATGGCATGGTGAGCAAAAAAATGATGGATGTAACCCAAGTCTGTGACTAGGGAGAATGGTTGACAATATTCAGCATTCCGTCCATCACCTTTTTGCATTGCTATAATGACAATGTCCTAGCCACAAATATTGGGGTAGGACTGGAAATCTTAATGAAGAATACCTTTGGTAAACTAATAACACTTTCCCACATACTGCCTCAGCGTTTCCCAACATTTGCCAAAAACAGAAGTGGCAGTAGTCAACTGAATTTCATCTGCAGATAGAGAAATCCAGGAAACCTGTCAACAAAACTGTTTCTGCATACCTCCAATACCTCAACATGGGCTCTATATACCATAACATCTTACACTTCAATATGGATGGAATATATTGAAAAGACAGAATCCATTTCACAGACAGAGGCAACAGGTTGTTCCTCAACAACTTAAAAGACTGCATACTGTTCTATGTGCAATTATCATCTACACAATCTACACATCATAAACACAAAGGCTCTTTTCAAAGCTAACCCTTTTCCCATACACTGGTTCTTTTTGTTTTCAAAACGTTGTTTTCTTAATTTCTCAGATGGATCAGCGGTCCTGCTGCAGATCCCTGACAAAATTATGGGTCTGCCTGTTATAGTGTGGGAGGTTTTGTGATGGATTTGCAGAGCCAATGTTGCTGTGTGGGTGTGTGAGAGGTTGTGTAAGTGCATGTATGGACATGTGAGTGGCTGTGTAAATGGCTGTATGGGTGTGTACGAGGCTGAATGAATGGGTGTGTGAGTGCCTGTGTAAGACTGTGAGTGGTGTGTGAGTGGTCCTCTGGGTTTTCTGAGTGGATGTATCAGTGACAGTATGGGTGTGTGAGTGACTGTAGGTGTCTGTAACGTAGTATGGTAGTGGTTTTGTGGGTCTGTGAGTGTGTGTGTAAATGAGTGCGTGAGTGGGAGTGTAAGTGTGTGAATGGGTATGTGAGTGGCTGTATGGGTCTATACATGGATGTGTCGGGCTGTATGAGTGTGTGTGTGAATATGTGTGAGTGGATGTGTGAGTGGCTGTATGGGTCTGTGAGTGGGTGTGGTACTGATTTTGTGGGTCTGTGAATGGATGTGTGAGTATGTGAATGGGTGTTTAAGTGGTTGTCTAAGTGCCTGTGTGGGTCTGTGAGTAGGTGTGTAAGTAGCTGTATCGGTGTATACATGTCCGTGTGAGTGTATCAGTGGGTGTATGAGTATGTGAATGGGTATGTAATTGGGTGTGTGAGTAGCTGTGTGGGTCTGTGAGTTAGTGTGATAATGATTTTGTGCATCTGTGAGTGTGTGAGTGTGTGTGGGTGTGACTGGGTGTGTGAGTAGGTGTGTTAGTGGTATTGTGGGTATCTGAGTGAGTGTGTGAGGGGGTCAGTGAGTGGATCTAGATCCACAGATCCATAGGTGATTCACAGCAGGGACACACTGAGTGCCGAAGAGGATCTGAAGACGCTCGGGTATCTCAAATAGAACATTGTCGGGCAATTTCTTTCCCATGAGGAGTCCCTTACAGACCCCTTCATCAGTCCTATGGGGTCATGGGTATCTCTACCCTGACCCCTTATCGCCTATTTATTTTTATTTCCACACCCTCCGGAATCATGTCCAGATTTACAAAACGGCAGGTGCAACTTCCTGTCAGTTTGAGCCCAACTAATCACAGTATTGCTGTTAGTGCGTGGATCCGTGGATCTGCGGTGGATCCACATCTATAAATATGCATAAATCTTTTGCCTTTAATAACTCAAAAACACTGAACTGATTTACACCAAATTACAAAAAGAGATCTTTCTGGACCAATATCTAGCTTTCTGCCAAATTTTGTATAATTCCGTCCTGCAATTCAAGCTGTAGTTTTTCTCGGCCACCGCTTGACGAAATAACCTGACACATCCCAGACAGCAGCTGAACTGACCAGTACACTATTTGTGGAAAGTTTGTGAAGATCTGTTAAACTACGCCAACGTTATTAGCAAAACAAAAAAATGGTTTCCTATGGATACTAGGTCCTAACTATAACTACCTACTGGCGAACACCAGTTACAGTTAAGACCTAGTTTCCTAAGTAAAAGTTTTTTTTGTTTCGCTAATAACTTTTATGCCATTTGAGAAATCTTCACAAAATTTTCAAAACTAGTTTTCCACTCACTTCAGCTGTTGCTTGGAAAGTTTTGGGGTGATTCGTCAAAAAAGGGCAAAGAAAAAGAGGGGGTCTCAAAACAAGTTTTCCCATTGCAATTCCCCAGTGGGATTTTAGACATGACTACGGCCCGAACATATGGACGGAATGGTACCAAATTTCATATCCACATAGCCACTCACACACCCACTCATATGCTCATATATTCACTTACAAACCCACACATCTACTCACATACCCATAGGGCCACGCACACACTCACTCACTGACTCACAAAACCATTCACACACCCACTCACAGCTCCACACACCCACTTACACACACCAACTCATACACTCACACACCCATTCAACTTCACACATCCAGTCATACACTCATACAGCCATTCATACACCCACAGCGTGAGGTTGGCTGCATGCAGCAGGTTGGCCACAGGCCAGGACTTGTGGGCAACTCCCCACAAAGCACGGCTGAAGGCCATGTGCAGCATAAGGGTGGTTTCATGCAGGGCTTTGGATACAGGGCCTGGCCACAGGCTAGGCCCTGCAGCTAACCTCCTGCTGTGCACAGCCAAATGCCATGCACAGTGGCTGTTGGATTAACCTATGGTGATTAAATATTACTTTATGTTAAAAATACCCTAGATATTCACTGAAAAAATAAAGGTTACAGGGACATTATAGTTAGGAAATAGAATTAAAAAAAACCTTAGAGATTCACTAAAAAAACAAAGGCCTGTTGATAAGTGTAAAAAAATGTTATACGGCATAGAGTTGTTTGTTTTGTTTGTTAAATATATGGTCATATAGGTTGTATGCTCATCTTGTATTCTACAAGACACTTGGTCATGGAGAAGCCAGTTATTTTTTATGCAGCTATAGTGACTTGTCATGCAACAGTGAAGTGTCAGTAGAGAGATCAGTCCTTGGCCACGCTGTGTTATAGGGACTTCTGATAGAAGGGAGAGGTATTGGCACAGAGAGCAGTGCATCTTTGTACTCTAATACGCACTCCTATCAACTGCTTTGTGCACGGTATTATGTATGACTTTCAGTATTGGGAGATGTCTGAAAAAGAGTTGAGTAAGTCCACAAAATTCAATATGGATACCAGTTGTGCAAGACACAGTTTTCAACAGAGAAGAAATTCCATTTAATACTATACTATGGACATTCATCACTATGAACAGAGGTATGTGCAGAGAGAACAGTCTCTACCCACAGTCTACTTTGCACATAGGTTACTGTGGGGAGATACATTAATCTCAATAGTTGTTAAGCAAGACAGACTTCTCTGCATAGAGGTAATTTAATCCCTACATCCTACTTGTACATCTGCTGTACTGGGGAGAGCTGTGACCAGAGAGGTAAACCCCTTTTCACACCCTAATTTGCACACCTATCATCTAAGACACAGGTCACAGGATAGGGACCAGTCTCTCCCAACACTGTACTATGTGGTTTTATCATGCAAGACAGATCTGTCAGCAAACAGGGCAGTTTCTCTCCACAGCCTACTATTTATACCTTTCAGCATGGGAAGAGGTATGAGCAGAGAGATCATTTTTCTCAAACCCTAAAATAGACAGCTCTAACTCAAGTAAGATGTGTTAGCAGACAGCTCATTCCCTTCACAGACACCACTGTGTATTCTTGTTGGTCTAGGGAGAGGTGTCAGCAGAGAAGCCACTCTTTGCCAACACTGCTCTGTACATCCTTGTTGTCTTGGAGATAGGAGTTAGTGGAGAGAAGAATATTTCCCTACACACTACTGTATACGTCTGTCATCCTGGGAGAGCTGTGACTGGACAGTGAAATAAATTCCCACACTCTAATATAAATAGTCATTTTCATTGGAAGAGATCTTAGTAGACAGGAGGGTAATTGTTATACTTACTATGATAGTAAGGTCTTACACATGAGGTGAGGATCTTCCCCACTGTACTATGCATACTGCCGAGCCTGGGAAAAGGTGAAAGTAGGGAGGCAGTGTCGCTTTACACACTACTCCACACACTGGTTACCTACATATAGGGTGTACATAGAGAGGCACATCACTCCCAATACTCTACTATATACAATTGTTAGACTGGAGAGGTGACAATGAGATTGCAGTTTCTCTGTACACCCTACTATGCACTGTTGTCATATTGTGAAAAGGTCTCACTGGAGAGTCCACTTTTTCCCCCACACCCTACTAATGGGGACCTTAAGGCATAAATACTGTAATAAAGGAAAGTTTAAATTCTTCTTCTAAAAAATGTTTATGATCTTGCAAGACTTTCGCTGGATCATAAAAAAAGTAGTTGGGTAGACAAAATCTTGATGCAAAGTGTTGCCAAAGAGACTGTCTCTCTCCTCACCCCATTATACACACTTGTAGCCCTGGGAAGAGGTGTTACTGAAGAACTCAGTCTCTCATCACACTCTACTATCCATTCCTGTCATACTGTGAAAAGGACTCCTTGGAAAGGCCACTTTTTAGCCACACACTACCAGAGGGCACAATAAGGCATAAGTACTTTAATGAAGGAAAGTGTCAATTATTTCCCCCCCCCAAAAAAAATAAAAATGTTATGATCTCACAAGACTCTTGGGGAATCAGAAAAAAAAGTAGTGGGGTATAAAAAAATCTTTCTCAAGAGAAAGGCTACAGTACAGAGGCTTGTTTGCACAGTCTGATAATCATACGCTGCGATACAGAGCTATTGTGCATTAAATACAGTTTAATGTTTGAGCTCGCAAGACTCTTGCAAGAGGTGGAGAGACATATGAACGAAGGAAGGTGTTTGTGTGCTCTCACAACAGTATCGCGGGCGTTAGTATTCCAAAAAAAAGGGACTCATACCATGAAATAATCATATAAGGTTGTAATAAGGTGGCTCTGGTTAGAGCTTTTGTGTTTATAGTATGTAATATTCAGTTACACATGGAACTGGATGCATTCCTTGGTGTTATCAATGAAGATCCTGTTTCTTTCTGCAGTGAAGTGCACTCCATCTGGCATATCAAACAGGATGCTGTTGTGATATATAGAGCTCATGCCATGGTCACTAAGAAATGCAGAAACTGTTTTATTTACAAGCTTCTGAGATTTCTAAATTGTGAAAAGGTCTCCTTCATTTGAACTCCAAGCGCAGCACCTCTGATTGTGCATAGGTCATTGCTACCACAGTGCACCATCATCAGGTCTGGGTGCTCACAATCCAACACGCTCTTAACAATGGGAAACAATTGATGCCTCATACCTCTATGGCCTGTATGGCCAATCCAGGTTATATTCAAGTTTAGAAATCCAAAATTCTTATCAACACCACAACTAATAACATATTCTCTAGTCCAATAGATGAAGGTGTGTTACAAAATCCAGAGGCGAACCATGGTGTTGTATGGAGATCTCTATCACATGAAGAGTGCTCAGCAAAAGGAGTAAATTTCAGGAGAAATATGGAGTTATACGAGGAGAGAAAAAAGAGGAGGGTGACACATTTATAAATGTAATTGGTAAACTTGTGGCAGTTACAAATGAAGGTTAGGTTGTGACTAACTGCGGTTAGTATGGTGCACAGTTACGTGAAAAATAAGACAAGCTTTTCTATTCTAATTTTGGTACGATCAGGTTTGAGTCACGCCAGAGTCACTGACAAGTTTCTGCAGGTGGAGCTTGATGAGCTTGATGAGGCGATCCTTGTAAGATCCTGCAAAAGTAAAATGGAACTTGACCGAGTGACCCTGGCAGGTGGTATTTTTTTTCAATCTTGCAAGAGTCTTGTGAGTCAGATTGTACAGAGAGAGAAAAGAGCATGAATTACCGCAGTACCAGTGACATTAACTGGTTAAAGCAAACTGCTAGACCTGACAAGCTTAGGGTGGTTCCCCCCAACTTTTTGCCGCTTGCCTCACATTTGTTCTGAGTTATTTTTGTTGGCCTTAGGACACTGAGCACCCAATCACTGCTGGCCAGTGGTATAAAGCATGTGCTCTCTCCATAAAACATGGTTTGATTGGTATATACCTAACTGGCATACTTAATTTACTTAGAAATCCCTAGTGAGGTTCACTACATGTGTCCAGAGCCTATAAATTAAATGCTACTCGTATGCCTGCAGCACTGTTTGTGCCACCCACTTAAGTAGCACTTTAAAACATCGACCAGGCCTGCCAGTGCAGCCTGAGTGCAGTGCTACACTGCAATGTGGACTTGGCATTTCAAACCCCATGCCAGTCCTTAAAGTCCCCTGTGATTACGCATGGCACTTCTGCTGTAGACCCTAGGTAGGCCATTGGGCAGGGGGCTATGTAGTTAAAAGGCAGGATATGTAATTTAAGTTCACATGTTCTGGTATTTAAAAACTCTTGAATTTGCTTTTCACTACTGTGAGGCCTACCTCTCCCGTAGGATAACATTGGGGACTCCTTATTACATTTAATAAGGTGTAATTCCAGATTGGGAAGGGATAGACCTGTAGTTTTTAGTACCTAGGAAAATATAATGATAAGTCCTCTTTAATTGTAAAGCTGGATGTATTGTTACAATTTTGAAAATGTCACTTTTAGAAACTTGGCATTTTCCTGCTCTTAGCCCCATGTGCCTGCAGCCTGCCTCTACTACACATTTGGAATGGAGTGACAGCTGGGCTTGTGCATTCCCTCTAGACAGCCACACACAAAGGGAGCTTAGGTGTGACTTATGGGCCATCCTGGGCAGGATGGGAGGGTGGAGCTAGTCACAGCCTCACACTTACACCTGACTAGGCTGTGTCTTGGCCCCACACAAAGGTCTGCATACCTCCCTGTAGTGAGTCAGGAGCCAGGGCAAGATGGAAGGACCATTTTGTACTTCAACACCCTTCTTTGAACTCTCCCCCACTTCAAATGTACCACTTGGTATAAGAACTGGACATCTGACCCTACCAACTCAGTACACTTCTGGACCTGTGGATACTCTGCCAGGAAGAAAGACCGATGTGCTACTACAAGGACTACTACTCTACTGGACTGCTGCTCTGGAATAACAGCTTTCTTGCTGTCATGACCTGCTGCCTGCTTCCCCCCTTGCCTGGGTGAGAAGGACTGTACACACAACACTTGAACCCAGAACCAGGGTGTTTGAAGTTGCCTTTCTGCAGGGTCACCCCCAAACTTTTTGCCTTAATCCTCCTCTTTTTCTGACCTAATTTTTACTGGATTTAGGACTCCGGGCACTTTATCACTGCTAACCAGTGCTAAAGTGCACATGCTCTCTCCCTTAAAACATGGTGACATTAGCTCATACCCAATTGGCATGTTTAATCTACTTATAAGTCCCTGGTAAAGTGCACTACATGTGCCCAGGGCTTGTAAGGTAAATGCTACTAGTGGGCCTGTGGCACTGGTTGTGCCACCCACATGAGTAAGCCCCTAACCATGTCTCAGGCCTGCCATTGCAAGGCCTGTGTGTGCCGTTTCACTGCCACTTCGACTTGGCATTTAAAAATACTTGCCAAGCCTTATACTCCCCTTTTTCTACATATACGTCACCCCTAAAGTAAGCCCCAGGTAACCCATAGGGCAGGGTGCTATGTAAGTAAAAGGCGGAACATGAACATGTGTGTTCTACATGTCCTGGTAGTGTAAAACTCCTAAATGCGTTTCACACTGCTGTGAGGCCTGCTCCTTTCATAGCATTGGGGCTACTGTCATATACGTTTGAGTGGTAGATTCTGATCTGAAATGAGTAACAAGGTCATAGTTAGTATGGCCTGAATCGTAATACAAAATCCTGCTGACTGGTGAAGTTGGATTTAATATTACTATTTTAGAAATGCCTCTTTTAGAAAGTGAACATTTCTCTGCAATTAAATCCTTCTGTACCTTATAATCTACGTCTGGCTGGGTTAGTTGACAGCTCCCTTGTGCATTTCACTCAGACAGCCCCAAACACAGGATGCTCAGTCACACCTGTACATATCTGCATACTGAATGGGTTTTCCTCGGCTGGGAGGGTGGAGGGCCTGACACTTACATGTCAAAGGACAGTGCCCTGCCCTCACACAATGGACTGCCAAACCCCTTACAGGGACCCTGGCAAACAGGATGGAACTGAAAGGGGACCTTGTGCACTTCTGAGCCACTCTTTGAAGTCTCCCCACTTCAAAGGCACATTTGAGTATTTAAACCAGGTCCATGACCCTACCAACTCAAATAATACCTGGGAGAGAAACTCTGCACCAGAACCTGCAACCTGCCAAGACAAGCTGCCTGGCTGCCCATAGGACTCACCTGACTGCTTTGCTGTAAAGGACTGCTGCCTTGCTGGCCTCTGGCTCTGCTGAGAAGTGCTCTCCAAGGGCTTGGATTGAGCTTTCCTTCTGTTTCCTGAAGTCTCAGGGCCAAAAAGACTTAGGGGGTCATTCTAACCCTGGCGGTAAAAACCGCCAGGGCGAATGACCGCGGTAGCACCGCCAACAGGCTGGCGGTGCACCGCTGGGCATTCTGACCGCAGCGGTTTAGCCGCGGCCAGAAACGGAAAGTCGGCGGTGTACCGCCGACTTTCCGCTGCCCCGCTCCGCCGCCATGGGGATTCTGACACCCCCTACCGCCATCCTGTTCCTGGCGGGTCTCCCGCCAGGAACAGGATGGCGGTAGGGGGTGCCGCGGGGCCCGTGGGGGCCCCTGCAGTGCCCATGCCAAAGGCATGGGCACTGCAGGGGCCCCCGTAAGAGGGCCCCACTCAGTATTTCAGTGTCTGCATTGCAGACACTGAAATACGTGACGGGTGCCACTGCACCCGTCGCACATCCTCCACTCCGCCGGCTCCATTCGGAGCCGGCATCCTCATGGAGGGCTGTTTCCCACTGGGCTGGCGGGCGGCCTTTTGGCGGTCGCCCGCCAGCCCAGTGGGAAACCCAGAATGACCGCCGCGGTCTTTTGACCGCGGTAGGCCTTCTGGCGGTTACCTCAAGGCGGGCGGCTCCCGCCGCCCGCCGGGGTCTGAATGACCCCCTTAATCTCTGCAAAGACCTCCTTGTGCAGCAAAAATCGATGCACAGCCTGCCAGGATCGACGCACAGCATGCCCCACGGTGAGAAAATCTCAGCACGCTGAACCAGAACGACGCAGCCCAGCTCCCCGAGTGGAGATCAACGCAGCACCAGCGTTGCGAACGGAACTTTGATGCACGGCCCACTGGATCTATGCATCGCCGACCCAGAATGATGCAGCCCGACTTCCTGCAAGAAGAATCATCGCAGAGCCTGCCATGTGACAGAAACTTCCCCACATCGCACACTGGATCGATGCAGCTCCTGTGATTTCATCCTGCACGCCCAGGATTTCTCCACATCGTCCCGGGCGTCCAAATACCCCACAACCCGAAGAGGACCCAAGCCTGCATGCCAGAAATCGCTGCAAAGCCCTTGCTGCGTGGAAAAGAATCAACACATCGAATGTGTGCGCCCGGAAAAACCAACGCACACCTCCCCGTTTTCCATGCATCTCCTTATCTGCGGTCTAGTGCGGATAATTTAGAAGCAAACCAGGTACTTTGTGCTTGCAAGAGACCCTTATTGCTTTTTAAGAACTAAAGACTCTATTGGTCATTTCAAAAGTTACATTTTAACGTGTCTGATCAAATCTTGATTGTTTTGACCTACTTTTAAACAGATAAATATCTCATATTTTTCTAAACCTGTGAGGTGTCTTTTTGTAGTGTTCTCACTGTGTTATTCTAAGATTTATTGCACAAATACTTTACACATCACATTCTAAGTTGAGCCTGACTGCTCAGTGCCAAGCTACCAGAGGGTGGGCACAGGATAATTTGGATTGTGTGTGACTTACCCTGACTAGAGTGAGAGCCCTTGCTTGGACAGGGAGTAACCTGACTGCCAACCAAAAACCCCATTTCTAACACAGGGTGTCTCCAAGGGCTTGTTGGCTTGCCTCCTGTTCTTTTGAAGACTCAGAGACACAAAGGACTTCTAACCTGGACTCTGCCATCTGAGAATCTTGCCCTGGTAGGTGGTGTTGATCCAGTTCTGGTCCTTGGAAGTGGGTGTAAAGTGCTGCTCCAGTCCAAAATCCATGCATCAAAATTATTGTGCTGCTCATGATTGGCACATCTCCATCGACACCGAATCACAACCGCATCACTGTTGATGTCTGCACATCACCACTGCTGTGTGGGTCAAGGATATTGCATCAATGCCGATGCTGATGCATTGCTGCTGCAGCGTGGATCGTGAACTATGCATTTCCGACTGGGTGGCACATCGCCTCCATTCTCGATACATTCCCGACTTTGTGTGGCTCGGAACTGATGCATTGCCTACATCCTCTGGATTGACGCCAACACATCACCTCTTTTGCTCCTCCCATCTTGTTCTTGAAATCAACACAACTCCAAACCAAGGTAATGATTAAGTGAGCCACGGCTGATCCCTGTATCCAATCCACACTCCATCGCGGTCTGCTTGACTTTTCAAATTTGACCTAGTCTAGCGTGACCAGATAGCCCAGTAGGCGTTTTATGCTTCTATGCACTACCAATATACTTATACTTTAAAATTCATATCTCAAAAACAACTTATTGGATTTTTGTTGTGTTGGTCGTTTTGTTCATTAAAGTAAGCACTATCTTTCTAGTGAGGTGTAGTACCTTTTGGTGGTGTTTTCACAGTTCAAAAGTATGTTGCCATATAAAGAAGCATTTAGTCTGAATGCACGTATAAGAAAATAAGTCCCTCTCTCCTGAAACTGAACCATAAAGAATCTGTGCCCTGTTATAATGAGAGGCCTAGAGTTTGCATGGATCCTTCTACATACATCCTTTGTTCTCTTCAGAAATGCCAGTAGACAAATAATAGTTTGTGACCTGAACCAAACACCCTCTTCACTCTGAGAAGCATCTGTTTAGACACATGGGTTTAATATTAAAGACCTTTACTCCAACAGTTTAACCTGTTCAGGGCTCTCCGGAGAGAATGTATGCTGTTATAAATATACAATTCACTCTGTATGGGCTTCTATAACAGTGAGTTACTCTTTCATGAAACAATACCAAAACCAAACTATACCTTGTTTTAATCTGAAATGAGAGGGCCTACTGCTTGTCTAAAGCCTTCTACACTAAACCTTTACTTTCTTCGAAGGCATCAGTAGTGCCTGTAAACCCATTCATACTCCAAGGGCCAGATGTACAATGCTTTGTCCTGGTTGCAAATGACCTGGTTTGCAGAATTGAAAACATGAAAGGGCACACAAGGGGCAGGGTGAGCACACCCTGACTTCCAGGCCTTTTTGAGTGAGTCCCAAAGGGACTATTTGAAACCCTACTCCAGTTGAAAATTGTTTTAAAATGCTAACTTGCCACAGGGGGTTCACTGATCCTGAGGTTGGTTTCTTGGCCAACAGCACAGCCCCTTACAAATCCTGGCCGGGACCTGTAAGCTACATGGGGTATGGATGTGAATCAACGGTAAGCTTTCATTTTTAACATCTATTTTGATGAATTTTTACAACTTTGTAAAAACTTACGAGTCAGCAATGGTCCCCCAAGTAGTACAGTCAATAGATATAAAATCTGCTGCAATGAGTAGAAACTACTTCACTGTTCGTCATAACAACATGGTCAAACAAATTACATACCATAGTCCATTGTCCATCTGATGGCCACATGAGTGTCATAAGATATTCATGCTGTTCCATATAGGCACACGGAGCTGCAAATATATCAGGGCTGCCTCAGGTGTCATATTGCATGTGCAGCCCATACAATCCCACACTAAGGGGTATATTTACAAGCCCCTAGCGGCACCGGAGGGTCACTTTTTGTGATGCTCTGGTGGTGCTGTGCACTGCGCCGTATTTACAAGGCAGTGTTAAGCCACTTTTTATGGCTTACTGCCACTTTGTAAATATGGCCCCTTCAAACGCAGCACTTTGTGTGGAAGGGGTGTGCAATGGGTGTTGCTGTGGGTATTCCACAGAAACACCCATTGCATTTTGACGCCACCCCATATTTATGAGATTTTGCAAACCTGAGGCAGTTTCAAAATCTAACACCACCCAAGGGGTGGCGTTAGCATGGCACAACAAGGAGAAATGCTTTCATTTCTCCTCATTTCTTGCTCTTTCTATGTGTGCTGCATTCTCCACCATACATAGAGAGAGCAAATTGCCATTGAAGATTGTTTTTTGTGCAAGAAGTTATCCCTGCAACATGGAACGGGGTGACTGTGTTGGCACTTGGCAGTTAGTTTAGCACTGGCACAGGGGGAAACACATGAATGCCTTGTATTCTAGTACAGTGGTTCCCAACCTGTGGTCCGGGGACCCCTGGGGGTCCGCGAAGCCTCCACAGGGGGTCCGCAACTGCTTGAAAAATTAAATAACATTAACAGATTAGGTCCCAGCAGTCAGTGGAGGGGGTCCTTGGATTCTAATAATGACTCAATGGGGGTCCCCAGAAGTCAAAAGGTTGGGAACCACTGTTCTAGTACACACGGCACATCCCTGCATTTTAGGACTGATGCGGCATGACACTGCCAATTTGGCTCAGTAGCTGTGCTGCACCATGTCTTGTAAATATGCCCGTAAGTGCCGAATTATAAGTAAAGAAACACGTCTCCATTGTTCTTATTAAAAATGTAAGTGAGAGACAGTTCACCAATCATCACTTACATTTCAAAGCTATATACTCTCAACCTATCTCTATTCAGATGAGGAGGACTAGAGTTTGTTTTGGTCTTGGTCTTCCATGCCTTGATCAAGGCATCCCACACTTTCATGTCTACCCTCCCTCTGGCTCTTGACTGCAACATATTAGGTTTATCATCCTCTACCTTTGGGCCTTTCAGCAAATCACAGGTCCAGGAGTCCATCTATGGTGCCTGCTCTGATTTCCATGTCATTGCAATATATCTCCTAGATACCACCCACACAAGATTATTAAATTTGTATTCTAACTTAGAGGTCTTCACCCTTTTGAACATCCCCAATAGATTTTCCTGCAAAGATTGAGGACTGTTACTGCCGATTACCTCCTGCACCAGTTCCTGTATCAGCTCCGAGTATTTGGTGAGCGACGGGAAACTCCAAAACATGTTGGCTACATCGACTATAGGCTGGTGACACTTTGGGCCTTTGTCAGTAAAGTTAGGATACATTCAATGTAGTTTAGGAGTAGTAAGTTATGCCCTGTGTAGTTTTTTAAACAGTTCATTTTGTGATATCTTTCAGGAGTATTCCAGCATTACAACTCTTTCTTTAATTGTCAACTACCTACTTAGGTCAAGTTCCCATTGATCCAGTAGGGGGCAATATCTATCTCAGATTGCTTCAAGACTCAGAAAGAGGTTGATTCTTGTATGAAGCACATGTGCATAAGAGTAAAGGAATTAGTCATGTTCTGCAGGGTGCAATGCAGGCCAAATGTCAGCCAGGTCCCATTTGCCAATCCAGTCAGGAAAAACCTAGTTACCAGTTGAACATCTGAGTACCAGGGAGCATCAAGTATGATCTGTCCATGGCCAAACTTGGAGTACAGTTAAAGTCACTGCCCCAAAGCATGATACAGTCCAGATCATCAAGGAGCAGTTTACCTACTGAGTCAAGAAGATCCAGTTCTGCCACACTGGGGACCTTTATATTCACCAGCCTAAGCAACTGCCAGTGAAGTTTCCTCTTGTGTCTAGTGTATCTGCCCTCACGTTCGTTAATGAACTCTATTGTCCTAAACATGATCTGTGAGTGCAAACATATGAGTGTGCCCCGAGTGTAAGAAAAATATGTAGTTCCAAACAATTGACAACTCCACCTAGGATGCAATTTCTCAGTTTTCCCTGTGGCAAAAAGAGTTTCCTGGAGGAATGTGGCATGGATACCTATCCTCTTAATGTAGGCATGTGTTTGATATATTTTTACCATGCTGCCCAGTCCATGCACATTCCACAGGAAAAGATTATACCTTTGGCTGTCCACCAGCCCTCAGCATCAGGGTCCTAGGAGTAGGGATAACTCTCTCCCTCCACTGAAGTGATCCGGTTATGGTCCCTGCTGAACTTGGCCCTCACTGCAGGGTTATCCCCAAACTTTTTTGCCCTCACCATACTGTTTACTGAGCCTCTTTTTGTTGGCTTTTAGGAGTCTGTACACCTTACCACTTCAAACTGGTGCTAAAGTGTTAGAGCTCTCTTTTTTAAAACATGGTCCTACATGTACCCAGGGCCTGTAAATTAAATGCTATTTGTGGACCTGCAGCACTCATTGTGTTACCCACTTAAGTCAATCAATCAATCAAAAATGCATAAAGTGCAGAGCTTCTCAAGGAGTGTTGCAGAGCTGCTAAACTAATTGGCCACATGTAGCAAATGCAAATTACTAATACACCATTTCAGGCAGTTGGCAGCAAGAAAGGAAAAGGAGGAGCCACCCTATTTTTAACTCTTGATTCTCAGGACCACCCCCAACAAGGCATCAGAAAAGCACAGGACTCTTGCCTGACGGTACAGAATAATCCTCTTAGCTTGGTACTGCGGCCCTGTCTGGGAAAAGGCTCAATGGGCCAACATAAGCTCTTTAAACCATACTCCCTCATTGATAGGCAGCCAATGCAGCTATTAAGATGATGAATATAGTTAATTTTTGGCAGTTTTAGTAGAAGCCAAGCTACATCATGTTGTAACAGCTGGAATCTTCTAAGGCTGTATGCCAGTGAGCCCAAATAGAGGGCATTGGTGTAGTCAAGCCAGGAAGTGATAAGGGTGTGTATTACTATCTTCTGAATCTGCAAAGGTAACAAATAAAATAAGTTATTTAGCTATTTTAGAAGACCGAAATCAACACCCACCACACCATCAACATGTGGGCCAAAGGAGCTCCTGTTATTAAATTTTACCCTGAGATTCTGTGGTATGGTACTAGGGGCAGATGGGGACGGAACAACACTGGCCAGTAATAGCCATCCCACCTGAGGGGGAACATGCCAAATAGCAAGATCTCAGTTTTGCTCGTGCTACAGTGCAAACTGCTGAGACGCATCCAGTAAACTGCCAAGTCAACCTGAAAAACTAAACCGTTTGCCAAGCCTAATCATTTCATTCTAAGACATATATTACCCCTAGTTGATGCCCTAAATAGCCTACAGGGCTGGGTTCAGTGTATTTAAAACATTTTGCGTATACTTTTAACTTTGACATGTCCTGGTAATGAAAAACTCTACAATTCATGTTTCACTACTGCAGGGTATACCTTTCCCATAGGAGAACATTGGGTTACTTTATTACATTTAATACGTGATAACTTCCAATTTGGAGCAAGAAGGAATGTTGGGTTTGGTCTCTAAAGGACTGTAATTCAAACCCCTCTTTAATAGTACAGTTGGATTTTAAATCACAATTCTTAAGATACCACATTTAGAAAATTGGCATTTTCCTGTCCCATCCATTTTTTATCTGCAACCTGTACCCTATGTCACATGAGTAGGTGAGCTGGCAGTTGGTCTTTGTGTCTTACTCCCAGACAGTGAGACAAAGGAGTAATAGATGTTGGTTGGATTGGCCATCTCTGACCTTATAGGGGCAGAGCTGTCACCTACTACACTTGCACATCACAAATACTCTGCCTCAGCACACTCACAAGACATTTCACACTAATCTTTTGTGCCCCCAGACAAGATGAAGTCAGGGCAGGAAGGCATGAAATTTCAGACACCTCCTTAAGGAGATACTTCAGAAGTTTATCCTACTTCAAAGTGGGCACTATGGTGGTCATTCTGACCTCGGCGGTAAAAGGCGCCTACCGCCGGTCAGAAATCCTCCATAATCCCGCCGCGGTCGCGGAAACCCGCCACGGTCATTCTGACCCGCAGAAGGCAAACCTCCGAAAATCCGACCGCCACAACAGACCGCCAGACCAGCGGTCGGCGGAAAGGTGGAGGTGACCAAACCTCCACCGTCACGCCAACAGAAATACGCCCATGCCATTACGACCCACGAATCCACGCGGCGGTCATTCAAACGCGGTATTCCATTGGCGGGACACACCGGCGCGGTCAGAATACACACAAACGAACAAAACTCAGCCACATTGGACGATTTGAATCCCACACACCTGATACACATACACACACCACTCCCACACACACAATACAATATAAAACACACACCCACATCACCCACAAACCCCTACGCTTAAAAATTCGTAAAGAAGACAAGAACGAGACACCAGCATCCAAAACATAACAGCCACAGCCACTCAACACCATCACCCACACACTATCCACACACAAAACAACACACACCACCACACTCAACTCACTTAAATACACATACTCCACCCCACACATCATACACACCACCCCATGGCACCCCAAAGACAACCCCGCTTCACAGACGAAGAACTCAGGGTCATGGTGGAGGAAATCGTTCGGGTAGAGCCCCAGCTGTTCGGCACACAGATACAATACACCAGCATTGCCCGGAGGATGGAGCTATGGCAGAGGATTGTCGACAGGGTGAATGCAGTGGGACAGCACCCCAGAAATCGGGAAGACATCAGGAAGCGATGGAACGACCTACGGGGGAAGGTGCGTTCCATGGTATCCAGGCACAACATCGCCGTGCAGAAGACTGGCGGAGGACCCCCACCTCAACCCCCACAATTCACATCATGGGAGGAGGAAGTCTTGAACATCCTGCATCCTGACGGCCTCGCAGGAGTCGGCGGAGGAATGGATACTGGTAAGTTGAAGCTTCAATACTGCTTCCCCCCCACCTGCATGCCAAATCATACCCCAACCCTCACCCCCATCCTCGAACCCCACCCTCACCCCCACCCCCACCCCCATCCTCACCCCCACCCTCACCCCCACCACCATCCTCACCCCCACCACCATCCTCACCCCCACCACCATCCTCACCCCCACCCCCAGCACACCTATTCCCCGCCAATGTCTCACCATCACAACCCACACATCCCAAAACCTAGGCCTGCATGCGTCCACTAAGCATGGACACCCATCACCAAAGCATGCCCAATGCATATACACATCCTCCCCACAAGCCACCCTCACCAAAGCCCCCACACACGAATGCCAGCACTTGGGGACACGAGAACCCACAGATACACCCATATGCCACACATTGAAACTATAACCATACCTCTATACCCCTGCAGGACCCGACCGTCAACACACCGCGGCGGAGGGGCCAGAATTATCCACACCCCCCACCCAAGAGGCCGTCAGCGATGACAGCAGCTCTGTCGATCTGGACACCGATGACCAGCCCGGACCATCGGGGACCTCTGGACAGTCGGTTCCCCTCACACAGGCACAGGCCACTACAGACCCTAACCCCTCTGGGAACACCAGCACAGCTCCCACCCAGCGGGCCCATGCCTCTGTCTCCAGGGCGTGTCAATCTGCGGTGTGTCTACCACTACAGGGCACCCAGGATAACCCACCACCCCAACAACAACAGGGACCTGGGGGCAGTGGTAGTGGGCACACCGGCCAGGGGGCAGAGGCCCAGGGAAACAGGGCAACTCGGCGGGCAGCTGTGCGACAGGGGGGGGAGGAGAGGCCCAGGGAACCCACTCTCCACGAGGTCCTCACCACCATCATGGGAGCATACAACCGCTCCCAGGAGACGATGGCGACGGTACTGGCCCGGTTCCAGGAGATCCAGGTGCTGCAGGAGGAACACTATCGGGGGTACAGGGAGGACATCAGAGCCATCAACACCACCCTGGTTACCATGGTAGGGCTGCTGCAGGACCTCGTAAACAGCAGGGCGGACACTGAACAACACCCAAGGGCCCCTGCCACTAGCCTGGACCAAGAACAGCCATCAACCTCCGCCGGCGCTAGTGGACAGGAGGCCCCCGCACAGCAGCAGCCCACCAGACCCCCACCTCCTGCAGGAGAAGAACCACCCCGCAAGAGGGCCCTGAGATCTCGCAAGAAGACAGAGTAGGATGTCAAGACCCCCGCCAGCAAAGGATACCACCTGATGTCATCCCACTGTCCCACATTGTCACCCTGTCCATCCTTGAACTGCCCATGCTCCATCTCTCCACAGGCCTCTGGACAATGCACCTGTGTGACTGTTACTCTGGACTCTGCCATGGACATTCCTTCACCATAGCCCCCACCCACTTGAAACCACCCATCCCATTTTGAGCACTTCAATAAACACCTATTTTGCACCAAAATATCAGGAGTCTGGCTGTGATTTCAATAGATTGTAATTGACATGACAGTGCAAATATGTCCTTGTACATGGTGAAGTCAACAAACAGCTGCCACAAAGCTGTAGTCCATGGGGAAACGAAGCACAGGACTCGTAGTGGGGACCCCAGATCTGAAATAGGGAGGGAAAAGCCAAAACTCAGTCATCATACACTGGGGCAAATAGACAGGCAGCAGAGATGCTGCAGAGTAGTTAACATTTACTAAATTATCTTTGAAATGTTCCTTGTGTCCTATTGGAAGTACTGTTCAATGATTCTGTCCCTGTTGTCTGTTTCAGCCCCGTCGTCTTCCTCCTCGTCACTCTCCTCAGGTTCCACCGCTGCCACAACACCACCGTCTCGACCATCCTCCTGCAGGAAAGGCACCTGGCGGCGCAAAGCCAGGTTGTGAAGCATGCAGCAGGCCACGATGATGTGACACACCTTCTTAGGTGAGTACATTAGGGATCCACCGGTCATATGCAGGCACCTAAACCTGGCCTTTAGGAGGCCAAAGGTGCGTTCGATCACCCTCCTAGTACGCCCATGGGCCTCATTGTACCGTTCCTCTGCCCTGGTCCGGGGATTCCTTACTGGGGTCAGTAGCCACGACAGGTTGGGGTACCCAGAGTCCCCCACTAGCCATACACGGTGTCTCTGTAGCTGTTCCATCACGTAAGGGATGCTGCTATTCCTGAGGATGTAGGCGTCATGCACTGACCCTGGGAATTTGGCATTTACATGCGAGATGTACTGGTCAGCCAAACACACCACCTGGATGTTCATTGAATGGTAACTTTTTCTGTTCCTGTACACCTGCTCCCTGTCTCTTGGGGGAACCAAAGCCACATGGGTCCCATCAATGGCACCAATTACGTTGGGAATATGTCCAAGGGCGTAGAAATCACCCTTCACTGTAGCCAATTCGCCCACCTCAGGGAAAATGATGTAGTTCCTCACGGATTTCATCAGGGCAGACAACACTCTGGATAACACCTTCGAAAACATGGGCTGAGACATCCCGGAAGCAATTCCCACGGTTGTCTGAAATGACCCACTTGCCAAGAAATGTAGTACTGACATGACCTGCACCAGAGGGGGAATCCCTGTGGGTTGGCGGATGGGGGACATCAGGTCGGGCTCCAGCTGGGCACACAGTTCATGGATAGTGGCACGGTTAAGACGGTAGGTCAGGATAATGTGGCGTTCTTCCATTGTCGACAGGTCCACCAGCGGTCGGTACACGGGAGGATTCATCCGTCTCCTCGCCCAACCCAGCGGACGGTGCCTAGGAAGGACAACATGGAGCACACAGTCAGGCAACCCACAGGTACGTACTCACAGCTAGCACAGTATACGATTCTCTATGCAGTGAATGGCGTGTCTGAGTGGCTATGCAAGGCCTAGGCCTGTGTGACGCAGTTGAAATTGAGCCATGTGGGCCCTGGAAATGGCGGCTGCCTGACCTGTGAAGTGTGACAATGGGATGTGAGGTCAATGCGCTGGCGTGGCACACCGCGGCGGGCGGCGGGCGAAGACCGCGGCGCGAAGCCGCATTGGTTAACATTGAAGCCTATGGGTTTCAGGAGCCAATGGCGAAGGGCGCCGGCGGTGGCGGGACGCACCGCCGCGGTACGCACCGCCGCGGACGTGACCGCCATTTTCTATCTACTTATCCACTTGCGACTTGAACTTTCACAGGAGAGGACCTTTACTGCAAGTGTTGCTGTGACCTCGGTCTGGAAGGGACAATGGCTGCTGCGACTGGGGAAAGGGCCCCTGCCTTCACTGGAGAGGAGTTGGAGAAACTTGTGGATGGGGTCCTCCCCCAGTATGCGCTACTCTACGGTCCTCCAGACCAACAAGTGAGTTTAATTCAATATGGATTTGGGGCCACTGGCTGGCTTGGGGGCCTGGCGGGGATGGGGGGCATGTTGGGGCTGGCGGGGGGCCTGGCGGGGGGCCTGGCGGGGATGGGGGGCATGTTGGGCATGGCGGGGGGCATGGCGGGGATGGGGGGCATGTTGGGCATGGCGGGGGGCATGGCGGGGATGGGGGGCATGTTGGGCATGGCGGGGGGCATGGCGGGGGGCCTGGCGGGGATGGGGGGCATGTTGGGCATGGCGGGGGGCATGGCGGGGGGCCTGGCGGGGATGGGGGGCATGTTGGGCATGGCGGGGGCCTGGCGGGGATGGGGGGCATGTTGGGCATGGCGGGGGGCATGGCGGGGGGCCTGGCGGGGATGGGGGGCATGTTGGGCATGGCGGGGGGCCTGGCGGGGATGGGGGGCATGTTGGGCATGGTGGGGGGCATGGCGGGGATGGGGGGCATGTTGGGCATGGCGGGGGGCCTGGCGGGGATGGGGGGCGTTGGGCCACTGGAAAGGAAAATGCTGAGAAACTTGAACGTGGTATTTCTCCCTCCCTGTACGTGTCACATAGGTCCGCGCCCATGAGAAGATCGGGATTTGGCGTGCCATCGCCAAAGAAGTCCGGGCCCTGGGGGTCCACCATCGACGGGGCACCCACTGCCGCAAGAGGTGGGAGGACATCCGCCGCGGGACCAAGAAGACCGCCGAGTCTCTGCTGGGGATGGCCTCCCAACGTAGGCGGGGTGCCTGCCGTCAACTGAGCCCCCTGATGTTCCGGATCCTGGCGGTGGCCTACCCTGAATTGGATGGGCGCGTGAGGGCAGCACAGCAGACACAAGGGGGTGAGTACAAGCATTATGTACTCTGTTGTCGCGCAGTGGAGGTGTCTGGGTGGGGGAGGAGGGCTGGGGGTCCCCCTAGGCCAGGGCGATATCTGTAGGCTGGGCACCCCCGTAAGCCCCTGTGTCCCCAGCCACCACCCTCAGTAGTTTGTCAGTACAGCCATCCCTGGGCCGTGTCATCCATGGGTGCAGTTGTCAACTCTAGGCGTGTAGGCCATGTTCCACGGAATGCGTAGCGTACCCCAAGTGCGCAACTTAGTGCAGGGGGCATCTGTGTCTGTCATGTCCGCTAACTGTACCGGAGATCCATGTACTCAATATGCCTTTATTTCTCTCTCCCCCCCCCTTTTTGTTTGTCTTTCTGTGCTTGTGTGCATCAGCATCATCAGGCGGAGGAGAAGTGGCATCGGGGCAGGAGGGAGCTGCATCTCACATGGCCCAGGAGGGCCATGCCACAGAGTCAGACTGGACCAGTGAGACGGAGGGCGAGGGGAGCTCCACGACGGGGACGACTGGAGCCTGCAGCGACACGGACACGTCCTCGGAAGGGGGCTCCCTTGCGGGGGTGGCACCATCCGTGCCCCCCGCCATTACAGGTACAGCCGCCACCCAGCGCACCATCTCCGCCCTCCCAGCAGCCCCTCCGCGTTCGCCCCGTGCCCGCTCTGCCAGGAAGCCGGGCATCTCCTTCGCCCCAGGCACCTCAGGCCCTGCCCCTGTTACCCCCGCTGCCCTCAGTGAGGAGGTCATTGACCTCCTCCGAACGCTCATTGTTGGGCAGACTACCCTTTTGAATGCCATCCAGGGGGTGGAGAGGGAGGTTCATCGCAGCAATGCGTACCTGGAGGGCATTCATTCGGGTCAGGCTGCCCATCAGCGATCGTTCCAGGCTCTGGCCTCAGCACTGACGGCAGCCATTGTCCCTGTCTCCTGCCTGCCTCTACTAACTCCCTCCTCCCAGTCTCCTGTTCCTCTGCCTGGCCCACCCACACCATCAGACCAGCCTGCACACACCTCAACACCCAAGAGAAGCTCATCCAAACATAAGCACCACAGATCACGCAGACATTCACACACGCAACATTCCGGTGCAGACATGCCAACAGTCACTACCACCTCTGTGACCCCCACCTCCTCGTCTCCCTCCTCCCTCCCTGTGACGTCTACACTCACACCTCCATTCACCTCACCATCAGCCAGTGTTTCCATCACCAGCACACCCTCCACTCCAGTCCGCACACGTGCAGTCACCACCCCCACTGCCATTTACACGTCCCCTGTGTCCTCTCCCACTGTGTCTGTCACCCCCTCTTCCACACCACACAAACGCAGCCACCCACCCACCCAACAGCCATCCACCTCACGACAGCCTATCCCTCCTGCACCTGCACCCAAAGACAGCAAACGTGACTCACCTACAACCACATCCTCTCCCTCCACTCCCATTCCCACTGTACCTACCACTCTCCATTGTCCCAAGAAGCTCTTCCTCGCCACTACTAACTTCTTTCCTGACCCTGAGCCCCCCCCTCCTTCTCGTCGGGGTAAGAAGAGCACCTCAGCCACCACCAGCCCTGCAGCCCCCTTGACAAGGGTGCAGGGGTATTGGAGCCCGCCAGCCCGCATGTCTGGATCTTCGCCCAGCAGCAAGGGGACAGCCAGCCCAACCCCTGGGAAGAGGAGCAGAAGGCGGAAGGGGCGCCGCAGGAGCCCGCCTTCTACATCCCCCCCGGACACCACCCAGAGACAGTCACCAGCCACAGCTCCAAAGGGAGGAAAGGGCCACAGGCCGACGACTAAGGAGGGCAAGGGCAGCAAGTTGGAGAGGTCAGGCAGCAGGCCTGCTGCCCAGGAGGAGCCCACAACCCCCATAGCCGCTGCCCCGGGAGGAACCGGCACAGCTGCCCCGGGAGAGCCCACCACCCCCATAGCCGCTGCCCAGGGAGGACCCAGCCCAGCTGGCCAGGAGGGCCCCACCACCCACAGCCCAGGTGGGCAGTGAAGGAGCACCATCCCCGCTGCCCAGGAGGGCACCACCAGGCAATTAGCAGTTGGCCATAGACCGTCCGCCGTCTCAAGAACCGCTGAACTGGGCCCCGCCGTCTCAAGAACCGCTGAACTGGGCCCTTCAAGGCAAGAACCGCTGAACTGGGCCCCGCCGTCTCAAGAACCGCTGAACTGGGCCCCGCCATCTCAAGAACCGCTGAACTGGGCCCCGCCGTCTCAAGAACCGCTGAACTGGGCCCCGCCGTCTCAAGAACCGCTGAACTGGGCCCCGCCGTCTCAAGAACCGCTGAACTGGGCCCTTCAAGGCAAGAACCGCTGAACTGGGCCCCGCCATCTCAAGAACCGCTGAACTGGGCCCCGCCGTCTCAAGAACCGCTGAACTGGGCCCCGCCGTCTCAAGAACCGCTGAACTGGGCCCTTCAAGGCAAGAACCGCTGAACTGGGCCCCGCCGTCTCAAGAACCGCTGAACTGGGCCCCGCCGTCTCAAGAACCGCTGAACTGGGCCCCGCCGTCTCAAGAACCGCTGAACTGGGCCCCGCCGTCTCAAGAACCGCTGAACTGGGCCCCGCCGTCTCAAGAACCGCTGAACTGGGCCCTTCAAGGCAAGAAGCGCTGAACTGGGCCCCGCCGTCTCAAGAACCGCTGAACTGGGCCCCGCCGTCTCAAGAACCGCTGAACTGGGCCCCGCCGTCTCAAGAACCGCTGAACTGGGCCCTTCAAGGCAAGAACCGCTGAACTGGGCCCTGCCGTCTCAAGAACCGCTGAACTGGGCCCCGCCGTCTCAAGAACCGCTGAACTGGGCCCCGCCGTCTCAAGAACCGCTGAACTGGGCCCCGCCGTCTCAAGAACCGCTGAACTGGGCCCTTCAAGGCAAGAACCGCTGAACTGGGCCCCGCCGTCTCAAGAACCGCTGAACTGGGCCCCGCCGTCTCAAGAACCGCTGAACTGGGCCCCGCCGTCTCAAGAACCGCTGAACTGGGCCCTTCAGGGCAAGAACCGCTGGCCCTTTGGCAGACGTGGCAGGGCAGGATCTATCTCGGGCAGGGCTGCAGGATGTCCTCTGGCCAACTTGCCTCCTCCAGTGGCAGTGGGGTCTGTTATGGACTGTATGGACTGTGGCTTTGCTCTCCCCAGGATGGCCCAGTGGGCAGGCCACCCACTGTATGGACTGTATGGACTGTGGCTTTGCTCTCCCCAGGATGGCCCAGTGGGCAGGCCACCCACTGTATGGACTGTATGGACTGTGGCTTTGCTCTCCCCAGGATGGCCCAGTGGGCAGGCCACCCACTGTATGGACTGTATGGACTGTGGCTTTGCTCTCCCCAGGATGGCCCAGTGGGCAGGCCACCCACTGTATGGACTGTATGGACTGTGGCTTTGCTCTCCCCAGGATGGCCCAGTGGGCAGGCCACCCACTGTATGGACTGTTTGGACTGTGGCTTTGCTCTCCCCAGGATGGCCCAGTGGGCAGGCCACCCACTGTATGGACTGTATGGACTGTGGCTTTGCTCTCCCCAGGATGGCCCAGTGGGCAGGCCACCCACTGTATGGACTGTATGGACTGCGGCTTTGCTCTCCCCAGGATGGGCCAGTGGGCAGGCCACCCACTGTATGGACTGTTTGGACTGTGGCTTTGCTCTCCCCAGGATGGGCCAGTGGTCATGGAGTCCCCTCGTGGATCTGGCGTCGTGTACTCAAGTGGCTGAGGTGCCCCCCCTTCCCTTCCCCCTGAGGTGCCTGTCCTATTTTCTTTCTGATGCCCCTGCAGTGTTCTCTCCGTGGAGTTCTTGTCGTGGGACTGGGCCTTGCCCCTTTGCACAGGACCCCTGTGATCCACGGACAGTGGTTGGACTACATTTAGTAGCTGTATATATTTTGTACATAGTTTATTTATTTATTGGGATTAATGGTGTACATATTTCAATATATCTGCCCGTTTATGATCTCTTCTTTTGGTCTTTGCATTATTTCGGAGGGGGGTGGTTTGTGGGTTGTGACAGTGATCTGTGGGAATGCATTGATGTGTGTGTTGTAGTGGGTGTGGGTGGGTGGGTGTGTGCCGGTAATCTTTTCCCTCCCCTGTGTCGTAGGTGCCGTACTCACCGATGTCTTCCGCGCCGCCGGGCGTGCTCCTGGTATATGAGGAGGAATAGGAGTGCGGGGATGACCTGCAACTCTGGCTCCATACTGCCGGAATCTCGCGTGGAGTGCGTAGAGGTGAGCGTTTTCCCGTTCGTAGTCTGTTTCCGCCGTGTTCTTATCGGCGGTGCTCCCGCCCCGGAAAAGGTGGCAGATTGGTGGGTCGTAATAGGGTGGGCGGTACTTTGTCTGCCGCCGGGCTGTTTGCGGGAACCGCCGCGCTGTTTGTTTGTACCGCTGTGGCGGTCGGAGTGTTAAGTTGACGGGCTGTGTTGGCGGTTCCCGCCAGGGTCAGAATTGCATATTTTAGACCGCTGGCCTGTTGGCGGCTTGGCCGCCGCTTTATCACCGACCGCCAGGGTCAGAATGAGGGCCTATGTGTAAATATTAGGCCATCAGACCCAACTCTCCAGTACACTCCTGGACCTTTAAAAGACTCACAAAAAAGATTGTTGTGCTTCTCTGCTGCAAGAAGGACTGCTCCTCTGCTGTCCTGCTATTCTGCTGCCTAAGTGAGAAGGACTGGACCTAACGTTTTGAACCAAGAACTACCAGAGTGACTCCAAGGGCAGGGACAAAAAAGGCTCCAAACACCTTGCACCCTGCACCTGGACTCTGCCTGTTATGAGTCCTGACCCCATGTGGTGCCACTCATCTTGGACCTTTGGAACTGGGCCTGAAGGTGCTCTGCCAACCCTGCTGAGGTCCCAGAAAAACCGATGCAGCACAAAGCATCGTCCTGCAGCTCATCGGAACCTCTGCTGCGTCACAACTCTTGATGCAGGACCTCGCATCGCAGCCCTGTACCTCCTTGGAACTAACAAAGTGCAACACATCCTCAACATGTGACCTCAGAATACTCTGCAATCTGGAATTAAGGTACTTAGTTTAGCAGGCCTAACTTGGTCCATATAGCTGGCCTGTGCTCCATCATGGTTGGCCTGAACTGGTGAACTTGTCCTGGTCCGGAGCGACAAGTTAAGCACTGTTGGCAGTTTGAGTTTTTAACCCCAATTTTCCCCTAAACTTTTAAAATTGCATAGCTCCGATTCTACTAATTGGATTTTTGCCATTTTGGTGTCAAATAATTTATTACGTTTTACTCTATTATTCTAAATAGGCGTAGACATTTTCTTGTGTTGTGGTTTCCCTTTATCACTTTTGATGTGCTGCATGAATACTTTACGCATTGCCTCTAAGTTAAGCCTGACTGCTTGGTGCCAGAGAGTTTTGCACAGGTTAATTTGGGGTTTGCTTGTGTTTCACCCTGACAAGAACTCTGGTTGCTGCATGAGTAGGGTTACCCCCTCAAACAGAAGCCCAGTTTCCTACAGTACCCCATTTATACTCCATCCCCCTACTTTAACGAGTGCAGCCACCTGTTTTGGAGACAGTCCTCACCAGTAATATCAATTTGACCATACCTATACAATGCCAAACAATAAAAAGCAACTTCTGCATCTGTGTCCTTTCCTGTTTCCAAGCTTCCCACTTCAACCCAAAACATAATGTGGAACCTCCTGTACAATCACATGTTAAAGGTGTACAGGGAAACTGTAGAAGTAAAAAAAGACTCACCATTCCTCCCACAAGCCTCTGGCAGCATTAGTGATTGCGCAACTCAAATGCATTCATTTGCCCTGTCCAACCTTTGCCCCACCAGCGTGGCCGATTCTTGCTTTTCATTCACAGCCCGCATCCACTGATGTGGAAAGATAATCGGCCTCTGCACTATATTATAAGCACTCACAGCATTACTCTGGAGCTACATAATGGCTTATACTTGTACAGACTCCCATAGTTAAGTCAAGGAGAGTCACAAGTTTATCAGCAGTCCTTTGGACCAGAGTTATCTGAGACAATCTCTCTGGAGCCTCCATCACTCTCTTTTCTATTCATAAGAGTCTTCCTGTGATCCTGAGCTCCCCTTTGCTGATTGCCATAGTCCTTTAACCCCTTTGTTAGCCATTCACCATTTTTCCCGACTTCAGCCATCTGAGTTTCTCAAACCATTTCTGCCATCCTTCACTGACCACACTCATTTTTATCCACCCACCTTCAAACTCCTCTGACCAGTCTTAGTCCCTGTGCTCTCATAACAACCCTCGTACTACACTTGCAGTATCAGATAGTGCCCTCTATTACGCAGAGATCAGAGTGTAACAGTCTCAGTTTTTTATTTACTTTGTATGCTCTGTTTTTTCAGAAAATACTTACCAGCTATATATGTGGGCTGAAGACGTGGGGGTTCCTCAGGGATGGCCACATAAGTAACATGAAGAAGAATTATTTACAAAAGGGATATCCTAATACATGTGGCCTAGACACAGTCAGGTGTCTTTTTGCAATCTTCTTCCTTTTCTTCCAGGTCCTTCTGTGCTGTGAGGCATTGGTCAACCTCCTAGTACTGTTCTAAGTCCTCCTTTTCTGGGATGTTTTGGTTCTACTGATCCTCATCCAGACCCTGGTTTAACCAGTTCTGGTCACCCTGCCACTGGTTTCCTGAATCTGGAGCTCCTGGTTGAAGTATTTTCTGACCCTGGTCTTCTTGGCCCTGCTCTTGGCACATTCCTGTGATAGCCCTTCCTAGACCTCCTAATCCTGGTACTACTGATCTTCATTCTGATCCTGTTGGTCTTCTAGGTCCTTATGCACCTAGCCCTCTTGTCCTGGTTGTCCTACTGTGCTTGTTATCTTAAACTTTGCCTTTTGGCCATCTTGGCCTTCTTAGGTCCCCCACACTTGTCTCATCTGCTGCTGTTCCTTTCTGGTCCTCTTGTCCCTAGTCACTGTGTCCTGGTTCTTCTCACCCTGGAACTCCTAGCCCTAGTACCATTGGTTCATGTCCTTCTGGCTTCTCATGTCCTGGCCTGCTTAGTCTTTGTATTTCTACTATCAGTTGTCCTGATCCTCCTGGATCTTTTCCTTGTCATTTTAATCCTACTGGTATTGCAGCCATTGATCCAGGTTCTCCTTCTACAGGTCCGCCTGAGCCTGTTCATTTTGGTCCTGTTCCTCCAGACCACCACTGTCCAGTCTCCTTGCTTTACCCCACTTGCTAATTGAGCTCTGGTCACCTAGGTCTTATTTTTCATGGCCCTCTTAGTTCTGTTTGCGGTGATTCTGGTCATGATACTTTTAGCTCACCCTGTTCTCCTGGCTCTGGTCTCTTCCTAGTCCCTGTCCTGCTTATCCTCACTGGCATTGGTTTTCCATCCTCTCCCAGTCCCCTGGTCCTCCTGCCCCATATTACTCCTACTAGTCCTCGTGCTCTATTAGGGCCCGATTCAGAGAGGCAAACTTAGACAAAAAGTCTAAACTTAGACCTAAAGTCTAACTTAACTCATAGTAAAGTTTGACTTTTGGTGCTGCTTGTCGACTGCTGCTGTGTTGCCATGTATGAAATATAAAGCAAGCAAACCTCCCCTGAAAAGAACCCTAAAGGTAGCATAAGGTATTCCGTAATAAGCCCAAAAGAGTCCAACCTTCAAAAATCTCAAAGGAGGATCATAAATATTTTTTTTAAAACACACAATGTTTTCTGATGGGTTAATAAAACATTTATGTAACATCACAAAATACAATGATGGACGGAGTGGCCTAGACGTGGTTCCTTTGCTTGTTGTGCCACTCGGATTCAGCTAGCCTGGCTGATAAAGGGTGATACCCCAAAACCAGTCCCAGGATGCTTGTTTCTGGTCCAGGAAGGACCTGGCTTGGCAGTTCGGGCCATACTGTTTCCATTTGCAGCAGGGTCAAGACTGATTTGCATATGGCTGGTTCCAAACTGGTGTGACGTAGCAAGCAAAATAACGATGGATTAAACCCAGATCTCTGACAAGGGGTGAGAGTTTGAAAAGTTTCAACACTCCGTCCACCATTTTATCTTGTGATGTTGCTACGTGTGCCCTAAGTGGCTATGGTATGCCCATTCATAGGACCCTTGTTAGCTGCCCAGCTTGGATTCAATCTATCCTGGCTGATGAGGGGTGATACCCCGAAACCGGTCCCAGGATGCTTGTTTCCAGTCCAGGTAAGACCTGGCTAGGCAGTTCGGGCTGAACTGTTCCCACGGAGAACAGGGTCAAGACTGATTTGCATATGGCTGGGTCAAAACTGGGGTGGCATGGTGAGCAAAAGAATGATGGATTAAACCCAGATTTGTGACTAGGGATGAGTGTTGAAAAGTTTCAGCACTCCGCCCATCATCCTTTTGTGGTTCTAAAACATTTATGTTACATACTTTAAAACCATACTCCGTATTCTTTGCAGACAGCTGCAATGTCAAATAACTGTGTGCTGTATCCTGAAGCTATTAAAATAGAAGTTTATTTTCCACATTTCTTATCTGAATATTAAAATACTATAAATGATATTATTAAAAATAGAATTTACTGTTTTTCATCTGTAATTAATTATTGTACTTACCTTTGTACAAACTATTGTACATTTGTATATGCACTTAATTTAAAATGCCTCACACATGTTGCCTCTACATTACAAGATGGCTACCACCCTAACATTGATTGCTGTCCTGTATTTTCTTAATGGATGGCTAATAAAGACGACCTTCGCACTGTTTGTCTGACTGCCAGTCAACATGTACATCATCTCTACTGTTTATCCTGTGGCTGGCTAAACAGCAAGGAGTATGTACAGTTTTGCCGGCCACCGGGTAAATAGCAACGTTTATGTACCATGTACTATGTAGCCAGTGGCCAGTTAAATATCCACTTCCTTTGTGAAATGTAGCTTCAGACAAAAGGGTCTACAACAGAGATATCTGTATCACCAGCCACTAAACAAATTCAATGCCTACATATTGGTTCATTGTTTGACTTGTCTGCGGAAAAAAGTTTCATGTTAATCTGTCTTTATTTTTCTTATATGGAAAATAAAATTCATGTTAATCTGAATTATTTTTCTAACTAATGTCATCTTTACATGCATCATAACACAAGAGTCAGTAAATCTTCGTACAGGCTGGTCTGGAAGCACTGGTCCTACAAGACCAGTCAACAGCATTCAACACAGGCTCTCATACCACACCCATCACAATGCTACTTCAAGCCGGTATCTGTGGGCAAGATTTAAGGGCCGTCTCTCTTCCCATCTGCTGGATCCCATTCAGTACATTGCACACAATGTGTCCATCCTCATTACCTGTCACTTGTGGTGTCCCCTAAGGCTCTTCCCTTAGTCCTACCCTATTCAATGTCTCTATGTCCACCCTACCACCATTCCATCGTCTTTCTCAATCTCAGCCAACACTCTTTTCATTTAACAAGCGGTTAGATCTTACAGTGGCTAAACAGCAATTGCCTAAGGCTTCACAGTGGTAAAAACAAAGGCACATTACCTTTGAAAAACAACTCTCTCCTTGGCCTTATGCCTGTTGGCACCCTGGTTTAGGCTCCCTGTCACCCCTGTTGCCAAAAGACTTGGATATTTGTTCATTCTACTGTTTACTGTCTTTCTTTCACAAAATCAATCAGTTTGCCACCCATTGCTTTCCTTAATCAGGATGCTCAAGAAAATGTTCACATTTCTTTCTCTCGATAATTGCTGCACATTTATCCATACTTGGGTCACCCCTAGATTCGATTATAGCAACACTCTGTATTTGTTTATGTCTCAAAGGTTGCCAATTATGCAAAATGCCACTACCATGCGACTTTCAAACTTCACCCTCATTCTTTAGTATCGCCCCAAATGAAAAAACGACATTGGCGTCCTATAGCCAAACCTTTATTTTCAAGTCCTTGGGATTTGTTTATGCAGCTATCAACAATCAAGAACCTGCACACTTCAAGGACAAGTTCTCATCTGTTAAGTTCTTCATCCAGATCTTTTGGCTGTCCCTCGTGTAAAGTGCTGCCAACTTGGCAGTCACACATTTCCCTTCCTGACAACCACACAGTGAAACTTACTTCTGACATAAAAAAATATTTGTGCTCTAACTCCTTCAGGAAAGCACTCAAAACCTTGCTATTCACTCAACCCTAGATGGCTACTGTTTTCTGTATTCCTATAGTGCCAGGATTCCTGCTTACAGGAAACAGTTTGCACTCTACAAATCCTAATAACATAATATTACATAATGTCACCCATTCCTATGAAAAAGAATAAAAATGGTGTGCAGTCTTTCATGGTGGCCCTGAAGAGAAAAAAAGTGCAGTAAACCATCTGTTCTAAATAGGGGGCATGGTCTGAACTGTATGTTCACCATTAGAGTAAAGTTTCTGACCACTGAGCCTGCGGGGGCATCACCGGAAGAAACATGATGGTCTATCTGCTTCTAAATGAAGTAGGTGGACCATCTGTTTAGCGGACAGAGTATTTTGCAATGTTTGTGGCAGTGTCCTGCCTGACAAACTTCAAATAAGGCCCTTCATACTTTATTGCAAGGCGAAGCCTAAGTCACTCATGTACCTTTTGCTCCCTTCCTTATACAAGTGTATGACAGATACCAGGTTTCTCTGAAATGCTTAAACGTAGTCAGCCTACCATTGAATGAGCTAGCCTTTCTTGGGAGGCAAAGCAGGTTCTGATACTGCCAATGGTGGTGGTAGCAGCCACCTCAGGCCGTCCACTTTCCATGACTTTCACCCTGAATGAGAACACAGAGTACATACATGGGAAAAGCTTCATTGGATGTGTTTGGGGTGTTACACTCACTAATAAATGTATTTCGTGATAAATAGTTGGGTAAGGGTGCTTTCAGTCGGGTATGGTGCGGTGTCTGTCGAATTTTACTAGGAGTTTCTTCACACACTGACAAAAATACACACACACTATCTCCCTCTCTCTATTTGGAAAAACTTCAAAAATTGTGGTTATTTCACAATGTGCTTTTTTAGGTTTCGCCTAATCTATTGTATTTAATAGACCGTAAAAGGGTCTTACATCCCGCCTTCACTTTTTACTGGTCCATGTGCTTGCCATTTACTTTTCTTCGGTTTCTATTGGCAGGAGCCTGTTGTACTTCTCTTATCAGTTTCCCAAGGCCTAACTACATATTCCCATCTGCTTTGGTGGGTGGAACTTTCTTCTTTTGCTTAAGGCTGCAAAGTGTTTACTATTTATATTTTGTCATCTTTCCCTGGCTGCACACACTTAGAGAGTGTGTCTTAACACCATATATCTCGTCCTGTCAGCATGCAGTTTCTTTACATTTTTACCTTGTTTTTACATTCTTGCCTCTGACGCCTTGGAACAAATTATCTTCTGAAGTCCTAGTGCCTGCACGCATTTGAAGCGTACTTGTCGCCTGCAGCTAATGTCTTTGATTTAATCTTTTTGTGTTAGCACGCATTTCAAGCGTGAGTCTACAGGATGTTGAGACGTTGCTGAGACTTGAACTCGGCTCCCTAGCTTCAAGGTCGGCAGTTCTGCCCATTATACCTCATCCTCTGTCCTGCCCATTCGCCTGTATTTTTGTTCATGTCTTTCCACTGTTGATACATTCCCTTTTTCCTGCCTACGCAATTCTGTTGCGTCAACATATATGAATGGGTCATAGCAGATTTCGAATTTCGATTGTTATATCCAAAATCGTGACTTATACAGTATAAGGTATTTGAAGGAATACACTTCAATGAATTAAACCAGTGCTTTAAATGGGCCGGTACTGTCCGGTATGGAGTACTAGCACTTTTTTTTTATTTTGAGAGGGAGAGTACCTGCACTTCTCAAGAAAAACGTAATGCTTTTAATTGGAGAGTACCGGCACTTCTCAGAATTGAGCTGATACTTTGATACAGAGTACCTGCACCCCTATTTTTCCATTTCAAGCACTGAATTAAACTTTAATTCCTGGCAAGCCCGGTACCCACTTTGGACGTCCGTCATCGGTGCCCAGGTTTCAAAATGCCGATTTCCTTCACAGACACCGTTTTCCTCTGCAGGGCACGCCAGAAGTGAATACAGGGACCATTGAGGGGTAATTGAATTGCCATCATTTCTCTTTCTCAACCTTGCATTTTACTCGTCTCATTTCCCAACTTATTACTCTCCTTCTTGTCTACCCAAACCGCCACTGAATGTATGCTCACTCCCTTATCCCCCTTTCCTTTGTGTGATCACCCCACCACGTGCATTACTGACAGCCACTTGGTAGTAATCGCATCTCCCTCCTACCCCGTTCATCCATCTCCTAAAGGTGCAGCGGCTTCCTTTCACCCGTAACTCTGTAAGCCTTTCCGCGCAGTGTCTGGGTATCCTCCGAAACAGCAAAGTGTGTGTGCCCAAGTTAAAATTCTCCACCTTTTCTATCCTGTTTGTAGGCTTTAATTCTGTTACTCCCTCTCTTTTGAATCTATTATCTAGAGCAAAATGTGCTGACGCTTAAAGCGCCCGCATACCGTGTGTGGTACACAAGAGCGTGCAATCATGGTATGGACTATGTAGCTACTTCCAGGGCTCAGACACCTGTAGAAAAAGCAAGCATTGGCAAAGCCAATGGGTTTCGGCTATGCGAATCGTGTTGACTTTGTCAATCTTTTTTTTTAACATATTGCGGAGCAGTTGAGCCGCCGTGCAATATAACTTAAAGTTAAAAAAAAAAACGCCTTGACATGGACAATAGGCAAACCTATTGGCTTTGCCAACGCTTGTCTCATTTAGTACCCCTACCAATATGCATTCTGCACCCTTTCCGCTGCCCCTTAAGCCCCCCTCATGTGCCCTACTTGTCCTGACCAAGCGACACCCCTGAGTGCAGGATTTAGGAACCATGTCTTGGTAATCTCAATTCTCCCAGCTAGGTAGGAGTAGGCCCCAGCCAAGATAATTGACCAGGTCAGTCTGCCCTTTCTGTGACATCACATAAGGTGAGAACAGCCTGTAGAAAGTCAGAATGTTCGAGCCTTCAGGAATCCTCAGTCTATAAAACAACTGATGAGATTTTCTGGGCTAAGGTGAAGGAGTGGCAGGCCCTGGCACATGTTGCTTAAGGCACAATACATTTCGGAAGGAACCCTCTAGCCATACCACAAGGTGCTCTCTATTACATGTCTCTTGGCCGTGCTTCTACATGAGTTTCTGGAACGTTAAAAGGGAAGTTGGGGACAGATCCAAGACTTTGCACTTCACAAATGTCTGACGTTCTGTGTTGCATAGACCTGCCTTTGTTTCACAACATTATCTATGTTACTGGGCTTGTTGTTTGAATAATCACTGTTAATCTGCTATATCTGTGCAAAGGGCAGCTTTGATGTGAAAGGAGTTGTGTTTCCTCTTAGGGTTTAACACTTTCACCAACTGTGCTTCAGATGGGAGAGCACAAGCCGCCAGCTGTTTTCCTGGGGGTCTGGCCAAGACTACCAAACAGGCATATGAGGAATCCCTGCCTCTGGAGCATTGAGCCTTGACTCATAGAGCAGGCCTCTGTCTACAATGGGGCTGAGAGTAAATGTCAATCATCTGCTGAAAAGGAATATGGAAATGCGATCTGAAGGTTTCTGTTCAAAATAGATTGCAAATGCAGCCCCTGGACACTAACTCCAAAGAGAAGTTGAAAGGCTTGTAGCTCCAACACCGGTAATTAATTTGGTTCCTTGATGAGGTATTGAGCTTAGGTTTGGGTGCTCTTAGAACCAATGAGGGCTGCGCCTGCACCAGCTGAACGTGCACATTGAACGAAGGTTAGGAGACTCATAGATCCAATGCTCCTTGTTCCTGTTTTCTCAAAGACACCATCACAAAACCTTGAATCGATTGTCTGATCCCTCTCTTAGTCTACCATAACTTCGTCTCAATCGCTTTAGGATGAGACTTTTCAAATTGGAAAACATACACCATAAAATATCTATAAAATTAAATAACCCCAACTTTAAGTATGCTGCATTATCTTCGCTCCTTAATAATGATGTGAATTCCAGGTGTCACCCATAGATCGAAATACCTTTTCCATTCCACACAATAACTGAGCTGGCCCGCTAAGGCACCTTTACAAAACCCGTGTGCTTAAAATGTTGGCTTCAGTTCTGCCGATGGCACAAGTTAAGATATTTGAGTCATTCTTCTATCTCACTTAGGCCCTCATTACAACCCTGGCGGTCGGTGTTAAAGCGGCTGTAGTACCGGCAACAGGCCGGCGGAAAAAAAATGGAATCACGACCATGGCGGAAACCGCCCACACAGACAGCCACTTTAACACTCCGCCCGCCATGGCGGTAGAAACAAACACTGCGGCGGTAACCGCCAACAGACAGGCGGAGGACATAGTACCGCCCACACTATTACAAGAGGCCTATCCGCCACCTTTTCCGGGGCGGAACCAACGCTGTCAAAAGCACAGCAGAAACAGTATACAGAAGGGAAAACACTCATCTCTCGACACCCAACGAGGAACCAGGACCCCATGGATCCCGAACTACAGGTTTTACCAATGCTGCTCTTCCTCCTGCTCTATCAGGACAGATGCCGTAGATGACCACAGTGAGTACTGCACCTACAACACAGGGGAGGGGGAAGGGAAAAGAGAGTGACACACACACGCAAAACGCAATACCCCCACCCCCACCCTCACCCTCACCCACAACAACATACACACAAATACATGCAGCAACATTACATATACACCCCTTCACCCCCTGGAAGAACGCAAGGACAAAAGGAAATAATTGTAACCAGTGTAATCATGAAAAATCTGATAGTCAAAAATCAAAATTCAGTATATACAAATATGTACACCAACTACACAAGTCCGGATAGTGTACCAATCATTGTCCGTGGACCACTGTTCCCACAATGCATGGGCGAAGCCCACACAAGATACCTGACTGGAAACGGAGCGAACACTGCTGGGGCATCAGATCGAAAATATACAGGCACCTCAGGGGGAGGGGGATGGGGGACACCTCAGCCAGATGAACCCATGACGCCACTGCTGCACGAGGGGGCTCCATGCCCATTGCTGTATCCTGAAGAGTGCAAAACCACAGTCTCTCAAGTCTCTCCAGTGGGTGGTTTGCCCACTGCTTTATCCTGGGGAGTGCAAAGCCACAGTCTCACAAGTCTCTCCAGTGGGTGGTTTGCCCACTGCTTTATCCTGGGGAGTGCAAAGCCACAGTCTCTCAAGTCTCTCCAGTGGGTCGTTTGCCCACTGATTGGTCCTGGGGAGTGCAAAGCCACAAACCCTCAAGTCTCTCCAGTGGGTGGTTTGCCCACTGATTGGTCCTGGGGAGTGCAAAGCCACAGTCTCTCAAGTGGATGTATCTCTCCACTGGTTCAGGAGGGGGCCTGGTGCCCAGAGTGCTTCATCCCGCCAAGGACTGAGGTAGTGGATGTATCTCTCCACTGGTTCTGGAGGGGGCCTGGTGCCCAGAGTGCTTCATCCTGCCAAGGACTGAGGTAGTGGATGTATCTCTCCACTGGTTCTGGAGGGGGCATGGTGCCCAGAGTGCTCCACGTGCAGTGTGGCCGGTACATTTCCCTCACCTGGGTGTGTGTGCCACGAGATTGCCGAGGTACAGGTAGCATGATACGCCACGGAGGCAGCGACATACCCCACACTGCTGCGGCTTCGCCTTCCACCTGCCGGTGCAAACAGTGATGGAAGTCATGCATCATGGACGCTGGCCAGGGTCCAGGAAGTCTCTTCCAGCCTCGGACGACTGACCACTGGGGATGGTAGCCATGTCAGCGGTGGTGCCACTATCAGAGCACATCGCAGGGCTGGTGGTGGTGCTTGCGGCGGTGTCTGTGGCGGCGGTGCTGGTGGTGGTGTATGGGTCAGCACCTGCTGAGGGACACAGCAGGACATCTCCTGCAGCCTCGGACGGCTGCCCACTGGGGAAGAGGATGGGGACTGTCGCTGAGGCTGTAGACGTCCCGGTGGCTGTGCAGATGGTGGTGCAGGTGGCAGTGCAGGTGGCGGGGCAGGTGGCGGTTGTGGTGGCGGGGCAGCTTGTGGTGTTCGCTGCCGTACAGGTTGGTGTGGTCATGGACAGAAGGTGTAAAAGGTTTTTAGACACACTGGGATGGGAAGATGGAGGGGTTTTGGGAGTGGAGGAAGAGGTAATGGTTGTAGGAGGTGTACGTCTGCTGAATTTGGGTGAAGGTGCATGGGCCGCAGGCTGTTGTGAGGAGGATGGCTGTTGGGTGGGTGTGTGCCTGCATTTGTGTACTTTGGGAGGAGGGCTCACAGACACACTGGCAGAGGACACAGGGGATGTGTGAATGGTAGTGGGTGTGGTGATTGCACGTGTGTGGTGATGGGCGTGCTGGTGATGGAGGTAGTGGCTGAGGATGTAGTGCATGCAGGTGTGAGTGGAGACGAGACAGGGAGGGAGGAGGAGGGCGTGGAGGAAGGGGACAGAGTGGAGGCAGTGGATGTTGCTGTGTCTGCATTGGGATGGTGCTTGAAGGAGTGCCTGTGGGATGTTTGGTGCTTATGTTTGCCATGTCCACTCTTGTGTGTTGATGTGTGTGCATGCTGGTCTGATGGTGTGCTTGGGATAGGCTGAGGTACAGGGGATTGGGTCTGGGTGGACGAAATTGGAGGGGGGAGGCTGGACACAGGGACAATGGCTGCCATCAGTGCTGAGGCCAGAGCCTGAAATGCTCTCTGTTGGGCCGCCTGCCCAGAAAGAATGCCCTCCAGGTATGCATTTGTTTGTTGCAAATGCCTCTTAACACCCTGGATGGCATTCAAAATGGTAGATTGCCCAACAGTGAGGGATCTCAGGAGGTCAATAGCCTCCTCACTGAGGGCAGCAGGGCTGACTGGGGCAGGGCCTGAGGTGCCTGGGGCGAAGGAGATGCCCACCCTCCTGGGTGAGCGGGCACGGGACACATGGGAGGGCGGTGCTGGTAGGGGTGGGTGGAGGCTGTACCTGTTGATGCGGTGGGCACAGAGGTGCCCGCCACTGCAATGGAGCTCCCATCAGAGGAGGAGTCACTGTCACTGGTGTCTGCTCCTGTCCCCGCCGTGGAGCTTCCCTCGCCCTCCGTCCCACTGGTGGCTTCAGACTCCTTTGCTTCACCCTCCAGGGCCAAGTGGGTTGCAGCTCCCTCCTGCTCCAGTGCCACTGGTCCTCCGCCTTATGATGCTATTGCACACAAGAACAGGGAGACCACAAAAAGGGGGGTGAAAGACAGAAGAAAAACATGTTCAGTGCATGCAACACCACTACCGTTGACGGACATAACACACAGGGAGCAGCCCTCAGCATTACGCCATGCAATAACAGTTCCTAGAAAATTCACCTGACCATGAGGTCAATAGCCTCCTCACTGAGGGCAGCAGGGCTGACTGGGGCAGGGCCTGAGGTGCCTGGGGCGAAGGAGATGCCCACCCTCCTGGGTGAGCGGGCACGGGACACATGGGAGGGCGGTGCTGGTAGGGGTGGGTGGAGGCTGTACCTGTTGATGCGGTGGGCATAGAAGTGCCCGCCACCGCAATGGAGCTCCCATCAGAGGAGGAGTCGCTGTCACTGGTGTCTGCTCCTGTCCCCGCCGTGGAGCTCCCCTCGCTTTCCGTCCAACTGGTGGCTTCAGACTCCGTTGCTTCACCCTCTAGGGCCAAGTGGGTTTCAGCTCCCTCCTGCTCCAGTGCCACTGCTCCTCCGCCTGATGATGCTATTGCACACAAGATCAGGGAGACCACAAAAAGGGGGTGAAAGACAGAAGAAAAACATGTTCAGTGCATGCAACACCACTACCGTTGGCGGACACAACACACAGGGAGCAGCCCTCAGCATTACGCCATGCACTAACAGTTCCTAGAAAATTCACCTGACCATGGGGTACGAGGCCTAAGCCCAATTGCTGCACACCTGGAAGTCACAGGAGCCTGACTAGGTGTAGATGGCTCTTACCACTAGTGGGGTTGCGGTGCCACATAGCCTGCCTCACAAGGGACCTTGCCTACCAAGTTCGCCCTGGCCTAGGGGAACCCACTGCCCACCTCCCCCACGCAGACACCTAGTAAGGCGCGCAGAGTCAGCTGAATGAGAGTGTACTCACCCCCTTGTGGCTGCTGTGATGCCCTCAAGCGCCCATCCAACTCCCCATAGGCCACCGCCAGGATCTGGGACATCAGGGGGGGTCATGGTGCGACGTGCACCCCTTCCATGTTGGGAGGCCATTCCCAGCTGGGCCTCCGCCGTCTTCTTGCTCCAGCAGCGCAGGTACTCCCATATTTTACGGCAGTGGATGCACTGTCTGTGGTAGACCCGAGTGTCCGGACGCCCTTGGCGATGGCACGCCAAATACCCTTCTTCTGGTGGGCGCTGACCTAGAGGAATGGTACGGGGGAAAGGAAATTTCTCACCCGTCCGGACCGTCATACTCATTGCCCACCAGTTCCCACCCATGCCCTGACGCACATACACTCACCATCCGCACATGCCGGCCCCCCCATGTATCTTGCATCCACACCACTCAAAGCATTGCCCATGCAGCATGCTCACAGTGTACTCACCTGTTTGTCTGGAGGACCATACAGTTGCGTGTACTGGGGGAGGACCCCATCCACTAGTTTCTCCCACTCCTCCGAAGTGAAGCCAGGGGCCCTTTCCCCAGACACTGTAGCCATTGTCGCTTCCAGACACAGGTCACAGCAGCACTTGAAATGTAGGTCCTCTCCCGTTGAAGGTCAGGTATCAAGTGAGTGAACAGACAGAAAATGGCACTCACGTCCGCAGCGGTGCGTACCATCACTGCCGGCGTACATCGTCATTGGCTCCTGGGACTTATAGGGCCCAATGTTAACCAAAGCAGAATTGCTCTGCGGACTTCGACCGCCCACCACGACGGTGTACAATGCCAGCGCAGTTACCTCATATCCCCTTGTCCGACCTTACAGGTCAGGCAGCCGCCATTTCAGGGGGCCACATGGGATGGATGAAAACTGCATCACACCTATCTAGGCCGGAAATACAGACAGATACCAGCACATTGCGGATTACTAAAATTTCTGCAAATGAAACATTGTGATACCTCAGTGTTGGATGACTCTCTGCTCGCTGTTCTCTTCCATAGGGCACGTCTGCTGGGGCAGGTTATGAGATGGCGGCATCCTCCGGTGTACAGACCCCTGGTGGACCTGTCGACAATGGAAGAGGGACACATCATAATCACATACAGACTTGATTGTGCAACAATCCTGGAACTGTGTGCCCAGTTGGAGCCAGACCTGATGTCAGCTATCCACCATCCCACAGGGATACCCCCTCTAGGGCAGGTCCTGTCTTTACTCCATTTCCTGGCCAGTGGGTCTTTTCAAACAACAGTGTCCATGGCATCAGGGATGTCCCAGCCAATGTTCTCTAACGTGTTGTCCAGAGTGTTGTCTGCCCTGCTGAAACACATGCGCTGCTACATCGTTTTCCCTCAGGTGGAGGATTTGCCCACAGTGAAAGGTGACTTCTATGCCCTGGGACATATCCCCAACATCATTGGTACCATTGATGGTACACATGTGGCATTTGTCCCACCCGCAGGAATGAACAGGTGTACAGAAACCGGAAAAGCTACCATTCCATGAATTTGCAGATGGTGGGTTTGGCAGACCAGTACATCTCCCATGTCAATGCCAAGTCACCTGGCTCTGTGCATGACGCTTACATTTTGAGAAATAGCAGCATCCCTTATGTGATGGGGCAACTCCTGAGGCACCGTGTGTGGCTAATAGGTGAGGCCAAGGTCCCAATACAGTTGACATAGGTGTCTGGGTATGGGGTTGTCCCTAAGGGTTAATGTGTGTCTAACAGTTGTCCCTCTACATTTGCAGGTAACTCTGGTTACCCCAACCTGTCATGGCTACTGACCCCAGTGAGGAATCCAAGGACAAGGGCAGAGAAACGCTACAATGAGGCACATGGGCGAACTAGGAGAACAATAGAATGCACCTACGGCCTCCTGAAGGCCAGATTCCGGTGCCTCCATCTGACAGGTGGTTCCCTATACTACTCACCGAAGAAGGTGTGCCAGATAATCGTGGCCTGCTGTATGCTGCACAACCTGGCTTTGCGACGGCAGGTGCCTTTTCTGCAGGAGGATGGGCCAGATGGCGGTCTTGTGGCAGCTGTGGAGCCTGTGGACAGTGAAGAAGAGGAGGCAGAAGAAGAGGATATCGACAACCGAAACAACATCATCATGCAATACTTCCAGTGAGACACAGGTAAGAAGATGTCACTGCTTCCCACATCTCATACTATTGTTGGAGCTAGCATACGTCTGTCATTTTCACTCAGTGTATGGACACTGACTTGTCACTTTGACTTTCCATTTCACAGATCTGGGTCCCACTCTGTGCCCTCTGCTATGTTTACTCCTGGCCTACAGCTGTGTTACATTGGTATGTGAACAGTAAATTGACATTGCTATATTCCATAGATATTGCAATTACACATTTGTGAAAGCACAGACTGACTCCAGATTGTTTTGTGATTGAAGTGTGTTTATTCCTGTGCAAATAATTGGAGGGGGGTGTAAAATGGGCTGGGGTGATGGTGGAGGTATGTCCATGGCAGAGTCCTGTCTATTTGTTTCACAGGTGCATTGTCCAAAGGGGCATAGGAAGTGGAGCAATGGCAGTTTAAGGATAGACAGGGTGACATAGTGGGACAGAAGGGTGACATTCAGGGGGGTCTTAATTCCTGGCAGGGGTCTTGGCAATGTTCTCTGTCTTGTTCCTGGATCTCAGGGACCGTTTGCGGGGTGGTTCTCCATCTGCAGGGGGTGGGGTGCTGGTGTGCTGTTGTTCCTGTGGCGATGCCTCCTGTCCACTAGCAGCAGCGGAGGTGGAGGGCTGTTCACTGTCCAGGTGTTGAGAAGGTCTGCCAGCACCCCTGCAATGGTGACCAGGGTGGTGTTGATGGACTTCAAGTCCTCCCTGATCCCCAGGTAGTGTTCCTCCTGCAGCCGCTGGGTCTCCTGAAACTTTGCCAGTACCGTGCCCACGGTCTCCTGGGAATGGTGATAAGCTCCAATGATGTTGTAGAGTGCCTCGTGGAGAGTGGGTTCCTGGGCCTGTCCTCCCCCTGTCGCACAGAAGTCCTCCCAGCTTCCCTGTTATCCTGTGCCTCTGTCCTCTGAACCGTGTTCCCACTGCCACTGCCCCCAGGTCCCTGATCGTCCTGTGTTAGTGGGGTTGCCTGGGTTCCCTGTAGTGGTGGACACACTGCTGATTGACGTCTCCTGGGGACAGAGGGATAGGCCCGCTGGGTGGGTGCTGTGATGGTGCTTCCTGAGGGGGAGGTTCAGTGGTGGTTTGTGACTGTGTCAGGGGAACCGACTGTCCCGAGGTCCCTGATGGGCCGGGCCGGGCTGGTCATCTTGATCCAGGCGTGCAGAGCTGCTGTCATCACTGTGGGTCTCTTCTGTGGGGGGACTGGATATGTCTGGCACCTCATGTCCGGTGACATTGGGTATGCGCCTGTTGGGGTGTAAATGCATAGTTATTGTATCTGTGTGTGCCATCTTGTGCAATGGGTGAGTGACCCTCTACTCCTGTGCTTGCATTATTGGCTTGGTCCTTGTGTGATTGGTGATTTTGGGGCATGAGTGAGTCTCTGTACTGGACATGCTTTGGTGATGGGTGTCCATGCATTGGTGTTACATGCAGGGCTTGGTTTTGGGATGTGTGGGTTGTGTTAGTGGGGTATCTGTGGGTTGTTGGGGTGATGGGTGTGAGGGTAAGGGTGGTGGTATGTGATGGCATGCAGGTAGGGTGTGGGGGATAAAGTAGGAAAGATATGTCTTACCAGAGTCCAGTCCTCCTGCTACTCCTGTGAGGCCCTCAGGATGCAGTATTGCCAAGACTTGCTCCTCCCATGTTGTTAGTTGTGGGGGAGGAGGTGGGGGTTCACCGCCAGTCTCTGCACAGCAATCTGGTGTCTGGATACCACTGAACGCACCTTCCCCCATAGGTCGTTCCACCTCTTCCTGATGTCATCCCGTGTTCTTGGATGCTGTCCCACTGCGTTAACCCTGTCGACAATTCTGCGCCATAGCTCAATCTTCCTTGCAATGGACGTCTGCTGCACCTTTGATCCGAATAGCTGTGGCTCTACCCGGACGATTTCCTCCACCATGACCCTGAGCTCCTCCTCAGAGAACTTGGGGTGTCATTGAGGTGCCATGATGTGGTGTGGGTGATGTGGGAGGTGGTGTCTGTTGTGATGTGTGAGGGGATGTGTTGGTGTGTGTTGTTTGAGGTGCGTGGATGTTGTATAAGTGATGGTGCTGTGTGTCTGTGGATGCTGGTGTTGTTTTAGATAGTCTCTCTCTCTGGCCTTCTTTCAAATTTCTGGTTGTAAGGGTTTGTGGGTGATGTGGGTGTGTGATTTATATTGGATTGGGTGTGTGGTGTGTGTATGTGTATCAGGGTGTGTATTTCGAATTGTCCAATGTGGTTGTGTTTTATTAGTGTGTGTGTATTTTGAGCGCGGCGGTGTGTACCGCCAATGGATCTCCGCAGTTGAAAGACCGCCGCGTTTATTCGTGGGTTGTGATACTGTAGGCATATTCCTGTTGTTGTGACAGTGGAGGTTTTGGTATCGCCAGTTTATCACTGACCTTTGGTGTGGCGGACTTGTGTGGGTGTCTGTATTGTGGCGGATTCCGAGCTGTGGGTCGTAATACCTGTAGCGGAATTCCGCGGCCGCAGCGGTGTGTTGGCGGTCTTCTGCACGGCGGAAAGCGGGATTTACCGCCAGGGTTGTAATGAGAGCCTTAGTTACATTCTCTCAGAAGTGAAACGTGCAATTGTTCCAGCACTGCTGAGGAAGCCCTAGCCACGCCCTCTACTTCAGTAAACCTATCATCTGTTGTCTAAACTGCATTAATAAGTTGTAGTGCTGGAAATAGCCACAATGCTTCAACCCTCTATCAAGCCTAAGAATATCCTGCACTTCGCCCATGTTGGCTTTCTTCCCTTGAGATGAACCGAAGCCCTGATTTAAAGGAAGGCGGAAATGGTGGCTAATACAAACAAGCAGTTGCAATGCAATATGTCTCACATTTGCAAGAATTAGAGCTATTGATGTTGTAAATGCATAACTGGACTTTTTTGCCACATAAATTGGTCAACCCTGCCTCATAATATTTTCCTTTCCTCCCACATAATTCCACTGAGCAAGCCGCTCTGCAAGACCATGCGTGACAAAAGGGAACTTTTAATGAGAAACAGTGAAATAGGAATTGCCAAGCATAGGGTATCAGAGCATTGTACAATGTGAAGAAAATGAAAGTGCTTAACTATAGTTGAACAAGATTTGCGCTGCTATTTTGTAAGCTGTGTGCAATCGAGATGCACTGTCCTTTCCGTAACTGTGATGTGAGATAACTACCAAAAACATGTGAAGTAACATGCATGTAGTCATGCAAAGTGCTCCAATACTGCCCTTTGCCCTGTGTAAAACTTGAAAGCGACATGGCTGCCATGAGGGGGAATGACAAAGTAAGTGTTAGACTTAGTGTCCTTGGTGTGGCCTATCCTAACTTTTTGCCTCTGTTTCCAAGGTTGTTGATGTGTGCTGGACTCTATTTTTGCTGTTTTTGATACTTTGGGCTCTTTACCACTGCTATTCAGTGCTAAAGTGCAAGTGCTCCTATGTAAAATGTATCTGTGATTGGCTTTCCATGATTGGCATATCTGATTTACTCATAAGTCCCTAGTAAAGTGCACTAGAGGTGCCCAGGGCCTGTAAATCAAATGCTACTAGTGGGCCTGCAGCACTGGTTGTGCCACCCACATAAGTAGCCCTGTAAACGTGGCTCGGACCTGCCACTGCAATGCCTTTGTGTGCAGTTTTAAACTGCTAATTCAACTTGGCAAGTGTACCCACTTGCCTGGCCTAAACCTTCCTTTTTAATACATGCAAGGCACCCCTAAGGTAGGCCCTAGGTAGCCCCATTGGCAGGGTTCAGTGCATGTTTAAGGTAGGACATATACTAATGTGTTTTATCTGTCCTAACAGTGAAATACTGCCAAATTCGGTTTTCACTGTTGCAAGGTCTATCCCTCTCATAGGTTAACATGGGGGCTGCCTTTAAATGTGATTAAAGCATAGATTCCCTTGTGGAGTTTGGGGTCTCCGAGCTCATAAAAATATATTTTTTAGTAAAGCCGATTTTAAGATTGTGTGTGTTTGAAAATGCCACTTTTAGAAAGTGAGCATCTTCTTGCATAAACCATTCTGTGACTGCCTTTTTGTGGATTCCCTGTCTGGGTCAGTTTGACAGTTGGGCTGTTTGCACCTCTCTCTAGACGGTGACACAAAGGGAGCTGGGGTGTCGCCTGCATATCCTGATGAGCCATCTGTTCTAGGAGGGAGGGGAGGAGTGTTCACTCACACCTGAAAAGGGCTGTGCCTGCCCTCACACGATGCATTATCCAACCCCCTGGTGTGTGTCTGGGGCCTGGCCTGGGCAAGGCAGGATTTCACAAACAAGAGAGACTTTCCTTTGAAGTAAGCCTACTTCAAAGGCCAAAATGGGTAGAAGAAGGGCACCCAGAACCACTGACTTGAGCTCACTTCTGGACATCAAGAGGAACCTCTGCCTGGAGAAGAGCTGAAGAGCTGAGGAGAAGTGCTGCCCTGCCTGTGACTGTGCTCTGTGGAACTATTCTGCAGTTGCAGCTTCTGCCTGGTGAAAGGGGACAAAGACTGGACTTTGTTTTGCATTCTTGCTTGTGAAGAAATCTCCAAGTGCTTGTCCTGAGCTTGCCTCCTGTTGCTGAAGTTTCAGGGCCATCAAAGACTTCCCCTGCCAGCACCTGGACCCTCTGCTGAGAGTCCTGCCCTGCCAAGTGGTGCCCTATCCAGTTCCTGGGGCCAGGTGAAGCGGACAGACCTAGACTGAAAATCCCCGCACCGACCACTGTGAGGGGAAATTTCTGACACAACCTCCAAGATGCGGCTGAAGAAATGATGCACCGCTGGCTCCGTGGCTGAAATCGATGCAGCGCTTGCAATGCGGCTGGAAGATCCACGCTCGCAGCTGGAGAAACAACGCACTGCAGCGCTAACGGAGGCTGGTAACATCGCAACCCACACAGCGCGGTTTTGCTATCACTGTGTGGCAGGAGTTTTGACGCAAACCTTGCTGGGTGTCTAAACATGACACCCGGACCTGAGTGCTGCCCGGACTGACACATCACTGTCCTGCGGGGAGCAAAACCGATGCACGCAGACCCGACCGAAGAAGGAGAAATGATGCACAATCTCGCTTGCGGGTGAGAAATCGACACACCTCTTACCTTTTTCAACACACACTCGCCCATGCGTGTTATTTTCACGCTACCCAGGTACTTTTCAACAGTGTTTTACCTGTTTACAAAAGGATTTAATATTCTTTTGCTTTTAAAATTAATAACTTGACATGTGTATGTTGGATTTTTGTCGTTTGGTCTTGTTTTGTTTAGAAAATTAGTTTCTATTTTTCTAAACATGTGTTGTGTCATTTTGTAGTGTTTCATTAAGTTACTGTGTGTGTTGGTACAAACACTTTACACCTAGATCTCTGAAGTTAAGCTGCCTGCTTGTGCCAAGCTACCAAGGGGATGAGCAGGGGGTTAACTGAGAGTGATTCTCCTTTACCCTGACTAGAGTGAGGGTCCTTGCTTGGACAGGGGGTAACCTGACTGCCAACCAAAGACCCCATTTCTAACAGCCACCATAAGTGCAAATGAAAAACAAAAGAAACAATGAGAAGTAACTGGTAGTCATGCAAAGTGCTCAGAACTGCTGATCAAGTTTGCACATTGTAAAACTTGTAAGCTCCATGGCCGACATGAGCCAGAATGAAAAAGTAAACAATGAGAAGTAACTGGCAGTCATGCAAAGTTTTCCAATACTGCTGATCGAGTTTGCACTGTGTAAAATGTGAAAGCGCCCTATAGCACAAAGGGGAGAGAGCACATGAAAAAGTATTTTGCTCAAGTAAAACATATCAGCAATAGTGCAATTATCTCTGTAACAGGATCAGTGTCCAAGGCGATAACAAAACCGTACCAAGGCGGGACAAACGTAAAGCAGGTAGAAATGACATCAAGGGATTTTTCAAAGGCAAGCCACGAATTAATGAAAGTGATGGGCGTGAGATGGGCATGTTTAAAGACCACAGAATAGAATACAGTAGGTCTCAAGTGCTTGCATGCTCGACCCAAACAACAGCAAATACTCCATCTGAGGCATTTGTGGTCGAACCACTCTATTTCCGGTTGGTTCGTTGTGGAGCATTCCAGCAGCAGAGACACCTCTGTATCTGCCATGGGATCAAATTATGTTCTAATACTAACTCCGCCGCAGATTGTGGAGGTTTAGCTGCCCCGATCTACAGTATCAGGTTTGCCACCATGTTTGCCGGAATTAGCCCAGTGAAACATCCCAAAGAAAGTGTGACAGTTTTTCACAGAAAGGCATGTTTTGTGCCCCTAACATGATGAGAAGCACCCCAGCATATTAAGGAGGCCCGAAAAATGGGCAATGACAACATTATTCCTATTTTGAGAGGACGTGTTCAGTGCCTACATTGATAGCACACATTCCACCATCCAACATGGATACTAGTGGGATTCCCAGCAACTCTTTATTTTCTCCCTGATGTACTTTCTCACAAGAGATAGCAAATTTAAGAGAGAATCTTCAGTCACTATGGCAGAGAACTCAAATTGTAGAGACTTTAACTGTCAGTATTCTGGAGGATGTACACCCGTCACGGTGCTGGACAGAATTTCTGAGGGATGAACTCTTGTTTGGTCACTTCTGGATGATGCTAGAAATAATTCTTGCAATGGTGTTTTCAGAGTGTGAACACTATTCAATCTCTCTGCAAGCCTCTGGTGAAGTAGCTCATAAACTTCTGTTGAGTGGGCCACATCAAGTTGGAATACATGATGCTGCCTTGAGATGGTAGAAAACAGTGAACATGCTGTAGTAATGCATCATAAATAGGTCACTGGTGACAAATATGTTGAATACTAACAGCTCCAAAATCAAGAACTTGATGGAGGGATTGATAAAGGTGTCTGTCCTAATGAATTCTGATCGAGTGAGCTGTAGAGCTCTTTTCCTAGTCAACTCTGCCTGCTGAGTAGCCTGGCTGGCTATCGCCGTGATCGTTCACTAATTCCATAAATTTGAGGTGTAACTAAACTAGGTTTTTGATTTAATATGCCCTGTGAGATGGGGATGAATAGGTGAAACTAATTAGGCTAGCCTGGCTGTCAATGTACATGATGCATGAGTTAAGCTGGTCAGAGACTATGAGGAAGAGCCTTTGTTTTTATTATATCATAGTCTGATTGACAACCTCTGACAGTGAGGAGATGCGCTGATGCACCTCTGATGTGTGCTACCTTGGGAATGCTTCTGTGTGGAAAGGTTTCCCCAGGATGAGGACATGGTCCATGGATTATAGTTAAAAACCTAGGCAAGTGAACAGAAAGTCCACTAGGTTCAATGGGGAGTCATCTTCAGGGGAAGCCTGAATTTCCATTGCTCTGGTAGAACTTGGTCACAGTAGGCAACACAGTGCTAAAAAAGGTAACATAAGTGCACACCATGCATGGATCACCAGGTGTGGTTACTAACTCAGGTGGGCTGGGATACTTGGTCATCTCCCAACTTCAGAGCAAGGCAAATATTGGTACACAGAGATTTGAATCTTGGAATCCCCAGTGGAGCCCATGGTGATAACACAGAATTAAGGAAGAGATAGTTTTCCCCATAGGCATCCAACAGGGAGTTATATTTAAGCCATAATAGAAATCTCCCCCAATAAAGTGACAGGAGATTTGGATTCTATTAAAGACATGAAGGTAAAGATTATGACTTATCTTGTGTACTTATCTCTAAAAGCAAAGGGAATGCATTTCAATACATATAAAATGGAAAATAAATATGAACATATGTTTCCAAAATGAGATAACAGGTGCAAAGTGCAAGTGACTTCATAAACCATAGACCAATTAGTGAGCAGAGTACAGTATAATCATTTCCGCAAAGCAGCAAACACCCTCTTCTTTGCAATGAAAAATCTGTTTTAATAATAAGGAAAAGAAAGAAGTCAGTTTGTAAGTTTGTTTAACAAATTGATGAAGATGTTGACGAAGAATAAAAGCTGCAATGAAACCATGGATTATCATGATAATTCTCGAGTCATGCTAGAAGAAAAAGGTACATTGTAATATATGGAAGCATAGAGAGGGAAAGTCTTCACCTCCGTGTCTTTAATAGAATCCAAACCTCCTGTCACTTTAGTGAGGGAGATTTCGATTCTAGAGGCTCAATTATGACAAGTTCAAAGTTTTTCTATGCTATTGCAAGACAAATAGTTGATTAGTTTTTAGTAAAAAGTTTAAAAAAAAGATTATCTTGCTCAATCTGCTGCTTTCAGAGTATGCTTTAAATGCCCTGCTGAAATTTAAGCCTTGGAGGCCATAGCCCATGTCATTGAATGGCCACCAAAAACAGAAACGTCTATACTAGCCTGTGCCACTATCCATCTGACATACCTGATCAGGGAAGAAATAGTTTGAAAGGGTTTTGGGAAGAGATCAATAACTGGGAAGTAAGAGTGGAACGAAAAGTAGCAGTTTGGTCTACACAATAGCAAAGACAAGAAACAACACATAATTTTCTTACAATCTTGACAGTTGAGATGAAAAATGAGGAATTAGCTCTGAAGCACCTAGTGACATAGGATGTGATACCTTGAGGAAAAAAAGATTTATTATCTAAAAACTCTCCTAAATGATAAGAGACACCTAAGCATAGTTAACTTAGCTGAACACTGTTTTAACATGACTAATTTATTATTTGACCAAGATAACATTAAACATGATACCACCTTTATGTCCCAAATAGATTAATATTTCATCTTTTGTGGAACTTTAAGCCCAAGTGGTTTTAAAGCTCTACAAACTAAACAATATTTGCCTGGTTCCCTTTTTACCAGGATAAGGCTCTTAGAAATAGCTGATCAGTAAGAATCGATTGTCTTGTATGCCTTTCCTGCAACGAAAAGGGGTTGTAGAAAATTGACAACCAGGATCAGGCATGATATCAATGTTACTTTCCACTCCCCAGCAAACGTAGGCTGCCCATGTGAATTTATATCCTGACTGAAAGGACGGAGCCCAGGAATCGTTGACAACTGACAATGCCTGAGACGAAAGGTGAATTTATATCCTGACTGAAAGGAAGGAGCCCAGGAATCATTGACAACCGACAATGCCTGAGACGAAGGTCCCTGGACATGCCAGGCTGACCTGAAATCTTCCAAACCATGAGAGGAAGATTACCTTGGAAAATTAACTTGTGGGGTAAATCCTTGGGATCTACAAGAATGTGGGGAAACAGAGGGAGTAATCTTGGAAAGTCTACAGTAAGTTCCAGCAGTAAAGGGAACTATGGGCCAGATGTATGAACATTTTTTGCACTCGCAAATGGTGCGAATCGCAAAATACAGCCGTTTGTGAGTGCAAAAAAGTGATCTGTGATGCATGAAAGGCATTCGCAGACCACAAATAAGAAATCGCAAAAAATGCGATTTCTTGCATTGCGACCTGGTTTTTGCAAGTTGCAATTTGCGATTTTTAGCAGAATGGCATTTTGCACATGCAAAATACCATGAAAAGAAACCAGGTGGTAACCTGGTGCAAAATTTAAAAATGCATTTAAAATGCATTTTTAAATTGAACATGTAAAGCACACATGCCCTTCTGGCATGTGTGCACCTTACATGTCCCCCAAAACATGTTTGGGGTGCAGCAGAGGGGGCCTTAAGCCCCCAGCACCCTGGGCTTTTGCATTTCCGAAATTGCGATTTCTGGTTCAGAAATCGCAATTTTGGAAATGCAAAAAATGCGCAGCTATGGGCCAACAGGCCCATAGGTGCGAATGGGACCGGTATCGCAATTTGCGATTCGTTACTAGCATTTGCGATATTTGAGAAATCGCTATTACCGAATCGCAAATGTGATACATGGCACTTTGCAAGTCAGAAATAGCGATTTCTTAAAAATTGCTATTTCCTAATCGCAAAGGGCCGTGATGATACATCTGGCCCTATATGTGGTGAGATGGGGGATGGGCAAAATGGTGTTATTAATAACATGGAGGCTAAGCCCCTTCGTACTTGAAGTGAGGTCCTGAGAATCATTGCAAAAAATGGGAACGCCTGTGCTAGAAATGATTGACATGGTTCCAGAAAAACATCCACTGCTTCCATTACCAGATCTGGTCTCCAGTTGATGAAGCGTGGAAGCTTGTATTTGAGGTGTGATGCAAAAAGATCTATCTGATGAGGACCTCATATATGGAGAATTTTGTGGAATACTTTAGGATGAAGAGAAGAACTGCTGCTGTTGTGGAGAAACCCAGACACCCTATCTGATACTGAACGAGAAAGGCCTGGTAGATATTCCGCTGAAGCATTAGCCCTTTGTGAAGGCAATAAATCTAAATGTAAATCTAAATGCTAAATCTGCCAGTCTTTTGGATCTTACTTCTCCTAATTTGTTGTTAGACTGTAGCAGAAATATTGTTAATGCAGAGTAGAATACAACAGTTTATGTTGGTTGGTGCTAAGCTTTTGCTAAGCTTTTGAAGGAACCTGCAATTTATGTGAGACTGCAATTCCTCTTGAGACCATTTTCCCTTGTTACTATCTGTTTGCACTGCACACCCCAACTTGTTCTGCTAGTGTCTGTGGGGCCAGGCCAAAAACGGATTTTTTGATTCCAGGCTTCCATAAGCACAAGCGAACACTACAAATTCTGCTGTGCCTCTATGGAAAGGGAAATTAACACTAAGTAAGGAAGGCCTTTGCACAGAACAAGGGCCTTTAGATGATGATTTGCCCAAAAATCAAGGGGAGCAGGGAATATTTGTTGTATAGATGTTGATAACAAACCTACTATCCTTACCAGTCTTCAAAGGGAAAATCTGTCTAGCTTCAGAATTATTTAAATTTATTTTTTATTAACCTTTATTTCTTTTGTGGAAGAAAAAGTGCTGATTTCTTGCAGTCTATTATGAATCTTAGAAATTGAATAATTTGAGATGGGACCAATATTGATTTTTTTCCTGAGTTATCACAAAGTCCAAGCTCTGGAGCAGTGAGAGTACCCATTGAGTTTGAGAGAACAAGAGAATTTTGGAACTGGCCCAAATAGTGTTGTCCAAGTAAATTATTAGCCTCACCTGTAGGAAACTGCCTCTTTATAGAGTTGACCATAAGAGATACATTGTGTAAAGAGTCAAGGCAAACCCTTAAGAAATTACAAAGGCACACATGACACCCCAAATGCTCTCTTTTGTGCCTTGTGTAGCAAGCAGTTAGGCACATCAGAGGGTAGTTCTATGTATGTATTGTGCACACAAGGCAGTAAGTGAGACACACGCTCCATAAATAAATCCAACACCAATTTATAAAATGATCACATACTTTTATATGAATTTAGATACCAAGATCATCGGAATCAGGTAAGTACTTTTTGTGTTGACAGTGCAATTTTTGGGTGCGGTAATGTTATCCTGTGGGGGAAAACATGAACTGCATTCGGACACTTAGCAGCGACTTGCGGCACTGTTCTCTAGGCCTTCAGGTGAGTATGGTGCAAGGTCCAAGGCCACATCAACAGGTTACCTTGGGACGCTCTGGAACATCCAGGTGCAGAGGTGTGTTACGGCATCTGATGCCCCATTCACTTCAATTGGGAACAGTCCAGTCAGGAAGAGGCTGCAAACTGCGGCTAGGGGTCCAATACAGGGGAACCAACAGGGCCGCTCGACCCTTGAGGTCCTCTGCCACATAGGGACAGCATTGGTCCACTTCTCCATGGGTTGTGGGGCTCAGGTGCAGTGGTGTATTTTGGTGTCAGATCTGGTGTTGGAGTTACTCATGGTTGGAGAGGTCCTGCAGAAAGAGGCTGCAGGAGGCAGCTGGAAGTCCAGTCTGGCTGAACAAACAAGTGGGCTCAGATCTCCCAATGCTCAGGGAAGTGGGGGCACCTTTGGCCCTCTTCTCCTCCTGCTGGGGCGGCCGGCTGAGGAGTTTTCCTGAGGCATCAGGTTTCTCTCACCGGGGGTACTCGCAGTAGAGGGGTTCCACACAAAGAGGCTGCAGGTTGCAACTGGGAGTCCAGACGTGGCAAACCCATAGAGAGGCTTAGCCTTGGAGGGTCTCAGGACCTGGTCGACATCATCACCTCCCTTGGACTCAGGCTGTGGGGCAAAGGCGTAGAGGCCCTCTAAGATGTCGGTGGCAGAGGTCAGAGAGTCACTCATTGTCTAGTTTCTCCTGCAGAGGGGAAAACAGGCCAGCTGGGCCACTCACAATGTCAGACTCATTGTCCCTGAAGTCCCTCAATGTGCAGGTTGGTTTTCCTCAGAGTTGGTGTTGTGCCTGGACACAACAAGCCTTGGCTGTTTCAAGAGGTAGGGTATCCCAAGTATTGCTGTTGCTTCTTTTGGTCTCTTCAGCTACATGGGAGTAGCTCCTCTACTGCAAGGGAGTTTCTTTGGCAATTGACGAAGCACTAGCAGCCCTCCGGGCTTCTTGGAGTCTGCACAGTAGCAGGAGGGGTCGGTTGCTCCACATGGGTCAGATGCTGCAGACAGGCTGGCAGGGTTGGCGCCAAGTCAGTAATGCTCCTCAGTTCTCAGGTCAGCAGTCTTCTTTGTCCACTCCTTTTTTTGTGCCATCAAAATTTGAAGTCCTGGCATCAGGAGGTCCCCTAAATTCGCAATTTAGGGTCATTAAGGGGAGTGAGAGGTAGTAGCCAATGGGCTACCCCTGGGGTTACTACACCCCCTAGATGACCACTACCTTTGGAAAGCGGGCATCACCCTGTCCCAGAATTCCTAATTCCACCACACATAAGATGGTGGAATTCTTAACTTTGTGTTCACTTCGGTCTGGTCACCTTAGAGTTGTGTCCAGTCTTCAAGTGCAACACACCTCCTGCATTGCTAATTTTCCTCCCTGTGCCAAATGGGGCCTGGTCAAGAGTTGGCATCCCCTCACCTTTTGAGGAAAGCCAGCTTTTCATACCCAAGGCAGTGGCTTCTTTGAAGCACCTTGCTTTGGAATGCTAATTTGCAGATCATCCTGTTGGGAGAAGTGTGTAACACCCCTGCCAGAGCAGGCTTTGTTCTTGACTGCCCGAGACCATGGGCTCTCTCCCCTGGTGGTCATAAACTTGCCTGTGGTGGCAGGCTGGTGGAAATCAGTCAGTCAGCACTCCAGTAGTGGGGGCATCTCTTGGGTACCCTGTGGGTGCATGTATTAATAAATCCAACACTGGAATCAGTGTGGGTTTATTAATACGAGGTGTTTGATACCAAAAACCATAGGTTTCAGTGAAGCCATTATTTAGCAGAGAAACTCATTTTGACCAGTGCCCAGTACATACTATAATATGGCTTAATTGTTCACTTGTGCTGTCAGTAATTGAACTGGCCAGCAAAGGTCCATATCTGCTCATGCAGATATGCCCTCAAATGTTACAATTTTGCACCCTGATTTAGGGGTGTTAGGCTTGCAGTAGGGGTGACTTACAAAAATGACATGCAGTGTTAGGGGAGATTGCACACAAGTGGGTGTCATGTCCTGTATTCACTTTTTAGAGCACCTTGTCACACAGCCTGCAGGGCCAATCTGTATGAGTTTGTTGCTGGGTCCCTTAAAGTGGCACAAGCCATGCTGCAGCTCTTAGGGACCCTCTTTACTACCTATATCCTAGGTAACACTTACTTACTTACTTACTTACAGAGGTGCTAAAGACCTGGCCACTTGGAGATCAAGTGAACAGTTGTCTTGTTTTTGAGGAAGGAACACTGGCACTGGGAACCTGGTTAGCAGGACCACAGTGCACTTCAGTCAAAGTTGCATCAAATACCAGGCAAAAAGTGGGAGATCTACTGCAACCAAAACCATGTTTCCTACATCACTCCATGCAATCCCGGAAGGGCAACCACTAATTTGAGGGTTTTATTGAAGCACCAAAGGACTGAGAATAGACCAAAATGAAGTAAATTTGAACTAGAATCTCTTTCCATTCCATAGAAATTGTAGATAATGTGTGCATGAGATATGAATTAGAACTGATAGATAAGCATTTTTAGATCTATCGTCATCAATAAGTTCCCTGTTTGGAGTGAGTCCCTTAAACAATGTATCCCCTCCATTTTGAAGTATAAAACACAAAGGGGGTTATTACAATTTTGGAGGATGTGTTAATCCGTCACAAAAGTGACGGTAAAGTGACGGATATACCACCAGGCGTATTACGAGTCCATTATATCCTATGGAACTCATAATACGGCTGGTGGTATATCCGTCACTTTACAGTCACTTTTGGGAGGAATTAACACCTCCTCCAAAGTTGTAATAACCCCCAAAGTAGTTTAAAAGTTTTAAATTTATGACTGGCGATAAACTTTGTTTACCTTTTGGGCCAAGAAGAGATTGCTGAGGAAACCTTTAGAGTGGAAGGGTGCTTCCTGGATTGCATTTTATGCGTGCAAATTGCAAATCTCTTGCAAAATCAATTATTTTTCTAGCTTGTTGAACACAAAGGAACAAGAAAGAAAGAAATCTATGGGGGGAGAGTAAAATTTCATTTTGTGTCCCTTAGTTGTGTGTTGAACCCATTGGTCTGATGTGATGACCGTCCAATTGTGGAGAAAGCGGATGAGTATGCAGCCCAACGTTTTTGGGAAAAACATTTAAATTTGGTATGGTCTACCTGGATTTGCCCAAGCTCTTCCTCCGTCTTGTTGAAATCTTCCTCTGTATTGGCTGCCATGTAGAGAAAAAATATGGCTCTACTGAGGTAAGCCAGAGGACCCGCTCTTTGAAAATGATGAGGTGAAGAAACCATTTTCCGGTATTGGTGTGCCCTATCCAGTGAGGTGAATATTTGCACTTAATCGGAAATATCTTTAACAATGATATCCAAACAGATGGCTGTCAGCTTTTGGTACAAACTCTTTTTCTGCCATTTCTGATACTTTGGGATCATTCCTCATTAGGATGGTTTTGCTTCTTTTAGCCATGATGGCCAGAGTCACATTGTCTAAATGGCAAATGGCTCACTGACTCCAACAAGGAGAATAGTTAGATGTACTGGAGCACCTGTAAGCAATGTGTTTTCAGTTGTTTCCATTATTTGAGTTAAAGGGGTCTAAGACATCCAATAATTTATCATGACACAAATGTAGGACTTAATCAAATACTGTCTTGGGATCCCTGCCTTTTTTGGAAAGAAAAGCAGCCATTGCTGGATCTGTATCAGGAGTGATTGATAGTTTATTAGGTAACAATGGTCTGTGCATTCCACTTCAAACTTATTATGGTCACCTTTACCCATTGGTTTTTCACCCTATTTGCAATGAAAGAAATTATGACCCCGGCAGTGAGTTTTAAAGTGGAGGTAGTACCGCCAACAGGCTGGTAGTACTTACCACCACATGATGAGAATGGCGGGTTAGCTGCAGCCAACCTGCCACTTCTCCACTCATACCACCATGGCGGTATCAGCCGCCGGGCCGGAGATGTCAATCTCAAACCCGGCAGCGAGGATAGTACCGCCGGTGGCATTTTGAGCCTGCCTACCAACATGGTTTCCGTGGCGTTAGCAACGTCACAAAAACCACGGTGATAAGCCCTACTGGTGACAGGGAATTCCTTCCCTGTCACCGGTAGGTGGCTCCCCCACCTCCCAAAACTCACCTGATGCTGCCAATCCCCCATTTAAACTCACCCCACCACCTCCGATGCACTCTCCCACCCCTCCTATAAATACACAGATACGCACCACCCATACACCCATTCACTCACACTGGCATACCCGCATACTTCCAGACACGCTCGCACACATTCTTACGCAAAATCACATTGACATGCAGGCACGCATTCCCTTCACTGTTCTTACATGCATTCACTCACACGCATACACCCATGCAAACAACACAACACATGCACACAACCAGGCACACACAACACTTTCCACCCCTCTCCCTTGAGGGAAGCCCGACTTACCTTGTTCTAGGAGATCTTCCGGCAGGAAATGGAAAGGCGTGGTGCTACTGCCAGCAGCTCCCACCAGCAGAACACTGCCATGCCGTATCACAGGACATGATACAGCTGGCGGCCTTCAACTGGCATGGCAGTGCTTGTGGTAGCAGCGCCAGCTTACCACCGTCCACCAGTATGATCACTGTGTATTTCTGCCCTTCTTCTGGCAGAAGACTGGCAGTGATCATGATATGGCACACAGATGGTAGCCACTGTGAGGGTATTTTGGCGGCCGTCACTGCAGTGGTAGGCGGGTTTTACCACCAATGTCATAATGAGGGCCATAATGAAATGATGTCCCTCTTACCACCCACCATTATACTATCAGTTTAGTGTCAGATATGTATAATTTGCATTAGTGGTTCTATAATTAGTGCAAATATCAGATGCTGTGACTACAAATTAGATCACAACAGGGAGTACGGGGTTCTTATAATGTAACGAGGGGTGGGCCAGTGGTGTGTCAATTGTAACACTAGACCCCTCGTAATCCTCAGCTAGAGGCGAGATATAGGTGAACTATGGTGTTGTGGAGGGTCTGGTAGGGTCTTGGGTGGGCACCCAAGCGGTCCTGAGAGAGGTCGGTTTAGGCGCACAGAGAGCGCCCACCTTTGATGCAAGTCTGACTATAAGGGGACACTCCCTCTCCTGGACACCAGAGGCCAGGAGCCTCTCGTGATAGGGCCCCCCCAGGTAGTTCCCTGGAAAGGTAGGCGCCCCCCCCTATATTTTATTATACCTACACATTTGTTATTATTTGTTCAGCACTTATTCTCTCACTGAGCATGCGTAGTAGGGATCCTTCGCCCTGATGAATGCCCAGAGACTTTCCAGAGCTAATTTCTGAGGGCAGAAATATGTCGGCTCCTTCCTCTTAGATAGGTGACCCTGTGAGTCATTGTTCTCACATTGGTGTCCCAGTCTCCTTTTTAACCACATCAAACAAAACCTTCTATTAAATACTCACATAGGTATCTGTTTAGGTGTTTTTATTTCTTAGTCTAGCTGGATCCCTATTTCCAGAACCAGAATTAATTTACGCACTCCCTCCTGTTCCTTTAACAGTGAGGTTGAGTCCGCCCAGGTGGCACTGTCCTACCTGGGTGGGGCTAGGTGGTCATATGATGAAGCATGACACTATATAGTGTGTGAGACCACCTAGTCCGTAAAGGAAATTTTCCTCTCCTCCCCCCACCAGACCCTCCACAACACCATAGTTCACCTATATCTCGCCTCTAGCTGAGGATTACGAGGGGTCTAGTGTTAAAATTGACACACCACTGACCCACCCCTCGTTACATTATAAGAACCACATACTCCCTGTTGTGATTTTGTAGTGATTTTGGGAGCTGAGTACGGTTGTGTTCTTCTCTTGCCCCCTCTCTCCCACTTTCTCTCTCATTGTGATTTGATACTACAAATTGGATACCATTCCTTACAGTGATTCTCTGGCTGATTCCTGCTCAGTATTCCTTTCTCAGCCATCCTATTCTGCAAAGGAATTAGAGCAATTAAGCTTTGAAGTCAAGGAGGTATTTCTCACGGAAAGCATCCTAAGGCCAAGTTTCTCCATGCCCTCCTTATTATGCCATGAAAGAGTAATTCCGAATACCCAGAAGTTTACATGTTAATAGGCATAGCAAATTAATCAAATATTGAAGTAGAATAGATGGATGGATAGATAGATAGATAGATAGATAGATAGATAGATAGATAGATAGATAGATAGATAGATAGATAAATTTTCTTCGTCGTCCCTTTTTTAAGGTCAAATATGATTAAAAATATATATACAATTTTGTCTTAGCTTAATAAATGGAGTTAAAAAAAGAAGGTATTTATTACGGAAAGACTTCTAGGGCCACTTTTCTCTGTGCCCTCCATAATACAACCTGCAAGGGCAATGCCTAGTGACCAGAGGTATAAATGTTAATAAGTATGTAAAATTAACATTTGTGAGGGGGAAATATATATATATATATATATATATATATATATATATATATATATATATATGTATTTATACATACACACACACACACACACATATATATATAAACATATATATATATATATGTATATATATATATACTGTATATACACAATTTATCGAACACAGTAAGTCATCCCACAAAGCAAATAGGGGGTGCAGCTCAAGTTTATTATTGCCAATATCCACCGAAGATGCATTTCGACCTCACAGCCTTAATGACATGACCAACATCAACATGCACACTACACAGATAGGAGTAAACTATCAGTTTTAGCCATTGAACACATTTCCAACAACGGAAGAGATGGCCACAGGGAACTGAGGCTGAGACAGTTGGAACCACGCCACATAATTGATCTATAAACTAAAACACCAGGAGTTTGGCTCATCGGAAGAAGAAATTAGGGTTCACCTCTTTGATGCGTTAGAAGTATTTGTTACATTGTTATTTCATACACCTTCCACTGCTATTATTAATAGGCATATGGATGCTTTTTTTGTTTTAATGTACATTTTAATGATATGAATGTTATATATTTGCAGTTTACACTAATTGTTTGTTTTATTTTTGAGTTTCCTTTTGCTTCATCTCTATAGGAGGAAAGGAAGAGTAGCTCTAACATGGAATGATGCCGCCCTTACCATTTTCCTCAAAATGCCTTGGTATCTGACTCAACGAACCAAATAAGAAAGTTTCCCTTCTATATCCTGGATAATATTTTTTGGACTAGGGGACACTCACTATAGGGGTAGTATGCTATTTTCCAATTAGGAGTTGTTTGTATTTTGCTGAATATAGTAATGGCCAGCCCACTTAGGCTCAGTTTTAGTTTTCTTAGTTCTTCTTTGACTGTTTCTAATTGCTGGCCATGATGTGTTTTTTGATGATCCACAATCCCTGAGTGAGACCTTGAGCTTGGTAGAACTTATTCATATTTATGGCCCGATGTACTCATGATCACTTGGGTGGGAATAATTGCACGTGATTAGCCTTACTGTAAGTTGGTGTTTTATGTTCTGGAGTAGTCTGGACACACCGACTATTGAATATGTCAAAATTTCTATAATTTGTTTATGCAATTGAGATACAAATAGTTGTGAAATGTACATTGATTGACATTTGCCAAGTATATTTCAGACAATATTGAGAAAAGTGATTGCCTGCAACATACTGATGTTTCTGCATGATTGATCATTTTAGATACTGACTCTGATGAATAACTTGTCAAGACATTACAATATGTTGTGCTTTGTTCTCCCTTTTGATTCCATTGGACTTTTGAAAGTGATTTGGACATTCAAAGATGGTGTACCATTTGTGAAAGAACTTGATAGCAAGGATGTACACCTTTTTCTATGTTTACACGAAAGGAGTTGTAAGGCATTGGTTTGACATTTTCTATTTTCACTTATTCTGTGGTTTAAATTGGACCAATTGGTTGATGATGGTCATGTGATCAAGGCTTTGAGGCTGAAAAGCGTCATGGGTGGATATTGGCAATAAACGTGCGCTACTCCTACAATTCACTTTGTGGGTTCAAGCAACTATAACTCATGCCCTAAGGTAACTCGCGCCCCACCATATACTGTACAGTTTCTGCTAAATAATTTTACTGCAAATGTTACATTTATCTTATCAATGATGTTATCAAAGATGTAATGAGTGACGTAATATGTGGGATTATTAGCATTGCATGGGTTGGGCGTGAGTTATAGTTACTTGAGCTAAATGTAACAATAACTGTTGAATTTCTATGGTTTTGTGCGAGTAAATTCCAATTTGAGTAAATTTCAATTTTTTTTTTATTTCATTTCCTAACTATAGTGTCCCTGTAACCTTTATTTTTTCAGTGAAAATATATACAAATATATATCTATATATATCTATATATATATATGTATATATATATAGATATATATATATATATATATATATATGTATATAAATATATACATATATATATATATCCATAAATCCAAACTCTCCAAAGAGAAAACGCACGCTCAGGAATTCAAAAGCTGAAGTGTTTATTTAACACACAATGCGTTTTGGCTGACAAGCAGCCTTGATCACGTGTATAGTTCAACCAATATACATCACATTAAATATTAAATACCATCCAAATACCACCATAGAAACAGGACTAAGTTATTTCTTCTTTTATACATATAAATATCATAGAAAAAAGGGTAATATAGATAATATGAAATAGGTAATATAAAAAGACTGGTTCAATTGAATAAATATATCAATATATATACAACCATATATCTCATTGATGAATTAATGTTTCACTAGATTACCACAAGAATGCTAGATGATAAAAGCACTATAAATATATATAACTATGATTATACATTGCGCATATCAATATAAATATAAATATAAGTACGGCTCATATATCTCCATATAATAAATGAAAAATCATTTTTTAAGAGAAATATCATTTTTTTTAAAAGTAATATCATTTTTGTAAAGAGGAATATCATTTAAAAAATATATAAACAGAGCCAATATTTAAATTTAAATTTCATTCTGCTTAAGGCAGTAAGATTCACATAATATATATATTTTTTTTACATATAATACTATACTCCCAAATTACTGAGCAATGCCAATATTTGTTTCTTTTTTTTGTGGAAAATCACAGAAACATTCTCCATACAAAATCATAGCAAAGCTATAGGAAGAAACTTATCACTGTTTCTGTGTAGCCTATAACCATAACACCATGTGAAAGAATAAGCACTAACGACATCAGGAATCAGGAATCTATCCGGACCCCTCCATTCTGAAAAGACAATCAAAACAAAACAAAACAAAACAAACCAGATATATATATATATATACACTGAAAAAAACAAAGCTTACAGGGACATTATAGTTAAGAAACAGGATAAAAAAAGATTCTGTCGGCCAAAAAAAGGACTTTAATCCTTTTTAACCTAACAACTGTGGCCTCACACACCATTTAATAGCCCCCATGGGGTCACAGTACATCTACTCTGACCCCTTCTATTATTATCAGCTTTTATTTCCATACCCTGGGACCGTGCCCCGATTCACAAAATGGCAGCTGCAACTTTCTGAACAGTTTGCAGACCACCAATCACAGAATTCCTCATGGAGCGAGGATTTGCATAGGTGTTGCCTATAGACACATTTGGATTTCCTTTAATTTTTCAAAAACTATTGAATGAATTTACACCAAGCAACAAAAAGGACTCTTTCTGGACAAAGAGCTACATTTCTGCCAAATTTGGTGTAATTCTTTCCAGTGATTTCTGGCGCTATCGGTGTTCACAATTTCCTATGGGAAATAACATGAAAATGCTCTAATTTTGACCCCCTCCTTTATCTCAGCCCCCGCTTGACGGATCACTGCTAAACTTTCCAGACAGCAGTTCACATGACTGTCAAGTTTTCGGGGAAAATTTTGTGAAGGTTCATCAAGCAGCACAAAGATATAGACAAGTATAGGCAGGTTTTTCTATAGAAACTAGGTCCTAATTATAACTATCTAGTGGCTACAGGAACTTTATAGTTGGGAAATAGAATTAAAAAAAACATAGAAATTCACCTAAAAAACAAAAGGTTACAGGGATGTTAGGTTAGGCTCACATTTTAAACGTACAAACCTCTTGTTAGAGTTATCTCAAGTAAGTTGTCAAGAACCCTCAAACTTGCCATGTAATAACAGTGAAACGTACAGGAAAAGCTATAGGAGTGCTGGTAAAGAAGTATCCACAATGGGAAAAGCGATGTCCTTCCTTGAGAAAGGTTTGTTGAGTCGTGCTACTCATGTTGCAAGAAAAATGCAAAAGAAAGGAATCCAAGTTGGCTGACGAGAAGTTCCAGTGTTAAGTTGTCGTTCTAGTGTTGCACTCAATTTCGTTGCCATAATACACACGTGACACTAGAGAGCTTCGCACTTCAACTGTGACCTGACAGGAATCAAGATGTGTTGAGAGAGCACTCATTGTGAGGTAAACGTTTTCTGAGGCAAACTTGGCTTCGCATGCATTTCGCAGACTATTCGAGATAATATTTAATTACCTAGAAGCAGGGACAGTGACAGAAGGTTTTCACAGCTAATGAATGAGTTTCCGACTTGAAGCATTTCTTGGGAACATCCAAAGAATATAAAATATATTATTAATCAGAGTTGAGAGGTTTACTGGAGAATATAAACATGACGAGTTAAAGAAGTCTATAGATTATTCTTAACAGAAAAGATAAAACAGACAACAGGAAATACAATCTACATGTATTATCCTATCATACTTGACTTTTATATATATATATATATATATATATATATATATATATATATATAGCAACTATTCAAAATTATTTAAGAACGAGCAGTCAAGCGAACTCAAAATAAAATATATATAAATCGGCACAAAGGTTGGGAAGTAAACTAATCTTCACTTACAAAAAACGGAGAACAACTTCTAAGACAACTATATTAAAAACTATATTAAAAACTTCTATTATTCAACATTCAACAGTAATAGAGAGAGAGGCAAAATCCTCAGGGAGCTCAGGGTAAGAGAGTGAGAAATAATTGTTAAGCAAACCTAATTATTAGCAAATGTAAATGAATGATGTAGTTACAATAGTGTGCCCCTAGTAATTGTAATTGTAATTTTGCAGGTGCTGTTATCCAGTTAAGATAAGAAGTGAATGGCAGACTGAGTATTAGAAGAAACACCATCTCTGAGGCAGTCTCTCTAAATCCCATTCCCCTTTCCCCCTCCAGGGTGCTTAAAACGGTGATTGTATTTCGTTGCGAGTAGTCTGGGTTGGGAATGAGGATTTATCTTCTGCTCCTGAGTAAATCGAACCAAGATACTCTGACATAAGTATAACTCGTGCCCTACGGTAACTATATCTCACGCCCCACCATGCACAGTTATATGATCAATAATTTTACTGTAGATGTTACAGTGACATTATCAATAATGTTATCAAAGATGTCATGAGTGCCGTAATATGTGGGACAATTAGCAGTGCATGGCGAGGGTGTGAGTAATAGTTACCTTAGGTCCTGAGTTATAGTTCCTTGGAATAATGCTAACTACAACAGGTGAATCTGTGAATCTCTATATCTCTATGATTTTGTACATTTGTAATGTAAGCCTAATTATAAAATCCCTGCAACCTTTGTTTTTTAAGTGAAAAAAAATATATATATATATTCCCCCACATATGTATCACCTAGTGGCAGTCGCCACTAGATAGTTATAGTTAGAACCATGTTTCCATAGAAAAAGCTTTTTTGACTTGCCTATATCTTTGGCATCGTTTGACCAATCTTCACAAAATTGTCCAAAAAAATGCCTTCTGATTCTTGTTGCACATGGAAAGTTTCAGGGTGATCTGTCAAGCAGGGGCTGAGAAAAGGGGGGGGGGGGAAAAGTTGTGTTTCCCATGGTAATTCCTTTAGGTCCTTTAGACATGACTACAGCCCAAACTGCTGGATGGAATTACACTAAACTTGGCAAAAAGCTAGCTTTTGGTATGCAGATTACGCATTTGCTTATTTGGTGTAAATACATTCAGTATTTTTTAGAAATTTAAGGAAATCCAAGTTTGTATATCTCTGGCCACGACAACTTCGCAATAATGATGAGCTTGTGCAGTGAAAAAGAAAACAAAAAGGGGCGAGGGTAGAGACACCCTGATCCCTTATCTCCGGTACTGGGCGACCCTGCTAGGGCAAAAAAGCATTTTTTTTAAAAAACTAATTGCCTCAAATCCGTGAAATTTGCTGCAAAAAATCAGTGCTTCTTTTTTAAAGCCCCTGGGTGGGCCAGGACCTGAGGCAAACTACAAAATAAGAAAGGGGTGCACGGAGGCCCCCTCCTGGGCTTGCTGAAGCCCCAAGGACTGCCACCTCCCTGGGGCGAAGATTACACTCAAAACTGGTGTGAGAGTGGGTGTGTCAGTGTCTTAGTGGGTCTGTGAGTGGGTACATCAGTTTCTGTGTGGGTCTGTGAGTGGGTGCATGAGGATTTCAGTGGGAGTGGGAGTGGGTGTGTGAGGGTCTGAGTGGATCTGTGAGTGAGTACCTGAGTGTGAGTGGGTGCATGAGAGTCTGAGTGGGGCTGTGAGTGGGTGCACAAGGGCCTGAGTGGGTCTGTGGGTGGGTGAATGAGTGAGTCTGTGAGTGGGTGCATAAGGGTCTGAGTGGGTGTGTGAGTGGGAGAAAGAGATTGAAAGAGAGAGAAGGAGGGCGAGAGAGAGAGTTTGTTAGGCTTTAATGGATGATATACTTAGATTGAGATATTTCTGCACAAATTGAAAAGGAAAATGTATTTGTCAATTAAAAATGGTAAGGTCACATTTCAGTATGAGCCTTAACCCCTTCACTGCCAGGCCTTTTCCCCCTCTTGAGCTGAGCCTTTTTTTGCTATTTGGGGCAGTTCGCGCTTAGACCCTCATAACTTTTTGTTCACATAAGCTACCCACGCCAAATTTGTGTCCTTTTTTTCCAACATCCTACGGATTCTATAGGTACCCAGACTTTGTGGGTTCCCCAGAAGGAGGCCAAGAAAATAGCCAAAATACAGTGAAAATTTCGTTTTTTTCAGAAAAATGGGAAAAAGGGGCTGCAGAAGAAGGCTTGTGGTTTTTTCCCTGAAAATGGCATCAACAAAGGGTTTGCGGTGCTAAAATCACCAGCTTCCCAGCTTTCAGGAACAGGCAGACTTGAATCAGAAATGGGCATGAAACCAATGCTGGATCCCAGAAACCGCAACATTTCTGAAAAGTAGACAAAATTCTGAATTCAGCAAGGGGTAATTTGTGTAGATCCTACAAGGGTTTCCTACAGAAAATAACAACTGAAAAAGAAAAATATTGAAATTGAGGTGAAAAAAACATCAATTTTTCTCTACGTTTTACTCTGTAACTTTTTCCTGCAATGTCAGATTTTCGAAAGCAATATACTGTTACGTCCGCTGGACTCCTCTGGTTGTGGGGATATATGGGGCTTGTAGGTTCATCAAGAACCCTAGGTACACAGAGCCAATAAATGAGCTGCACCCTGCAGTGCTTTTTCATTCTATACCGGGCATACAGCAATTCATTTGCTGAAATATAAAGAGTGAAAAATAGCTATCAAGAAAACCTTTGTATTTCCAAAAAGGGCACAAGATAAGGTGTTGAGGAGCAGTGGTTATTTGCACATCTCTGAATTCCGGGGTGACCATACTAGCATGTGAATTACAGGGCATTTCTCAAATAGATGTCTTTTTTACACACTCTCTTATATTTGGAAGGAAAAAATGTAGAGAAAGACAAGGGGCAATAACACTTGTTTTGCTAATCTATGTTCCCCCAAGACTCCCGATAAAAATGATACCTCACTTGTGTGGGTAGGCCTAGCGCCTGCGACAGGAAACGCCCCAAAACGCAACGTGGACACATCACATTTTTTTAAAGTAAAGAGAGGTGTTTTTTGCAAAGTGCCTACCTGTAGATTTTGGCCTCTAGCTCAGCTGGCACCTTGGGAAACCTACCAAACCTGTGCATTTTTCAAAACTAGAGACCTAGGGGAATCCAAGATGAGATGACTTGTGGGGGCTCTGACCAGGTTCTGTTACCCAGAACCCTTTGCAAACCTCAAACTTTGGCTAAAAAAACACATTTTCCTCAAATTTTGGTGACAGAAAGTTCTGGAATCAGAGAGGAGCCACAAATTTCCTTCCACCCAGCGTTCCCCCAAGTCTCCCGATAGAAATGATACCTCACTTGTGTGGGTAGGCCTAGTGCCCGCGACAGGAAATGGCCTAAAACACAATGACACATCACATTTTTTCATAGAAAACAGTGCCTACCTGTGGATTTTGGCCCCTAGCTCAGCCGGCCCCAGGGGGGGCAGAAATGGCCTAAAATAAATTCCCCCCCCCGGGAGCGACCCTTGCCTACGGGGTTGCTCCCCCTGCGTGACATTGGCGCCCAAAAAAATATCCCCGGTGCCTAGTGGTTTCTTCCCCCTTGGGGGCAGATTGACCTAAAATCAGCCAATCTGCCCCCAAGGGGGCCAGAAATGATCTAAATACAATTTGCCCCCCAGGGGAGCGACCCTTGCCTAATTGGTCGCTCCCCATCTCTAAAAAAACAAACAAACAAAAAAAACACAAAAAAACAATTTGCCCTGGCGCCTAGAGGTTTCTGCCCCCCCTGGGGGCAGATCGGCCTAATAACAAATGGAATTATACTAAACTTGGCAAAAAGCTAGCTTTTGGTATGCAGATTACGCATTTGCTTATTTGGTGTAAATACAGTCAGTATTTTTTAGAAATTTAAGGAAATCCAAGTTTGTATATCTCTGGCCACGACAACTTCGCAATAATGATGAGCTTGTGCAGTGAAAAAGAAAACAAAAAGGGGCGAGGGTAGAGACACCCTGATCCCTTATCTCCGGTACTGGGCGACCCTGCTAGGGCAAAAAAGCATTTTTTTAAAAAAACTAATTGCCTCAAATCTGTGAAATTTGCTGCAAAAAATCAGTGCTTCTTTTTTAAAGCCCCTGGGTGGGCCAGTCCTGAGGCAAACTACAAAATAAGAAAGGGGTGCACGTAGGCCCCCTCCTGGGCTTGCTGAAGCCCCAAGGACTGCCACCTCCCTGGGGCGAATATTACACTCAAAACCGGTGTGAGAGTGGGTGTGTCAGTGTCTTAGTGGGTCTTTGAGTGGGTACATCAGTGTCTGTGTTGGTCTGTGAGTGGGTGCATGAGGATTTCAGTGGGAGTGTGACATTGGCGCCAAAAAAAAATCCCCGGTGCCTAGTGGTTTCTGCCCCCTTGGGGGCAGATTGACCTAAAATCGGCCGATCTGCCCCCAAAGCGGGCAGAAATGGCCTAAATCCAATTTGCCCCTCCAGGGGAGCGACCCTTGTCCAAGGGGTCGCTCCCCATCTGTAAAACAAAAAATAAATAAAAATCCCTGGTGCCTAGTGGTTTCTGCCCACCTTGGGGGCAGATCAGCCTAATCAAAATAGGCTGATCTACCCCCCAGGGGGGCAGAAATGGCCTAAAATAATTTCCCCCCTCAGGGAGCGACCCTTGCCTAAGGGGTCGCTGCCCTTGCGTGAAATTCAGGTAAAAAAAAAATAACTCCCTGGTGTCTAGTGGTTTCTGCCCCCCTTGGGGGCAGATTGGCCTCATCAAAATAGGCCAATCTGCCCCCAATGGGGGCAGAAATGGCCTAAATATAATTTCCCCCCTAGGGGAGCGACCCTTGCCTAAGGGGTCGCTCCCCACCTAAAAAAAAAAAAATACATAACAAAAAGAAAAAAAATGATCCCTGGTGCCTAGAGGTTTCTGCCCCCCCCTGGGGGCAGATTGGCCTAATAATAGGCCGACCTGCCCCCAGGGGGGGCAGAAAAGGCCTTCCCAAAAACATGCCCCCCCTGGGAGTGACCCTTGCCGAAGGGGTCGCTCCCTTATGTCCATTTAAAAAAAAAATCCCTGATCCGGCTTTTGAAACCCTGGGAGAGACTTCAAAGGGAAGGAAATACATTCCCTTCCCTTTGAAGCCTCTCCGGGCCACCCCCGGGCCTGGAACAAGCAGGGAGCTGCTCTCTATAGCATCTCCCTGCTTGCTGGAGCAATGTTTTCATCTTCCTTCCCGGCACGTATATCAGTGGGCACGAAAGACAGATGAAAACTCAAATTTATGACCATGGCACCTGCTTGACAGGTCCTGCTGTCAGAAAGTGGAGTTATGCTTGCTTTTGCTTGGTGGGAGTGGTCAGCTCCCACCAAGCAAAATCAAACAGCTATGTCCTGGGGGTGGGCACCCCAGGACATAGCAGGAGCTGGCCCTGGGGGGTGGTGGTCCCCAGGGCCATAACTGGCTCCCTCAGGGGGGCCGCTTGGCCCTCCTCAAACCAACATAGCCACAGGGAGGTGGTGGTGGTCCCTGAGGCTTAGGGATCCGAAACGGATCCCCATCATTCTTTATTTTAAAGCCCTGGGGAGGTGGTGGTCCCTGGGACTGTGGGAGAACATGCGCCCATGCATAATATTTCAGCTACGCCCCGGAGAGGTGGTGGTCCCCAGAGCTGTGGGGGGGGCGCGTGCCCCCCGCATAATATTATGCCCTAGGGAGGTTGTGATCCCCAGGGCTGCAGGGGGGCCGCTCGCTCCCGTGTAATATTTCAGTAAAGCCCCAGGCAGGTGGTGGTGCCAGGAGCTGCGGGGGCCAGGCGGCCCCTCTACATAGTACATCTAAATGCCCCCAGGACATAGTTCACCCAAGGGCTTGATAAAAAAAAAAGGGCAGGAAGACGCCCAGAAAAATCTGAGGATTTTTTCAACTTTTTTTTAAAAAAAGTGCTTTTAAGCCCTAGTGGGGTCCCTCTGTGACCCCACCCCCAGAGCTAAGTGGTCAGGGTGACTCTTCCCTGGCCCCTAATCTTTTTTTTAAACTTTGTTTCCTGGGCCAAGTCCCAAGATGGCTGCCAACACTTCCTTGTTCAAGTGTTGACAGGCAATCAGATATCTTCACAGGGACAGTTGGATCCGCTGAGGATTCCCATCCCTATATATCTATATTTTTTAAACTGTAATTTGCCCAAAACTATTGAACAGATTGGCACCAAACCACTAAAAGCGTAATCTGTGGAACAGGATCTAGCTTTCTGACAAATCTGGTGTTATTCCTTTCAGTGGTTTGGGCTGTAAGTGTGTCTAAAGGTCTTATGGAAAAATGAATGGGAAAACGCATTCAGGGACCACCTCCACTTTTCTTGGCCCCCGCTTGACAAATCACCCCAAAACTTTCAAAACAGAAGCTGAACTGAATTTCTTGGAGATTCATTCAAGCGTCGTGAAAGTTCTAGGCAAAACAAAAGACGCTCTGTCTGCGGAAACTAGGTCCTAACTGTAGCTACCTAGTGGCGATGGCCATTAGGTGTTATATATATAATACAATATTAATATTTTTCCTTGTTCTTTTTTAGGTCAAATAATATGATAAAAATATATATACAATGTCTTCTTGTCTTAATATGTGGAGTTCCCTGAGCTGGTAAGCAGTTACCAGCCTGACTGAAACTAAACATCAGTCTCTCATAACAGCTCTGTGTAAACAGCCTGAGGGCATCCAAATGAAACCAACATTTCTTATTTCCCCCCAATAACCTTTAAATGAAGGTCATGAGCTTGGGTGAGACAAAGCTGTGTAAGCTTTTCCGGGTACCACGCAAGACAATAAATCTGCCTGTCATGTTAGGGGATTTCCGAGAGCCAGACAAGAACAAAGGAAGGTGTGTGCAAGCTGCCCGAGAGGAGCTCTAATAAAAGGAAACAAAAACACAAACAGTACAATGATATTGCAGAAAGGTACCAAGCAATGAAAAAGCAACTTCTTTATAGCAACATATCCAACATAAATAGAGGAAAAAGGAACTGTACAAAACGTATCTATACTACAACAGCAAAGAAGAGGGAGTTTGCTGCCCTGCAGATGAATAGTACACTTTACCCGGCTCACCAACTGGTGTATGGTTTGTGGGGTCACTAGCACTGTGCATGCTAACAACGGTTTAGACAATCATGTTAAAATTTATTTTCTATGTTATATGTATTGAAATGAATTACATTGCTGCTAGAGTTAAACAGGTAAAAAGGATAAGTTAGAAAGGAGCATCAGGTCTTGTAATAGATTACAGTCCTCCCACCTAAGCAATGACCTAGCTGGTTGGGTGTGCATGGAACACTTTGATAGATGGTATACATGCATGAGAATAGCTCTGATGTGGCCTTTCACGACAAATAATATTGGAGGTAGGTGAGACACAGCACACCCTGTTATTCCTTGAAAGCAATCAGTATCCAACTTGGGAAAACTTTACTATTTTAACTTTTGAACCTCTAGTTTTTGGACCTCTGCTCTGGCTTCAGACTGTATAAAGTAGTCTCACCCACAGTAAGCTCTGTTGTATAATGGATTGAAACTGTAATCTCCAGTCTATACCGTAAAATGAGGTCAGATGCTGTGCTGCAAGGGTAAGAGGATTGAACATGTTTTGTGTGAAAAGGCTTTTTATGGCGGTCCTAAAAAAAATAATATCTTTCAGAATGTGCACCTTAAAAAGGGAAGATGGACTGAGGTACTTAAACTATTGGTCCTAAGTCTATTTGGCCATTTGTGTAAGGTTTTCACTGGGGGAGGTCCAGTGTTGCATCACTGTAGAAACAAAATGGCCCATCTAAATCAAGTTGCCAGGCCATCAGTTTTTAGGACAGTGTACTCCTGCCCACCATACTCTATATGATGTCTCTATTCCTCAGGTGGGTGAGATTTCATTTACCTGACTGTGCTCAGCAGATCAAACTTGACAACACCATCCTCTAGCCTGGTTTCATTGACATAAGGGGTCCCTACCGTTTGCAACCTCTATATCGAAACCCTCAGAACAAGGGTGGCTTTAGGATGGTGCACTGGGTTTAAAAGCTTGTGAACTTCCTTGTGCATCCAGCAGTTTCAGGCACCAATAAAAATGTTAAGATAACTCTGGTGAATAATTTTACTGCTGGTGAGAGAACAGAAGTTATTCTAGTGGCAGTTTTGACTCATCCTAAAGTAGGGAAAGGGATAATGTGCCTGCTGTAAAGAAAGTGTACCATGCAGATCACAAAACTAAGTGTGAGTGATCTATGAGCAGAGCTTCAAGAAAAATGATCTGTATGCCGGAGAGGGATTGTGGAGAGATGAGGGGCGCTGTTGGAGAGGGATGGAGATGGAATTTATGTAGAAGGAAGTCACTGGGGCACCCAAAATAACAGTTGCACTAGCTGCCACCAATGTAAAGTCGGCCCTGCATCAGAGTCCTGATAAATGTTCTAGTACCCCATATCATCAGTGTATAGTGATACTTAAGTTTATCTCAAGATCGCTCTACCTGAAGATGTTTAACTTCTTGCCAATGCTCCACAAAAGGTACAACACTGGATGACCCAATACCACCTAACACTCAATCCCATAAAAACAGAATTTCTTCTTGTCTTGCCCACTCACGCGAGTCTAGCAGTTCAATCCTGACTTGACTCCTGCAGCGTGTTGGATTGCAAACCTATTACAGTAGACAGCCCCTAGATAGCAGACTAAGGGCCAGATGTAGCAAGGCTTTTGCACCTCGCAAACGGTGAAAAACACCGTTTGCGAGGCGCAAAAGCCCTCACGCTATGCAGAAACGCATTTTGCGAGTCGGAACCGACTCGCAAAATGCGTTTCCGACTCGCAAATAGGAAGGGGTGTTCCCTTCATATTTGCGACTCGCAACGCGATGTAAGTTGATTTGCGACCGCGAAAGCGCTCGCAAATCAACTCGCACTTACCATCCACTTGAAGTGGATGGTAACTAATTCGCAAAAGTGAAGGGGTCCCCATGGGACCACTTCCCCTTTGTGAATGATCTCAAAAATATTTTTTCAGAGCAGGTAGTGGTCCTATGGACCACTGCCTGCTCTGAAAAAAAACGAAACAAAAGGTTTCGGTATTTTTTGACAAGTGAAGCTCGTTTTCCTTTAAGGAAAACGGGATGCAGATGGAAAAAAAAAACTGCTTTATTTAAAAGCAGTCACGGACATGGTGGTCTGCTGTCTCCAGCAAGCCACCATCCCCGTGAGTGCCCAGACTCGCAATGGGGTCGCAAACTGCGACCCACCTCATTAATATTAATGATGTGGGTCTTTGCGACCCCATTGCGAGTCACAGAAGGTGTCTGAGACACCTTTCTGCATAGCACATTGCGAGTTGCAATTTGCGAGTCACTCGGACTCGCAAATTGCAACTCGCAATTTGACACCTACCTACATCTGGCCCTAAATCTGCAAACTCAACTCAATACAATGGTCACAAGTCCACACTTTCACTCTTGGACTTCTGTTGGGGAATACACCTATTCATTACAGAAAAAGACCTACAAACTCTTGTTCAGTGTCTGGTACTCTGAAAGATCAACATTGCAAACTCTCTTCTAACAAGTCTCCATAAAACTCAACTCATCCATGTAAAAGCAGTCCTACAAGCAGTCATTTGCTTGTTTCAGGGATGAACAATTGTGACTGTATCACCTGAGAATGCTCAATGCTTCAGTGACTTCTATTGAAAGCCACAGCTCTCTACAAGCCTATCTGCATTATGCAAAGGATCCTATCCAACTCCTCCCCAAATAGGTTGACTTCCAAATACAAACATTAGGCAGGTAGCTTTAAAGTACCAGAATTCTGTTTTACAAACCAATGTGTAAGAAAGTGGAGTGTTGGTTGGCTGGAGTATGAGCCCTGGTCAAGCAGCAACCACAGTCCTTGGCAGGGTATGGCACAAGCAAACCCCAAATTACCCTGTACTTAACTCCCTGGTCCCTTGCCACAGAGCAGTCAGGCTTAACTTAGAGGCAATGTGTAAAGTATTTGTGCAACACTTCAAACACTTCAGTGAGAACACACCACAAAAGCAGTTCACAACAGAGGCCAAAATTAAGTAGAATTTAAACAATAGAGCAAGACCAAAATTACAAAAATCCAATTAATAGAACTGAAGATATTGATTTTTTTAAGGTAAAATAGCACCAAATGCAAAGTGCCAGCTGTGGATATCTGGTGTGCCAGACGGGACAATGTTGCAAGTTCAGGCTGACAACGATGGAATGCTACAGGGACCCAGTTAGACCTTCTATCCTGGTTTTTGAAGCATTGTGTAGATTTGCATCAAAGATGCTGTGGACAGCCAAGGCCACAAATCAGTTCCAAGATGTGGCGAGGCTGCAGTACGAGGTCCTGTTGCAACGAGGGTCCCATTGATGGGGCTTGCGATGCACAATCGGGGCAATGTGTCAGTTCCCAAGAGCTGTGAGGCTGTGATATGGAGTCTGGTGTTGTCGTTGAGGCTGCCATTGACAAGAGATGCGAGGGCCTGCGCCAGGGAAGCATCATGCAATGTAAACTCAAAAGTGATGCAGATTTCTATGGTGATGCAAGTCTTTGTACAGGGTCCAATCCACACAGCGGCAGCGATACATCAGTTCTGCTTGGGTTTCACCACACAACAGAGGTGATGTGTTGGTTTTGGGGGATCTACAGGATTGCACAGACTAAGGGGTCCTAGAGAGCAACCAAGGGGGAGAGCCATTGCGATTCACCAAATGTGGGACCCAACCACTGAGACAGGATCGAAAGGAGTTTGTGCCCCTCTACCCTCCTACTGAGACCCTTGGCCTCCTTCAGGCTCGGAGCATCCACAAGCTACTGATTATATGGAAGCGGTCCAACAAATACTGTGTCACCAGAATACTCTCCCAGAGGACTAGGACTATTCATGCCCTGACACCTTGCATCCTCACAAATATGTCAGCAGCCAAAAATAAAAGAGACCAGTCAGTCCGAGAGATGTTGACTCGAACCACCCTGGCCCACACTGAAGAAGCAGGTTCCATTCAACACTCAAGCCCACAGGGTAGTCTAGAGGAATCCATCAATGCTGACTCAGCACCAGTCACATAGAGCTTCCTGACCTCCTTGTTTGACTCCTTGAAAGCCGACCTTCAAGATCTTCACAAGGATATATCTCAGAAACTGCAAGACCTCTGTACGGATCTGACTTTGCTTGGGGACAGGATCTCTGTTAGACTTGGCATCCTTGGCGTGGTCTCCCCTAACTTTTTGCCTCTGTGTCCCAGTTTGTTGATGTGTGCTGGACTCTGGGGGTCATTACAACCCTGGCGGAGGGTGTTAAAGGTGCGGCAATACCGCAAACAGGCCGGCGGACAAAAAAAGGGAATTATGACCCAGGCGGAAACCGCCAACAAAGACAGCCACTTTAACACACCGCCCGCCACGGCGCGGACACCGCCAACAGACAAGCGGAAGACAATGTACCGCCCACACTATTACAACCTACCAATCCGCCACCTTTTCCGGGGCGGATTCACCGTGGATAAAAACACGGCGGAAACAGTTACTGCAATGGGAAAACGCTCACCTGAACACATCCCACGAGGAACGAGGACTCCATGGAGGCCGAATTACACATTCTACCGACCCTTGTATTCCTACTCATCTACGAAGACCAACGCCGGCGCAGCCGAAGACAACGGTAAGTACTGCACCTACGACATAGGGGAGGGCGGAGGCAAAAGTTAGGGGGACACACACGAAACACCCCCACCCTCGCATATTACAACACACACACCAATGCATGTCCAAAAACTACAGTAACAACCCACAGTAGATGACAGCCGCCACTGGCTCTGGAGGGGGACTGGTGCCCAGACTGGATTAGTCTCCCCGTGAAAGTTCCTGTCCCATCACTGTCCCAGCTGCACATGGGATAACGATGCTTCCCCGGTGCATGCCCTGTTCAGTGGTGCTGTGCCATGGCGGTCTCTGGACTGTTCAGCGGTGCATGCCCTGTTCAGCGATGCTTTGCCATGGCGGTCTCTGGACTGTTCAGCGGGGCTTTGCCATGGCAGTCTCTGGACTGTTCAGCGGTGCATGCCCTGTTCAGCAGTGCTTTGCCATGGCGGTCTCTGGAACGGGCATTGGCGTGTGGCATGACGTTCCCTGGACTGGGCATTGGTGTGTGGCATGACGTTCCCTCATAGCCAGCGGGGCTGTGGCAGCCGGGGCCCTCCTGGGCACTGACTCCGGCGGTGGCGGTGGTCTCCTGACCAGTGACGATACTTGGGCCCTCCTGGGCAATGACTCCGGCGGTGGTCTCCTGACCAGTGACGATACTTGGGCCCTCCTGGGCAATGACTCTGGCAGTGGTCTCTGGACCAGTGATGACAGTGCTGGCGGTGGCGTCTCGACAGCCGGGAAGGATGCCACCCTTCTCCGCCGTGATACTCACAACAGGCTGTGCAGACTTCCTCTGGCCCTTCCCCACCTTTGGAGGAGTCACAGCTGACTCTGCAATCCCCTTGGGACCCCTGTGAGTTGTTTTCCCTCCAGGAGTCTTCACAGGGTCCCGTTGGCCACTTTCCAATTTCAGAGCCTTTACAGGGGGTGGGCTGCCAGTGCCTTGGCTACGGGTCATGCTGCCTGCCATGGTGGCCGGTGCACTCCACACACCTTGAACAGGCACCACTGGTATTGGAGGCTTTTTGGCTGAGGTGCTACGACGGGACTGATGAATTGGAGGGGGGGGTGGGGGCGAAAAGGTCAACTTTACAGAGGGACAGTTTCTGATGAACACTGGGATGGGTAGTTGGAGGGGGCCTGGGAGTGGAGGAAGAGGAGATGGTTGTAGGAGGTGTCACTTTAGGTGTTTTGGATGCAGGTGCAGGTAATGGAGGCTGTCGTGAGGTGGATGGATGTTCGGTGTGTGGGTGCTCATGTTTGTGTACTTTGGGAGGGGGCGTCACAGACACACTGGGAGAGGACAAAGGGGACGTGTAAATGGGAGTGGAGGTGGTGAGTGCAGGTGAGCGGGAAGTGGTGCTGGGTGTTCTGGTGCGAGTCCTGGTGCCTGTAGATTTAGTGCATGCAGGTGAGAGTGTAGACAACACTGGGAGGGAGGAAGGAGAAGAAGAGGAGGGGGACACATTGGAGGCTGTGTCTGCATGTGGGTGATGCTTGCGTGAGTGCCTGTGGGTTGTGTGGTGCCTATGTTTGCTTGAGCTTCCCTTGTGTGTTGACTTGTGTGCCTTCTGGTCTGTAGGTGTGCTTGGGATGGGCTGGGGTACAGGGGATTGGGTCTGGGTGTAGGAGGTTGGAGGGGGGAGGCTAGACACAGGGACAATGGCTGCCATCAGTGCTGAGGCCAGAGTTTGCAGGGTTCGCTGAAGGGCAGCCTGACCAGAATGAATGCCCTCCAGGAATGCATTACCGTGTTGCAACTCTCTTTATACACCCTGGATGGCATTCACAATGGTAGACTGCCCAACAGTGAGTGACCTGAGGAGGTCAATGGCCTCCTCACTGAGGGCAGCAGGGGTGACTGGGGCAGGGCCTGAGGTGCCTGGTGAGCGGGCACGGGGCGAATGCTGAAGGGCTGCTGGGAGGGTGGTGCTGCTAGGGGAGGTGGTGGCTGTACCTGTAGAAGTGGGGCGCACAGATGGTGCCGCCACCACAGGGGAGCTCACATCGGCGGACGAGTCCGTGTCGCTGCTTGGTGATCCGGTGGCCGACGTGAAGCTCCCCTTGCCCTCCGTCCCACTGGTGTATTCTGAGTCCGTGGTGTGGCCCTCCATGGCCATGTGGGATGCAGCTCCCTCGTGCTCTGGTGCCACTGTACCTCCGCCTGATGATGCTGATGGACAAAAGAACAGCAAAAGCACAAAAAGGGGGGGGGGGGGAAGACAGAAGAAGAACAGGTTGAGTGCATGGCATACCGCTAGCGTTGGCGGACAAGACAGACACAGCAGTCCCCTACACTACGCCGTGCTCCTGGCATCTGCAGATGCAATTCCTGGGATCTGGCCTACATGGCTATGGTGGACATCTGCACACATGGATGCCACAGGGGCATATATACCTGTACTTGGCACTCTACTGCGGTGGTGTACAGTGCCACATGGGCTGCATTACAGAGGGGCCTAGTCTACGTATTCCTGCCTGGCCTAGGTACACCCACAGGCCTCCTCCCCCACCCAGACCCCTCCACTGCGCGCAAAGTCAGCTGAATGAGAGTGTACTCACCCCCTTGTGTCTGCTGTGATTCCCTCAAGCGCCCATCCAACTCAGGGTAGGCCACCGCCAGGATCCGGAACATCAGGGGGGTCATGGTGCGACGGGCACCCCTCCCACGTTGGGAGGCCATCCCCAGCTGAGCCTCCGACATCTTTTTGCTGCAGCGGCGAATGTCCTCCATTCTTTTACGGCAGTGGGTGCCCTGTCTCTGGTGGGCCCCCAGGGTCCGGACATCCTTGGCGATGGCATGCCAAATGTCCCTCTTCTGGTGGGCGCTGACCTACATGACATGCACAAGGGAAGACGAAAAGTCATTACCAACTGCACCGTCAATGTGAGTGGCCCCCCTCCCTACTCTAGCCATGTGGCCCATTCATTCACATGCATTAGTTTCCTGAACTCTGGCCCCTTCCCTCTTACAACCAGCCCTCTCCACCCAGGCTTAGCCCATACAACGTGCTCCCTGTGTACTAAGAGGTTGGTCTGGAGGGCCGTAGAGTAGCGTGTACTGGGGGAGGACCCCATCTACCAGTTTCTCAAACTCCTGAGCAGTGAAGGCAGAGGCCTTTTTCCCAGACACAGCAGCCATTGTCTCTTCCAGACCGAGGTCACAGCAGCACTTGCAGTGTAGGTCCTCTCCTGTCGAAGATCAGGTATCTAATGATTGAACAGATAGAAAATGGCGGTGACGTCCGCAGCGGTGACGTCCGGGGCGGTGCGTATCATCACCGCCGGTGCACCTGTTCATTGGCTCCTGGGACCCATAGGGTCCTATGTTAACCAATGCAGCATTGTGCCGCAGTCTACGACCGCAAACCATGACGGTGTGCAACGCCAGCGCAGTTACCCCACAATCCCATTGTCCCAGTTCAGAGGTCAGGCAGCCGCCATTTCAGGGGCCCACATGGCTTCATTTACTTCTGCGTCACACATAGCTAGGCCTACACTCAACACACATACAGGAAGGGTTTTGTGTTTGGTGTAGTCTTCTGTGTAACTGTGGGTACATACCTGGAAAAAAAATTACGTTATCGTCGCTGTTGTCCTTCGTTGGCGCCGTCATTTGGGACATTTGAGAAGATGGCGGAATCCTCCGGTGTACCGACCGCTGGTGGACCTGTTGACAATGGAAGAGCGACATGTAATCGTCACCTACAGGTTTGACCGTGCCACAATCCAGGAACTATGTATCCAGTTGGAGCCAGACCTGATGTCACCAATCCGCCATCCCACTGGAATCCCCCCTGACGTGCAGGTGCTGTCAGTGCTCCATTTCCTTGCAAGTGGGTCTTTTGAGACAACAGTGGCCATGACATCAGGGATGTCCCAGCCTATGTTTTCCAACGTCTTGTCCAGAGTGTTGTCTGCCCTGCTGAAACACGTAAGGAGATACATCATTTTCCCTGAGGTGGAAGGTTTGGCTACAGTTAAAGCTGACTTCTATGCCCTTGGACATATCCCCAACGTCATAGGTGCCATTGATGGGACCCATGTAGCTCTGGTCCCCCCCCACAGGAGTGAACAGGTGTACAGGAACAGGAAGAGTTATCATTCTATGAATGTACAGATGGTCTGTTTGGCAGTCCAGTACATCTCCCAGGTTAATGCTATGTTCCCTGGCTCAGTGCATGACGCCTACATCCTGCAGAATAGCAGCATCCCTGATATGATGGGTCAACTCCAGAGGCACCGTGTGTGGTTATTAGGGGACTCTGGTTACCCCAACCTGTCCTGGCTATTGACCCCAGTGAGGAATCCCAGGAATAGGGCAGAGGAACGCTACAATGAGGCACATGGGCAGACTAGGAGGGTGATCGAACGCACCTTCGGCCTCCTGAAAGCCAGGTTCAGGTGCCTCCATATGACAGGTAGTTCCCCCTACTACTCACGTAAGAAGGTGTGCCAGATCATCATCGCCTGCTCGATGCTTCACAATCTTGCTTTGCGACGCCAGGTGCCTTTTCTGCAGGAGGATGGTCCAGATGACGGTGTTGTGGCAGCTGTGGAGCCTGTGGAGCCTGTGGACAGTGATGAGGAGGAAGCTGAGGAAGAAGACAACAACAACAGGGAGTCAGTCATACAGCAATATTTCCAGTGACACACAGGTGACAACATTTTGATGTTTACCATTACATTCACTGTCACACGTCCTCCTCTATCCTGTGTGTTGTTTCATGGGATTATTTCGTAATTGAGTTGTTTCTTTCCATTACGGTTTCACAGGTGTGGTTACCAACGTGTGTCATCTACTTGCATCCTTCAAGTACTTGTGATGTGTGACATTGGTATGTTGCATTTACATCTCACAACGCATTTTGATACTGTCATAGATATTACACTTTACCAAATCATAGACTGACTCCAGATTGTTTTGTGTTTCAAGGGTGTTTATTGAAGTGCTCAAAAATGGGAGGGGGTGGTAAAATGGTGATGGGTGATGGCGGAGGAATGTCCATGGCAAAGTCCAGTCTATTAGTCTCACAGGTGCACTGCCCATATGGGCATAGGAAGTGGAGCTGGGGCAGTTCAAGTATGGACAGGGTAACAAAGTGGGGGGACAATCAGGGTGGTCTCATTTCCTGGCGGGGATCTTGCCATCTTGCTCTGTCCTGTTCCTGGCTCTCAGGGACTGCTTGCGTGGTGGTTGTCCGTCTGCAGGGGGTGGGGTGCTGGTGTGGTGGTCCTGTGGCGGGCGTCCTGTCCACTAGCGCCGGCGGAGGTGGTGGGCAGTTCATCGTCCTGGCTAGTGTCAGGGGCCCCTTGGAGTGCCACAGTGTCCCTCAGGGTCTGCTGTATGTCCTTCAGCACCCCTACGATGGTGACCAAGGCGGAGCTGATGGTCCTGAGCTCCTCCCTGAACCCCAAATATTGGTCCTCCTGCAGGCGCTGGGTCTCCTGAAACTTGACCAGGACCGTCGCCATCGTCTCCTGGGAGTGGTGGTATGCTCCCATGATGGAGGATAGGGCCTCGTGGAGAGTGGGTTCCCTTGGCCTGTCCGCCCCCTGTCGCACAGCAGCCCTCCCAGTTCCCCTGTGTTCCTGTGCCTCTGACCCCTGGACCGTGTGCCCACTACCACTGCCCTCAGGTCCCTGTTGTTGTTGGGGTGGTGGGTTACCCTGGGTTCCCTGTAGTGGTGGACACACCGCTGATTGACTTGTCCTGGGTAGGGAGGTTTGGGCCCGCTAGGTGGGTGCTGTGCTGGTGTTACCAGAGGGTGGAAGGTCAGTGTTGGGCTGTGCCTGTGCAAGGGGAACCGACTGTCCCGAGGCCCACGATGGTACGGGCTGGTCATCAGGCTCCAGTAGGGCAGAGCTGCTATTGTCACTGTGGGCCTCTTCTGTGGGTGGAGTGGTGTTGTCGGGACCCTCTGGTGTGGTGACGGTCCTTCGTGATCCTGCAGGGGCATAAGAGCATGATTATTGCATGTGTGTGTGTGATGGTGTGCAATGGGTGGGTGTTTGTGTACCCCAGTGCAAGCATTCCTGTGTGGGGGCTTGTGTGATGATGGTTAGGGGGTTGTTCTGTGTATGTGCAGTGGGCATGCTTAGGTGATGGGTGTCCATGCTTAGTTGTGTCATGCAGGGCTTGTTGTTGGGATGTGTAGTTTGTGTTATTAGTACATTAGTGAGGAGTTTGGGTGATAGGGGAGGGTGTGAGGGTGGGGGTGTGTGATAGCATGCAGGTAGGGTGGGGGATATGATAGTTAAAATTTGACTTACCAGTGTCCCATCCTCCACCGACTCCTCCGAGGCCCTCAGGATGCATGATGGTCAAGACTTGCTCCTCCCATGTTGTTAGTTGTGGGGGAGGAGGTGGGGGTCCGCCGCAAGTCCGCTGCACTGCGATGTCGTGCCTGAAGACCGTTGAATGCACCTTCCCCCATAGGTCATTCCACCTCTTCCTGATGTCCTCCCGATTTCTTGGATGCTGTCCCACAGCGTTGACCCTGTCGACTATTCTGCGCCATAGCTCCATCTTCCTTGCTATGGATGTGTGCTGCACCTGTGAGCCAAATAGCTGTGGCTCTACGCGGACAATTTCCTCCACCATGACCCTGAGCTCCTCCTCGGAAAAGTGGGGGTTTCTTTGGCATGCCATGGGGTGGTGTGTGGGGCGGTGTGAGTGTTGATGAGTGTTGTGATGTGTAGTGGTGTGTGGTGTTTTGTGTGTGGATGTTGTGTGGGTGATGGTGTTGTGTGCCTCTGTATGGTGGGGTTGTCTTTGATGTGCTGTCTCTCTGGCCTTCGTCTAAAGTTCTGGTCGTAGGGGTTTGTGTGTGATGTGGGTGTGTGTTTTATATTGTAATGGATGTGTGGGACTGGTGTGTGTGTGTGTATCAGGTGTGTGTATTTTGAATTGTCCAATGTGGCGGTGTTTTGGAGATGTGTGTGTATTTTGAGCGCGGCGGTGTGTACCGCCAATGGAATACCGCATTTGAATGACCGCCGCGTGGATTCGTGGGTCGTAATAGCATGGGCGTGTTTCTGTTGGCGTGGAGGTGGAGGTTTTGTTTTCGGCAGTTTATTACTGACTTTTGGTGTGGCGGAGTTCTGTGGGTGTCTGAATTTCGGCGGATTCCGAGTTGTGTGTCATAATTGCTGTGGCAGAATTCCGCGGCCGCAGCGGTGTATTGGCGGTCTTCTGCACGCTGGTAAGCGCCTTTTACCGCCAATGTTGTAATGACCCACTCTGTTTTTTCTGTTTTTGGTACTCTGGGCACTTTACCACTGCTATCCAGTGCTAAAGTGTAAGTGTTCCTGTATATTATGTGTATGTAATTGGATCTCCATGATTGACATATTTGATTTACTGGTAAGTCAATAGTACAGTGCACTAGAGGTGCCCAGGGCCTGTAAATCAAATGCTACTAGTGGGCCTGCAGCACTGGTTGTGCCACCCACATTAGTAGCTCTGTAATCATGTCTCAGACCTGCCACTGCAGTGTCTGTGTGTGCAGTTCTAAACTGCCAATGCGACTTGGCAAGTGTACCCACTTGCCAGGCCTAAACCTTCCCTTTTCTTGCATGTAAGACACCCCTAAGGTAGACCTTAGGCAGCTGTGCAGGGTGCAGTGTATGTTTAGGGTAGGACATATACTAATGTGTTTTTGTGTTTTATATGTCCTAACAGTGAAATATTGCCAAATTTGGTTTTTACTGTTGCAAGGCCTATCCCTCTCATAAGTTAACATGGGTACTCCATTTAAATATGATTAAAGCGTAGATTCCCTTTGGGAGCAGATAGACATGTGGAGATTGGAGTCTCTGAACTCACAATTTAAAAATACATCTTTTAGTAAAGTTGGTTTTAAGATTGTGTGTTTGAGAATTCCACTTTTAGAAAGTGGGCATTTTCTTGCTTAAACCATTCTGTGACTCCGCCTGTTTTTGGATTCCTTGTCTGGGTCAGTTTGCCAGTTGGGCTGCTTGCACCTCTCTCTAGACAGTGACACAAAGGGAGCTGGGGTGTAGCCTGCATATCCTGATGAGCCATCTGTGCTGGGGGGGAGTGGTCACTTACACCTGAAAGGGCTGTGCCTACCCTCACACAATGCAGTCTCTGACCCCCTGCTGTTGTCTGGGGCCGGATTTCACAAACAAGAGAGACTTTCCTTTGAAGTAAGCCTACTTCAAAGGCCAAAATGGGTGTAAAAAGAGCACCCAAAACCACAGACTTTAGATCACTTCTGCACATCAAGAGAAATCTCTGCCTGGAGAAGAGCTGAAGAGCTCAGGAGAAGTGCTGCCCTGCCTGTGACTGTGCGTTGTGGGGCTATCCTGCAGTTGCTGCTTCTGCCTGGTGAAAGGGGACAAAGACTGGACTTTGTTGTGCATTCCTGCTTGTGAAGAAATCTCCAAGGGCTTGTCCTGAGCTTGCCTCCTGTTGTTGAAGTTTCAGGGCCATCAAAGACTTCCCCTGCCAGCACCTGGACTCTCTGCTGAGACTTCTGCCCTGCCAAGTGGTGCCCTATTCAGTTCCTGGGACCTTGAAAGGTGAAGCTGGCAGACCAAGATTGAAAATCCATGCACCGACCGCTGTGCGGAGAAATTTCCAACGCACCCCCCGAGATGTGGCTGAAGAAACGACACGCCACTGTCTCGGTGGCTGAAATTGACGCACCACCTGCCACACGGCTGGAAGATCGACGCTCGCAGCTGGAGAAACGACACACCACATCACTAACAGAGGCTGGTAATGTTGCAATCCACACCGCGGTTTTGCTTTCACTGTGCGGCAGGATTTTCGATGCAAACCTTGCTGGGCGCAGAAACATGATGCAAAGCCTGCGCGAATCCTAGTGCTGCCCAGATCAACGCATCGCTCTCCTGCGGAGAGGAAAACCGACGCATGCCGACCCGACCAGAGAAGGAGAAATGAAGCACGATCTCGCTTTCGGTGAGAAATTGACGCACCGCTTACCTTTTTTGACGCACGCTCACCTATGTATGTTATTTTGACACTACCCAGGTACTTTTCAATGCTAACAGTGTTTTACCTGTTTACACAAGGATTTAAGACTTGCTTTTAAAATTAATAATCTGACTTGTGTATGTTGGATTTTTGTCATTTTGGTCTTGTTTCGTTTAGATAAATATTTACTATTTTTCTAAACCTGTGTTGTGTCCTTTTATAGTGTTTTCACTAAGTTACTGTGTGTGTTGGTACAAATACTTTACACCTAGACTATGAAGTTAAGGCTGCCTGCTGGTGCCAAGCTACCAAGAGGGTCAGAGGGGGCTAGCTGAGGGTGATTCTCCTTTACCCTGACTAGAGTGAGGGTCCTTGCTTGGACAGGGGGTAACCTGACTGGCAACCAAAGACCCCGTTTCTAACAGTCTCCTAAAACAGAACCAAACAGAATGTGACAGCCAGGGAAGAGGACGTAGAGCTGCATGTCAAGAGATCCTACACCTGCACGAATAGCAAGACACCCTACTAGCCCACGTGGAAGAACTCGAAAACCACTCTCACCATAATAATATCTATATCAGGGGGGTCCCTTCCGGAGCAGAGGGGTCGGACATCAAGAAATACACCCTTGCACTCTTCTGCTTCATCCTGAGCTGGGAGAAAGGCAAAGATCTACAACTGGATTGAGTACACAGAGCAGGTTGCCCAGGAGGGTCTGGCTCCAGATCACCAGACATCCTTGTATGTGTCCATAATTTTCAGATTAAAGATGACATTTTGAGAACAGCCAGGACCACACAACCTATCAGTTTTAGAGATCACTCCCTCTGCCTGGACATATCCCTGCTTCCCCTACAACAACGCAGGAAATTCAAGCATGTCATGGAATTCCTGAGCTCCCACAAAGCGATGTATGGCTGGGGTATCCCTTTTGATTGATTTTTCAGTCAGAAGGTCAACTTCATCAAAGCTAGAATCTGAAGGATGCACTCCGAGTACTATGGCTGACGGATGATGCCCCTATTCACGGCGTGCAATCCCCTTACAGGCCCAACCGCCACCACCACAATGGCAGAAGACAAGCCACCGCCATAAACACAAACGGCCGAGCCCTAAGCAAAAAACTCAGAAACAGAAAGCGATTCTATGCAGGCTGTCCTCTGACACCAAAAACCCTGTCCCCCCGATTCACACTCCCTCAACAACGTTTACGAGCAACAAAGACTTATGGGCCTAGGCTTCTCCCCAGAGAACCAGGCTTGTGCAGCAGAGGGGTCCTTCGTGGAAATTACCCCTCAAGGGAACTTCTCGGAGCTGCAGGTCTACATCCCAGAAGTAGTAACTGGTTTTTATATAAGGACATTGTTCTCTAACTAGTTTCTTTCATTTTATGTTTCAATCTGTTGGTATGTGTGAGAGGACGGTTCTGACCATCAGGTCCGCCCTGATTTTTCATTTTTTGACCACCTGGTTTTTGACCTTTTACAGTGAGGGAGCCTCCTAGACGGGGACTCACACACAGTAAACTCATGGTAAAATGGACTGCACATGTTTACCGCCGGTGCCGCCGTGCTACAGAAAGGCTGCTGTGGCGCAGCAAGAGTAGGAGGTCCCGGGCAGGTTACACGTGATCATGTGTGCAAATGCATGTGCACCCATGTGAGGGCTGCGTGGGGAGGATTCCTGGTGTGCGCAGCCCAAGAACTGGACTTAGGTAAACCTGGTGCAAAAGGGACTATGCAGAGTGGGTGGTGACCTGTATTAGGCCTCAGGAGAGGAGTGTAGACGTGAGGGATAGTCTTTTGCTGTCTTTTCACTGTAGGGGCACTCCATTAAATGCCAATGTCAGTGTGCTAACTGTATTTGCATTGTGGGGACACTCCATTAAATGTCAATGGGAAAGGATGGCCTAGCATGCAACTCCAGTCCTCTGGGGTTCACTGAGACCAGAGTCACACCAAGGTACACTGTAACCTGTAAGAAAAGAAAAATGCAGTAGGTTACAAGAGCATAGTTGTACAACTTATGAGTCATCCTGGGATGTCATCTTTCCCTGACTCAGCTCACGATTAGGGCCAATTACTGCTCTGTCCAGCTGTTTGAGCTTGGCCTTGCATCAATCAGCCAGCTGTCATTCCGTGCCAGGAGCATGCTGGAGAGGCCCTGGGAGGAATGTCAGGGAGAAGGAGCTGAGACTTTAAGAGCACATGTGGCAACTAACTCCTTGATGATGCCATATTGAGCTATCCCAGAAGAATGTGCAGGAAGGAGGGGACCAGGGCAAGGATGTGATGTGGCACATCTGATTAGGCCAGAGGTGCAGATCTGCTGGACACTTCTGCCCCCACTTAAAAGGTCCTGCAAAGGGGAGAGCTTTCTCTCTTTGCTGTGCTTCGGTGCTGGACACTGGGACTGCAGACGGGCGTCATGGGCACCTGGAAGGAAGAACCCCTTGACCGCCCCCTAGGACAGGGACTCTGCCCCCGAAGGACTTCAGGCCCAGCGAGCACATGCCAGGGCCAGGTAAGCTGGCCTCCTTACTCCCCCGAAGGACTAGTTGGGGGAAAGACCAGGCTAGCGCTAGGAGAGCGCGCTGCCCAGAAGGAAAGGAGGGCACCCAGAGGAAACACTGGTGCAGGGAGTCAGTGCGACTGGCCCCCTATAACCTCAGACCTTTCTAGGCCAGGAGGCCTAAGCAGAGTGCACCTGGTGGCAAGGGCTTGTCACCGGGAGTGAAACAACATAAGAATCATGAAAATAGGCCCATATGCAGCAATGAAGCATGTGGGGCTCTGCTGCTGCTCCAGACTGTGCCCCTGAGGTGAGCCAAGGCCTGGGGGCTGCCCCCAGAGGAAGAGGAGCCGGAGGCGTGCTGTCACACTCCCCCTATGGAAGAAGAAGGGGCCCGGACCCCCCCCTGGGGCCCCTGGAGCCTGGCCCGTTCAAGGTGATGGGGGCACCATCGTGCACCCCCTTGCTGCGGTGATGTAGGGACCCTGGACCCCATCCTGAGGCCCCCTGCGGCCCAAGTAAAGTTGGGGAGCGCCATCACGCTCCCTGTGAACACAGTGGAAAGGGGCCCTGGACCCCATCCCGGGGCCCCCTAAAGATGGATAAGTGGGGGGGCACCGTCGCACACCCTCGCAAGACAGCCGCAGGCTGTGGAAGGGGCCTGCTGCCGAAGAAGAAGCCGGGAGCACCGTCGAGCTCCCTGTGAAGATTGGAACTAGAGCCCTGGACCCTATCCCGGGGACCCACCAGAAGCCAAGTAGTGGGGAGCAGTAGCGCCCCGTGAAAATCACCCAAGGGGCCCCAGACCTCCATCCCGGGGCCCCATGAAGAGGACATCGGGGAGTGCGATCGTGCTCTCTGAGAAGTGAGGGGCCCCAAACCCCAACCCAGGGCCCCAAAACTGCAGAGGAGGAGAGGAAGTGCCGATGGAGTGCCCCAGGCGGACCGTCTGGCCGCAGCCCCTGCACACATCTGCCCACAGGAGCAGGCAGACAACACAAAAAAGGACGGCTATCACAGCCGCATACGGAGGTATTGGCCATGCAGGGAGCCGGTAGGGGTGGCCAGGGGTGGCTCCCTGAGCTGCCCGCCAATGAGGAAGCACTTACCTGGTCTGGTGTTGGGGTGTCCAGGTGGCACCGGGAACCCCAAGGCAGAACACCAGCTCTGGCAGCACCTCAGCTCTCCCAGGCTCAGCAGGAGAGCCGCTCATTTATAATGCTTCTTACCCCAGCATGAATCTAACCCTCTAACCGGCTTGTGGGGTCACCACCAAACAAGTGCCCATAGACAGGGGAAGCCACAGGAGCAGCGCAGCCTCACTCCAACACAGTTTTTGCCCCCCCAGGTAGTGTGGGACAAAAGAGTGGTAACCCCCCCAAGGGTTCCAACACTACGGGAAGCACAAGCTTGTTTGGACTTTTGTTCTGGTTTGTGGGACTGCGCCCTCTAGGGGTGTATGATGGTATTACGCAATGTTAATCAACAGTAATCCGAATGTTTACCACTAAGTAATCCAAAGCTTATCCAAAAGTAATCCTATCCCTTAAATTGCTTAAACATGGCTCTACATGTTCCTTGTTGATGCTAATTTGAGTAATGAGACTGAAAGCCATCGCTTGGCATGGTAGATGTACCTAATTGCAGACTTAGGTGCTCTCATTCTACATTGCAGTCCAATGTTGCATTTTGCACAAGTGACATGTAGGGGCTATGGTCTGACTGATGCATGGCAACAGGTCCACCCCCACTCACAGAACTACACTTTCTACTCAGCTTCTTAGAAGACCTACACCCACATAGATCACTTCCTGGCCACACTTGCTTTTTCAGAACTGATTCAGGACACCTCGATCAAACTTAGGTCGCTATCTGACCATGCTCCCCATCCCTGACTTCATACATTGACATAACTCAATAGAGATCCTCGCGCTGTAGGATGAGGGAATAACTGCTCCATTCACCCCCTAATGTCGAGGCGATGCGCCGCGCCATCATAAACTATCTTAGCAACAATGGCACAAGACCAGTCTCCTCCATCAAGGAACTGCTAAAGCTTGTCATATGGGGAGAATTTATTGCAATCTCGGCAGCCGGGAACAAAACCAGCAAAGAAACACGACAACGGCTGGAATGCATAGTTCTAGAACGGGAAGCCAGACACAAATGCACTGGGGCTCCAAGGGTATGGAGGGAATTAAAGCACGGTTGAAACTCAAGTGACTTGACAGGGCTGACTAAGCGATGGCATGTTTGAAGCATAAGTTCTATTTAGGAAGCAATTGATGTGGCAGTATGCTAGGGCGCAGGCACCGTGCCTGCGCCCAGGCCACTTCAATGTTATTCGGTCATTTCCAACTGAAGAAATACACACGGACCTGCAAATAGCAGCTGCCTTTCACCAATTTTACCACACTCTTTACACAGCCCCTGAAGGAGACCCCATAAATTATGCCAGCTACCCGACTACATGTATCATTACCCCCCCTACATGATAATGATGCAGAGGCCCTGGAGAAACCCATATGCATAGAGGAGGTCATGTCAGCTATAGCTAGGTTTAAATCTGGCAAGGCTGCCGTACTTGATGGCTTCTCTTCCATTTTTTATAAGACTTTTTGCCCAGAACTTACACCACTCCTAACGAGACTCTAACTCTTTTACGGAAACGGCTTCCTTACGGCCTCTATGCTTGAAGCCACTATTACCATGATCCCAAAGCCGGGCAAAGACCTCACTAAGTGTGGGTTCTATAGGCCCATCTCTTTACTCAATATAGACACCAGACTTTTTACCAACATACGAGCCCACTGCCTGATCCCCCTTATGCCTGGCTTGGCTGACCCCAAACACATGCTACACTTAAGAAACAAGATCTACCTCTCTAAAAAGGAGGCCCTCTTTCTCTGAATTGATGCAGAAAAGGCATTTGTTAGAGTCCATTGGCCCTACCACTTTGTGACTCTCTCCCATCTGGGCTTTGGAGACAAATTTAGGTGCTGGGTAAGGAGTGTGTGCAGCACACCTCGGGCCACAGTATGGATGAATGAAGTATCTTCGTATCTATTCCCAACACAATGCAGGAAAAGGGGGATGGCCTTATCCCCACTTGTCTTTGTCCCGTACATGAAGCCTCTGGCCCAAAAGATTTGAGCTAACCCTGGTATTACCAAGATAAAGTTTGACGGCGACCGTCACCTCATTAGCTTATACAAGGTGATTCTGGCTATCTCAGATACGGTGACATCTCTCTCCCTGCACTGGTGGCTGAACTCCAGGAGTGTGGGCAGGCCTCAAAGTTAACATTGTAAAAATCTCAAATCTTAGACCTCTCAGTGACACCATTTTATGAGGCCACTCTCCGCTCTAGATTTCCCTTTACATGGGCAAATGACCACATTTCCTACCTGGGGATCAAACTGGCTTGATCTTTACTACACACACTCATGTTAAACTATTCTACTCTCACACCACAAATGCTGGCTGAGCTACAAACTTGGCAATGCCTCCACCTCTCCTGGCTGGGTCAAATCACTCCGATAACAATGACTACCTTACCTCGCATCCTGTATCTTTTTCAAACGCGTCCTTTGACCTTGCCAAAAAATAGCATCGATAACCTCCAAACCGCGATCTTCAAATGCATCTAGGATAGTAAGCCGCCTCAACTAGCCAAGCACTTGATGCATCGCCCAACCCGAGGAGGGGGACTTGCAGTCCCCCTGCCTCTAATGATACTTCCAAGCTGTCCAATTATGTTTCTTAGTGTAATGGAGTTGCCTGCTATTAGAGAAATAGTGGTGCTTAACGGACCAGGCAGTGTGTGGGTCGCATATATGGAAGGAACCTTGGCTTCCCCATAAACACTGGGGTGTGGGGACTCTACTCATCCCATGTTACCAGCTCAGTGTTTCATGTCTGGGATGGGGTAGTGACTAAAGCGGGTCTAACCTATTTCCCATCCTCGATAGCCCTCATCTTTGCCAATCCAGACTTTAACCCTAGAATCCACCTTGATCAATTTCGGCAATGGCACATGGGAGGGTGTAAAAGAGTGGGCTGCCTTTTTGATCCCCATGAGATCATCCTGTTTGAGCAGCAAAGGAGTGACTATGGGTTGACAGAAGTCGAAACACTGCAATACTCACGAATCCGCCATTGGGTGCTGCAACCTACTCTGCAACTGCATGCCGGTAGACCTCTCACACTGTTTGAGAAATAGGTCTTTCTTTAAAAAAGATGACTAGCATCTCATCTCAGAGATCTACAGTCTTTTGAGGACACAAACTCGCTTGACTAAGACACCGGCCAAGCTTGCAGGGAGATAGAACTAGGACGAAAATTGACTGACAAAGAGTGGGGGGATATATTCTATAGGGTCCATCACTCGGCCCACAGCATTGCTAGCATCAAAAAAGCATGCCGATTTGATGGTTCCTGATCAAATGAGTGTTGGAGGGGATGCAGGAACATGTGGCACTGTCAAAAACTCAAACATTTCTAGGACTGCATAATAACTGACATAGATCAAGCCTTTGGTACTAAGATTCCCTGTTTCCCAGCACACACCATCCTGGTCCTTCCCAATCCCTTAATCTATCCACTCGGATCCCCATGAGGGAAACAGATAGCCCTGGCCCTTAGCACAGCACACCAAGTAATTTTGGCACACTCGGGCAAAGAGATGAACCCCGACTATATTGCAGCCCTACACAAACTGTGGTTCATTATTAGGATGGAGAAGCTATCCTTGGCATGAGGCCACCAAGACAAAGACTATCACACAACCTGGTCGCCATTACTCCAAATCTTATCTTCAGAATTGAATGAGCTACCCAGCCGTTCTTACCTAAATGTCCTGCACATCATACCACAAAATGGAACGACCCTAGATTAACACTAATTTACACTCACACAAGCTTGCAGCTCACTCACCTATATTGCCAGCACTGGACTGACTAGTGGACACAGAGGAGGATGGGGGTGGGAGTTGGAATTGTGTGAATTAAGGTTTTGTATTTACTCATTTTCTTACTACTATACTTACACAATGCTGCCAGCCTCTGGGTTGTTGGCATTAAGCAGTGTACACTGTCTGTTGACCAACTTCATCTGCTGGCAGCCCTATGGGTTGTAGGCATTTAGCTGTGTAGCACTAACGAATAAATAGAAGTGATCTAGAAAGGACCTTCCTTCAGAAAAGCAAAAACACTGAATTGCGGATGATTTATTAAATAGCATTTTCTATGATAGTGAGTTATGGGTTTATAACTAACAGCACCTATCAGAATTAGGTTTCGGCTACTCTGCCTTGCTACCCTCCTAGTCAAGTGTTGAAAGGTATGAAGGTCTGCAGAAGTGAAACACCACAGCTGACACACTTGGTACCCTGTAACCCCGAATTGCCCTGAGGCCCAATGCCCAGATTTCTCACAATATTCAACATTCTCTTACATCAATGGAGTTCATTCGAAGACTGGAGGCTACCACTATGCATATATGTTTTAATTGCCACTCCTGTATCAACTTTAAAGAATCTACAAATGAAAGAATTCCAAAGTACAATCAGAACACAGTAGACCATTAATAGTCCCTTCACAGAACATTCCTCTTCGTTTAAATGCTGCCCCTGACGAGGTAAGTACTTTTAGCATTTTTTTAATGGAATTATGTTAATTTGAAGCGCTAAAATGTCTGGGATTAGAAGCAATGCTTCAGTTTGATTGGGGGCTTCTCATTGAAGAAGCATAGGTTGGGAGCAATCTTATAAGCAAATGGTTTTAGATTAATAATCAAAATCCTGTTTATGTATAACAGGCATTTTAAAACAAAAGTATGTTTGCATTTGAAATTCATTGTTACTGATTGGATAGTTATAGGAGGCATGAGAGCGCATGGTAATGATCGTGCGCACTGTTCTATCAAATTAGTGAATGTTGGGTGGAGGCTCTCAAGTGCAGGTTGCTGTCAAGCACTACGCGGTTGTGTTTCTCCAGCACGACATCAAGCACACAATAAGGTTGCCGTTAAGGCCAGCGCTAGTGTGGCGCATGCCCTTACCTTCCTACTAAACACGCCCGAAACATCAGACAGCTCAGTGGCATTACGGATGAGCGATTTGACTGCGCGCACACTGGCTGATTCGTTTTTTGACCAGGATTGGTACGACGGGATCTTGCATGATTATGGCGGTCATCTTGGATCGAGTTACTCTGCATAATTGTCTAAGTGAACATGTTAGTACGCATACCATCATAATTAACCATAATACACATTCACAATTAGCTGAGCTCAAGAGGAGAGGCTGATAATTAGTGAAGTACTGGACAATAGAAGGTGCATTTCTTTGCAGAAAATCAGTTCTTTACTTAGATGGGTGTTTTAGAATAAGAACGTTTTTAAGGTTTTAAGGTTTTAAGTGTATTCTGTTAAGAGTTTATTATGATGACTGAGCAGGGAGGTAGTGAGGACATTTCAGGAGCCAGAGTGAATGAGGAAATAATTAAAAGACAAATATTATAAGAGAAAAAAGAAAGGCAATGTAGTCATGTAAAGAGTTTTTCTCAGTATCAGAGGATGAGGATGTGAGACAGAAAGGAGGGAAGAGATTAAGGGAGACAAAGAATGTGTGTTAGAAATGGGGTCTCTGGTTGGCAGTCAGTTTACACTCTGTCCAAGTAGGGACCCTCACGGTAGTCAGGACAATGGAAATACACACTTAGATAACCCCTGCTTATCCCCTTGGTAGCTTGGCACAAGCAGTCAGGCTTATCTAAAAGGCAATGTGTAAAGTATTTGTACCAGCACACACAGTAATACAGTGAAAACACTACAAAATGGACATCACACCAGTTTAGAAAAATAAGCAATATCAAACAAGATCAAACAAGACCAAAAAGACAAAAATTCAACACACACAAGTCAAGATATGAATTTTCAAATTAATAAGAATTTTACTCCATAGGAAACGATTGAAACGTTGATTCTATACAAAGTACCTGGTTTGCATCACAAATGAAGCTGCACTGGCGGGCGTGTGTCAGAAGGGTCAGCTATGGGTCATTTCCTTATTCACAAGTGAGGCCATGTGTCATTTCTTCTCCAGTCAGGTTGGCGATGTGTCGATTTCCGGACAGGGCACCTTGGATCCGCACAGGTTCACAATGACTCTGACGGCCAGCGATGATGCATGAGAAATCCGGCTGCACGGTGTTGGAAAACCGTGCCGCAAGGGGTTTGCATCATTATCAGCAAATGAAAGCGGGTGTTACGTCTTTTCTCCAGCTGCGATGCATCAATTTCCCAGCTGCGCCGGAGGTGGACTGTGGATTTTAGCCGGGTTGCAGGTGGTGTTTCGTTTTACAGCCGCGTTGTAGGAGGTGCATCAAAATATTTCTCTGCACGGTGTTCTGTGCATGGATTTCAGTCCTTTTTCTACCAACTTCACTTTTCAAGGGCCCAAGGACTGGATAGAGCACCACTTGGTAGGGCATAAGTCTCAGCAGAGTGCCCAGGTCCTGGCAGAGGAAGTCTTTGATGGCCCTGAGACCTCTAAACAGGAGGCAAGCTCAGTACAAGCCTTTGGAGATTCTTCACAAGCAGGGATATTCCACAAAGTCCAGTCTTTGTCCTCTTTCAGGCATAAGCAACAACTGCAGGCCAACCCAGCAAAGCACAGTCACAGGCAAAGGGGCAGTACTCCTCTTCCAGCTCTTCTCCTTGGCAGAGGTTACTCTTGGTTCCAGAAGTAATCTGAAAATCTGGGGGTTTGCCTCCACTACTTATACCCCTTTTTGCATTTGAAGTAGGCAAACTTGAAAGGAAAGTCTCTGTTGTTCACAAGATCGTGCCCGGGCCTGGCTCCAGACTCACACAGGGGGTTGGAGGTTGCATTGTGTGAGGGCAGGCCCAGCCCATTCAGGTGTGAGTGACCACTCCTCCCTCCACTCTAGCCGAGATGGCTCATCAAGATATGCAGGCTACACCCCAGCTCTCTTTGTGTCACTGTCAAGAGGAGATTCACAAACAGGCCAATTGTCAGTCTGACCCAGACAGGCAGAGTCACAGAATGGTTTAAGCAAGAAAATGTCCACTTTCTAAAAGTGGTATTTTCAACCTAACAATATATAGACTACCTTCACTAAAAGATGTTTTTTTAAATTGTGTGTTCAGAGACCCCAAACTTCATATCTCAATCTGTTGTCGAAGGGAAAGTGCACTTTAAGGATATTTAAAGGCAGCCCCCATGTTAGCCTATGAGAGAGATATGCCTTGCAACAGTGAAAAACGAATTTGGCGGTATTTCACTGTTAGGACATGTAAACACATCAGCCCCACCTTTAACATGCCTTGCACCCTGCCTATGGGGCTACCTAGGGCCTACCTTAGGGGTGCCTTACATGTATAAAAAGGGAAGGTTTAGGCCTGCAAATGGGTACACTTGCCAGGTCGAATTGGCAGTTTAAAACTGCACACACAGACACTGGAGTGGCAGGTCTGAGCCATGTTTACAGGGCTACTCATGTGGGTGGCATAACCATTGCTGCAGGCCCACTAGTAGCATTTGATTTACAGGCCCTGAGCACCTCTAGTGCACTTTACTAGGGACTTACTGGTAAACCAAATAGACCAATCATGGAAAAGCCAATTACACATACAATTTACACAGGGAGCACTTGCACTTTAGTACTGGTCAGCAGTGGTAAAGTGCCCAGATTCCAGCACACAGTCCAAACATAGGAAGCAGAGGCAAAATGACAGGGGGAGACCACACCGGGATGCCAGGGCTAACAATGTGGAAGAGAATAAAATAAATAAGAAAGGAAAGGAAGGATTAAACTCCAAAAATAAGAAAGGTGTCCTTTGCGGCAGGAAAGCCTAAGTGTCCATAGTGACACACAGGGTGATAAGTTTCATGAATTGGATATAGTACCTTTGACGAAAGATGATAAAGAGTTGAACGAATATGTCTTGGACATTGTTGAGGATGATGAATTTCAAACAGAATATGATGGATATGAGTAGAAAACCATTACGAGAATAGATGTTCTCTACTTCCTACCACTAACCACTCTCGAAGTGGTGAGTGGTGGCCGATAGAACAAGCTGGCAAGTTTATTAAACAATGGCTGAGAAAACCCTTGGAGAAAGAAGAAGGGTATGAAAGGCTGAATGTTCTAGACTTGTGATGGATGATAATGTGTGTATAGTACCTAATTTATATCCTGAGATTCTCAGTCCCATGAAAAGGATTGCAGAATTCTTTAAAGCAATGTCAGGATAAGGTTTTAGATTACCTAGGATCTTTAGCTAGAATATTTGACATGGCAGAAGTGGCATATATTAATGAGACAGAGGTAGATTTGGAACTTTTAGGAGGATGGAGCCAGAGAGCGACCATCCTTTTGGGCAATGCAAATGCTGGTTTGTTGACAGAAAGACGTAAGGCTGTACTTATGAAAATCACCCCAAAGTTGGGTGAAATGGCAGACAGAGAGCCCAGCAAAGACGCAAAGGGTTTGTTATTTGGGGAAGGCTTAATTAAAGGCCTAAGAAAATATGTGGCAACTTTCTCAGCACTAGACAAGGCACAGGTGAACAAGAGAAAGGTTTTCGGGAGAGGTGTTTTTGAAGGGCCAGTGGAGGGGGACTGTTCACTGGCCAGGGACTGCAAAGGTCCCACTATAATTTCCAATCTAGAGGTTATGGAAGAGGGTTTCAGGCCTCAACAGGATTCTACTCAGTTAGAGGTAGAGGTGGTCATTCAGAATGAGGAGGAGGCTAGCTGTAAGGACCACATTTTTAAGGAACCCAAGGTGAGTATAGTGATTACCACTGGTTTTTCCCAAACAAGGGTAGGAGGTCGATTGAAGCATCTTATAAAAGAGTGGGGGAAAATAATGAGAGAACCTTGGGTCTTGAAAACAATTCAAGGCTACGAAATAGAGTTTATGGATCACCAGGGCAGGTGAGAGAACAAAGAGAGCTATGTAAGCCTGAGGAGAAAAGGTTGGTGGTAGATTCAGAGATAGATGCAATGTTACAAAAGGGGAGCAACAAAACAAAAAGAGAAGTATATGAGAGGATTTGTAAGCACACTCTTTGTAGTTCAGAAAAAAGACTAGGGACGGAGACCAGTTATCAACCTAAGGGAGTTTAGCAGGTTTTTCACATACAGACACTTCAAGATGGAGGGGATCTGTTGTTTAAGAGAAATGTTATTACAGAATGATTGGTTAGTGAAGTTGGATTTGAAGGATGCTTATTCCCTTATTCTAATAGAGGATAGCAGTCAGAAAAGGTTGCAGTTTTGTTGGAGAAAGAGGTTATATCAGTTCCTATGTCTGGCTTTTGGTATGTCCTCTGCCTATTGGTGCTTCATGAAAGTGATGAGTAATTATAGCATTTTTGAGGGAAAGAGGAATAAGGTTAATAGTTTACCTGGATGATATTTTGACTATGTCTTAGGTCAAGGAACAGTCAAGGAAAGAGTTAATTATGATAAGGATTTATTAGAAAAACTGGATTTTATGAAAAACACAGAGACATGAAATTTGGACTCAGCTCAGAGGATAGAATTTCATGGTTTTTAAGGTAGACCATGTGAAAGTTATGCTTCAGCTTTTAGAGAGGAAAGTGAAAATGATAAAGAAGGAAATTGTGCATGTGTTAAAAATTGAAGAATTGTATTTGACAGCTATAGCCTGGATGGTAGGTTTGTTGTTTTCGTCCATTCAAACGATTTTCCCAGGATCATTGCATTATCGTGCATTGAAAACCATAAAGAGAGGCCTTGAGGAAGGGATTATGGTATGGGGACAAAGTATTGCTAAATCAAGAGGCACAAGAAGAATTTAATTGGTTGTTCGAAGGCATGGATGCATGGAACGGATGAGTGATTTTTAGTTGTGCACCGGATTATGTGATGGAAACAGATGCCTGGATGAGAGGCTGGGGAGCACGTTTGAGGACTGTGGTCAGGAAAGAAAATGAAGAAACATAAACTATTTAGAGATGATAGTAGTTAGGTGTGCTTTGAAAGTTTCAAAGAGTTTCTAGAAGGGCAGTCAGTATCAATGAAGATGGACAACATCTCAGCAGTTGCGTATATCAAGTGTTTAGGAGGGAGCAGATCCTGTAGATTTAGTGAAATAATTTAGGTATTTCTGAATGGAGCAGAAGATTGTGGTAAAGGCATAGTATTTGCCAGGGCAGATGAATATGATAAGCAGATTGGAATTCAAGGAGCACAAGGGATTTCAGTGATCGGAAGTTGAATCCTTGATATTTCAGAAAGATAGACAATATATGGGGTCCACGGGAAGAGGATCTTTTTGGAAGCAGACTGAGTTTCCAGTTGAAGAAGTACTTCAATTGGACTTCTGATCCAGGGGCTTGTGGAGTGGATGCTTTTCCACAGAAATGATGCAATGATTCAGATTCAGAGAGTTAATGAAGTGGGGACAGAGAAGTGTCAGATTGTATTGGTGAGCGGTTTTGGATGCCTCAAGTATGGTTTATAACAGTAATCAAATTGGCATGTGAGATACCTTATTTTATTTCGGAATCAGAAGGGTTACTAGAAAATGGCATAGGAGAGGAACACCCATTAGTGCTAGGCAGAGTATTGGACCTTCTTGTTTGGAAGGTGTCAGGAGAGCTGGATGTTTTGAGGTACTTTTTAACAGGGCTGTTGAATTGCTTGAAGAATCTTGTGCATCTGGAACCAGAAAAAGGTATAAAGAGATTTGGAGAATATGGCCTAGTTGGTGCATGGAGAGAAATCTGGATCATGTGGAGGCTCCTGTAGTAGAGGTGGTGAATTTCCCAGTAGAGCAATTTGAGAAAGGACTGAGTTACAGAACTTTGATTTGTTATAGGTCTGCTTTTTCAGCTGGACATGTTCATGTGGATGGAAGAACAGTGGGAAGAGATACTATTGTGTATAGAGTTTTGTTTTGAAAAGCATGCGGTTAAGAAGGCCACCTAGAGCAAAGTAGGAAATGTCGTGGGATGTTAACTTGTTACTAATGTTGTTTGAGTCCTGGCCAGGAAATAGGTATCTGGATTTGAAAAGACTTTCAGTTAAATTAGCCTCTTTTTTATGTCTGATATCATACAGAAGGGTTTTAGATGTGAAGATGTTAGTGGTAAGTAATACAATTAATGGACCAGATGGAGTATACTTTGAAATATGGAAAAGAACAAAGACGATGTCTACTTCTATATTTTATCCAAAATCCACAGAATGTGAAAAATTGTGTGTAATTGAATGTCTGAATGAATACAAAAACAGAATGTTGAAAATCAGAAAGAATAGTGAGAATCAATGATTAATTTCATATGTGAATCCATAGGGAGCAGTGGGTAGTGTTACTATTGTGAAATGGATCAAATGGGATATGAAGCAACCAGGTATTGCTATTCAACAGTTTAAGGCACACTCTGCGAAAGGTGCAATGGCTTCTAAAGCTTATCTTTGTGGTGTGAGATTAGAAGAGATCTTGAAAGGGGCAGATTGGGCGCGTGCAGAAACATTTGCAAAGCATTACTTCAAGCCAGTAAGGCATGTGGCAAATGTGTTGTTGAAGGGGTTTCAATAAGCATAGTGGTAGCTTCCGGTCTTGAAATGAGATGGCAATTCTCTAAGTCTAATGCACAGAGAATAAAGATTTCAATAACGACACGGAGGACAACATTATCCCACCTGCCTCTACTCTTAGATGAATTAAAAAACAAACATAGAATAAGATATTTTGCAATATAAATCTATGGAGATGTTTTAGGTGATATTAACTACTGTTCAATGTTTTAAGGTAAGTTTTTGTTTGTGCTGTAGGACAGATTACACTAATACTATAATTTATTGTTTTAGAGTCACAATAAAAAAGGATAAAGAGGCATATTGACGGAAGGAGTTCGAGTGGTGATGACCAGAAGTTTCATGCTTAAAAAGTTTGCTGCATTTAAAGAAAATGAATGTTCTCTGAAGGGACTATTTATGGTCTACTGTGTTCTGATTCTACTTTGAAATTATTTTGTTTGTAGATGCTTTACAGATGCTGCAGGAGTGGCATTAAAAGATATATGCATAATGTTCGCCTCTGTGTCAATGAAATCTTGATTGTCAGTTCATTACACTTGGAGAATTGCCATTGTAGGAGTCACAAGCCTGTTATTTTTCAATAGAGACCAATGATGTCCAGTTAATATCCATGCATTAAAGACATTGGTACTGAGAGAGATGTGGTTTATGGCTGCAGGAATTCTAATCCAGAGTATCTCAGGGAGAGGGGCCCCAGTCATGATTTGCCACTCTTTCTCATAGGGAGAACTGATGTGGGTAAAGCATCTTTCCCTTAATGTTATCCATGGCATGTACTGAACTCTATAGTTCAGAGATCTGTGTACAAAGGCAGCACACCAAACAACAATACAATATAAAAACCAGCATTGACAAAGCCAATGGATCTGTAGCTGATAAGCTTGTGGTTTGATTATTTTCATATTATAATAGCAAGTAAATGCCACAAAAGTAAAGAGATGAATGTCATAAGCATGCAATATAATTTTGAATAATACAAATACATAAATAAATAAAAAAATGCATGTAATTCGAATAGAACAGTACAGGTGCTTCAAAGCAGGCAGGTGAACTTACCCTTTATAGATTAATGCACCTTACAGAAAAAATATGATTCTTATAGGCTCAAAGCAAATGTACTATTGAGTTTAATGTGCTCTACCCTGAAGACATAGTATGAACATATAAGGGTAACTAAAATAATAAAAAAGGATACAAATGAGTAGAAAAAAAAAACATTGGCAAGGTAAAGTAATGGCCCACCAGCCCAGGCATTCATGTGCACCTCTTTTTGGGCAGATGTGCATACGTGATCAGGCAAATGCCATCACTCACTGTAAAAGAGAACAAATGACTTAGGTGGGCTGACCTGTTGCCCAGGATGTAGTGGACAGAATCAAAATGTGAATGATAGCTGAGCACACCATTAGATAAAGAGGGCTATCCCAAAGTTTCTCTAAAGGTATATATTTTTATACTATGTATTATTTTTTTAATTACATGAGGTTGGCAAGAAACCTAAACTGGTCATAGGCTAGAACTTCAAAGGTCCTAGTTCTCAAAAAAGTAAGTTATTCTACACCAGATTTACTGCCTCACTTGAGTAAAGATTTATCTATTTTCAGAATTCATGAAGGCTTTCAAGATTATGCCTGGTAACCTGAGACTGTCGCTTGTTTACAAGCAAACTTGAACAGTTTCCAACTGCAGCTACACTGAGGACTTTCCACATGCACAAACAGACAATAACATACTATAGCAAACATTTCTGCAATGGTATTTTTTTATTTCCCATTGTAGAAATATTTTCCTTTATATCCCACCACTTTTAGTGGTACTCCCTTTCCACTGTAGAAAGGGATTTAATTGTGCCATTGACAGTGGCAAATTTCTGACCTCTGCCATAGTGGGAATATGTTAGTAAGGACACTGTAAATTTCCAAAGTTGAAAATTTACCCACAACTTTTTAAACTGCCAAACGTGGTTTAAGCTCATGAAACGGGCTCCTTTTGTGTAAAAGCTAAACATGCTTGCACAAAGAGCTTTGTGGATTTACTCCAAACAGCTTAAAACTCCCAGGGATTCAAAGGTCCATTGATGTGTGAAGTTAAGGTTCTGCCTTTGTCTAGGCATTTCAACATTTAGCGAAATTGACAGAAACAGTAAACAAAATGTTGCTTGAGTTTCTTCCTGAAATGAAGGTAGTTTATTTGGTTTCTTGTGTTGGGGACCCAGGTCATTCAAAAATGAGTCTACAGGACCTCTAAGGCTCTTCCTCTGCATTTCAGTCTTTTGCCTATCTGCTGTATGTGCTGTATTCTATTGCCTGATCTTAGAGATCCTGTAGATTGGCAGAGTAAGGACAAAGCTTGCAAACACATCTGTGCTATAACACGATGTGCCTTGTGCGTCATTGTTAACACCTTGAACTTGCTCCTCTGTTACAAATGGAGTCAGTGTGGGTCTTCATGGCTGGTGGGTGAGTTTGAATCTTCTGAGGTTTAGATAGATTCTCACTACTTGATTTTGTATTCTCTGCAAAGACTGGACTTGGGATTTAAGTATACCACCATAGATACTTGTAGTCCAATCTCAATTAAAGCTTTTTTTAATTCAATGAGGTGTGAGGAAAGGAGAGGGGTCTGAAGAACAATTTGTTAAAAAAATGATTCCAAGATTGTTAGATTTTAGGTTAGGTTTGTTTTGGACTTCACCAAAGAAACTGTTTAGCAGTGCTGTGATGTTTAAGTGTAGTGCTCCACAAGAGTTTATAGGCTCAGTTGTGATAACATAATATGAGAAGGCATTACGAGGTAATAAGAATGATCTCATTAACTATTTGATGCATCTGTGCATTTTCTGAAGAGAAAGGTATTAATTAAGGATATTCCTGAGAGAATGAGAAGGCGATTGTTAATGATTTACTTCCACACACCTAAAAGTACTTTTGCACCAGCCGTCAAGTTTTGCATAGCTTTTTGGTTCATCCATTCTTTCCTACTGATGCAACGTAGGCAGGTGTATGGTATTTGTGTAGTTTGTATGACACAAACATAGTGGAAATGAAGGAACATACTTGGCCTTTGCAATCATAACTGCAATCTGTCAGAAAGTAGCTAAATCTTTTAGGGTTCTGAGCAGAAGCAGTATGGTTTCTTCAAGTGGTGGAAAGTTAGTTGTTTTGGAGTCCTGGCTAGATGGAACCACTCTCTGAAGTGTTGCATGGCATTCTAGCCACCCAAGGTAGGTAAATTAAGCTAGTATGGATTATTCCACTTCCTAATCAAAGACACAACCTGCATACTCTAAGAACACAACAAAAAAGAGAATTTGCTTTGCTTCTAAATCCATGATTAGCTCTTATATAGCTTGAAATCACTATTTTGTAAGTTCGTTTAGCTCCATGGTGTGCACTAACTTTCTAATTACCTTGTTTTTTCTTGATGGGTTTTCTTTATTTCCTTGGGCATATAAATAATGTGATTAACCATTGATTACGTTATGTTAAGTGCACCACAAACACCATGGTCTGCAATGTTTCCCACACACCCTGTTATTAACAGTCTAGCTAATGAATTCCTTCTGTTACCTCAGACCTGCCTTACATTGTTGACAGACTGCATTCATGTTTGTAGTTTTAGTCTCTGCACATCTAAATCAAGGTTTGTCACTATCCTGAAACCTCTAGATTCCTTCTTGAGATGTCAGGCCATAGAACTTGCCAAATAGCTAGCATTAACTCATTAGAATTTCAAATCATTTGGGTCAGCGATCCTTGACTAATCAATTTCAAGTATCCCTGAACTGTCTTACCTGATTAATCAATTTCACATGAAGATTGCAGTTAAGGATCAGTCAGGCTACAATATTACATATTGATGAAGAGAAGAGTAGTCTTCTGCTCTAACAATGAAGGTCTTGCACTCAGAAGCACACAGCCATTCAACCAAAATGTTCAAATGCAATGTAACAGGAAATGAAAAGGGTGTGGTATAAATATCAAGATGGCCTCCTGCTAGCATCTCAACAGCTCAAATCTCCAAGGAACAAATCAAGAGCCTCAAGGCCTATAAAGGCTGTAGGAAATTAGGTTAGTTAAGTGCAGTTTCACTAATTTGCAAGATCTCTGCATAAAAGGTCAAGCAAAGCTAACTGGTAAATGTGTTTGTGTGCAGTACAAAGTCATATATAAACACACTACTACCTTTTCCACTTCATTTATTTAAGCCTCAATTTTCAGGGAGGATCAATGTACCAATATGGAAACTAGCGCTGCAGATCCTGAGAACATTAAAACTTTATCACTACAACTTATGTGTCTGAGGCTTGTGTCTAGAAGCATGGCTGATCCTTCCATAATGAGGACACCACCTAGGTGCGGCACCAAATTACTGCAAACAGCTCAAAGAAAGGTTCTACTCACATGGGAATGTTACACCCATACCAAAAATGAAGAAAGAGTTTTAAGAGCTAACCAGAAGTTAGAGGTATGCATTCGGGCTTCACCTTGCTGAACAGTGCGCTTACGTAGGCCCTCTAGCCACAGTTAGCGGACCAGTGTTTCAGCGATTTTAGTCACCCAGTGGAGTGTTCCATTTTACCAAGTGTCTCGTTCAATAGGCAGATAGGAAAGATGTTAAATGTGAGGTTCTTCTTCGCACGCCTAACAGAGACCATGTGTTTCTTGATGAAGGCTTGGCACGCCCTACATTCTGCCATTGCTAAGATGATGGTTTATCCGGAGAATCCTATCTGAGTTTCCAAGTCCATCATGGAAGAATGTTTTTGTTTTGTTGTTGGACTTGGCCCTCTCTGCAAGTCACCCCTAAACGTTTTGTCTTCACCCCTCTTGTTTTCTGAATTTCATTTTCATTGGCATAAGGACTGTGCATTTTACCACTCCTAACCAGTGCTAAAGTAGTACTTGTGCTCTCTCCCTAAAACATGATACAATTGGCTTGCACCGGACTGGCATATTTAATTTCTTATAAGAACCTAGTATACAGTACTACATTTAGCCAGGGCCTGTAAAGTAAAGGCTACAAGTGGGCCTGCAGCACTCACTGTTCCACTAGCTTAAAGTAGCACTTTAAAACATGTCAGCACTGCCACTGCAACCTGTAAAACAGTTTTAAATCTACTAATACGACCTGGCAAAATAAACCTTTGCCAGGCCTAAACCTTTATTTTTAATTCATGTAAATCACACTTAAGGTAGGCCCTAAGCATTCCACAGGGCAGAATGCAATGTATTTGAAAAGTAGAATAATTGTGTTTTTAAGTTTTACATGTCTTGGTGGTGAACATCTCCTGAATTCATTATTCACTACTGTAACAATGTTTTACCTTATTGCATTTAATGACCTTTGCTAACCTTTGATTGGGAACAGAGAGGTATATCAAGGTTTGACTCAGATGAATTGTAGTTTAAAATCCTGATTTTAAGTCCTAATTCTGAAAATCACACTTTTAGAAAGTTGGTGTTTTCGTGCCCTAACAATTTGGTGCCTGCTGCCATTGTCCTGGATCAGATGAACGGGAATAGCGTATCTGTTGGCCTATGTGTATTCCTCACAGACAGTGAGACAAAGGGTTTAGGTCTTGGCAGGATGGGCCATCCTGGCAGGATGGGTGGGGCGGGGCTGTTCCCTGCCCCATTTGCACTTCACAAGGGCTTGCCTTGAGCACACACAAAAAACCTAATACAAGTATTTTGTAACCCTAGACTTCTTTGAGCCTTGGCAGGGGAAGGGAAGAGCTTTACAGAACCAAATGTGGGGGTAGCCTAACAAATTCCCACACTTCAAAGGATGGCACCAGGTATAAATATTGGCCCCTCAGAGTCACTTATCAGTACATTCCTGGACCTGTTGAAGACTCCAAAAGGACCTCTTTGCTCAGCAGAGGACTGTCTGCTGCTACAGTCTTGCCTGGACCCCCAGAGGATTGCCCTGGTGCTAACACAGAACTGTCTTGCTGCTTGAGGCCTGCCTTACTGAAGAATTGGACCATCTCTGTGTCCTCAGACTACCTGAGTGACTCCAAGGGCCGGATTGGGGTATCCTGTTCTAAGCTACAGGGACATAAGCTCCCAAGGCCTCCTGCAACTGCCCAACTGACCTCCAGCAATTGGACCAGTATCTGGACCTGCCTGAGCCCTGCTGGCCTCTTCTGGAGTGCACTCCTGATCCACAAAAGGTGCCTCCGGAAGTCCTAGACCCTTGGCTAATATCAGAGAGAACTCCTCCTTGCCTAAATGAAGGTTCCATCAAATCTGGCACAAAGTGATGCAAAGACTCCAAAAGCCTCACCATCTAGCTGAAAGTTTCATCAGCACTGATGCTGAGCATCACAAAGTCTTGCCTCCCAGCTGCAAACTTCAGCACAGCTGAGGCAGAGTAAGGCAAAGGCCTGCTCAACAGCAGAAAGTTTCAACCGAGCCAACACTGAGAGATGCAAAGCCATGCAAAGCCTCACTACACAGCTGCAACCTACATCAGAATCAATGCTGAGTGATGCAAACCTCCACAAAGCTATGTTGCACAGATGAAATCTCATCAGATTTGACGCCATGCAGACCTCACACCAAGGACATGAGATATAATACTCAGCAGGACAAACTGGCCTTCATTGTCATTGGACTGAACTTGTCACTGTCCCAGTGCAGCACCACCAAATACCAATAATTGGATCTTTGTGCTTTTACTTATCTAAAACTTTGAAATTCAATATCACCGGTTCTATTAATTGGATCTTCGTTGATCTTTTTTTTAATACACGTCATTTTTATTAAGATTTTATAACATTCATCACTATGAAGAGAGGCATGTGCAGGGAGAACAGTCTCTATCTACAGTCTAATTTGCACATACGTTACTCTGGGGAGATGTCTCTGCTGACACAGCAGTGTGTTTCCATACCATAATCTCTATAGTTGTTATGCAAGACAGACTTCTCTGCTCAGGTAATTTCATCCCCACAACTAACTTGTACATCTGTCGTACTGGGGAGAGCTGTGACCAAAGTGTTAAACCCCTTTTCAAACCCAAATTTGAACACCCGTCATCCAAGACACAGGTCAGAGGAGAGGGACCAGTCTCTCCCCACACTGGACAATGCAGATTTATTATGCAAGACAGATCTGTCAGCATACTATTTATACCTGCCAGCATGGGAAGAGGAATGAACAGAGAGATTATTTTTTCACAAACGCTAATACAGCCAACTTTCAACTAGGTAAGATGTCTTAGCCGACCGCTCATTCCCAGACACCACTGCATATTCTTGTTGGTCTAGGCAGAGGTGTCAGCAGAGAGGCCACTCCTTGCCAACACTGTTCTCCACATACTTGTTGTCTTGGAGATAGGTGTTGGTGGAGAAGAAATTATTTCCCTACACACTACTGTATATGTCTGTCATTCTGGAGAGAGCTGTACTGGACAGTGAAATCCATTCCCATACCCTAATATACATGGTTATTTTCCTTGGAAGAGGTCTTAGTGGACAGGTCAGTATTTGTTATACTTACTATGACAGTAAGGTCTTACACATGAGGTGAGTTATCTTCCCCACAGTAGTATGCATACTGCTAAGCCTGGGAAGAGGTGAGCATAGGGAGGCAGTGACGATTTACACCCTACTCCACACACTGGTTACCTACATATAAGGTGTCAATGGAGAGGCAAGTCACTCCCAATATTAGACTGGAGAGGTGTCAATGAGATTTCATTTTCTCTGTACAACCTACTATAAACTGTTGCCATATTGTGAAAAGGTCTCACTGCAGAGTCTACTTTATTCCCATACCCAACTCATGGGGACTATAAGTACTGTAATAAAGGAATGTGTAAATTCTTCCTCTAAAAATGTTTATGATCTTGACAGACTCTCTCGCTGGATCATAAAAAAAGTAGGTGGGTACACAAAATCGTGGTGCAAAGTGTTACTGGAGAGACTGTCTCTCTCCAAACCCTACTATAAACACTTGTAGCCCTGGGTAGAGGTGTTACTGAAGAACTCAGTCTCTTCTCACACTCTACTGTGCACTCCTGTCATATATTGTGAAAAGGTTTCCTTGGAGAGGCCACTTTTTAGCCAAACACTACTAGAGGGGACAATAAGGCATAAGTACTTTAGTGAAGGAAAATTAGAACTATTTCCTCCACCACAAAGAAATTTTAAATGTTATGATCTCACAAGACTCTTGCGGAATCGTAAAAAAAACAAAGAAAAAAAGTAGTGGGGTATAGAAAATCTTTCTCAAGAAATAGGCTAGAGTAAAGAGGCTTGTTTGTTTGCACATTATAATACTCACACACTGTGATACAGAGCAATTGTGCATTAAATATAGTTTAATGTTTGAGCTTGCAAGACTTTTGCGAGAGGTGGACAGACATATGAATGAAAGAAGGTGTTTGTGTGCTCTCACAAGAGTCTCGCGGACGTCAGTATTCCAAAAAAAAAGGGATTTATGCCATGAAATATCATATAAGTTTGTAATAGGGTGCCTCTGACAATTGTCTGTGCGCTTATAGTATGTATTATTCAGTTATACATGGAACTGGATGCATTTCTTGATTTTAGTAAGGGGGAGCCTGTTCCCTTCTGCAGTGAAGTGCACTCCATCTCACCTATGGATAGCTGGCATATCAAACAGGATGTCATTGTGATATATACAGCCCATGCCATGGTTACGAAGAAATGCAGAAACTGTCTTATTGACATGCTTCTGAGATTTCTCAATTTACAGTGCACCATCATCAGGTCTGGGTGCTCACAATCCAAAATGCTCTCAACAATTGGAAACAATGGATGCCACTTCATACCTCTATGGCCTTTGTGGTCAATGCAAGTTTAGAAATCCAAGATTCTTGTCAATACCACAACTAATAGGATATTTTCTAGTCCAATAAAGGAAGCTGTGTCCTAAAATCCAGAGGCAAACCATGGTGCTGTATGGAGACCTCTGTCATATGAGGAGTGCTCAGCAAAATTAGCATATTTCAGGAGCAGTATGGAATTATATGAGAAGAGAAAAAAGCAGAGGGTGACAAATTTATGAATGTAATTGGTAAATTTGAGGCAGTTACAAATGAAGGTTAGGTTGTGACTAACTGCTGTTTGTATGGTGCATGCTAGACCTGGCATCCTTGGCGTAGTCTCCCCATTCTTTTTTGCTTCTGCTTCCCATGTTTTGACTGTGTGCTTAACTCTGTTTTTGTTGTTTTGGTACTCTGGGCACTTTATTACTGCCGACAAGTTCTAAAGTGCAAGTGCCCCTGTGTAAATTGTATGTGTAATTGGCTTTTCCATGATTGGCATATTTTATTTACTAGTAAGACACTAGAAAAGTGCATTAGAGGTGCCCAGGGCCTGTAAATCAAATACTACTAGTTGGGCTGCAGCACTGGTTGTGCCAACCACATTCGTAGCCCTGTAAACATGGCTCAGACATGCCACTGCAGTGTCTGTGTGTGCACTTTTAAACTGCCAATTTGACCTAGCAAGTGTACCCACTTGCCAGGCCCAAACCTTCCCTTTTTATACATGTAAGGCACCCCTAAACCAGGCCCTAGGTGGCCACATGGGCAAGGTGCAGTGTATGTTAAAGGTGGGACATGTACTGATGTATTTTACATGCCCTAACAGTGAAATACTGCCAAATTCGTTTTTCACTGTTGCAAGGCCTATCTTTCTCATAGGTTAATGTGAGGACTGCCTTTATCTTTAAATATATTTTAAGTGAAGTTTCCCTTTGAGAGCAGATAGAGATGTGGAGTTTGGAGTCCCTGGACTCACAATTTAAAAATACATCTTTGACAACGTTGGTTTTTAAATTGTCAGTTCAAAAATGCCACTTTTATAAAGTGGGCATTTTCTTCCTTAAACCATTATGTGCCTCTGCCTTCCTGTATATTCTCTGTCTGGGTCGGGCTGACAGTTGGGCTGTTTGTGAATTCCCTCTGGACAGTGCCACAAAGGGAGCTGGTGTGTAGCCTGCACATCCTGATGAGTCATCTGGGCTAGAGTGGTTGAAGGTGTGGTCACTTACACCTGAATAGGCTGTGCCTGCACTCACACAATGCAGTCTCCAACCCCCTGGTGTGTGTCTGAAGCTAGCCCTGGGCAAGGCCGGATCTTGTGAACAACAGAGACTTTCCTTTGAAGTTTATAAGTAAGAAAGGGGCATAAGTAGTGGACCCAAAACCCCAGATTTTTAGATTTGCTTCTAGAATCAAGAGGAACCTCTGCCAAGGAGAAGAGCTGAAGAGAAGTGCTGCTCTGCCTGCAACTGTGCTTTGTTGGACTATCCTGCAGCTGTTGCTTCCGCTTGTGAAAGGGAGCAAAGACTGGACTTTATGGTATATTCCTGCTTGTGAAGAAACTCCAAGGGCTTAGATTGAGCTTGCCACCTGTTTTGAAGTCTCAGGGACATCAGAGACTTCCTCTGTCAGCACCTGGACTCTCTGCTGAGACTCCTGCCCTGCCTAGTGGTACCCTATTCAGTCCCGGGGCCCTTGAAAGGTGAAGCTGGTAGAACAAGGACTGAAATCCATGCACAGGGAGCCGAGCATGAAACTTTTTGACACACTAGCTGCAACGCGGCAGTAAAAATGACACAACCCCTCGCAGTGCGGCTTTTCCATCACCGTGAGGCCAGATTTCTCATGCAGCGTCGCTGGGCATCAAAATCATCATGAACATGCGTGGATCCATGGTGCCCCGGTCGGAAATCGATGCATCGCTCTCTTGCGGGAGAAAAAAACGATGGATCGCCTACCCGACTGGAGAAGAAATTACACATGGCCTCCCTTGCAAGTAAGGAATCGATGCACTCACCTGTGCACCTTTGTTTTTGACACAAACCAGGTACTTTGTGTAATAACAATGTTTCCATTGTTTTCGATGGAGTAAGACTCTCTTTATTTTAAAAATTCATAACTCTACTTGTGCATGTTAGATTTGTGTCATTTTGGTCTTGTTTTATTTAGATAAATAGTACCTATGTTTCTAAATTGGCGTGGTCTCCATTTTGTAGTGTTTTCACTGTATTACTGTATGTTTTGGATTACTGTATGTTTTGGTATGAATATTTTATATATTGCCTTTGAGATAAGCCTGACTGCTTGTGCCAAGCTACCAAGGGGGTGAGCAGGGGCTATCTAAGTGTGCATCTTCATTAGCCTCACTACAGTGAGGATCTCTGCTTGGACAGAGTGCAAACTGACTGCCAACCAGAGATCCCATGTCTAACAGGGAAAATTTGCTTCATAAACAGTATGAGCTTTTCTACTGGCTTATTTTCAAATTTTGGTGTGATCCCATGGGAGTCTTGCGAGAGACACTGACAAGCTTCTGCAAGTGAAGCTTGATGAGGGGGATCCTCGTACAATCCCATGAGACTCTTGCAAAAGTAAAATGGAACTAGACCAAGTGACCCTGGCAAGGGGTATTTTTTTGATCTTGCAAGAATCTTGTGAGTCAGATTGTACAGAGAGAATAAAGAGCATGAATTACCGCAGTCCAGTGACATTAACTGGATAAAGAAACTGTTAGACCTTACAGCCGTAGAGTGGTTCCCCTCAACTTTTTGCCTGGTTGCCTCACATTTTTGCTGAGTTGTTTTTGGTGGCATAGGACTCTGAGCACTCTACCACTGTTGGCCAGTGCTAAAAATCACATGTTCTCTCCTTAAAACATGGTTTGATTGGTATATACCTAAATGGCATACTCAATGTACTTATAAGTCACCAACTAGTAAAGTCCACTACATGTGCCCAGGGCCTGTAAATTAAATGTTTCTAGTGTGCTTACAGCACTGCTTATGCCACCCACTTAAGTAGCACTTTAACATTTCTCCCAAGTCTGCCGTTGCAGCCGGAATGCAGTGCTACACTGCCATGTTGACTTGCCATTTAAAACCCCATGCCAATTCTTAAAGTCCCTTATGATTACATATGGCACCCCTACTGTAGACCCTGGGTAGCCCATTGGGGGGTGTGTAATTATAAGGCAGGATATGTACTTTTAAATTTACATGTCCTGGTTTTAGAAAACTCTTGAATTAGTTTTTCTCTACAGTGAGGCCTACCCCTCCCATAGGACAACATCGGGGACTCCATACTACATTTATTAATCTGTAATTCCAGATTGGGAAGGGGTAAACCTATCATTTTTAGTACCTACATAACTGTCATGATAAATCCTCTTTAATGGCAAAGTTGGATTTATTGCTACAATTTTGAAAACGCTACTTTTAGAAAGTTGCCATTTTCCTGCTTTTAGTCCTGTGTGCCTGCAGCCTGTCTTCAAAACACATCTGGAGTGAAGTGACAGATGGGATTGTCCATTTCTTCTAGACAGTCACAAAAAAAGGGAGCTTAGGTGTGACTGATGGGCCATCAACACCCCAATGGGCCATCCTGGGCAGGATGGGAGGGAAGAGCTGGCTACTGCCTCACACTTACACCTGATTAGGCTGTGTCCTGGCCTCACACAAAGGACTGCATACCCCCCTGTAGTGAGTTAGGAGGCAGGGTACAAAGCAAGGACCAGTGCGCACTTTAATGTCCTTCCTTGAAGTCTACCCTACTTCAAAGGTACAACTGGATATATGAACTGGACATCTGACCCAACAAACTCAGTATACTTCTGGATCTGTGGATACTCCGCCAGGAAGAAGGACTGCCATGTTGCTACAAGGACTACTGCTGGACCACTGTTTTGGAGGAACCGCTTTCTTGCTCTGCTGACCTATTGCCTGCTGCCCTCCTTGGACACACAACACTTGAACCCAGAACCAGGGTGACTTCAAGGGCTTGTTGACTTGCCTCGTGCTCTTCTGAAGTTTCAGGGACACAAGAGACTTCCAACCTCGACTCTGTTATCTGAGAGTCTTGCCCTGCCAGGTGCTGTCAATTCAGTTCTGGTCCTTGGAAATGAGTGTAAAGTGCAGCTCTAGTCCAAAATCCATGTATCAATGCTGTTGCGCTGCTCAAGACTGATGCATCTCTATTGACATCGACACATCACGGCTGCTGCAAGGATCAAAGACACTGCATCACTGTTGATGTCGGCACATCACCACTGCTGTGTGGGTTGAGGACAATGCATCACCGCCGACGCTGATGAATTACCGCTGCAGCGAGAATCGTGAACTGTGCATTGACAACTGCGTGGCACATCGCCTCCATTCCCAATACATACCCGACTATGTGCGGCTCGCAGCTGATTCATCGCCTACATCCTCGGGATTGCGATGTAGAACAGCCATTCTAAAAGTATACCAGTTACATGTTTATACAATGGGAGGCATAATTTGTGGCAATATTTTGGATCTGACATATTTGGTGAGTAAGATATTGAGTGAAGGTAGTCTTATGAGTGTAAGTTGTTGATGGAGGGATGGTTGTGGTTTGTTATAGGGGTTCAAAATCATGATATTGTATTACTGATTGGAGTTGCCCCAAATGGTAAGCAGAAACAGTAGAAGAGTATGACAGAAAAGAGTGAGAGGAGATTCAGAGGATGGGAAGGGTGTGCTTGGGGAGGTGGGTATGGCTGGGGGAGGAGGTGGTAAGGGGAGGAGGGGGAAGAATATGAAATGGGTTTCATTTTGGGAGTGTGGTGAGAATGACGTTGTCTAATATGGACCATATATTTCTTTCCTCCTTGAATTTGTTTTCAGATAGGAGTTTAGGAAATTCTCTGCTCCTCTAGTAAATTGTACCCATTCCCGCCAAGTGTGGGGGGAGAGTTTGAATAGGTTTTTCCATCCATTGGGAGAGGATGGTACTAAGGCCAGTTGGGGGGTGTATGCCTAAGGTAATTGAGGCTAGGTCTGGTGTCCATTCTGTGTTTAAAATTTGTGATATGGTTTTGCCTATTTCTACCCAGAATTTGTTCAGGGAGGTGCAGCCTAGCAGCATATGGCCTAGGTCTACTGGCTCTTTTTGCAATTCCAGCAGGTGTCAGAGTTGCAGATACCAGGTTTGAATAGCTTAGTGGGGGTCCAGTGGGTCATGTAAGCAATCCAGTATCTACTTTGAGCAAGGGATGGTGCAGTTTTGTTTGAGGTAAGGTTTACCCAGACATGAGCCCAGTTTACTTTTGTTGCTTGCAGGAGGTCAGAGTTGCAGAGGAGAGATTCCCATCTGTTTTGTTATGATTTGGTTAGTGCAGAGCTAAAGAAAGAAGGGAGTATAGTTTGGATGCAACATGGCCTCCTTTGAAGTAGGATGGTAAAGCGTTGGGTAGATCAGCAGTATTGGCTGTTTTGTGTCTTGAAATGGTTGCTTTGATTTTAAAGAAGCGGTAGAAGTCTATGTCCTTAAGATCAAAGTTGGCTTTTAGTAGGGAAAAAGGGAGTGTGTTTTGGGGGGGTTCAAGGTCTTCTATAAACAGTATACCTTTGTTTGCCCATTTATCTAGATTGTTTTCCTATCTATTTTTAGGTGGTCATTGTGCCACAAAGAGGTAAGATGTGAGTGTTGCATTTTTTGCATTTTATTAGGTAGTTTATTATCGATCTTCTGGAGAGCATGCACTGTGCAGGTAAGGATGTTTGCAGAGTGTTCTGCTATTATATTTAGTTGTAAAAAAGGAGGTAGGGGAAAGTGGTCTAGCTAATGCTTTCTCGATCTCAAGCGAGGGGGGTGTAGTCTGGGTGGGGTAAATCCAAAGGCTCCCATTTCTGGCTAAGAAGGAGTAGTTGTATCACCTGTAATCAGCTAAGTTTAGGCTGCACAGTACTGCCAGTAATTTCAGTTTCTTGAGGGCAATTCTGGGTTTCTTGGATTGCCATAGGAATTTGATGAGGATTATATCCAGCTTGGTAAAAAAGGAGTCTGTGAGATATGTGCAAGATGTACTGAGAGAAACAGATGAGTGGTGGGACAATCATTTTGATTGAGTGTATTCTCCCTCACCATATGATGAATTTAGAGGATCATTTCTCTATTTTGTCTTCAATTTTGTTTACGGTCATATTCTCGTTATAGGTAATGGAGTGTCTAAAATGTTAGAAGAACCACAAGCCTAAATATTGTATTTTGTCGGGGTCTATTTGTGACCATGGTTGCCTATAATGGCTTTGTTACAGTATACATTAAGAGGAAGGGCACCTGTTCTGCCTCTGTTAAGTTGTTGATGGTTAGCATGATGTTGGGCAGCGCCTGGTCTGCTTGAGAGGTAAAGAGAATGTCATCAGCAGAAGCAACTACTTTTTTGAGGACCTGCCTTGAATGGGATACCTGGAATTTCAGGTTTCTCTCTGATTTGTCTGAGACGGGGTTCTAGGGCAGGTATCAATAGTAAGGGAGAGAGAGGACACCCTTGTCTGGTTGCCTGTTGAAGGGTAAATGCATTGGACAGTGATCCATTAATATGTATTCTGGCCCGGGGTTCTTGGTATAAGACAAGAATCATCTTAATAAAAGAGGGGCCTAAGTTGAAGCTGGTGAGGGTGGCATGAAGGAAAGGCCAGGAGACCTTATCAAAGGCCTCCTCCACACCAAGTGCTATTGCACATGCTGGATGACCCAGGATGGGGGCTTTTTCTTGTGCATGACTAAATAGTCTAATGTTAGCGCTGAATCTGCCTTTGATGAAACCCGTTTGGGAGAGGTGAATGATTTCGCTCAGCATGGGTTCCAATGTGAGGGGTAGTATTTTCACATATATTTTGCAATCAACATTTATAAGGGGTATGGGATGATAATTTTGGGGGTTTGAAGGGTCTTTCCCTTCTTTGGGGATAACTATTACTTTTGATTCCGCAGCTGTTCCTTGAGGTAAGGTTTGCATAAAGGTCCTCTAGAGGTGAGATTAAGGGTGTGGACCATGTTTAGAAAAAGGAGGCTGTAAAGCCGTCCGAGCCCAGTGCTTTCCTAGATTTTAGGTTTATTATTGCACAAAAGATTTCCTGAGGAGAGATGTTTTTTTCTAATGAGATTTTGGTATCTTCATCTATTTTATTAATGTTGATCTTTTCGAGGTAATCAAAGAAGGATTCATCAATTTTAGCATAAAGGGTGCGGTCAAAGTTTTCAAAGGCAGCAAGAATATCTTTCTCTTTACTTGAAGTAATGCCATGTTCATTCTTTATAGAGACTATTCGGTGTTTACTATAGTTTTCTTTTAAATAAGAGGCTATTATACTGCCTGCTTTATTGCAACCACACCAATTGATGCCTTTGGACCATCAGATGGGTTTTATTGCTTACGATTTTGTTGTATTCATATTTTAATTTGGTTAATTGGTTTAGTTGAGTTTTATCTCTGGATTGTTTAAGGTTACTTTCTAGTGTTTTTATTTGGATTTCTAGACCATCTAGTACTGTGTTATCCTGCTTATTTTTCCTTGCCATGAGTTTGATCAAACGGACCCTAATAGTGAATTTCAAAGCGTCCCATACAATTTGGTGGTTAGGAACTGATTTTCTGTTAGTTTCTATGAACTGATCAATTTCTTTCTTTATTGTTTCTCTGAAGGTTGGGTCTTCTGCAAGAAGGTCATTCATCAATCATATTTTGGTTTTGGGGGCGGTATTTGACATGTAGTACAGCAAAGATATTCAAGCGTAGTCAGACACTAAAATCGGTTCAATAGTGGGGTTTGTTGTATCTGAAACACGTGCTTCATCTACTAGTTGGTAATCAATACAAGAGAAGGCATTGTGGGGGGGTTTATAAAATGTGTATTCCTTGCCTGTAGGGTTGAATAGTCTTCAGATATCTTTTAACTTATACTTTGCAGAGGTTTCGCATCTGTTTATGAGACTTATGGGTTTAAATGAGCATGCAGAGTTCATGTCTAGCATACCATCCCATAGGAGGTTAAAGTCTTCACCCACTATGAGTCTGCAGTATGCAGGTAAGCTTGATATTTTTTTATTAAGATTTGACCCAGAAGAATACCGCTACAACAAATAAGCCAACCCTCCTGGCTCCCTATTTCTGCCCCTTTCCTCACTCTTTATCATTATTACACTTACCTTTTCTTCAGTTTCTATCCCTCTTCTCTTATTCAAAGATCTCCGTAAATACTGGCAACAAACACCAAACTAGCCATTAATGCAAGAAAGCAGACCGCAAAAGTGTGACTGTAATATCGGTGCTATGCACAAGTGTATTACTCCAAAGGTACTAATACTGCGTATGGAGATTGTTACTAATTTCTAATTTCGCTATTTGCTTATATCTGTGTGTAATGTTCAATAAATACAAATAAAAAGATGTTACAAAAAAAAAAAAAAGATTTGACCCAAAAGTTAGGTTATCACTGTTTGGAGCATGGATATTCACAACTATGAGATCGAAGTTTTCTTTTTGGAGTTTGGTAATGAGCCATCTACCTTCTGGTCTGCCTCTGTTGAGTTGATGTTGAGCCCTGAAAAGGCAGAAACAAGGGTGACTAGGCCATTTCCCTTATTGGTGGCTGGAGCACAGGGTAAATCCTCCACCTAAGATCCTTTCAGCAGAAGCGCTTCTTTTAAAAAAGGTTTTGTTTCCTGTAGGAGTAGCAAATCACCCTTGAGTTTGTATGATTTTACGTTTCATTGGGTGATTTAGTACCGTGACCTTAAGGGATAGGATCTTTAAGTTATGCACAATGGAAATGTATGTGTTATGTTAGCATTATCCCATGTGTTTTGCCAGGCTGAGTAGGTGGGTTTGGGGGGTGGGATGGAGGATAAGTTGAGGAGGGTGGGGAGCAAGGGAGTAGAGTCAGGGGTGATTGGTATGGGGTTGGGAAGTGGAAGAGGGGAGGGGAGGACATAGCGTCGAAGGAGCTTAATAAGGAGGAAAGAAAGACAGGATAGCAACAGGGATAAAGACAGTAAATGAGTGGCATAGTACTTAGGAGTAATGCTGATGGGTAACCTACGAAGGTACCTGGGAGAATCTATACAGACAGTTGGCAATGGGAGCCATGAGAGGTCAAGCCTGGAGATAGAGGGCTGTGAGCCACATCCTTTGTAGGAAAGAAGCCTCTTTCTAGCTTGGTTACCCCCACTTTTAACCTGTTTGTCAGTGTGTTTCTACTGTGTCTACTGGGATCTTGCTAATCAGGACCCCAGTAGTTATGCCCTCTCCCTTAAATTATGGTTGTTGAAAACTGGTAACCCAGTATTTCACCTACAATTGGCAAACTGGTGCCCCCTTATAAGTCCTGAGTATATGGTACCTAGGTACCCAGGGCATAGGGTTCCAGGGGATCCCTATGGGCTGCAGCATATCTTTTGCCACCCATAGGGAGCCCATGCAAAGGCTTTTGCAGGATAGCCATTGCAGCCTGCGTGAAAAGGTGCATGCACCCTTTCACTGCACCAGGTCACTTATAAGTCAACCCTATAGCAGGCCGTCCAGCCCTCAGGGCAGAGTGCAGAGTACCTGTGTGTGAGGGCACCTCTGCACTAGAAGAGGTGCCCCCACGACCTCCAGGACCATTTCCCCAGACTTTGTGAATGCGGGGACCCCATTTTACGAGTGTACTGGACATCGGTCACTACCTATGTCCAGCTGCATAGTGGTGACTCCGAACATAGGCATATTTGGTATCAAACATGTTAGAATCCAACCCCAATGCTTTTGCATGCACTCTGGGGACTCCTTAGACGACACCCAGTTTTGCCATTCCAGCCTTCTGAGGTTTTCCAGGCAGCCCCAGCTGCTGCCACCTCTCAGACAAGTTTCTGCCATCCTGTTGCTTGAGCAGCTCAAGCCCAGGAAGGCAGAACATAGGATTTCCTTTGGGAGAGGGGTATTACACCCTCTCCCTTTGGAAATAGGTGTTACAGGCTTTCGAGAGGTAGCCTCCCCAAGCCACTGGAAATGCTTTGAAGGGCACATTTGGTGCCCTTCTTGCATAATCCAGTCTACACCAGTTCAGGGACCCACAGTCCCTGCTTCGGCACAAAACTGGACAAAGGAAAGGGGAGTGACTACTCCCCTGTCCATCACCACCCATGGGGTGGTGCTCAGAGCTCCTCCAGAGGGTCCCTGGGTTTTGCCATCTTGGATTCAAAGTTGGAAGGGGACTCTGGGAGCATTTGAGTGGCCAGTGCCAGCAGGTGACGTCAGAGCACTCCCATGATAGGTGCTGGCCTGTTTAGGTGACCAATCCCTCTTTCAGGGATATTTAGGGTCTCTCATTTGGGTGGATTCTTCAGATTCGGATCGTAAGACTCCAGCAGGAACCCTCTGGATCCTTTACTTCATCTTGTCACCAAAGAAACTGCATCTGGACCCTCCAGGAACTCTACAAACTGCAACAAAGAAGCAACATTGTATCTTCAGCTCCTGCCAGCAACTGCAACTGTTTCCCCATTGTACATCCTCAGAGGACAGCCAGTCTTCAGCCTGCACCAGAAGAGTGAAGGAATCTCCCTTGAAGTTAAGGAGTCACTCCCCTGCTTCAGCAGGCACCTCTCTGCATCGACGACTGGTGGCATGGGTCCTCTCTCCTGACGAGTTGCGTGGATCCTGCATCACGGGTGGTAGACTGAAGTGGTCCTGACAGTCCTGATGTCCTACTGTCCAACTTTGGTGCAGGTAAGCGCTTACCTCCCCAAGCAAGACAGTACCCCCATGCACTGCATATTTTGCAGTTACCAAGGCTTGTTGGCATCCTTCTATGGAGTTCTTCATGCACTGTGCAGCTCCAGCCCCCGGCACTCTATCCTGCTATGCAAATCTTCCTGAATGGTTCTCCAGCGGCGTGGGAATCTTTGTCGTAGTGCTACATGGGCCTCCCTTTGCACCTTCTTTGTCCCTGCGCTGTGGGACACCTGTGCATGCTTCCTGGTCTTCTGTGTGCTTTCTGAGTTGGTGAGAGCCCCCTATGACTGCCCCTCCTGAGTGGAATCCATCACGTCCCTCCTGGTCCCACTAAATGGGAGCTTTTTGTGTGCCAAGGCTTGTTCGCGGAATCCAGCGACACAAACCAGGCTTCAATCTTCCATTTGGCATGGGACATCATCTGCACCAACCAGGAACCTGCATCTGTCTTCTTGGGCGCAGTACTGACTGTTGTTCTTCAATGGTGGTTCTTCTTTTGCATTTTCATCTGGGTTAGCAGGGGCTCCGTTCCCCTCGACTCTTCTGTGCTTTTTGGACTTGGTTCCCTTCTTCCACAGGTCTTTAGGTCCAGGAATCCACTGTTGGTGTCTCGCAGTCTCTTCTGGTTCCTGCATAATCTTCTTGCTTGTGTTTCTGTGTGTTCTAGGAAAGTTCCTGTACTTTACTCCTACTTGCCTGGGCTCTGGGGTGGGTTCTAGTACTTACCTTTGTTGTTTTCTAGTACTCCTAGCAACCCTCTACACACTACACTTGCCTTGTTGGGAAACCGACATTCACACTCCACTTTCTTAGTATATGGTTTGTGTTTCCCTTAGCCCCATTTCTAAATTTTGTGATTTTCACTATTTTCACTGTTTTCTAACTGGTTTTACACCTGATTTTGCATACTAGTGTATATAGTTTGTGTATTACTTACCTCCTAAGGGGGTATAGTCTCTATGGTATTTTTGGCTTTTATGTCACCAAAATAAGGTACCTTTATTTATGTAACTCTGAGTATTTTTTTCATGTGTATGAGTACTGTGTGACTACAGTGGTAATGCATGAGCTTTGCATGTCCCATAGATAAGCCTTGGCTGCTCAGCTATAGTTACCCCTAGAAAGCCTGGCTTCTAGACACTGCCTACATTTCACTAGTAAGGGCTAACTGGACCTGGTATAAGGTGTAAGTACCATAGGTATCCACTACAAACCAGACCACCCTCCTAAACCCTTGAAGTAGTTTGAAATTAGATTTGGGTGGTTAGGGGGTAACTGGAGAGGAGATTTTTGTGTTAATGCTCGAGCATAGAGATGTGGCGGGGTATCTTATGAGACCTTGAAACTATAATGTTGTAGGCCACTTTGTTTATTAAAATGTATTTTTCTGAAATGGTTTGAGATTTTTCCTGTGCGCTGCATAGATACTTAACGCAGTGCCACTAAATTAAGCCTCACTACCAGAGGGTTAAGCACAAGTTAATTTAGTGACTTTTGTGGTTCATCCTGACAGGATTGTGGTTGTTGCTTTAGTAGGGGTTCACCCCCCTCAACCAATAGTCCAATTTCTTACAGGAAGTTTCAAGGAAACTATTCTAACATTCGTTCATCTACAATCAAGTGCTAAAAGGTTATTTTGACTTTATTTTTCTCCTCCTAGTTAAGACACTTCTAAAGATACACTTGACACCTCTCTCAAGTTCTATAAATTGCCGGATGGCACCATGGTTAGTAGGAGTAGTAGCCATTTTGTTTCGCAATTAAGAAGATGTCTCAACAGAATTTCAACAGAACGTCTCGGCGTCCAGCTGTTGACAGGAAAATGCTCAAGTAGACAACATTCTATCGAACTGAAAACTCACATAACTTCCCTCTTTGTGAGAACAGTGTCATCAAAAGGACATGGCTTTGGTGAAACATATGAAATCTCTATAATCGTAATAGTCCCTCTTCTGTTTGGATCTCTAAAACCTGTCTCACAGCTCAGTGAGAGGGAGCTTATTAATTTTGAAAAATGGCAGGAGAATGCGACGAGAAGCATTCACAGATTATTTTCATGACTATAAACCCTATATTTTTAGCCAGTGTCTTTTGACAAAGTGTAAGAAAGTGAACAGGTGTTCACGATAAGCAAGCGAGGGCCGGCAACTTCTTTGAAAGTATCAGAAGAAAAGTAAACCATTAAAAATGCTTGTAAAATAATAAACTGTAGATTGTGGCTACAGCAAACATGCACAAACACTCTAGTCTTTGATGACGAGAACGTGGGGCGGCTTCTCCAAAGCAGAAATTATTTTGTACACAGAAGGAGAAAGCAATGCACCTGCTGCAATGGAGAGCTTGTTTCTCACACAACAGAACATCAGGCAGGACACGGAAGAAACGCTGCTCAGTACTGTGTTTATGCCCCATTAAGAGCTGGATATATTTTGGTCAAGATTCACATGCTATAATTAATTGTTCAGCTTTTCATGATGTATCCTTTCTTCATGTGGTTTGAGACGTGAAATACGTCTTTGCTTTTACATGTTGAGCCTTTGCATTTGACAATGCTTGTTGATAGTGGCATGGGAACGCATTAGTTAAAAAGCGTACACTCACATGACTGTCAATCTTCAATCTTCAATTGGGTTTTCTATTCTAAGATGGACACGGATGCACACAAATATGTTGTGATGCATGAACACGTGCTTTGTGACATTTACTTCTGCATGCATCATGAAAAATGGTGGCCCTTTTAGGGTCGAGTGGGGGCAAGCGATCTGGCCCGTACTTAATCTCTCTGTCGACTTTTAACCACTCCCATCAGATTTGTTGGTTCGTGGGCTTGCCTTTTCGAATTCGCTTGATTTCATTAGTGAAAGACATGGATATGTCATGCCTTTCCCGGTGTTTATCCCTCCTATACAGCACTGGTAAACTACTGAGAACATAGGAGGCTCTGTGTTTTTCTAATGACTTCTGCACTATTTCTTTTATTTCCTATGCAGCACGATCTCCTTGGGCAGTAGTCTAGCACTTTGCATGACATCGACCCTGTTACATGGATAATTGTACTTTTGCTGGTTACATGCATAATTCTACTTTTGCCAGTTACATGGATAATTGCACTTTTGCCCATAGGTTTCACTGCAAGCTAACTTCTCTTTCCTTTTTTGTTGTGTCTCCTTCAAGCTCCTGGCGACCATCGGCTCCCATATGTGAAACTGTTTTACTTTTCATTATCAGTTTATGTGGCAAGAAAAGTCCGGTTAGGACTTTACAATGCTAATAGCTCTAACTCCAGCAATTGGGAGACCCACTGCATCACAAATGATTGTTTAATGTACTATTAAGACATGGTGAATGGTCTTGTTAGAAGTGCAAATTATAGTATGAAAAAAAGAAAAAAAAGAAAACAAAAGACCAGGGGAAGCAAGCGGTCTGGCAGCATTTTGCAGCTGCTGGGCCCTGAATGAATAAAGAAAGAAAAAATTAATTAAACAAGGCTAGTGGGATAGGGAGCAGATTAGGAAGTACCAGCAGGGAAGAGCATAAAGATAGTGCAGTGGCAGATGGGATTAAGTAAGTAAAGCAGAAAAGGGTAGGAGAGGAAGGGAACACACACCATTATTGAGTGCTGAATAGCAAAAAATAAAGAGCCCCCTGAAGTATGCTGTGGAATGATAGAACACATCTAGTGAGAACACTGTGAGACCGAAATGCTCCTGGCTGGGACCAAAACAATAAAATGGAGGAAAGGTGTAAAATCAAGAGAAGACACCTCATTCAGTTGATAACAAATTCAGCCTGTAATGAGACAGGGGCTGAGCCAAAGACCACTCTATGTACATCAGAAACAAAAGAGATGATCAGCAAACAGCTATGTCTGTCTGCGTTTGAGAACTAAAACAATCATGAGGTAAACATAAAAAAGGAGAATAGCATATCTTCTGACACGCTGATCCCCTCAGAGACCAGTGTACCACTCAAAGTGCCAAGTACATCACAAGCTCCTATGAAAGAACAGCAGAGTTATCAATCTATATTTGGTGCAAAGAGACTGGGGCTATTGTGAAACAACATCTGTGAACACACAACTTAAAATCTGAAAATGTTTTAATAAAAGAGAAAATAATTATCTTGAAATCACAGATTTGGTCAGTGGGAAAGAACCCCGGCAAACCACACCTGAGTAAGCAGTAGCAAAGCACAAATTCATAATATTTTACACATAGACGTCCAATGGAGATCAAGGCCCCCATTATGAACACAGCAGTAAACACCACACCGGTGGCGGTAACAACCACCAACAGTCGTGCGGTCTGGACCACCAAATTATGAACCACCTGAAAAACAGGCAGCCTGAAAACCACTCACTGCCAGCAGAGGAGTGCTGACAACGATGGCAGAGCCCACCCGCAGCCCGACGGAAAGGCCCTACCCGCCCATCAAATAATGAAGCACTAGACCGCAGTCAGTTCCAGGATGGGAAGCACCACCACACAGAGCCAGGCGGAAACGAACCAAATAAAAGGAAACACTCACCATAGGCACACACAACACGCCGAAGCAGAAATGGATAGAGAGTTGCAGATCATGTCAGCCCTGCTCCTTGCCATATACCCCCACGACCAAGACCACCGACGAAGACGACAACAGTAAGGACCTCAACCTACTAAACAAGAGAAGAAAGGGCACAGTTACACACCCACCCCGCAACGCACCCACAACCCCATACAACAGCACAAACCATACACCCCACAGCAAGAGGTACTTACCCGACACAAGGCAAATTCAACCTGCCCAAAGTACACACATGTGCCCAACACCCCCAAAGAAAGAAACGATGAACCACGGATCCTGAGTGTGCCATAAACAACAATGGCCACACATGATTTTTAATTCAGCTCAATGAGCAACTTAAGTGTAACATAAGGTCAATGGCCAGTCCAGAGTACGTAGTCCGATGGGCCAAATTGGCCCCAACTTCACTCCCACAAGTGAAAAGGTACTCCACCTCATAAGGGCAACAATGGGGCATCCAGGCACCTCAGGGAACAGGGACCGGGGGTGTTGGGGGTGGGGACTTACGTCTGGGGGGGGGCTTGGCTTTACGTTTGGGTGGTGGAGGGGGCTTGGGTCTGGCCTTTCAAGCTGGTGGAGCAGCCTTGGACTGGGGTGCGACAGATGTACCTGGGCCAGCACTGGTCTTTTGCTCACAGGGGAGATAGCACGGAAATGGGAAGGGAGGACATGGGAGGGCTGTGATGTGGGAGGAGTGGACAGGGCAAGGAGGTGGGCACGTTTAGGGACGAGACGGGGTGGGCCAGTGGGTTTGAATAGGTCAACACAGGATAGGAAGTGTTTTTTAGGGGCAATTGGGGTGCACCTGGAGGAAGGCGTGGGAGTGGAGGTAGAGGGAGTGATTGTGACAGGTGTAGGTGTGCGTGATGTGGTTGCAGGTTACTGGACAGTATGCTGAGGTGTGGTGGATGTGTGATGGGTGGGTGTTTTGGTGCGTTTGAGTGTCTTGGGAGGAGGGGGGTGGACACCGTGGGATAAGACAGGCTGGCAGTGTAAATGTATGTTGTCTGTGTGTCTGCAAGTTTGGTGAGTGTGCTGCATGTGTCAACTAAAGTCATTGTTGTGAGTGCAGGTGTGGTGTCTGGGGTGTATGAATGGATGTCTGATTTTGTGGTGACTGCAAGAATGGTGTCAGCAACTTTGAATGAGGGTGCAGTGCCTGTGCGTGTGCATGTAGAGGCGACAGACAGGGAGGCGGAAGATGCAGACACACTGGGGGAAGTGGATGTTGGTGTGTGTGCCTGTGTATTTTGGCTGTGTGTATGCCTGTGGTGGGAGATGTGGTGCTTGTGTTTTGAAGTGTGCTTCTTGTGTGTTGAGGTGTGTGCCTGCATGTCAGAATGTGTGTTTCGGACGGGTGAAGGGAGTGGGGTGCTGGAAGGGGTGGAGGCGGTTGGAGGGGGGACGGAATGACCAGGGACACTGGCTCTGTCAAAGAGGAGGCCAGAGCCTGAAAAGATCTCTGTAGGCCAGACACAGCACCGTGATTGCCATCCAGATAGGCATTGGTCTGCTGCACCTCTGATGCTAGCCCCTGGATGGCATTGACGATGGTTGTCTGACATACAGAGATGGTTCTCAGGATGTCTATAGCCTCCTCTGTGAGGGCGCAGGGCTAACTGTGGCAGGGGTGGAGGTGCCTGGGGTGAAGGAGACGCCCACCCTTCTGGGTGAGCGGGCACGGGCAACTCGGCCGGGAGCACATGGGAGGGGGGTGATGGGATGGGGGTAGCAGAAGATGACACAGAATGGTTGGGCCCATTAGGGTCCGCCACCGCCAGGGAGCTCCCATCAGAGGAGGTATCAGAGTCACTACTTCCAGTGGTGGTTGCCTCCCCCGAGGTACTCACCTCGCCCTCCAACCAACTGGTCTGTTTGGCGTCAGACGACTCTGCCTCCGTGGAACCGTGGGCCGCTGCATTCCCACTCGTCAGTGCCTCTGCTCCCTCGCCATATGATGCTGAAGTACACAGACAACACAAGAGAACAGGGATGGAGAGACAAAACAGGAGAGAAAATTGTAAATAGCTGAATGGAGGTACAGAAGAGGTTCACACATACGTCCACTCTGCAACTTTTAGACCATGCAGCACCTGCCGCTATACACATGGCTATGCCCCTGACTAGTGGCCACCACCCTGCTCTATAGCCATCCCCCACAGCACTGAAGGGCCTGAAGTACTGCAGACCTGAACCTTACAACCCTACACCCCACGGGGGCTATTATGTAAATGGACATCAGTCAGAGTCCCTGCCACTAGACAGCATACCTACCACCGCACACTCACATCCATCAAGGAGCCATACTATGGTTTCTGTAGTCACCCCCTGTGACTGCTGTGCAGCCTTCAAGCACCCATGCGTCGCATAAGGGGGGGCCAGGGCCCGACGGGCACCCCTTCCTTTTTGGGAGGACTTCCCCAGTTGGGCCTCGCAGACCTTCCTTGTCCAGCACCATAGGTCTTCCCACCGCTTCCAGCGATGGATGCTCCGCCGGTTGTAGACCCCCAAGGCCTGCACCTCCCTGGCGATGGCCTGACATAGTTCCCTCTTCTGATGGGCGCTGACCCATATGGGACACACAGAAAAAGGATCACAGAGGTCAGACAATGGCCATTACATACAGCTGGCTATACGTCCACTATGGGACGGACATTTATAACAGCATAACAGCACACACACACGCAGCATGTCAGGAACTCTGGATTATACAGTGCACACATGTTAACAGCCATCTACCTCCATTACACACATCCATGCCCCAATCTTACTACTCACCTGTACCTCTGGTCGTACGTAGAGATTGGCATACAGGGGCAGGACCCCGTCCACAAGCTTCTCCAATTCCTCAAAAGTGGCCCTTTTCCCTGCCACACATGCCATTTCCATGACCATAGGCAGGACACAACTTCACACTCAGTGGAGTACCTGCATGCATGAGATCTGGGAGTCAAGTTAAGTTAGGGTGGCGAGTTAGCGAACGCACAGCGGCGGTGTGCACCATTACCACCGGCGGTGATTGTGATACGCCAATAATCTCCATTGACAACCATGTTAACCAATGAATTGGCACACGGCGGTAAACAGCGCCTTATGCCATTACATCAACCGTTAGCGGTATGAGGTCACTTCCACTACAACATTTCTGTATTACAGGGGGCAGACATTTTGGCCTTATCTACGCAGTTGTTAAATCCTCATCTGCCCCATGCAGGCCCTATTGTCCCCAAGCACCCATAAGCATGAACAAATATACGTTTACTCACCTGAACAGTCCTGATGTATCATTGAGGACATGTTACTACAGTGTCACACCTACTGTGCATATGTGTCATTGACAATCATGCCAGCTGTGCTGAAATGGAAACATTGTGGGCAAATGTATGTGTGTTCCTCACATGTGTTCTATACTCCTCCTAGGTACAGACCCTTGTGGCGAGGGAGGGCCCCATCGGTGTACAGACCACTTGCAGACCATGGTGGAGCGTCACATCATTATCAATTACAGACTCACTTGTGCTACTATTCATGAACTTTGTGCATTACTGGATCCAGCACTGAGACCGGCTAATCAGAAACAGCATGCCATCCCCACTGAAGTGCAGGTGTGCACTGCACTCCATTTCCTGGCCACAGGGTAATTTCAAGTGGCAGTGGGCGTGGGTGCAGGTTTTTCACAGCCAATGTTTAGCATTATACTGTCCAGATTCCTGAATGCATTTGTACAACACCTACAGTCCAATGGAGGTTTCCCCAAAGTGGTGAACTCCCTGCCATCAAGTCGGGCTTCTATGCCTTTGCCAACATACCCCATGTGATAGGTGCCATCAATGGAATCCACATTGCTCTTATCACCCAAGAGTCAGTGAACAGGTGTACAGAAACAGGAAGAACTTTCACTCCATGAACATTCAATTTGTGTGTACTGCACACCAGTACATCTCACATGTGAATGCCATGTTTCCTGGATCAGTCCATGATTCCTTTGTGCTGAGGAACAGTAGTGTGCCACACAAGATGGAACAACTACAAGGGGACAGAGGATGGATCATAGGTAGGTGTGTCTGACACTTTTTGGCACATAGCAGACAGCCAGGTTGTCTGCCACTGAGGGTTGTCATTGGTAGTCCTGTTTTGCCCCCTTTCTCAGGTGATTCTGGCTACCCCAACATGCGTTGGCTCCTGACATCAGTCAGGAATGCTAGGACAGATGCAGAGAGGAATTTCAATGAGGCCCATGGGCGGACTAGGAGGGTGATAGAGTGCACAATAGGTCTCTTGAAGGCTAGATTCCATTGCCTCTATATCTCTGGCAGATCCCTGGCCTATGAGCCTGAAAAGGTGTGTAGAATAGTGGTGGCCTGCTGCATTCTGCACAACGTGGCTGTGAGAAATTCTATCCCCCTCTTGGAGGAGGAGGCTGCTGTATATCCAGACCAGCTTCCTGAGAGGGGGGATGGGAGTGATCGTGATGATGAGGAGGGGGAAGATGTACATTCCAGGAACTAACTGATACAACTCTTCTTCCAGTAACTATGTGGGACTATTCGGTTAGATTGCTGTCTGTGCAGCATACTGTCAGTGTGCCTTTTCATCTAGGGGGGTGTTAGGTCTATAGACATTGTCACTGTGACCAGGTTTGCATAGGACATGTAACATTATGGTAGAATTGTTTGACAAATCTGTTTTCACAACCACATGTTATGCGTGGGGTGCAATTCCTGCTACTCAGATAAGAATAAAGCATTTATAAGACAATTGCATCCATACTTCCATTTGTTTCGACATAATGACAGGGGACATTGTAATTGGTGAACTGGTGTTTTATTTGGTGCAGGGATTACATTGTGCAGTTTACAGTGATGGGAGTGGGCTGCTGGTGGTTGTATAATATGGGTACATGGTTGCAACAGTTTTTGGCGGTAGTAGTATGTCCATCTATCATTTCCAGTTTTTGCGGTTGTTTTTACACAGTGTGGACGTTGGTTCAGTGGCACACTTGGAGGACAGTTCTTGCCAGAGTCACTTCTTTGAGGGGGCCTTGGTCTTGGCTGGTGTTCCTGTCCCATATCTGGGCCTGAGGGACTGTTTGGGTGCCTGGTGTTGGCCTGTACGAGTTGAGATGCAGGTCTCCTGTGTGTCCTGAGATGGTGGCACAAGTCCAGTTGGTGCTGCTGATGTTGTTGCCCAGTCTGTATCTTGGCCTGTAGCTAGGGCTTCCTGGTCTGTGGGGGCCTCAGGCTGTGTTGGGGCAAGGTGCAGCAGCACACCTCCTATGGTGACCATGGTGGCATTGTGCAGTTTCCACTGCTCCATGGCCTTTTGGTGGTGTGCTACCTGCATCCTTTGACTCTGCTCCAGAGTGGAAACTATCTGGGCCAATATGTCCTGGATATGGTGGTATGCTCCCAGGACCTCAGTGATCACGTCCTGAGCTGCAGCATCCATCCTGTGGCCTCCCGTCTGAGCCAGAGATGCCCTCCCACTGGGCCTAGCCCCCTGTGCCTGTGTCCCCAGCACATGTCGGGCGGTACCACTTGTACTGAGGCCATCGTCTTCCTGCCTGTTGGTAGGGGGTGACAGTGGCCTTTGTCCATGTGTTCCACCAGTCTGTGGCCTGGATACACAGGTGTAGGGACGGTTGCCCTGGGCTGATGTTGTTTGCTGGGTGGTAGGGGTGTCAGTGGTGTCCTGGGTGGGGCTGCTGGATGGTGACAGTCCAGGACTGTGTGAGGGGCCAGGGTATTCGTCAATGTCCAGGGTTCACTCTCCAGTGTCCTGGGTGGTGCCTCTGTCCCCCTGTGGGGCACTGCCACTCCTTGTCTGTTAGGGTGGCATGGGTGGTGGTGCCTTTTGGGGGGAATGGACATATCTGTTACAATTGCATGATCGGATGGGGTGCACAGGTCTGGGCTGTTTTGTGCAGGTTTTTCCACTTTTGGGCCATGCAGGGTGCCTTTGTGAGATTGCCATTGCATTTCGCTTAGGATGTGAAAGTGCATTTTGGGTGGTGTAGTGCTTTTGTGATTCCTTGCAGGGGTAGGTGGCTGTGCACAGGGGAGGGATGTGGGCCTGTTAGTGGATTTGTGGGCATGCAGGGTGACTGGATGTTGTGAATGTGGGCTGGGTGGGGTAGTGGTCCTGGTGGCTGTTGGAGGGGGGGTTCATGCATTACAGGTGTGATGGATATGGGGTAATTGTAGACGACTTACCCAAGTCCATTCCTCCAGTGAGTCCAGTGAGTCCTTGAGGGTGCAGGATGACCAGTACCTTTTCCTCCCAGTCAGTGTAGATGGGTGGTGTTGGTGGAGGTCCTCCCCCAGTCTTCTGGACTTGTGCCAGGATGCCATGGACCTCACCTTCCCACGCAGGTCGTTCCATCTCTTGCGGATGTCGTCCCTCGTGCGTGGATGGTGTCCCACTGCATTGACCTTGTTCACTATTGTCTGCCATAGCTCCATCTTCCTGGCGATGGGTGTGTGCTGGACCTGTGCCCCGTATAATTGTGGCTCGACCTTCAGTATCTCATCCACCATGGTCCTTAGCTCCCTTTCTGTGAAGCATGGGTGTTTGGGGGGTGCCATGGTGTGTGTTGTGTGTGGTGTGTTGTGTGGATCTCGGTGAGGGTGCTCTTGTGTGGTTGGGTGTATGTATTGTGTATTGTGGTTTTCAGTGTCTGCCTCTGGAGTTCTTGGTATCAGTTGACCTAATGTCGTTGCAAAGGATTGTGGGGTATGTCTGTGAGTGTTTTATAGTGTTGTGGATGTGTCAGGTGTGTGGGTTTCAGACTTGCCAATGTGTGCATTTCTTACTGTTGGGTCCACTTGCTGGCCGTTGGGGTCTGTTCCTCCAACGGTCGTTCGGCTTGCACTGACCGCTGCAGTGATTTGTGCATCATTATTTGGAGGGCGGGGAGTTTGTGTACTCAGTGGTGGCGGGGTGGGAGGTCCTGCATTTCCGCCGACAAGGTCCTGGCGGTGACTGGTGGGTGGTATTTCTTTGAAGGATTCTGATTTTTGCATCTATATATGACAGGTTTCTGTTCACCGCCAGTGGCGGTCTTCTGTTCACCGTCACCATGGTGTTTCAATCCATGTTCATAATGACCTGCCCTGTCTCAAAGGGAGTACATAGATGCTGGAGTCTGAAATCACCAGAAAAGAAGAAGTTGTAACAAGAATCTAAACGCTTTCATCTGAGCAAGCTAATAAAGAGTTTTTATTATCTGAAATTGAGACGGGAAAGAGAGGATTGAAATGCCACAGACAGATAGTTCCCTTGAGCAAGAAAACATGGCAGTAGCAGTTACAGCTGTGCTAACACAATGGTTTGCATTATCAACTTATCCTTCTTCCACTGTTTACTAGTGCAACTGAAGACACAGCAGTGATTTTTATAATATTTCACTGCAGGACCAAAACTTTCAATAGAACCATAATCTGATTTGTAGTCTAGGTCACCATTATTAATCAGAATTTTCATGGAAAGGTACGGATGCTTCTGGCGAGACTGTTGATGGGAGCAATACAGATCAGGATTATAATGTAAGGTAAGTTGACCAACACATTTTCAGCAATCTTCATTCCTACAACTTCAAAAATACTTGTCAGCTAGGACAGCTTGGAATTTTTTGGTTTTTCATTACTTTTAGTAGTTCGTCCTAATTACTGCTATAGGTCGGTTGTTTATAATTTTTCACTGTAAATGTACAAATGCCGCTATACAGTAATGAGCTATTTAAATATATTTTTTATTTGATTTGGAATCATTCACATTGACTACTGCGTGTTTTAAGTTGATCCTGGGTAATGATGAAAAAGTTGTACATGGATTCGATATGTGAATTATTCCACTTCAAGATGGCGCACTGAACCACTATACGATGAGGAATGGCGCGGATACATGTAGACGAGATCGCGTCGTCCCCTTTCTATTTCTATTGTGTATAAGAGGGCGATGGATGAAAGTTGAGACTCGCGTTCGAATCGGTCCGGACATACTGCTGGTGTTTCTGGTTATCTTTTTGAGACGAAATACGGTAATTAACACGATTTTATTGTGATTTTGGGGCATGATATGTGGTACAAGTAAATACAGGGGTCATTTTTCTAATTTGATGGCTCGGCATGGAATTGTTCAATCGGGTGAAACTTTTAGAAAGTAATATATTGTTAGATGTGGTTTGCACCGCGTTTGGGTATTCTATGAACAATAATGAAAAGTTTAAAATCACACAGCTTAACATAAATATATAGTAAAGTTGAGGGACTTTTGTGAATAAGTTTTGAAACATATCACTCAGTTATGTGATTACAATTCGGTTTCATTCTAAAGTTACTCCATGTGAGAAATTTGAGGAACATTGGAAAATGGTTGTTTGATATCCCTCTTGGCTTTAGAACTTGGGTATATCGATCAAAGATTAATCTTCATGTACATATGACAACTCAGACAGGTCAGTTGATATGTTGGGTCTAACAATTGGCAGCTTTACAACCCTTCGGGTTTCTTCAGACAGATTCTAACCTCTGCTTATACATCTTTAATGATTTTATAGAACTACATGGATGAAGATTTTATATAAGGAGGTATTGATTAATTATTTCAAAAATCCAATTCTATGTCAGTCTGGAATTTGGCTATTCACATAATTGCCTGCTAACTTACAAAGACACTCTTTGGGTCTCTTTTGCTTGACTTATGGGCTTTTTCCTCTTTCTCCTTCTCTAATGGGAATCTTTTATTTGATTAACTGGGTCAGAGACTTTTGCTCAGTTTATTCAGTATGCACAGAGTGGTGCTGGTTAATGGTATGTGGCTTGCCCCTCTTTTTTTTCTCTCTCGCTTATATGATTCTTTGAGGTGACTATTCTAACACCTGAATTTGGTATATGGTGTACACATACTGAGAGGAGTGTATTTGTTATTTTTGTTTTTGATTATGTGTCCTGTAATAATATGCAAATTTATGTTACTGTTTAAACAGCCTTGATAAAGTTCATAACAGGACGAAACACGTGTCTGCTGTATTCCATATCTCACAAGCTGAAAGAATCTTTGGATGGACTCATCCTGGACCACATTATTTGATGTTGTGTTGGATTTGTTTCTTTTCATAATCAAATAGAATATTGGGTCCAGGTTCAAATTGTTGTAACATTGATTGGTTTCTGCATTGATGTAATGCATAAGTTGGCCAAAAATGGGATGTAGTTTTTAATATGTATGTTTGCATTCATTAAATACATTTTGTTTATGTTTAGTTCTCATAATTTGCTTGCCACATACAAACTACTGGGTAACATTTCTTGGATAATTGATGGGTTACAATTGGATTGACTATAGAATTTTTGTGAATCTATTACATTTGATTTATATTACATCTTATACTATTGGTGTGCTCCACATGATGTGTTTTTGTGTAAAAGCAAACAAGGACCATTCAACCATCAAACGCTTTCTCGAGGTTCAAGAAGGAAGACAGGGCATTGCTGCTAGACAGATGTGCGCAGAAGTGTGCGTCACATGCTGAGATTATTAAGGGTGGCACTGGCTGGCAGAAAACCAGACTGTTTTGGGAGAACCACGTTTCATCAGTGGATTAGGCCTTTTAGCCACTATCCAGGTCAGGCTTTTATTGTTTAGGTTCTAAAGAAATAGGTATCTGTATGAACCACAGTCATGGGCATCTTTTCCAGGCTTGCGTATGACAGTGATCACTGTTTTTCTAGTTGAGAGGGGTGCATCCTATGATCAATTGATTCTTGGTACAGATCCACCAGATATGAAGCAAAAACTGCATTAACAGCTTTATAAAATTCTGTAGTAAGGTCATCCGGGCCAGGGGATTTACGTCCAGCAAATCCGTCAATGGCAAGAGTTATTTATTGTGCATCTATCGGTTCTGGAAGGAGTGATCAGACCCCACCCCGCACTCTTCAATGCAGGCCTTTGTTATTTCTTCCAAATATTCATTCAAGCAGGGGAGGGGTACTAGCCTGCTCATGTACAGTTGTTTTAAGAATAGGCCTGGGACACTTGAAGGACAGCTGAACTCCTTCCTACCAATTTCCTAGTTATCCGTTTGATGGAATAAAGTGTATAATGTGGGTTGGCCTTTGTTAGTAGCCATAATTGAGTCCTGGTATGTCTCTCGCCCTCCCCAGATTTATGGACTCCCCCGTCTTTACTCATTTATTCACTTTCCCTCTCTGCTAATTTCCTTTAAGCCAACAGGGTGGTATTTATGTCTGCGAGTAACCCTGGGGCACCATCCCTGTCATATTATCTCTCTGCCTCATTCAGCTGTGTTCTTATCAAGCGAAGTACCCTTGTCTGTCTACTGATCGCGTACCCTCGAATATATGCCTTAAAGGCCTCCATTCTTTAGAAAATGTGTCCCAGGTTTCCCATAATAATGTAAAAAACTCAACTACAGTTGTTTATAGGTCAGTACGAAAAATAATATAATTGACTGCATTAGATGAAATCACCACATCAGTGGCTGTTGTGGTGTATCTGGGAGCTCCATCCCGAGCATCAGTGGGAAATGATCAGAAAGGATTCAGCGATAGTAGATAACAGTGAACCAGTGTGGCATCTCATTTGAGGGGAACCAATAATCTATGTGGGATTGATTATTATGAACAGAGGAGTAGTAGTAGTACACCCTGTTATTGCCCTTTTTTACCCTCTTTAAATCACTCTAACTGTCTATTGTATTGTGCAATTTAACACTCTTGCTGCTTGTGTATGGTCTACTCTCTGCTGTCTAGGGTGTGATGTTAAGTTAAGAACCCCTCCCCAAATTATATTTTGTGCCACTTGCTGCCTACATAGCACAAGCATGTCCTCAAAAAGCTCCAGAGAGTCAACATTAGGTGCATAAGTGTTCATATATGTAACAGGAGAGTCTTGCAAAGTACTGGCCAACATCAGAAATCTGCCCTCATGGTTTGTGTGTGAGTGCAGGAGCTTAAACCATAATGCTTTCTTGATGATAATAGCAACCCCTCTAGACTATGTACTACATGAGGTGAAGAATCAGGAGTGCCCCCTTGTACGTGCATGCAGAGTTTCAATATATGTTTTGGGATGCAGAGGTGGTCGTTTCAGAGTCCCACGGTTCAGACATTATTTCTGTGGGGCGTAGATTCAAGATCTTCATTTTTTGATGCAATCTTATCAGTTTCTCTCTATATACTGAAGTGATATTTTCACATCGGGCCACTATCTTCCACTTAGATGTTCACTTTGTCATGACAATCACCATGTTTGTCTAATTTGTCCTTCATAAGGTCCATTTGCACAGTCAAGCGGTTAATTCTGGTATTGATCACCCTCAAGATGGATATCATATTCACTATAATTGTCCTGATTTTGGCATCTGGCTGTTCATACACATCACCGGAATCTTGGGCTCTCTGTTGAGTCCTCAGTTCGGAACAGAAATTGGTCCCCTTTTTTTCTCAATGGTGAATTTGCCCTGCTTGGTGTCGGTCTTCCCCATAATGATGTCACTGTAGGAAATTATCAGGGCAGTGTGTCTGTCTAATCCTCTAACTCACCCAAAAGAACAGCCCAGGCTGCTTGTGAAATGCAGCTATGAGTTCCCCAGCACTTGAATAGATACAAATGACACCAATCAAGCTCATCCAAGGCTGCGGCAAACACTTAAATGCATTAGCGCAATAACAGAAGTAGATACATTAAGACCTCAGTTTAGGGTAACAGCATTCATATCTAAAGCACAGGTGCTCAGAGTGTGAATATTCATCAATTAGTCACAAAACGCACTGTGAAAGGTCTGCAGGGTTTTCATGCCATAAGCATTAAGTTGCATGCATCAGCTGCTGTTATCTCTAGGTCTCCAATGGCTCACACCCTGCAACCACCATCTTAGTCCTTGAGTGACCACTCACTTCGCCGTGTTTCCTTCACTCGGCCATTAATGGGGTCTGCCTTCCCATAGGCGGCTCAGTCTTCCACAAGCAGCTTACTTTGAGTTGTGGTCCAGGAAGGACCTTCGACTTGCCTTGAGTACAGTATTTCTGTAGGCCCACCCAGCCCAGTGTGGCTTCTGCAGTCTCCTCGTAGCTTTGTACAGCTTGGACTTGTAGAGCCTCCGCACCCAATCTTTCGGTTGTGTCATGAGCCCTAAGTTCCCCCTACTCCATCCCTTCACAAAGGGGCACATGACATCAGTATTGAGCAACTGATGTAAGGAGTTATATTGTCGGGAAAGGAGAGCACCTGCTGCCTTACTAGATGGCGACTGGCCACGCCCTCCCCAAGACAAAATCGAGAGCTATCCTATTCTGAAAAATTACAATACTTTGTGCTTCCAATTGGTCAGAATTTGCGACCTTCTCCAATACTTTAGCTGATTGTTGGATTTTATAGATAAATGGCCTTACATGTTAGTTAGAATAACAGAATGACAAAGAATTGGGCAGTCTCTGGCATTTCTCTGGCAGTCTCTTATAGAGAAGGTGATGTTGGGCTGGAGTGTGTCTCATAGCAGGTACAATATAAGCATGATAACAGGATCTGAACCAGGACTTTAGGGGCCAGATGTAGCAAAAAAATATTTTGCGACTTGCAAATTGCGAGTCATAGCGACTCGCAATTTGCAACTCGCAAAATATTATGCAGAAAGGTGTCTCAGACACCTTCTGCGACTCGCTATGGGGCCACAAAGACCCACCTCATGAATCTTAATGAGGTGGGTTGCAAATTGCGACCCCATAGCGAGTCCCTGCATTCACAGGGATGGTGGCCTGCTGGAGACAGCAGACCTCCATGTCTGTGACTGCTTTTTTTAATAAAGCAGTTTTTTTAAAAAATTTTATTGCACCCCGTTTTTCTTAAAGGAAAACGAGTTGCAGTTCAAAAAAATAATGAAACCATTTGGTTTCATTTTTTCAGAGAAGGCAGTGGTCCATTGGACCACTGCCTCCTATGAAAAAATATTTTCAGCGACATTCTCAAAGGGGAAGGGGTCCCATGGGGACCCCTTCCCGTTTGCGAATGCGTTACCACCCACTTCAAGTGGATGGTAACTGCGAGTTGGTTTGCGGCCGCTTTCGCAGTCTCAAAGCAACTCAGCATCGTGATGCGGTCGCAAATAGGAAGGGAACACCCCTTCCTATTTGCGAGTTGGAATCACATTTTGCGAGTCGGTACCGACTCGCAAAATGTGACTCTGCATCGCGTAAGGCCTTTTGCACGTCGCAAACTGCGTTTTTCACAGTTTGCGATGTGCAAAAGGCTTCCTACATCTGGCCCTTAGTAACTATGCATTGGCACAAATAAAAAATTCTGCCTGCAATGCTCCAGGAAATGCAGATAGGTATTTTCATGACAGAGAGATCATCAGTTTCACAAGTAGAGTTAGTGCTGTTGATTTCTTCACATACACCACCTGGGCCTTCCAAGCACAGCCACCTAGTGAGTCATTCAGTAATGCTTGTAGCAGAGAGGACCGGCCAGATCCATTAAAGATTTAGGTAGCAGGGAGGATTTCCACTGCCGAAGCCTCAGTCCGTAGGCATTATTATAGGCTTTGTGCATCTGAGCAGCAGTGACAGTGTCACTTCTGAAAACTGGAGCAGGAACACAGCAAGCAGCTGAGGCAGTAGCAGTCTACACAGCAGTAGCAGAACCTTCTAGGTTGACCTGGAGAGATGCAGACACAGCTTGGCTGACAGGTCGAGAATCTCTCGATTCAGTTGTCCACATGCAGTGTGATACGTTAATCCAGGCAAGCACTCCTTTCCAAAAATAATCTGCACTCTGTCCCTTCTATATCTTCATGCAAGTTAAACATTCTTAAATTCTATTGTGAATTTCGGTTTTGAAAATCCAAAAGTAGTTTGTTCATAGGAAGAATGTTGGCTGTAACTGGGACTAATTGGTCCAACATAGTATTGTTGTCACTAGTTTTGTTTTTGTTATCAAAGACTTTTATTGACAAGCCAACTAAATCTTTGCAAATATTTTTAATTTCCACACTAAAGTCTTCACTGTTAGTCTGTACTGCTGAATCTTTTATAAAATTGTATTACACAATGGTTCCGCTGAGTCAGCAATTATGGACTTTATGGGCAGAGTAGATACCGCTTGTTAACATTTAGTTGCAAGGTCAGATATGTTTTTGCCTTCCATACTCATATTAATACTTGTAGCTAAATATCTAAGGTCACACCAGTCTGTGTCTAGTGGTACAACAGCTAAAATCACCTCTGGGAGGATGTCAGTCCAAAGCAACAACTCTGCTTTCCTTGACTGTAGCTTCAGTGATACACCAGTATGTTGAGCCAATCTAGAATCCTTGAAGAAATCTGTTAAGGAGGTGTGCTACAGGAGGAAAGAGCACCTCAAGGATGAAAGTATAAGCCAAGGTAAGCATTATTTTAGTAGAAGCAGTGCAAAAAATGCCTTTTGGTTGTCTAAATTAATTATTGTAGGGCGGGTGGAGGAGAGCTCTGCAGGTGGTACGCATCTTGGCTTGTAAGCCTGATATTTTATATGTATTAACGAGAAGGGACAATAAAATAATTTCAGAATATTTTATTATTTTTATCCGTGACTCTGGCCCCACACCCATTCCATTTACGATCACAGGTCCCATATTGTTTTCTGCACTTTAACTGCTGCTCCTGGGAGACATGGGAGACATTAGAGGAGTATGGCCTCTTTCTCCAGTACAAGCACTCCTCTCTAATAGACTATGGCCCAGATTTATGGGGATTTGTCACAGGGTAGCACAGCCAGTCACCTTGCTTCATTGCTGTGTGTCAAAGTGAAAGGACAGGAATGCACAGTATCTATGACAACAGTACATTCCTGTTCCTTTCCCCTGTGCTGCAGCCGTTTTGAGAGCCTAGCACCAACGCAGGCACCCTTACACCATGGTGCCCGTTCCTGCACAAAAACAATCCTGGGAGGCTGTTTACTCTTTCTATGGGTGCGGCAGAATGCAGCACCCATAGAAAGAGGAAAAACAAGGTAAAATAAAAATATTTCTCCACGTTGTGCCTCCCCTAGGGAGGCGTAATGATTTGATGCATCCCCAGGTTTATATGGCCTTGCAAATCAGGGAATGCATTAAAATCCATGGGTGTTATGTGGGAACACCCACTGCAATGCCCATGGAATGCCTCCCTAATGCAGAGTAGATTGGCTTGGCCTTCCTTACTCTAAATCTATGCATCCACTCAAAGCCACAAAAAGTGGCTATGCGTGGTCTCATAGACATGATTGAAAGGTTTGCGCTGCTCTGCATGACAAAAAGTGAAGCATCCGCTGCACGGAGTCTGATTGTCCCGCTTCACACCGCGACCCTGGTCTTCACTGAGCTGCTGCTCGCACCGCAACCTGTGGGCCCCACACTCTGGCATTGCCTGCTCACACCGCAGCCTGGGACTCCCCACTGACGACGCTCCTGCTGACACTGGCACCACTGCCTGGACACCGCTCGTGAGGAGCATGAAGCACCGTACCATTCCGCACCTCAGCCCCGGTCCTCCGATACCAGCACCATTGACTCGAGTGTAGTCACCAGGCATCCCTGCCCTACACCGTGCCCTGTGAACACCGCTCATGAGGGTCACAAAGCACCGTCCCTTCCCTGACCGCTGGCTTAGGCCTAGCAATGACAGCGCTTCCGCAATGACGACGTGGCCTATGGACACCGCTCGTGAGGGTCATGAAGCACTGTCCCTTCCCTCACCACTGGCTTGGGCCTACCAACAACAACACTTCCACAACAACAACGACTCTGCCTGCACCATGACCTGTGGATACCGCACGTTGCACCGCCCTGCTTCACACTGCAGCCCTGGTCTCACTAACGCTGCTGGACACTGTCACGAAGCCACTGCCTGCACTGTGACCTGTGGGCACCGCACGTTGCATCATCCCGCTTCGCACCGCAGCCCCGACGCCATCCACGCCAACGCTCCTGACTTCATCAGCCCGGAGTTCGATGTGTAATGTGTGTGACTTCAAGGGCCCGACGACTCCTACACAGACTCTGGAACAGACACCGCAACGTCAGCAATGCTGCTCTCCAGAGCTCACCACAAGGATCATGATGCCCTACAAATCCAAGGTACTGTTTGTGGATCTTCTCGACAGCGTAGCTGGCCCGCGATGCAGCGGCCAGGCTGAATTGTTGGCTTTGTTGCTCACGATGCCGTGATAGCCCCAGGTGGACCTATGGATTTCAAGGAACTGTATTTTTGAGTAAATCTTGCAGAATTCAAATTTGTACAAATGTATGTTGGATTTTTATCGTATTTGGTCTTGTTTTAAATAGATAAATATTGGCCATTTTTCTAAAACTGGTGTGGGGTCCTTTTATAGTGTTTTCAATGTGTGTTATGTGCAAATGCTTTACAAATTGCTTCTGAGATAAGCCTGACTGCTCGTGCCAAGCTACCAAGGGAGTGAGCAGGGGTTATCTGAGCAGGTATCTCCCTTATCCTGACTAGAGTGAGGGTCTCTACTTGGACAGGGTGCAAGCCGACTGCCAGCTAGAGACCCCATTTCTTACAGCCATCCTTATAGCTTGGGTGGGGGGTGGAAGAGTCTTAATTGTCACACTTGTAGGATGTGATGGTTAGAAGTTGTGTTGGTTTTGTCATTGGTGGCGCTGGCAGCGGTAATGGGTTATTGAAGCTGCATTGGCCTCCAGACCAGGGCTCTGGCACTTATTTTATTTTTTAATTAAGCATTGGACTATTACGACTTTATTTGGCTGGATTGATTTTTTTAAGGGCTCCTCAAACTTTTTGTGGAAAATTTACACATCAATGATTCTTGTAATCCAGCCAGCAGTACACATTGCTCGTGTCCGAAGCCTCCATACTCTTCCAATTACAAAGCGCTTTAACCAACTAGCAGTAGCAGCGTTTCCTGTGGACAAAATGCATTCTTCTAAATGTTCCTAAAAGTAACTTACTGTCCCTATTTTCTGCCCGCTTTTGGTCCGTTTGTAGCTGTCCAACCATCCCATAGCAGTTATTCATTTCCCCCGACTGAGTAAACAAGAGAATTCCAGACCCCATGCAGAAAAAATACCAAAAAATGATTCTGAGCAGGCAGCGAATAAAACAAACGCAGCCGATGCAGGGTGGATGTCGTTATCGCTTGAGCCCCAGTGCAACTGCACCGACTGCAGCCATGCTTGGCCCCTGCATAGGTCAATAGAAGTTTGTTAAAACCTGCAATAACAAGCGGATTCTACTAAAATAACTAAAATAACTTAGTTTTTGTTCCTCAACTGGGATCAGTGTCTTGCACAAAAAATGGTGACACCAACAACAAGAAGGACAGTGTACCGTCCCAAGAGCGTTTGTCAGGTGATGCAAAGGGAAAACATGATGTTGCACGTAGGAGTGTGCTGCACAGCTGATGCGATAGACAAAGGGGACGCCCGTGATTTAGGACATGATGGTGTAGAGTGCTAGAGAGAGAAAAGACCAAACTCACTGGGCTAAGGTGAGACAGTTAGACTGTTTAAGGATAAGTAGCTCCCAGCTATATCTGGGTTGTAAAACTGCTTCAAATAGCCTATGGACAGATATAGCATTGGAGGCAGTAAATATGGAAAATTGTATTCGTACGCTCAGCAAGGTATCTTCAAAACCTGTTAACTTGATGGGCAGCCATGGAGATAGTCTAAAGGCCTGGTTTAGCGTCTGTCAAATTGGTTACTCCAATACAAACGTCACGGATTGCCAGTCCACCTTTTCACACGTTCCCTAGAAGATAATGTACTTGTAATAAGGGGGATTGGATATCCATCAGTTTTGTGCCGGAGTAAATCATCCGCCAAAGTCTAAATAAGGCCCTACGTGTTCTAGTGAAAGGGCAAAGTGTTGTTGCAGACTAACTGCATTAATCCGCTGTCAATCCAAACTGTGAGAACCGAAGTACAACTAAAGTAAAATCCACGTAAAACACTAACATTATTTCACTGTGCACTGAGGTATTGATATCAATGACAAAGGTGAATAGTTGTGTTCCTTTAGATTTTTTGGTTCAGGGAACCCTGAATACAATAACGGGTCTGAAAAAGATGTTTGTCTTGACTGGTTCGCCTGTTAATGAATTGAAGCGCTGCATACTTGCTGTACAGAGTTGAGATCCACGTTTTTGGAATAGTTTAGACCCATAACCATGGTTAACGCATAAGTTAGAATGACTCTGCACTCTATTGTGACTGGTGTAGCGAAGGAATCCACTTAAGAGAACAATAGGTGTGCACGAGTGCACACATGTTCATTTTCTCTCTCTCATACGTGTCAAATAGAATGAGCATAAACACCACTGTCCCTAAGGCTGCCTGTTACACTGGTATGACTGCAAAGGTCGTGTGCATATGAGTCTCCCCTCTCACTGCAAGAAATAATCACAGTATAAAGGGTATTCAGCTGAGATTCAGTGTATGGGCGAGAGTGCAAAGAAGTTATGTTTTTTTTTTTTCTCGAAGTCTATGCCACATTTAACATCTGTGGAAATCATTGCTTCTTCCCAAAGATGTGATGCTATATGGTCTCCCCACATTTGCCTGAAAATGTTGAGTTTCCTGACAAAGTATGTGACAGGGTGTAAAGTTACAGAGAAAAAAATCGGCATATGTTAGATATTGCATAGAAAGTTCTGCAAAGTGAACTTCCTACAAAACGTCTGCACACTTTTATCTTTGTACAGAGAAGTTCTATAAAAAAGGTAAACTGCATTCAATTTCCAGCCTAACTGATTTTGATTAGTGTGAAAATGATTTTGCAATGCGGTAAATTGATCTCATAATTCACAGAAAATCTTCAACTGGTCGAAGCCTCACGTAAATCGGCAAACTATGCAAAGGTACACATGGTGAAAATCCTGCACGTCAAACGACTTTGATGGTATGAAAATAATATGCACAAACTCTATGTCAGAGATCGAGTATCTTTTCAGTGCTGTGTTGTTTGCCCGTTTATATGTCTGTTCCTTTAAGTTATTATAGTTCCATACTAATCAAACTCTTCATGGTGTTTTGTTATTTGAAAAGCTCCACAAATAGAAAAGTTTCCATCACATGGAGTTATCGAACAGTAGACTGAAGAAAGCCTAATCATTACAATCTTGGGTTTACTTTTTCCTAACACTAATAATTCCCACTTTAGAATTTCTTGTGGATCTTATGTGGGCTACCTTTTTGATGCGCTATGTGTGGTTCTGATTTGAGTATTCCTAGGGAAATACAGATGGGCTGTCCTCATTCACCCAATTTTCCTTAAGTGGTTCTGGCGGCTCTCCCCACAATATTTAACTGTTATATTTATTTAATGAATTCAATTTAACAGCAGCTTTTATGATGAGTGACTTTAATGGCTTGATTGTTTGTCCTTCGCTTGTTGACGAGGGGACATTGTCCATGACAGAGTATGAATTGATTTTGAATTTCAGAACCACACGTTTGCTCCATAACACAGGCCTGAATTTCCTCACTCTTATCCACAGTTCATGGAGCTACAAATGTAGCTTATCACTCAATGATATTGTTTTGATGAATTTTCTCCTGACTAAAAACATTATTTATGTTGTTAACTTGGGAAGAAACTTCTCTTTTCTAGATAACACTTTGGAAAGGAAGGGCATTTCTAGGGCCAAGGAATAGGTATGCAATATGCCTCAATGGATACACTAATTGAGCATATATTGTTTTGTAACACCTTAATTAGACATAGAGATAAGTATATAGTCCAAACGTCAGGGAATGCCAAGAGGTGGCACTGTTTTATTTCAAAGTAGTAGGCTCACAGAGAGCCTACACGAATTGCTCTGTTTTAAGAGCATATTTTAGTAAGCGATTGTAATAAAGTGTTGTCTGATCTTTCAATTAATCGTATGTAAACTCCTAAAGCCAACTAATACTTGTAACTAATGTTTAAATATATTTCATACTGCTAAATATCCAAATGTTTCATCTTATATGCTGGGCAATTTTGTTACTCTAGTGCTCCAATTAATTCCCCTTCTCCCTGAAGGTTTTTGGCGGACAGGTATGACTTGGTACCTGGAAGTTTTGGCTTCTGATTACTCGATTATATTGTGTATTTTGTGGATTCACTCCCTTGACTGAGCGATCTAGACATCTTTGCAGGACCTGTCAATCTTGGGCTGTGGTCCTACCAGTATCCGTTTATGGATGTATGCGCCTCTAGGTTGTAAGGATCTGGCAGTAAGCACTTCACTATTACAACACTTTTATGCATGTATTTTACTCTTGATTTGATTAATGTGCCTCATATTTTAATGGTGTTCATTTTTTGCCGTTTAGTATGATGCTTGACACCCTTTCTGAGGCTCTTCTTCACTGTGGCCCTGCGCATGTCAGGCAAGAAAGAATGAAAATAACTTTCGCCACAGAGACAAATGTTCAATCAGAAATGTCAAACTGTCTGAAGCTTGCAGGAAATGATCAGCTAAGTCTGGCCTTTAGTAATATTATAAGCGTGGACAATGTCAAACAAGCCATTCAAGACTCCCCCTCTGAGAAAGCCCCTGGCCCAGACAGAATTCCTGCCGATTTATATAAAGCACTCCCAGATTTCTGGGGACCACTGCTTACCAATGTCCTGAGATCGGCTGTGGCAGGCCCTTTAGTAGATTCTTGGAAAGAGGCGATCATCGTCCCGATTTTTAAGAAGGGAGATAGGGCAGACCCTTTGTGCTATCGCCCAATCTCTTTATTGGATAGTTCAGTCAAAATTTTAGGTCGAGTGATCCTAAATAAGCTAGAAGAATGGGCGACTGAATCTCACTCCCTCTCAGAAATACAATTTGGCTTTCGGCCAGGTGTGGGCACAGTAGAACAAACTCTTAACTTGACCCTCATAGTCCAGAAATATACCAAAGTCAAAAAGGGCTGTATACATCTAGCATTCATGGATCTGTCCTGTGCCTTTGATACAGTTAACAGGGAGAAATTGTGGATGGTAATGCTGGATATGGGCGTGGATAAAGATATAGTCATCTTACTTAGTAAACTTCACGCCTGTACAGAGGCTCGGGTCCGCTATTCCCGGGAGGGAGGTATGACAGAGAAATTTCCCTCACTAAAGGGGGTTAGACAGGGTTGTGTCCTTGCCCCTTTCCTTTTTCTCTTGTATATAAACGGGTTAGAGAAATTTCTTTGTGAATCAGGGAAGGATTCCCCAGTCATCAATAATTCTCCAATCCCTGTATCTTGTATGCAGATGATGCTGTACTCATTTCAAGGACAGCAAATGGCCTCCAGATTTTATTAAATCCCTTTTAACACTTTTATGGGGAACCTCGGTCTTAAAATTAACAGAACTAAGTCATTTGTGATGAAGACAGGACCCAAATTAGCAAAAACGAAAAAAATTGTTTTAGATGGGCATGAGATACTCAAGGTCCTACGTTTTACGTATCTGGGGGTCCCCATTGATGTAGATTTTAATTGGAAATTTGTAGTTAATATACGTTCGATACAATTCCAAAAAGCCATTGAAGCAGTTTTTAGGTTTGCGAAAAGACTCCGACATAAACCTGTTAAGGAAATGATGACTGTTTTCTCCTCTAAGTGTCTTTCTATTGCGACATTTGGAGCCGGGGTTTGGGGGCATGCAGAATGTACAGGACTTCAGTCTATAGAATTATTTTTTTAAGAAGGTTATTAGCAATCCCCCAATCTACACCAGTAATGTTCTGTCATAAAGAAGTAGGTTTGAGATACATATCTAGCAATATAAAACTTCAACCTGTAATATTGTGGGTAAAAATCTGGACTAAGCCAGAAGCGTTTTTATGTAGAAAGGTGATACAGGATTGTCTCCTCTTGTCACGATTTCTGGATATACCCTGGCTTAGATATGTTTATCTCTCTCTCCTATCATTAGGATTAGGAGAATTTTTTCTTAAACCAGATACTTTAACAAGACAGGACATTAAGAAGGTTAAAGACATATTCTGGCAGAAAAACCAGGCTATGGAGCCAGCCTATGGTGTAAGGAGATTATGGACGAGGCATGAGACACAACAACTTCAACCAATGCTGTATCTGACTATTATCAATCATGAGCGACAAAGGTTTTTACTCACGAGGCTACGTTTAAATATCCTACACTACCTGGCAGCATTTCCAGTATGTGGAACCTGGTTCAAGAACCTCCCTCCCTGTCGCTGTGATGGAAAGACATCTCAGAGTACATTACATTTTATGCTTTTTTGCACTTTATATGCTGTTCCGAGAAAAAGGTTTTTACGTCCGTTATTTTTGTCTAACAGTTTTAGAATTAGCCAGCTTGCTTATTCCCACTTACATAATCTGGGAAATATGGACATAATTCAGGCTGTTTTAAATTTCATATATGCTGCTCATGGTATTCGAAAAATGTATTAATAACGTTTTTTAGTAATTTTTATGATTGAGAAATTTATATGTTTTATTTATTTGATGTCTTTTATGGTCTTTTTGTACCGAATAAAGTAATGAATGAACTGGTCTAGTGGACTTTTTTTCTCCAGGTGTTTCAGGAGGTAAACGGTGACGATTAAATCATTTACTTCAGTCTACATTCAGTTCCAATCACATGCTTTCAAATGCAATTAGTGACAAAAAACAATGAGTTTTTCCTTATCTATAGATTTAGCATTTCTGTTCCCATTGCCCCTAAGTGCGACATTTGTAGGGCTTATGTCTAATACTTTGTAGTAAAGCATTTCTTAGTTATGATTTTAATATGTCAAGTGGGTCTTTTCACCAAGCATAAAGGGGTGAAAAAATCAGGCATCAAAACTCAAACAACAATTCAAAATGACAGTACGACCCATTTGGCCATGCAAGAAAAAAGACAATCTGAAATGAAGTTAAGGGTTTTATTACAGATTCGGGCTCAGATTCATATAAATAATTCTCAAAGCAAAACAATACAGAATCACCATGGGTTGACCAGGGTGACGAAAAAGGTTAAAAGTACTAACATCAAAAGGACCAAGCACTCGACAACAGCAATACAAAACATTGTGAGCACTTAGGTTTTACTAATAAATATTTTATGCATTCTGTATCTTAAAATGCATAGAAAATGACTTAATATACAAAATAACATGTAACTCAGAAATGTGCCCAGTTAAATGGTTGCCACATAATATGAAAATGCTTTATTAAAAATGTATTCATGTTTATTTGGAGTTTATATTAATAATAAAACACAGTAATAGGCTTTACTTATGATTAAATGCTAGGTATTTTCTTAAATCAACTGTAGGCCTCAAGCTAACAAGGGCTAAGCCTTAATATTGCACTGCAGTTTATAAGAAAAATGCAATGTCAGAGTAAAATGTGATCCCATGCCTTGCTGAATAAAAGTGTAGTGTTCTAACTAAAGGGTTGACCGAATCATTAAGAGTAGCAAAATGTTTTTCCTGTTTTCACAAGAGTTGTTTGCTAGAAAATGTGTGTGTAGAAACATGAATGTTCTAAATTGTTACAGATATTAACTTGAGATTTGTGAGAAAGTAATGTTCCCAGGAATTAACAATGGATATTCTGACGGAAGGAATGGAAGGATACTAAAATTGATACTTGACAAGTCAAACAACGTGCAATAAAGGAGAAGAGCCAATCATCAACATGTGAAAGTCTGTTTAGTTATATCTCTGATTTGAAATATTAATTTTATTCTCTGACCAATGACAGTGTGGGACAACTTTAACTGCACTGCACTAAAAACCTGTGGCTTTTTGAGCTCATCTGTCTTGGGTCATACTTCGATATTGCTTCAACGTTTTTTTTGTGCTCCATGCTTACATGCTTGATGCTCACTTTTGCACTCGATGCTTAGAGCTCGTTGTGCCTTTTGCTGCCTATCTTAGATACTTCTTTCATATGGTTTGGAGAACTTAGAGTCCCTGATTCTGAACAATTACCCGTTTCATGTCCTGATGCTGATGCTGCCCGAACTGCCGCCCGCCTGACGAAGACCAATCACCGCTTGCTGATCTATATAAGGAGAGGTACCCTAATCTGTAAATGTCTTTGCTATTGATTTGTCTTTTGTTTCTAGGTACCAACTGCTGCTTTTGATAGAGCCATAGTTAGATGCTTTCCAAATTTATGTTGACAAAATCCTTTGCATGAAGACCAAACATGCTGATGCTAATCTGATCAATGAAATTGCTATTTGATGTTACGCAATTGCTGAAAATCGAATGTATGTTATTTCTATTGCACAACTTCTCTTATTGTTGATTTGTTGTCTGGCTTTAGAATGCCTGATTGTATACGACTTAATTAAGTTGAGATTCTTAGGAGATTTTGTCAACCAATGTTATTCTTGTACTTACATCATGTGGTTTTGAGACTAATTTACGTGATACTTGCATTGTTAATCTAGGGAAATACATTTCCTAACACTAATGGTGTCTTTATTCGTGACCAAATGGGTCAAGGTATGTGAAATTTACTGACTCTAAAGAATTTTATTGATTGTTTTTGATAATTTATATGATATGTTCAGACTTACAGGTGTGAACATCTTAAACAAGTCCAAAGGTCCATCGACCACTTAAACATGTCCCCTTATCAATTTATGGCAATAAACCAATAAGGTCAGACGTACCAACAACATCAATAGAATTATTTGATGCATTGAAAACGAGCGCTGTTCAGTTCTTTTCAGCATGAAGGTAATTCAACAGTCATCTAAGTTTAGCTGGCTAGGGCAAAGAAAATCCCTGCAGATTAGCAAGCCACAAGTCAACATGTGCTGGGCTAAACACATTAGGACAAAGTATAAAAGGAAAAGGACAAAATGAATTTGGAAAAATGACATCTGGGAAAAAAATTGACTAGCTAAGGTTGGCAAAAAGTAAGTAAAAAAGGGAAGGAGTCAGCATTTTAGAAGCTTGGTCAAGAGTCTTCTCCTTGGGTCAGGGGAACATTTCTGTGTCTCAGCAAAGTATTGAAAAGAAGTGTAAGGTCAGAGAGGTCTGTACCTCTCAGAGTCCGAGGGGATCCAGAAAAGAAGAAAATGCCAGGGCAAAAGTGGCAAGCAGAAAGCTGCTTATCCAATTGGGGAACGGCATATTAAAGTTCAAAGTGACTGATGGCTCGTCCATCAGCTGCATGACATCAATCAGAAGACTCCACTGCCCAATCAAAGTACATCGCACAACATGGGACATATTTCCTAGCTCATAATGAGAAACGCATCAGTCTTAGCTCATCTGTACGGGTTAAAACAATTGTATGTGGTCCGTTTCCAAAGTTCCTCAATATACTGTGTTCAAAGTCATTTTGTCAGGCTAACTATGGGTAAACAATAGGATATCTTATTTCCAAGCTAGCAATTCATTGAAACGGAACCTAAAAGAAATGTCACATTCGCAAGAATGACTAAACATTTTTCTACTTGTTTTATGAAACCGGGTCTAGCAGGCCTCACATAGGCTAACTAAAGTGAATTAAAATGGCACATTCATTTATATCAAACAAAACCCATCTAACTATCAAATTATGAATTCACCATTACTAAGCTTTGTCAGTATTCATGTAACAGTAGTTTGAAAACAAAATAACTCAGTTAATACATTCATTAAGTATAATGCAGAACTACAATTTCAACATTTGCCATTTATTTTTTAGATATTCATTATCATTTTAGTGCAGACTATTAATTAACATGATAAAGAAACACACACAATCAAAATGAATGATCATACTTAAAGTTTTAGGGATGTGCTTTTCACTTAAAATTACTATTCTACAGTGAAAGCACTTTGACTTGAATATAGGTTTCAGTTTGTTAGCATAACAAATACAAGATATCAAGGAATATCAGGCATAGATGATTACTGTGACATCAAAGTAGCAATAACATTCCTGCTACATCAATCACCCCTCTGATGGCGAATCAAGACATCACATCACATTACAATCTCTCATATCAATGAGGTTGATCAAAATCTTTGAGGTTATTCCAAGAAAGATCTTCTGGACTCCTCTAATTGCTCAATGCCCCTGTAATAGATACTTCGTCTAGTCTCAAGCTCAATTTCTTACTTTCCTTTTCCTCCCTTTGTCCTCAACTCTTTCAGCTTCTTGCATACCTATTGGTAAAGACCATAGGCAACTAAGTCATATAAAGGTATTATCAATATAGGTCTCAGGATACTGATAACAGTCCCTCTTCCTAGATTTCCAAACCACTTTTCTACTGCTGAAAAACAATTCCCTATTGATTCCCAGCTACCTGTTGTCTCTAACTCCTTCAAATTCAAATCCTTTTTCAGGTTTGTCCTATTCGCAGTGTACTTTCTCAGCTCCTTACTATTGTCAGATATGGAGGTACAACATTGTTGAACCTGCAACATCTTACAAACTCCGCCCTCTTTCGCAAGAGGGATGTCTAGTGCAAGTCGATTTTGTAAAACCATTAATCTTTAGGCAACTATTTTTGTGATTACCTGTTGTATCTGTTGATAGCATATCTACGATTGTTGACAACTTCCTTATCTTTTGATCATTCAGAATCACTCACGCAGTTGGAATATGGCACCAACAATATCTCCTACTATCTCTGAAGCACTGGCACCTCTCTTGACTCTGGTGTTTGAATTCTCATCCCACAAAGGATCATTGAAATGCTCCACCTGATAAATCTCCATATGCTCCATACTATCCTTTAGGTAGCTTATAATAAGCATTTCTCCCGCAGATGAAATAAAACCCTGGCATGGCAGCCTCTTTTCTACATTCCCTAGTGCCTAGATATTATGCAGCAGTTTTTAATACACACACAGCTTCCCTACAAGTTGCCAATCAAAGGCAAGGGATCTGTGATTTCTCCTAATAAATTAGCATTTTCCTCTCTATCCCAACTATTTAGTCCTATTTCTTTCTCTACCCTAGCTTTCACTCGTCTTCTGTCTTCGACTTGACCTATAAACCCCTTTTCTACTGGGGTTAGAATATAGGTCAGATTGCTTCTGTGGGCATAGACTGTAACAAATGTCAATGTAGGTTCAAATGAACCCTCCCAGCATGTCAATGTTTTGGTTTCGGCAATGCTGCTCAAGTGGTTCATGATGGGGACAACTGAGAAAAACAAATCAATATTAGAGTACTAATACTGGAAATACCCTTGCTGATACAAAAGAGTCAACAAAAAAGTATAAGAAATTCCATAAGTCATAGGGATACCAGTGTAATTGATTCCCTCACTAAGTCAATTGGGTGCAGACGTACCAATTTTTAACTTCCTTTGTATTAATATATTCATACATTTGTAGACAAATCACCTCTAGAAGGATCTGCACGTAAATCTTTCTCATTGAACAAGGACTTTTTGGGTGCTTTAGGGCTTGTAGATCTGAGTGCACTTGTGGATTTAACCTCCTCTCCATGAGGTCTCCAATTTTAGACCCAAAAAAATAAATCAGAAATGTAATAATTCAAAAATGCAAATTGCAGTGTCTCTTTTAGTCTTTTTAATTTGTGAGCACATAGCAAAATTGTCTCTTCTGCAAAATCCAATACTAGTTGTGAAGATCAGCTTGATCTACTGGAAAGTTCATCAATTTGTTTCTGCCAAATTTTCAAAAAGCCTCTAATTATTGCACAAATCAAAAATCACCAATAAACACATCCAGGATATAATGTCTCAATTCATCATGTGGCAACAAAATTTCAAAGTTCAGTTCTGCCACAAGAACAAATTAAAGAATGTTCAACTGGATACGTATTGATAAACAGAAGGTTGCAAATTCCTTCTCCCAGTCATTTGCTGCAAAATATGTCCATTCAGGTGTTGCATATTTTGGCACGGAACTCTTTTTATCTTTGATCTCAGAGATACTGGTTTATCTGGATCACTGTTGCTCTCATCAGATTGTTCAATTTTTTCTGGGGGCACTTGCACTACTGGCACGGTTCGCTCACCTGGCCATTTGACTCTGGGTACAACTCTCTTTACTACAGCATTAGGTCCTTCATCAGCATCTGAGCTTTTTGGAGTCAACTGTTTCTGTCTCAACCCTCCTGTACCAACCACTGATGTTGACTCAGTCAGACCGCAATTGTGTTGTATCAGTTACTTGAGCATCCCCAACAGGTTGACTAGCCGGTTCCCTCTGACTCACAGTAACCGACCCTTCAGGGACAGGTGCTGTATCATCATGTGGACCTGGAACTTCGCAGGTATGAGCCGCAAGTATCCAATTGGGGAGACCAGCACACTTCACAGCTGTCGCTGTGACCGCTACTACCTGATGTGACCCTTTCCAATGTGGTTCTAAGCAGGTCTTCTGAACATGCCTTTTCACCATGACATAGTCACAGAGACATAAGTCATGGCAGCGCTCCTGCTTCAGCTGAATGGTAGCTTCTCCAAACTGATGAGACACAGAATAAACCACGTCAGCTAGTCCTCTGCAATAATTCAATACCATGTTATCTGTGATGTTGACAAGCGCATTTGCAGGTATAGCTGGCAATCCCATGGCATGCCCGTGATAATTTCATGTTGGGACAGGCCATTTTTCCTGTATTGAGTACTGCGCAAACTCATCAAAACAAGAGCAATGCATTAGGCCATTTCAGAGAGGTGAGGTACACACTTTCGCCAGTCTGGACTTCAAAGTTCCATTAATTTGCTTGACCAAACTGAAGCCTCAGGCCTGTAACTGCAATGTATTCTTTGCTCAACCTATAATGAGAAACACAGTAATTTCAAGACTTCACTTTTGAAGTGTGTCCCTTGGTTTGACTATAGAGAAGTTGGGAATCCAAACCTCTGAATCAGCTTTCCAAGAAACAGTTTGGCTACTGTAAGACTGTTATTTCTCCTAGTTGGGAAGATGAATGAGCAAAAATGCAAACCATAACCAAGATGTATCTCAGTCTGTTGCACACAGGCAGCTCAATACAGCATTCTGTTGAAAGGTCCTCCTGATCTTCCTGTGTGACTCAGTGTAACTGCTGTACGTTTACCTATATTCATCTGCTAACATGTAACTCATCTATGACATAGGGCATCTGCCATCAATCTGAATCTGGGGTTATACCATGTTTGTTTAAATATTCTAAACAGAGCATCATGGCCAACATGAGCTGGACCATATTTATGCCTACCCATGGTTGGTAACATATTATTAAGCATCAGAACTCTTCCATCGCTTGAAACCCAAACAACATTTTCATCTCTTTTGACACAACCTGCTCTAACCCAACCTCGCTGGGCTTTCTCTGACACTTCTTCCCACCATCTTTTAACTTCTTCCTGTGTATCAATAGCAGTTAACAGACTTGTCTCATCATTTGACCTATTGGAGTACTCACCATTAAAGGCAGTACAATTTAGTACACAATATCTTGCTACTTCATCAACAAAGGTTAAATAATCCGTAGCTTTGTGGTGTGCAGAGCACTTTACAACTGCAGTTTGGACAAGCAACTGTAATGCTTTCAACAAATTATACACCTTGTTTCAGTTTTGGCTAGGCAATCTAGAAGATGTCATAAACCCTCTCTGGGACCACAACTGGCCAACATTGTGAACGACACCAAAGCCATATTTGACTATCGGTGAAATTGTTCACCTCCAGCTGTTTAGAAACACAGCATGCTGTTATAAGAGCAACCAATTCAGCTACTTGGGCAGAAAAGATGCATTGAAGCCAAAGGCTTCAACTGTACTCAAGACTGTACAGAATGCACAACCATCTCTTGCTTTACCATCATTGTCTCTTAAACAAGAGCCATCAATAAACATTATGTAACCAGATTTGGGGAAGGGGAATATCTTCAATGTCTAGTCTTGGCTTGGTGCATAGTTCAGTAACATCTCAACAGTCATGCTCAATTTCATCAGTACCATCATTTACATTATCCTCATTTACAGGCCAGGGCAAAAGATTTGTGGGTTCAATGTATTACAGAGCTTAAGTATGATATCGTGTGCAGCCAATATGACCTGCTCATAACGTGTTTAACAAGTGCTAGTCATATGCTGCGTCTTCGTACGGGTTAACAAAATTTCCATGGAGGATGACTCATGATAATGCTTTTGTACTGTTCAATGCTGATGCTTACAGCTGCAATGACTTTAAGACAACCTGGCAATGCTGAAGCCCCAGGACCAAGAGTGGCAGAAAAATATGCCAAAGGTCTGCTGGCATTGCATGCATTTGAGAGAGTGGATCCCTCCTTCTCACAACAGTACAAAATAAAACATTTATTGTAATCAGGCATTTCCAGAGCAGGTGCACAATGGAGGTTTTTTCTCAGCTCTGTAAAGGCATGTTTGCAGTTGTCAGCCAATGTTGCCAGATCAGACACATCCTTTTGTGTCAGCCCTGTAAAGGCTTGGCCAAAAAGAAAAAGCTTGGAGCCCATTGGCAATAGTAGCCAACCATGCCCAAAAACATCCTGACTTTTTTCTGTGTCTTTGGGGGATTCATTTTCAGAACTGCTGAGATTCTTTCATGCAACCGATTCCTTGCATCTTTCTCAATGTGATGACCTGTGTATAGAACTTCTTTCTTACAGTACTGCAATTTAGTCAGGGAAACATTATGTCCATTCTCAGCTAGGTGGTTCAACAGGGCAATTGTATGTCTCCTGTATGCCTCCTGAGTATTTGACGCCACTAGTAGGTTATCAATAGACTGAACCACGACTGACTGGTAGGACATTTTAAGTGACTCCAGATTATTTTTCAAGATGTGGTTAAAGATGGAAGGCCTCTTAGTATACCCTTGTGGGACTCTGCACCATGATAAAACACGACTACCAAACCCAAATATGAAGAAAACTTCCTCTTCTCATGCAAAAGTATGGAGAAAAATGCTTGGCACAAGTCAATCATGGTTAACCAGTCTGCTTCACATGGAATTTGGATTAAAATCACTGCTGGATTCGGTACCATGGGACAACATGAAACAACAGTTTAATTAACCTTTCTAAGGTCCTGGACTATGCAGTATTTACCACTAGGCTTCTGAAGTCCCAAAGTGTGAGAGCTACACAGACTTCCTATTATTTCTCATAGAACTCCCTGTTCTATTAATGACTCAATCATTGAGATAATTCCTGCAATTGTTTCAGGTGTCATGTTATACAAGGGAATTCTTGGATACACAGCATTTGGTTTCATAAATATTTTGATAGGCTCAGCACCTTTAATGAGTCCTATCTCTTTTCCCAAACATCCGCTGATACAGTAGCTTTTAAATCCTCGAGTAAGTCATTACAAGTCAACATTGGATAAAATGTGACACTCTGGGTTTAATTCACAATTTTAAATGCTGCATCTTCATCATTTGTATGGATTTCAATACCACATGGAATACAACTGATGGAACAGTTCACCTTGCTTAGCAAGTCATGTCCAAGCACATTTACAGGACTTGAGTCACATACCAAAAATTAATGCTCAACTGTAAAACACCCTACATTTACCAGAACAGCTTCAGTTTCTGCTATTTTCTGACAGTAGAATGTGTGGCACATGTCTTCTTAAAATGACACATGGTGACTGATCACATCACCATCCACCTACAGACTACCAAGCATACACTCTTCTTCTTTGGGGCAGCTTAACTGAAGGATTTCTGAAAAATCATCATAACTTAGCTCAATTAAAGGAAACTGTGATGTCAACTGATTTGCATCTAAGTTTGTAACCTGATTTAAATTCTGAAGGGAAACATTTGTCTGATGTTAGGACATCGGGGCTTTGGAAACTTCCACCTGCTGTCCGGGGACATATTTGAATTTTGCACTCAGGGTCTCTGAACTCTCTTCATTTGAACCTAATTATTGCCTTGTGCTTGTGTCATTCCTTCGTTCTGCATCTGATTTTCAGTTGCACTAAGGAGACACGCCCTCTTCAAATGGCCAAATTTGCCACACCAGTGACAGAGATTAGTTCTCTCACATCCATAACTCCACACTGATCTGACGGAACACCATATTCTGTACTTTGTTGCTCTAAATGAATACCTCCCTGTTGCACTCCTTGCATACCACCAGTATTCACTGCAAACTGCTGATTCTGACTAGCTTTCTGTGCAGCTTTCAACTGAATCACTTTCAGCTTCTCCTTCCACTTTTTCTGCTTTAATTCCAATTCATCACTGCAGTATTTTGCATACCACAGGATATCATCAATCAGTTTGTTCTGCCATCAAATCAAATGCTGCTGAATCATATTACTTCATGCTTCAATCCCTGTACAAATCTGAACACAAAATGACCCATGTCTTTGGCCTCTATGATCCCTGTACCAGTGAAATGCTTGAAAGCCTAGAACAGTCTCTCATAATAGGATTTTATTGACTCCTTAGTTCCTGAGTCATTCTGTCAGTTTGCAACCAATCAATATCTTTAGGGCACACCTTTTTAAAAAAACAAGCTAGTGAAATAAATAGGACAGTTCTGATATTGTCAGCTCGATTTTTTTTGTTTGTAGTCAGGAACATGTATTTTTCTGTTTATAATATAAACATTAAACTGTAAATTCCAGAATTCAATTGCGAAATAAATTATATGAAGAACTGCTCACACTCGACATTGGGCAATGGGACATGTCAAGTTGAAACCTCTGCAGTTGCCCTATGTTGGTTCCCAGCCAGCTTTGCTCTTTGCTCAGAAATACATTTCTCTGGAACAGCAAAGCATACTTGTTGACTTAAAAAGAAAAGCTATTGGCTATACAACATATGTAGTAAAACAATTTCAGCCACTCCATGTCAGGTTGAGCAGCATTAGTAGGCCCAATCTTTTTGCTTTGCAGTCTAATGAATGTTTTGCGATATTCAATAAAAATGTAAAAGAACAAGTACCAGATTACAAAGCATAAAAGAAAAAACAGGACTTGATGTATTATTTGCACCCCATCTCTCTATCTTGTATTTTTGGTAGATTTCTTTGTATGACAGTTGAATTCTTAAAGACTAAACATCTAAGCATATAATTTTTCATTCATCCACTAACATTTTAATTAAATTATTAATTATTTTAAATGAGCCAATTAAGTATTTTTAGGCTGTTGATTATAAGAAATGTTTTTTCTGCCATGTTAACTTTGGTTTTTCTAGGAAGGTAATGCACAAAGCACAAACCTCATCATCATTATGGACCCACACAAGTTTACTGCAGCACAAGAATTACCACAACTAACATATAGAAAAACTCTGAAGGTTCTCAAACTTCTATAGTCATTTTACAAAATAATTTTTCACACTCATTAGTCCCCTAAGTCAACTTTAAAGAAGGAACTATTGCTTTGAATGAAGGAACTAGAAGAACATTTTAAGATGCTGAAGGAAGTATTTACTTCTGCATCCATCTTGAAACACCCAGATGCTCACTTGCCTCTTGTTGTAGAAATAGATGTCTCCTCCAAGCCACTTCAAGCAGTTTTGCCACAACCAAATCCTGCTACTGACATCTTACATCCAGTTGTTAATTTCCCAAGCTCTTGCTTCATGTGAACACAACTTTACAATCCATTACTTGGAATTGTTAGCTATTAAAGAGCTTTTCATGCAATGGAGCATTATTACGAAGGGCCCATAGACCCTGTTAGAATTTGGACAGATCATAATAATCTTCTTTATCTCAAGTCACTGAAGGGTGCAATTTGCAGAGTGGGGGTGCTGCAATTAAAGTTATTTCCATGAGGTCATAGGGATTGTGAAACATCCAAGCATCACACAAAAACAAGTGTGGCAAATGTGTCACACCCATTCAGCAGGAAAGTTATAAGGGTGTGGCATGTAGCCAGTGCTGCATTTTGGATCACTGGTGCTTTAGTACACTGTCTTTTACAGACAAACCGTTTTCCATTGAAATGACCTCTAAATTTGCAGAGACACGCAGTTTTACTGGTAAATCTATAAATTTGGTTTTACCAAATATTTAACATTTGCACATCACCCGGTAAAGTTTCTTGATTTGGTTGGGTCCTGGTTGTTTCCATTATACTTGAGAATTACAAAAAAAGTGCTCAATTTGTGCTTTCCTAATCACTGATATATTTTGAAATATATGTCCAGCTCATTTAAATGTATTTAAATGTTGTGTATTATAAAAAATGCCATTCTACAGCCTTTCACTTGCTGTGCTCCAGCAAGATTGTCACCTAGGTCACTTTTTCAAAATCATGTCACTTTGCAGTTAGAGAAATAAAAGTAAATATCAGTTTCTGAATAAACAGCAATTTGTTAGAGGACACAGCCTAACAGTTGACCTTTGTCAAGAACTTGCAGCAAGTGCAACAAAATCTAAAGGCACCTTTATTGCTCATTTGCCTTCTGAACTCCAGCATGGTTATTTCTGGGGGTACTGCAGCACCCTCCACACTACTTTCAGCACCTATGTGTAAAGTGTGCAAATTGTAGAGATGCGCGCTGGACTGTATTCTTTTTTTGGTTCAATTATTAAATTGACAATAGACCGGATAATTAAGAGAGAAACTATGTCTTGTCATTCCAGAATGAAGAAAGTCTTCCTATTTTGCCTTCCTAAGGACTGTTTCCACAGTAAGTACCATATTGACTACCACTGATATAATTTTTGAACAAGAAGAACAAGTTCAGCAATACAATGAAGGCACCAAATTCATAATCTACAAGGAAATAAAGGAGGTTTTGTATAGAGAAGACTCTCTTTATCATCCAGATAAGGATTTTCAGCAGATTACCATCCGGTGGTGCCACGATTCATCCATAGTTTGTCATCCAGGGCAGGGAAAAATATCAAAATAAGTGAAAAATATATTTCCAGTGGCCTGAAATTCAAGCATGTCAATCATCAAAACCAACTGTGTTGGTCTGTACACAAGCTATGATTATACACACAGTGCCAGTAGGTAAGCTGTGCCCTTTACTTATCATACAGCGACCAGAAACAATGACTTCTATGGATTTCATAGCTGATCTGCCATTCAAAGGGAGCCACTGCAATTTTGGAAGTAGTTGATTAGTTTGTGAAATTAGGATCTTTCTTCCATTCAAGAAACTAATATTCCAGAACAGATCATCACAGCTCAAGGAGCACTGATGATGGCAAAGCTCTGGATATAACACGAGAAACATGTTAAGATTATGCACTTTAAAATCACCAGTTCAAAGTCAAGTCAAATCGAACTTAAAAAGTTAGCAGCATCGTTTGATTTCTTAGCATAATTGGTTTTAGCAAAGCCGTAGACTGTCTTACTTCCTCAAGCAAAGTCAAACATTCATTTTTAAAACCTTTTCTTGCGACCTACTCGATGGTTTCTGGTTAATCAAAAAACTTTGGGTGCCCCAGATCACACACACATGGAATACATAACATGTATGTAGATTTAAGACAATCCCTTAGTATGTCGCGATTAAGACCTGTGTGCTCAGAAGTCCAGATCTTATGACATATAAAACTGGCTGTACTTTAACAATATCAGAAATAAAATATAAGCATTACACTGTATGACAGATATACGATGAGCTGCTAGGGGGTAGTGAAAGAATATATCTGAATAAAGCATTTCCAACCACTTGAAGATAATGTCTGTTTACATGCCCGCACAGACCCACCCAATAGAGTGCTGGGGTCAAACACTTTGGCTTAAAGAAGTACAACAGTTCCACAGGAGGCTTCTTTCCTAGTTTCAAAGCAGAATTGTGCAAAGCCATGATAGATTACTAGAACAATAACTTCCTTATCAATATTGTATGTGTCCATAAGCCCTTATGATCGAACACAATGCCCAGATCTGAAAATATTTGAATGACAATTCATATTATCTCCAATGGTCAGTTCTCGTGACTTCCAAATTCTCTTCCACACCTCATGGCAAAAGTCTTACTTTTGTTTACTATCAACCCAAGTGTCTCCATATAGGAGGCAAAATTGGTTAATAGCTGCTGTGCATCTACAGTTGGGCGTGCCATGAGGACAATGTCATCAGCATCGAGAAAGGCTTGGATTGGTCGATGGCCAATTTGAGAAAGATCTCTACATTGTTCCGCGAGCACCCCTCCCAAACTGTTTACATATAGAGAGAAAAGGTGCTAAGATCACCCCTGCCTAACCCCCATTTCCATGCTGAAAGCCCTGGTACATTCTCCCTTGACCCCATACCGCACTATGGCCTTGCACCTCTGGTAGAGTTGCCTAATAAACTGTACTGGGGTGGGGTTCACACCAAGGTCCAACATAATATTCCACAGCTGATCATGAATCGTGAAGTCAAAAGAGGATGAAAGCTCTACAAAGACCAGAAACAAGCTCCTTTTTCTAATCCGGCAATACTTCTCAATTAATAGTTTTAGATTGAGTCCCTGCTTTATCGTCCCCACAGCGGACCGAAAACCATACTGTCAAATAAAATGTCCCTGTCATCCGTCAAAGTCTGAAATTTATCCAAGATGATTTGTACCGCTACTTTGACCAATGAATCTAAAAAACTGGCTGGACTATTGCCGTCACCTTTCTTGAATATGGGAACAATTAAGGTCTCTGTCCTAATTGTTGGAAAGCCTACCTGACAGCAGGCTGCCAAACCCTGAGTCAATAGTGAACCCCAAAGCGGAATGTTAGTTTTCTAAAGATCCTCAGGGATACAGTCAGGACTCAGGGCTTTACCCCCCTTGCTGGTGATTAAAGGCTAATTAACTTCCTCTAGAGAAAATGTTAAGTCGATGAGAAGGGACAATGTCACAACTACTGGGGGCCTTTAAATCACCATCAGCCACCCGCCTCACCTGATTAAGAATAGATACTAGAGAAGTGAGAGACCCATTCTGATTCACCAATGGCCACCTAAGCGTGGCCTGCTTGCCCGTCACCAGTTATCGCCCTAGACAGATGGACAGGCAAAAAGGCTCAGTCAGTCCATTGAACAGCACCCCTGTTGCTTTTTATTTTATCGTCAGGAAGGTTGGAATAACTGGTTGGCATTACTGGAATTTGTATACAACAATTCCTTCCACTGCTCTTCCCATACCACTCCTTTCTATTTCACCTCATCTCTGGGTACTTCTTCCGATCCGTTTCCTTCTGCAGTCCTCCCATTTCTGTTCTCTGACAATGAATCTACCAGAAAACAGTAAGCACTAATTTTGTATTTGAAAATCCACTCTCACCCCCCTCACTGCATCCCCACTAAGCTTACACAGCAGGAAAACGTGTGTCAATAGTGAAAAAGTTTAAACATGGATGGGATAAGGAAGAAAATAGAGACACTAGATATCACAGCCTGACTCGTAACTTTGCTGGGCACTGACTGCTGCATGTCAAGGTGAATCTCTAAAGACAAATGGATGTCTATAGTGAGATGTAGCTTAAAGTATGTCATCTAACTTAAAATCGAACTTAAAAGTAGATATGATATACTTTAAGAGCATCTCCCTGTAACCAACTCTCTATGTTCTTGAAGTGATTCTGACTTTACAAGAATCAATACATTCAAATGGTAAACTACCCTCCTTCTCTAGGTAACAACCTTCAGATGTTACAATGTTCATTCTGTCTCTGAAAAGGATAAAGTTAGTTCTTATCAGTTCCAGGTGTACATCTGTAAGGTAATTAACAATCATCATTATTTGTGATTCCTAGTAACAGCAGCATCTGTATGTGTACTAAAAGATAAACAACTATTGCACCTTTCACATAACCATGTATACATATCATAAGTAATTAAAGTTCTTTGGGTCATAATTCTTCCCATTCCATCACAAGAAGAAAGCCACTAAGAAAAGAAGAAATTTCTCCTAACTATCCCATACACTTACCATTCCTGAGCCCATAAGACATCTCAGTATCCTAAATACTGTGCCCATCCCTGACCTTTAACTACCCATCCTTAAGCCCTAAAAACTCTGCATTACTCGTAAACACCTTGAGCTCTAAAACCCCTTAATACTCCTATATACTACCTGTATCTGGGCCTTAAAAACATCCTTACTTCTTCCTTACCACCTCAGCAGATTTCAACAAATATTTTCTGTGGCAAACCGATTCCAGTCGGGCGCAGAAATATTAAAGTGCTCTGAGATTCCAGTGGACGACCCGTCACATTTACAACGTGCACCAAAATATTTGCAGTCCATCTGCATGGATGAAGGTCACCGCTTCACACTCCTGTCATCTTCATCAGCTGTGGATATCTGTATCGAGACAATGTCAAGACGCACTAGTGTTCCTGTACACACCTACCAAATCCACACTGTGCACCACTGGTTAGTGAAACAGTGTTGGTGATGCCCACTGCTGCACAGTTCTGAAGTCTCGTCTCCCCTGCTGAGCATAGCAATCACGGTACGCTCCGATATTTCAGTGCATGACCGCCAACTCCAACCGTGCACCCAAGTGAAGTTCAAACAGACTAGTCCATCTGCAGGGGTAAGGGTCCATCAGGGCCTCAACTCTAGTGAAGAACTAGCAGTACACTTGGGGTGAGAAGTATTGGGCAATTACTCTTCTGAACATATAACAGCCTCCTAGTATATTCAGGGATTTATTCAGGTATTTTATACAAGTGTATTTTGTAACGTTTTTAGGTGTTATATATCTTTATTATAGTTTGTTTTCAACCTACTTTTCCTTCTATTTTTCTACACAGGTGAGAAAATGGGTGGGCTTATAATAGTGCCTCACTGTTACCTATTCTGTTAATTGGTATCTACATATCTGTTCCAGTGTTTACAAGTTATATGCCCACTGGGGTGAGATTGATGCATCATTATGAGTCATGTGAGATTTTTCAGTTCACCCTATAATTATTATATAATTTCCACTGGAATGGCAGTGTGATTTGATCAGATGTTCAGATTTTGCACCCATTGATAGGACGTGGCATAATGCATTGAGGCTTTTATGTGTAAGGTCCACATACAGATACATGTAAAACAGTATAACAACTTATATTTTGACTAAAATATTGTTTTTTATGTTAAAAAGTCCTGACCGCTACATTAGCCCCAGTTGAGCACTGGTTTTGATATTTGTCTACATCTTTCACTGTCACTTTTACAGTGAACAAGGCTCCGACTGAAACGCATTGGTGTGGCATCCTATAATCCTGTAATTTTGCATTAAACAGTATTTCGGCAGAACCACGGAGTCTGGATTTTTCTTTACGTTAAGGAGTTTGTTTTCATATGGATGGAGTTACTGGAGCCCGATCCAGACCACCCCGTTACAGTCTTTGTACTCCAGGTAATTGTGTTGGATATTTATGTATATAGCCTACTGTCACTCACCACTAGGTAGTTATAATTAGGACTATAGGCCTGATTGAAATCTTGGTGGATGGAATACCCCATCACAAACATGACTTATATCCTGTTCGCCATATTACAAGTTTCATTATATTCTATGGAACTTGTAATATGGCAGATGGGATATTCATCATGTTTGTGATGGAGTATCCATTCTGCCAAGATCATGGTCAGGCCCATTGTTTCCATATAAAAAGCATTTTTTGACTTGCCCATGTCTTTGGCGCCATTTGTAGGGTCTTCATGACATTTTCCTAAAAAAGTGTACCAGTGATTCTTGGAAAGATTTAGGGTGATCCATCAAGCAGGGGCAGAGAAAAAGGGGGCTCAAAAAAGAAGCATTTCCCATGTTAATTCCCTTACGAGTTTTGAACACGACTACAGCCTGAACCATTGGACAGAATTACATCAAATTAGGCAGAAAGTTAGCTTTTGGTCTGCAGATTACGCTTTTTGTTATTTGGTTTAAATGTGTTCAGTAGTTTAAGAGAAATTAAAGGAAAACCAAATGTGTATATCTAGGGCTGCTGTTCCTCCCCAACGACGTTGCGAATACTAACAAGCTCATGCAGAGACCCACAGAGCTCTGACTGGCTACAACATTTCAACCAGGAAGTGTTGGTAGCCATCTTAAAACTCTGCTTCACTGGAAATCATGGAAAAAAAGTCAATAAAAAGGGGGCAGGGTAGGGACACCCTGACCGCTTAGCTCTGGTGCTAGGGTCCCAGAGAGAACCCGCCAGGGCAAAAACAACATTTTAAAAAATCAAATATTGCTGCAAATTTTCAATTGCTGCAACAATTTAAAAGCAGAACAAATGCAGTCTCATGCGCTTGTTTTACTAAAACCCCCAGGTTGGCCAGGTCCCGAGGGCACATCAAAAATAAAGGAGGAGGTGCACAGGGCCCCCCTCCTGGGCTTATTTATGCCCTGGGGACTGCCACACCCCTGGGACTTATATTCAATAGTATGTGGGGGTGCCAAGAGACCTGAGAACCCCCCAGCTCCCCAGGGCAAAATTGCTTAATTATAGTGCCCCTCTGAGCCCCAAGGACTAACATTCACTCATATGTGGGGGGGCTGCGCAGCTGTCCTGCAGCCCTGTGAACCACCAATATCCCGGGGGCTGAAATGAAAGAAGATAGGGGGCTTGATAACCCCTGGCCCCGGGTACCACCACCTCCCTGGGGCTAAATACAAATGTTGAAGGGGGGCTGCATTATTAATCCCCCAAAAGTTGATACGCAGCCCTCCACTTCCACTCCTGCCAATCCCTCTGATCAGAATCTACATGTAACAGTGTCCACTCTGACATCTGTGCCATTGGCCAACCCTGAAAAATTCACTGGAGATAGTTTTTGCTTTGCTGCTTTCATGAGCCAATGTCATTTGCATTTTTTTTTGTGTAAAGCTTAAATATTTATAATTTCCTATCTTGGTGGTGTTGCCGCAAATTGGTCTATTCCACTTATTAAAAACAATGATACCATCCTAAATAATTTTGTCACCATTAAAACAGCCATAACGCAATTGTTTGTGAAACATGTTTTTAGCCAGTCTTGTGATAATAAATTATAAAATTCACGACAAGGTTCCAAGGACCTCCTCACTTACATTACTACTTTGAACTGGTTAATTACTGAGACTAGATGGCCTGGAGAAAAACATACCTCACTTTTTTTACAGAGGCCAGAGGGATTAATTAAAAGATAGTTTACCCATATCATTGGTTTACCAGAAGATTGTGCTCAATTTATTGATTTAATAGTGAGACTAGATCATTGGTTAGGAGAAGGGAAGTCTGAACATCCTCGGAATAAACCTGTAGGAATTGTTTTGAAAACAGATTAAAAAAAAGAAATCGAAGAAAAAACACAGGAACCAGAACCCATGGAAATTAGGGGAGTTAGAGGTCTATTGAAGAGACTTAACGGCACCGTAAGGCCAATTTGTACCTATATTGTGGTAAATCTGGTAACTTCACATGAGACTGCAAAGTTACAACTAATATGAAAAAAGCTGTCACTAGTTTGAGTGTTCCCAAACTGCAGCAGGAAAACTAATGCTGTTGGAGAGAACTGAGATTGCCTCTCTTAGAAGGTCCCTTTACCAGATCTCCCAATATTTGTCGAATGTCCTAAACCGTGTACCTAGATACCAGACTATTGGAGTAACTCTCATTCTATTCCCACAAAACAGACAAAGGTAAAAACCACCTACTGCCGCAGCAACAGCCGCCAAAAGACCGTCGCTGCAGCTACCAGCCGTCCGCCGTATTATGACCGCAGCTGGATTTCAGCCAAAAGAATGGAAGAAATCCGACTATGGCCATGCCGGCGGATGGAGGTAAGTTGGCGCTGCTGCCAATAGACCGCCGCCGGCCATATTATGACCCATAATACGGCCTGGCGGTGTTCTGCTGGCAGACGGTGCTGCTAGCAGCAGCGCCCCATCCTGTCTCCTGCCAGAGGACCCCCTGAACACAGGTAAGGGTGTTGTGTGTGTGTGGGGGGTGAATGTTTGTGCTTGCATGTATGCAGGTGTGTGTTGCGTGTTGAATGTGTGTGCATGTATGGAGGTGTGAGTGTGTGTATGTTGTGTTCTGTGAATGCGTGACTGTGCGGATGTGTGTGTGAATGGATGCATGCATGTGTGGATGCTTGTGAGAATGGGTGTGTGTATGCGTTTTTGTGTGTGTGTGAAGGGGGCGTGAATGTACCGGGGGTTTGGAGTGGAAGGGTGCAGTGGGGGGGGTATCTGAAGAGGGGGGTGGGGGAGACCTCTATCAGTGACAGGGAAGGGATTCCCAGTCACTGATAGTGCCTACTGCCATGGTTTTCGTGGCAGTAAGGAAGCTACGGAAACCATGGCGGTAGGCGGGGTCATTATCCCGCAGGTGGTACAGTGATGGCCGCCGAGCTGGAGATTGATATCTCCAGCCCAGCAGCTGTTACTGCTGTGGCGGTCGGTGTGGTAGATTGGCGGTTTGGCTTCAGTCCAAACAACTTCAGTCAGATATCTTGTCACATATAGGGCACCCAGAGAATGCTAGTTCTTGTAACCCTCCCAGTTTAATACCCGCAGCCAAGTACTAGCTCTAACCACAATAGATACATTCATGGATAATGTCACGAAGGCATTGGATGACCTCCCCCCTACACATTGGCTCAGAAAACCATGTAATACGATCGAACAGGACTATTACTTACATTCAGGGAAATTGTACATTTCAACGAAGCATAAGGAGGTGAAGGATGGCGATGTTGATCAGCATGAGCATTCATATTATCTTTTGAGTGTTGTAGCTCTTGATATGCGGAAGACCATATTTTAACCACATTGTCATGGTGTGTTTAACTGCTGGGATAGCAGTGAGATCTAGAGGAACATGTAAAGGAATGGATTTAGAGTGATATCCCAGTGAAAAAAGAAAGGGGAGATCTTTGTAGCTGAATGGATATTGTTATTGTATACAAACTCTGCTAAAGGGAGTGCCTGACCCATTTACTTGTACAGGTACTCAGTAAACAGCATGGGTATTGTTCCAACATTTGTTCAGATAATTCCATTTGTCGATCAGTTTGTGGATGGTATGCGGAGGACAAACAGTGATCAATCTGAAGAGCTGTGCATACTCCCTACCAAAATCATGATATGTGTTGTACTCCTCATTCAGAAGCAATGACAGTGGGAAGACCATGTAAACAAAGTATTTGACCAATAAACACAAGCCATTTCCTTAGCTGTGGGTATTTTTTAATGGAGGGAAAGCGGCCGTCTTTAAAGCATATCCACCACTACTAGAACAGTAGTATAGCCTATGGATGTGGGCAAATTTGAGATAAAGTCCATGCTTATGGAACGTCAAGGGGTGGGAGGAGTGGGAAAAGGCTGCAAGAATCCAGCAGGAGCATAATGAGAAGCTGTTTGTTGTGCACATATGGAACAGGTACAAACATAGGTCTGCACATCTTTCTCCATCCCAGTCCACCAGAACCAACATTGACATGACTGTTTCGTTTTATCTTCCCCTGAATGGCCCACTAATGGAGTTGAGTGACACCAATGCAACACCTGTTGTAACAAAAATATACATTTACTCAGCAGGATACCAAATTCCTTCTTTGACACTACTGATGGGATTCTGCAACCAACCAACCCCGAGTTAGGCCCGTGTGTGAAGCCAAAACCAAATCTCTCAGTAACGCTTCAGATCTTTCATCACTGACTTCCCCTACACTTATGTCTTCTATATATACAATGATGAAAATATTCAAGTATTCTCACTGGACTTCGTTAATGAAAAACTGAAAGGCCGCTGGAGCATTGTACAATCCCAATGGCATGACACAATAATCGAACAGTCCAATCTTAGTGTAAAAAGATGTCTTCCATTCATCCCCCCTCTCTTACTCTGATCAGGTGGTAGGATCCCCTTAGATCTAGCTTTGCTTAAATAGTTGACTATCTGGAAGTATGGAAATGAGCGGGAGTGGGTATTTGTTTTTATGGTTGCTTTATTTAATGCTCTATAGTTAATGCAAGCCCTTAAATCCCCTTCTCATTTGGACACAAAGAAAAAAGAAGATGACACAGGAAAAGAGGAATGGCGGATAAACCCACACACTAAGAGGTCGTCCGGGTATTCTCTAAGATGTTTTGACTCTGGTTCCGTTGATGCATAGATGCGCCTACATGGCATCTCTGCTCCTGGAATCATACCGATTCTACAATGAAAGCTTCAAATTGGTGGTTAAACCAAAGCACTTGTTTTATCAAAGACGTCCTGATAATCAGAATACAAGGGTGGAAGTGTACAAGATTCAGGAAACATAGAAGAAGCAGAACAAAATGGGGTCCTTCAATCTGTGGCTTCTCAATAACAATGTAACAGACAATAAAGTTAGTTCAAGGTTACAGTTTGGGATGTGCAATCAATATGTGGATTATGCAGTTGGAGCCAGGGGACACTAAGGATACCCCCAAAAGAGGGTGCATCAATCAGATCAAAACATATCACCTCAGAGTGACTGTTATCACATACCATAACCATGTCACTGGTATGATAAGTGATGAGTCCAGAAGACAGCTTTTAACTGTCAACAGCTCTAACTGGTTCTGGGCATGCTTTGGAAGCAAACAGCATTCTCAAAGTTTTATGAAGGGAGATATCAAGAACGTTACCTGTTGCCCCAGAGAGACTATTGAAACAGATAGCATCTTATGGATCTGAGTGGGTATTACTAGGGTGACTAATAGTGAAGTGCTTTGGAACACTAGCTACTGTGTTCATTAAATAGTGGGAGATCTTATAGAAGGCCTCACTCGAAGAGTTATTCACAATCCCCTTCGTATCTTTTTTTAATGTCTTGACTAGACCCACGGTTTTCCTTGCTCTCATATGTTTTACTGGACATTCTCCAGCAAAATAGCCACTGTTTCCACAATATATACAGAGATTCAATGTACACCTCTTTTCCTTTTCTTCTGCAGAAAGGAGGCCTCAGATCCTACCTGTCAGCATAGGTTCAGTGTTGTCTCTATTTTTCTCCTACTTCCTTTTTATCACTGTGAAACATCACATGGAGGATTGCTTTTAGACTTTTCTACAAGTCTTTCACCCAATCTGTGTTCCGCCAGATCAATAAAAGGACAGTCCTCCGGAGGGTCTACAATCTTGGATAATATATCTTTTCTTTTTTTAAAAAAATACATCTTTATTGTCATTTTCACAGTTGAATACATTCTCTGTCTGTTGTTGACTATGCTTCTTACATTTTTTGTAAAATGCATTGAACATACAAAAATGTTTTGGTATAATGTTCAACTATGACCTTGCCCCCATTAATCTTCTCCCACCAGGGATTCTATCCTCATATATAGCAACCTAATGGGTGTCAGGTGAATTAGTGCCTAGTTAGCAAGATCTCAGTATAGTTTCCCAGAGCAGAGTTGGTCATCTGCAGGGTTCTGACCATCTTCTTCACTTTTGTTTTGGAAAGATTTGTGTGTATCTTCCCCAGCGGCTCCTATCGGGGAGTGCCTGCTGTGGGAGGAGAAACTTACTCTTTTGCTGTTACTTTTCTTAAACTATGAACAGAATTACACATCTCTAAGAGTAGTATACTCAACATCTTGATATGGCTAGGAGGAGGCACGTATTTTGTGTTTCTGCCCGTGGTACTGGTTATTGTGACTGTGCGGGTATATTGGCTAGGTGTTGTGGTGGACCCTCTCATGTCCCTTCACAGTACAGTTTGCTCAAACACAGGGAAGGTGAGGGGGCATGGTCGTGTGCAAGACTTGCATCATTTGCCCCCAGTCTCTGTCTGGTTGCAAAATTAAGTCTTTTTCAGAGTGTGCCCACTGCCCGCACTCTCATCCTCCTTCGTGGTTGGTTCACTATTTACCAGTAGCTCATTTGGGGTGTCCGTACTATCCAATAGCTCCAACGATAGCTTTGCTAAAGGCTGTTTCCTGAGGCCTTTATCATTCTCCATTTGGGGGGCTCTCTCCTCAGCCCTAGCCCAGGCATAAACGTCCCTCACCCAGGCCTCTGCTACCAGGGCCGACTGGGATTTCCAAGCCATTCCAATCTTGCGTTTGGCCAGAGTGAGGGCCAGGTCTATGAACCTTACAGGTATGCCTCCAACATTCGTGGTGGTGCCCTTACAATCGTCTCCTCAAGACGTTCTGAGACTGTATCTCAGAAGAGTTGGATTGTGGAGCAAACCCAAACCATGTGTTTGAAGTCAGCGTCTGGTGTTTGCCTTTCGGGCAACATTTAGCATCACCTCCATAAATCACCTGGAGCCTCTGTAAGGTAAGGTAAGTCATATGTAAGTAATTGAACTGGATATATTTAAATCTTGTGTTATGGGTCACTTCTTGCCGAACTGCATCTTCTATATCATGTCCGAATAATCTTTTCCAGTGGTCTTTAAGTGCGTCCAAGGATAATTGTCCCATGTCAGTCAGTCAGTGCTTTATATATCCAGGTCACGTGTCGTCTCACCGTAGTCCATGCCCGTAGTTAAGTCTTGGTGACGCAGCTAATTGGTGTACTATAAGGCAAGCCCACCAGCGGTAATGCTTTTGACTATATCAGAGCCCTCTTTGTTCTCACCAGACTTCAGCACCACGCATATGCAGTCACCTGTAGTAGTACACTCATTTGGTAGAGTGGACTGTCGGGCATAATAATTTAACAAGGAAAAATTTCTGATGTGGCATCAATCCTAAACTATCAAAGACATTGCCTCTGGCATCACTCAGCCACCTGACCACCCACTGCAATTGGGCAGCAGTGTGATACAATTCAAAATCTGGCAACCCAAGGCCACCCGTGTCACTGGTCTGCGTAACACCTGGAGCACAACTCTGTGCCTGTCCCCATTCCAAATTAGATCCTGGAGTATAACATCAAGCTGTTTGAACCATATTCTGGGGAGTTCCATCGAGGTGTTAGCAAAATAATAACAGCAAGGGCAAGATTACCATCTTTGTAAGTGCCCCACGGGCCATGAGAGGCAAACACAGGGTTCTCCAAAAGGCAACACTAGCTCGGAGGGACTATAATGCTCTGTCTTAGTTATATTAACAAGTTGGTGATAGATTTGAATTCCCACATATTTAAAAGTTACTGGCACCCACTGAAGTCCCTTATGGAAATCTGGCAGCTGTGTGGTATTTTTCTTGCATCGGAAAGTGTATGTTTTAGATTTGTTGACCTGTAGGCCAGAAATGACTCTGAATTCATCAAGATGTTGAACCACTCTCAGTGCCCCTGTCATGCTGCCTGATAAGTATATAAGGATACCATTGGCGTAAAGGGAAATGATGTGCCCTAGGCCATCAACTGTGATGCCCTGCCCCTTCCCTCTGTGTCTAATTAGGGCAAACCAGAGGGGTGACAATGGGCAGCCCAGTCTTGTGCCCCAGTACATATTGTACTCATCAAATATGTTATTTCCTGTTCAAACCTTTCAGCTGGTTTCTCGTACAATAAGGGGAGCCATTTAATCAAACCCTCCCCTAGTGCCATCTTGTGCATCACCCCCATCAGGTAATCTCACAGTGCAGAGTCAAAGGCCTTCTCACAGTCTATAGACATAATGTACACTTCTAGCTGCTCCAGGGGTTCTGGATGATATAGTATCTGATATAGTCTCCTGAGATTGACTGAGCTGTTCTGCTGGGAGATAAAAACATTTTGGTCATTATGAATGATGGACTGCATGTGGGGGAGCAGTCTGGACGCCAGCATTTTACTTAGGATTTTAAAATCCATAATAAGCATTGAGAAGGGGTGAAATGCAGTGGGGGGCCCCAGGTGTTACAGTTTTAGGGAGGAGCACAACAGTGGCACTTCGGGTTGTATCAGGGAGGCAGTCACATCCTAAGGATTTAGCATACAGTTTTTCCAGTTTCAGGGCAAGTAGGGTAACAAATGTTGTATAGAACTCCACAGGGAGTCCATCTGGGCCTGGGTTTTTACCCCTTGTCGTTGCTTTGATAGCCTGCCTAATTACTAGGGCCGTTATCGGGCCACCTAGCTCTATCCTCGGTTCATATGCTAAGGTTGGAAGAAGGAGCCCATCAAGGAAGTCAAGCATTGTGTGGCCCAAAGGAGTATTTGGTTCACTGTAAGGCCTCTTAAATATTTCTGGAATTCTGTTTATCTCTCCTGGTAGATAAACCTGTGTTCCCACCTATGTCTTTAGGTGTGTGTGGGGGAACCCCGGGATTCATGGCGAATCAGCCACGCTAACATCTTCTCTGGTTTACCTTCCTCCTCATCTATCTTGTTTATGTATGTTTGTGATCATAGCACCTCAACTTTTCCTGTATGACCCCATATTGTTCTTTCGTGTCAAGTAATCTTCAGTGGGTAGCAGAATCTGTGCTCAAGGAGGTCTCCAATATATGAAGTGCCTTATCTAATGTAAGGAGCTCTGCATTGAGCTCCCTACCAATGCCCACTGATTGTCCCATACAGTGAGCCCTCACTACTACCTTGAAAGCCTCCCATTCTAATAAGGGGGAGGATGCTGTTCCCTGGTTCTCATCAAAGTATTGAATGATGGCTGTCTGTAGTGTCTCTCTATAAGTTGGGTCTTCTAGTGAGTCTGGTTGAAGGCGCCATGTTGGGATTGCTGGCTTATCCTCTACTACTCGGAGTCCCTGGAGAATAGGGCTATGATCCGTCAGTGTGCATCCCAAGTACTCAGTAAAGGTTATGCACCTGATCAGATGTTCGGAAAAAAGGAAGCTATTCTATCATGTGTGCAATGTGTAAATAGGGGAGCAATAGGAGTAATCGTGTTCCCTGCCGTGCTGGATCCTCCAGATGTTCACAAACCCCATTCTTTGAAGCCAATCCTCAAAACCTGTGGCGATCTAATGAGCAGGTGTTCCCGGGAGCAGAGGTGTGGAACGATCCACGGTTACATCAGTTACACAATTATAGGCACCTCCCGTTACTAAAGTATTACTCGCCAAGTACCCAAAAGGGGTGGACAGGGACTGAAAAAAAAAGAGCTGGTCATAGTTACGTGAGTATATTCTACCCAGCATTATTTCTCTGCCCAGAAGCCTGCCTGATACCAGGACATATTGTCCTTCTTTATCTATCAAGGAGTTGTGTCGCAGACGTTCTTTCTCCATCCCCACCAAGTGGGTTTCTTGTAACATCGCAATGTGTGCCGCTCTATGCTTCAGATGGCTATGAACACTATACTGCTTGTAGGTATCTCTGTACATTCCAGGATAAGCATGTCAATACATTGTTTTGGCAGCTATGTGGTATCAAGGTAACCACCCACTCCTCTTCCCCCCCCACATACTGTAGCATGTGCCCTTCTTGCCAGTGTTCTAAGCACTGTTTTCCAGGGATGATTAAACAAAACCAAACCCAACTCATAACTCCCCTATCCCAGGACTGCTCAGCAATGGCTGGCCATCCAAACGTACGAAGAGCAGGAACCAAGTTCATCAAGTCAATTTCACTGAACTCCAATAGTGGGTTGAGCGAGGGCGTATTAAAGAAATTTAATTCAACAATTAGCGAGAAGGAATGTGATTTTGTAGATATTAAGATCAAAGCTGTAGAGATGAAACTACAAGTAGAGTTATATACAAAACCGACTGATAGTAATACCCTATTACATTACACTAGCAACCATCCAGGATGTTGGAGAGATAGTATACCATTTGGCCAATTTTTAAGACTTGGACGGAATTGTACACATAGAGAAGATTATGAAATACATGCTAGGACTCTGAAAGGAAAATTGTTAGAGGGAGGTTACCCAAAGAAATTAATTAAAAAAGCATATACGAGAGCAAAGTACTACAATAGGGAAAGCTTATTTGAGAGGGGTGTAAAGTAAAGGACATAAACAGAATCGTTTGCATTACAAACTATTCCAACATTAATAATAAGATACAAAATTTGATACATAGGAATTGGACACTCTTGAATGAAGGAAATGGAGGAGGTCTAGAGAAACCCATGTTTGCATATAGAAGAAATGGAACAATAAGAAGTTATTTTGTACATACGCATAAGGAATCTAAAGAAGCCCAGCAGAGAGACATTCAAGATGGGAGTAAAGTGAGAGGAACTTTTCCGTGCGGGTTCTGTAGTAACTGCAATACTGTTAAAAAGGGTAATTTAGTGAAATTAAATTGGGATAAGAAATAATCTCAGAGACATGGTAAATTGCAAAACTAAAAATGTGATATATTTGATAGTATGCCATATAACAAGGGATATATAGGAGAAACAGGTAGAGAAATTAGGTTAAGATTAAACTAACACAGATCAGCGATAAGAACTAAAAAGAGGAATGCTCCTCTAGTTGAACACTACTTGAAGCAGAACCATAATGAAAATGATTTAAGGTGGTGTATGTTAGAAAAGGTGAAGGGAACTAGACGTAGAGGAGATATTGACAAAAAGAAACAAAGAAAACAGTTTTATATGAGTAAATTTCGAACATATAAGGAGGGTTTAAATAAAAGAGAAGAATGGGAATATTTAGTAAAATGAGGATTTAACAGCACCTCATTATGTGGAGGACCGATTTAGAAGGGAGACAAGCTGAAAATGTAAAAAATAGAACGAATGGAGCCAGATATTAGAATGACGAATAAGTGAGGTCAGTTAAGAGAACATATATGCTCTGACAATTTTAAAGACGTATAGAAATGATAAAGAAATATATCAGATCATAGATCCCTTATTAGGAAAGTGAGGGGGCAAAATAATAACAGTATACAAAAGGAGTGTACTAAAAATAGGGTAAAAGGGCCTAATGCTAAAATGACTGACAAACAAGGAAAAAGAAAAGGAAAAAATGTAGAGGAGGGAAAGAGTAAGATCTTAAAATTGAAACTACTTTTTGCCCAGTAGGAAAATCTTTTGTTCTCTATTTAATATAGACAGCAAAATAGATAAAGAACCCTTATTAGGGACGAGATACGGGACCTATTAAGGCATCTGTATACCGAATAACCACATAGAGGTGTAAAAGAAACCAATACCAAAATGGCTGCCACCTGTGACAGGGAAAGCACATGGTTAAGTGTAGCTAACATGTGGCTATAAATACGACCTCCAAAATGGTGGACGGTGTTTGTCACTGAAAACAAGCAAGAAGGAACACGCTGATTGACAGGTAAGCAGGCCGAAAAATATAATTAGAACGGGAGAGGGCTTATAATAAAATTATGTTTAAAGTTAAATGTAATCACTAAAAGGGAGTTTTACCCCTTCTAGATTTTTGCCCTTGAGGTGGAGTACACAGGAGATAGAGATGCACCAGTTTAATGAAAATAGCTGGAGTGTTGCGTTATTTGAGAACGGTGCTATTACACTCAGAAGGTGAGAGAGTCACAATATAAAAGTACAATTGGAGATTAATATAATCACCAAGCACAAAGTGAAATGAATAATATAAAAATCTTAAATAATCCTCTTCTTAGACCTGTTTAAAAACAAAATCCTTGAAAGATAGGAACACGCTATGTTATAAAACAACAAGAGGAGGAAGAGCGCGTGAACCTAATGAAAGGCATTGCATGTATGAACACAGGTGAGACAGGATACAAGACCATAAAATGTGAAGAACAATAAATATTTATAAATTGGAACTGATAATTGCAAAGACGAATGAGGAAGTTGAAATAAGTTAAATACACATAAGGTGGTGCTTAATAAGCCATTGTAAAATATACAATTTACCTTATGAAAGGAATTAGTTGACTATTAACAGAATTGACTAAAGTAAGGATTACCTCCCTGTGAAAGCGGGAGATGAAAGGGTAGTAGTAATAGAAAAGACTACACAAAAGCAGGGGATTATCACAACATAGGGAGATTGGCATGGAAGTTTACTTGTTATAGATAGGAAATCTCTCTAAAGATTCAACAAGATACATTGTGAATATTAGTATTATATGGGGGTCTGTTTTTAAGAAGTAGAAAGGTAGCAGTATGATAACAGTGATGAATGTTGGGTAACAAGTATATGACTGTTTTAATCTTGAGATTGAAATATTAGGAAATTGTTAAGACCATTTTTTCTTGTATTTTTTTAGTTAAAGTGTATGGAAAATTCATGTATAAATTGATAAACTTGTCCTGATGAACGTTGTGTGAACCAGATGAAAGACCACCGAAACGCTGCGTCAACAGTTTTTATAGCTATATGAGAAATATATTTTCATTGTGATTATGTTTTATGATGAAGGATAAGAGGAAAAAAAATGTTAACGTTAAAATGTTGCGAAGTACTATACATCGAAGATACGTTTGGTGTATTTAATTAAATATTTTGAATAACATAAAAATAAAAAGATAAGAAATAACAATAAAAACAATGTGTAGAGTATGGTCTTCAAATAGTAATGTTTGGAGTACAGTGACATTGGAAAACGGTCAATAGCCCTTTATTTTTTCACCTTGTAGATATAACTTTTAATCCCATATATGTAGAAAATTTCATGCCAGCAACGTAATTTCAATTGAGTCTTAGGATTCAAATTCACATCCAAAGGGAATTTATGTATGTGTATTGCATTTTAACACTGTCCCTTTGGTGGTGCAAGGGGCACCTGTCTGATTTGTTTCAGAGTATTAAAGATGATGCCATGTGTCGCTCATGCCAACCCATGGCTACCTCTCAGGAGTCAGTACCATCAGTGATTGTGAGAGAGACGGGGCCCTGATCCAGTCCTTCGTCAGTTACTAGGCTTTGCAGTGCTTAGGTGTCCCAGTGATAATGTCAGTGGCTGGACCATTCCTCATATATTTGGTCATGAATCCCTCAGGAGGGGCAGTATGGCTGATAGCCTGTCTTGGTGACAGTCTATGTTTGTGCTAGACTGAGTTAGATCAAGTCTTCAGCTGATTGCGGTGTCACTCCATGGAAAACCCCTGGCATCATGGTTGAGCTGTCGAATTCAAAGTCAACTGAAAGTTTGTCCAATTGAGAGTCTTGCTCAGAGTCCGATCATGCCTTGTTCTTGATTGCCATCACCGCCTGTGGTGCTGCAGCTGTGTCACGGTCTGTCTCCATCCTACTAGGTTTCTTTGTGCCCCCCCTTTTCGTATTCTCTGAGATCTCTTCCTGGAACCAAGGTCAACTCTGTCTATCTTTCCACAGTTTCCAGAAGGGGCTGTTCCCACCTTGTGCATGTCTAGACATTCCCACATCGCCATGGGGTCCTCATAGAAATGAGTTTTACCCTTCAGCATCATTTTTAGCTTAGCAGGGAACAGCAGTGAGTATTTGATCCTTTCTTCTTTGAGCGCCTTCTTAACGGTCATTAAGGAGGCCCTTTTTGTTTGGACCACCAATGTATAGTTAGGGAAGAGTGTAACTGTCCTATTACGGATGGTGTACGGGCCTTCTTTTTTTGCTCTCTGCAGAAGGGAGTCACGGTCTCTGAGGTGCAAGAATCTCACGGCCACTGGGCGTGGCAGTCTGCCTGTCGCCAGGGGTCTGGCAGAAACCCTTTGTGCATGCTCAATGGCAAAAAAAGGGCATTAGGTGGCCCAAGCCTTTTCAGTGGTGAACCATCTTTCTAGGAATGCCACCATATTTACCCTTTTCATTCCCTCAGGCAGCCCCACTATGCAAACTTTATTCTGCCAATTACGTTCTTCTGCATCTTCGGCCCTGCACTCCAGGGTCTGTACTCTTTCAGTCACTGTTCCCACCTGTCGTGTCAGGTCTAAGTGGGAGAGCTGCATCTCCTCAAGCCCAGTCTCCACTGTCTTCACTCTGTCAGCCAGTTTGTGGTGTTTGGCCCTCAGTAAGCCACACCTATGGATACAACCCACATATCCTGCTGGAGCATAGCTTTAGGTATCTGCAATTGCCACCAGGATTCTTTTGAATTGTGTCTGCAATGTGGGGACCGTGTCTCCTGATTTCCCCAGTGCACTTTGTATTGGTTTTTCCAGTTCCAGTGGTCCCAGTGGTATGTCCCCCGTTTGGTCCTGGACTTCCCCATGGTTCATCTTTCTGTATACCTGATCTGGTCAGTGTAGAGCAGGCCACCGGGCCGGAGACTTCAGGTCTAGCTTTGAGGGATAACAGCGGTGGCTCTTTACACAGCATGCTCCAGCCAGGGAGGGCCAGTGGCTGAGTGTGACCAGGCTCTCCCATTTTGAGCCTAGGCCCAAGCACCCGCACACCAGGAGGTAAAATCGCCCCTCTCGGATAGGGCTCCCCTTTATGGTTGAGGTGCTCTATGTGAGAGTTGCGTATGCCCTCCTGTGCACATTGTTTATTCTCTCTGGCCTCCATGTTCCATATCCTCTGTAGTGGTCACTTGTCTAGTCTAATCCCCCAGTGTCCTGCTGTGTGTTACTCTCACTCTGCCTAGTATGAGAGCATCCTATATCTGGTCCAACAGTTCCCAGAAAATTCCTGGAGGTTTTTCAGGGGGTGCTGTGGGTTGTGGATTCCCAATGTATTAGGTCCTATCTTAGATGTTGCTCAGCAACCTCACTCCCCTAGTAATGAGTGAGGGCCCAGCTTTCGGGTTCTCCCCAGCATCCACCTCCTTGTTCAGTTGCATATTTCAAGCATGTGAGGTGAGGTGCGACCCAGTGTCATAGTCCCAGGCACTTTACTACTGCAGGGATCTTCCCTTTAGCTCTCAACTGCCAGCCCGGGTCAGCATCAGTGGGGACGCACGTTTAGGATCTTTAGGCCCTGCAGCATGCAGGTCCCTTATTCAGGTCCTGACAGCCTCTCGATAGTGCATTGTGGGCTCCCCTGTTCCTGCTTTCATCCCTGCCTTCCCCGATGGAGAACTACAAGGTCTGGGGACATCAGCTGTTGACTCCGCCCACGGCCTGGCTGCCCTCATCTCAAACTGGACCCGGCAGGCGTCCTGTGGCAGTATCTGCCCCCTGGCCTCCCACCCGTGCCCCAGCCATCAAATCACTCAGCTGCAGGCATAACTGCACTAGACCAGGAAGGCTTTGGTGTCTGTAGGTCGCCGGGACATACAATATTTCAGATAGGAAAATACAAAGGCTACTTTAGTTGCATCATCAGGAAACAAAGCCGGACAGCACATAAATATGAGATGACACTGATTCATAAATGCACCATATTTTGTACTGTCTCCATTAAGTCTTTCTGGAGCTGATAAAGAAACGTGACTAGGAGTCATCACTGTCACATTCACTGGTTAACCCCCTTCAGACTTGGAATTTGGAATGGTTGTGGGTGCATGGAAATGGCCTGGGTGGATTTATGTACTTCCTTTAGGCAAAGCCCCAACCATAGTTCCCCCTGGATTCTCTTTGTGTTTTTATGCTGAATTAATTTAGTTGTCAAGCGCTGTTTTTTTTTTTTTTATTCTGAAATTCTGACTGCATATCTGACAAGGCCCAGACAAATCGTCCAAGGTTAGGGTGTGCCCTAAAAAGGGACCAGGGGAACCCCCATCTGATAGAGCAGGAAGGCCCCCTTGGTCCATCTCCGCTCAGGCAGCCTGCAATTGGTGGGCTTAGCTTTCTGTCAAGGGTTCCGCTAGCCAGTTGTACCAAAGCTGCAGGAGCGAATGTGACCCAACCCCTCTCCCACAGAGTGAGCCCCAACACAAAACTAGAAACCAGTGATGACAACAGCTCCTAGGCAGACACTGGATGCCAAGAGACAGAGGGTGATCATCATTGGATTTCAACTGTCAGATCCGGGACCTTACTCCATGGCAAAGTGTCAGTAGAAACACAAATACACCCATTAATACACCTATTATACAGCTTGGCCCAGTGGTGCTTACAACAAGAAATGCCTCTGTGCCAGATCATTTTAAGTGCATTTACCAAATAGTACTCACTCTGGCACAAGGTAGGGAATTGTTATAAGCACTGGTCAAGATCACATGGGGGACAAGTTGCAATCAAGTTGTCCAAAGAAAAAAAAAAAAGGATCCAGGGTGCCAGACTACAATAATGGAAACAGTGACCACTCACACAAAACAATCCAAGAATAGTGGAATCACATCAAAATAGTAGTATGGCCACAGAATGCAGTGAAAGTATTTCCTTCATCAATGCACTGGCCTTTCATAAGGATTAATCCACAAATCCAGCAAAAAAAAAACACTTACCAGGGGAAAAAGGTAGAAGGCACCCAAGTGCAACTCACTCGAGTCGTGAAACCCTGCAAAAAGTGTGTGACGCTTTTTGAGGAAAAACAGCCTTGAGAAGGTATCAAGAAGGCACGTGGGATATGTAGACATTAAGGGAAGGAAAACAAGGTTTTCTGCCTGCAGAGCTAGCGTGGAAGGCAGCAGACGCAACACTGTGGTAGCCACTCAGAAGGAGCAGCAGGAATTCCACACCACGTCTGAAGGAGAGGCCGAGAGAAACAACACCGAACAGGAAATGCCGACATCCAATAGGAAGCAAGTCCAAGCGAAGAGGCGGGATTCTGGAAACTTGAAGCCAAATACTGTCACTAGGTTGGGTGCGGCTTAAATACACAGCTGCCCATTTTCCAAAAAAGCCCAAAGGTCAGAGCCGTACAAATTCCCTGATGCAAGTGCAGGAGACTGGCGTGCCAGGGATCCAGACCAGAAACACCTAAAATACAATGTAAAAAGATGAAAAATGTGAACCCTACTGTGTAAATATTTTCTGCTACTACCCGGCGCTCCCAGCACCACCAAGACTCTTATGAGCCATGGTGAGTAACAGAAGCATAAGCAGTCAAATTATTGAAGAAAAAAACTGTGCATGGCAGGGCCATGAGCTAGGTAACTTAGGCCCGAGTTATAGTTACTTGAATTAACTAACTATACCTGATGAATTTCTCTAGTTTTGAGCAAGTAAATTCAGAACCTAACTACAACGTCCCTGTAACCTTTTTTCCAGTGAAAAAATAAACAAATATATATATACACATATGTGTGTGTGTGTGTATATATATATATATATATATATATTTTTATTATTAAAAAGTAGCAAAGGTTAAAGGGACATCATAGGTGAAAATGTCAGTTAAAACATAAGACTTTAAACTAACAAAGCCACTAAAATGCACTGTCATAGTTATCTCAAGTAACTATAAGTCGGTCATAGTTATCTTAAGTACCTATAACTTGCCCACTCATCATGCAGAGTGGTGTTATCAAGAATGTCATTTCAAATGTCATAAGAACTTTATTGATGCATTCATCAATATAATATGTGAGGGTACAAGCAGTGCATGTCGCCCAGCCCCTTTATTTATTTTGTGGTGGCAGGGATGTGCAGATCCACCGAAGTTCTCCAGGGGACAACTTAACAATAAGGGTTCTATGCAGGGACAAATTAACACAATACTTAGTCAACAATAATATATTCTTATTGGACACACCATGTTGTTTGAGGTATATATAGATTTGGCATGTTACAGAGGTTACACATCAAAATGTGAAATTTTCACATCAAAGTTATCAGTCAGTATTCCATTTGAATGAAATGTGTTCAGTTGCACATTCTCTTTGTTGTACACTGTTTGTTATGAAAGACGCCCACTGTAGAATGTTGCAATGTAGTCCATCTCAGGGAAGCACAACATTCTTGAGAATATCTTGCTGTGATCCTACAATACCGGATCAATGCGCTTCGGCAAGTGTCTCATAGCCTCCTCAGGACATAACAAGGTCAACTTCTAACAAAGTCACTGAAAAAAATTAAATCACAGGCACACCCAGAATGACAATTGACAACCTGCATCCCACATGGGTGAAAAACCAAGATGTGAGCAACCGTTACCATGTTCCCCACAGCTAATACCCTTTAGGTTGTACCTGCCACCGGATCTTCTGCATATCAAATTAAGGAGCGCACGTTGCTATGATGTGAGCCAAACCAACCAGTTTAACCATAGAGGAATCCATGTGTTTAAGGAGTGCTTCCACAAGTCATATCGGTGAGCCTTCAAGGCACGAAGCCCAGCTGCCAGTCAGAAAATCAAACACCCAGAGCTCACACTTGGGCCTCTCTTAAAAAAAAAAAAACGTTGGCAATGCCAATAGGACTCGCCTATGTGAGAGCTATTGGCTTTGCCATTGTCATTTTGCCAATGTTGAAGGGCAGCATGTCTGCTGTGAAGTATGGCTAAAACCAGTGCTTTAAATGGGCCGGTACTGTCCGGTACTGAGTACCGGCACTTTTTTATTTTGAGAGAGTGAGTACCGGCACATCTCAGGAAAAACGTAATACTTTTAATTGGAGAGTACCGGCACTTCTCGGAAACAAGCAGGTACTCTGGTACAGAGTACCGGCACTTTATTTTTTCCATTTCAAGCACTGGCTAAAACGTATTTAAAAAAAATGCCATGAGCCCTTTTTTAACCTTCCTGTGTGGTAGCGCTATTTTATATAACTTGTTTAACATTTTATTTTGAATAACTTTTAGCCATGCTGCTTTACAACATGGCTAAAGGACATTGGTAAAGCCATTAGGTCTCAAGTAGGTAAATGTATTGGCTTTACCAATACTTGTTAAACAGTTATACACTTTTTAATTATGCAGTTCCAGTTGTTAACATTACTTTTATGGTACCTTTCATTAGTGGCGTAGCGTGGGTTGTCAGCACCCGGGGCAAGGCAAGTAATTTGCGCCCCCTAACCCGGGGCAAGGCAAGTAATTTGCGCCCCCTAACCCGTGGATTTTAGCACTCGAGTCTCTTCCAAGATGTTGCGCCCGGTGCGGCCGGCCTCCCCTGTACCCCCCACGCTACGCCACTGCCTTTCATGTATACAACATGAAACTGAGGATTTGTTCACTACATGTATTGTTATTAATTTGTTTCCTGCACCAAAGAGGGAGGTATATGCTCTGGCAGTCGCCCGAGGAAATCTTCATCGTTTCTGTGTCATTATGGAAGCCAGACTGAACTCGTTGACTATGTAAATAAAAGGATTTACTGTGCTGGTTTGTGGAGGTGAATACATTATTTTAATTTCTGCTATAGTTGGTAACAGATTCTATAACTCCAAGGCTGAGAAGCTATTGATGAAGCAGAAAATGAAGGTTTTACATTTATTAGCGCATAAACGTAATGTGAAATAATCATGTGTGACTTTAACCGAACTAATAAAGATTGTACGGGGACAAAATGTGCCCTCAGAGTAGTTTGCCAACATTTATAAGCGTGCTTTATATAACGTGATGTATTAGAATTGCACTAATCCGACATAATTATAAACGTGTGCTACGATTTGCTTGCTTGAAATGTTTTAGCTTAGCATAACTTTAGTGGAGGCTTTGGCCTAGTTGCCTGGTCTCACGGTTTAGATGCTCGTATTTTTCCAATGTGCTATTAAACGTGTATTTTTGCTTGAAGCTGTACTTTTCCACTGAGATCGTTCACATGCTTATCTTAAGGTTTCGTGCCAGCCTGGCATATTTTCTATTTGCTCCAAGGTCAATCTGCAGGTGCGGACAATGGAAGCTCTGAAAGTGAGTTAATTGGTATAAAATGTTGCAACTTGCGTACCCGTCTCCAAGGATAATGTATGCTTAAGTAAAAGCTTGAGAACTGTCGTTTTTGATTGGACAATTTGAAGCTAACCTATGAACCCTCCAATGGAAGACCCTACTGGATTTGAACTGTTGTCTATTTAAACCAGGTGCACGAGATGAAGGTAGCCATTACCAGCTATTGCCCGACATTGCGTCATTCCGTAGCTATTATGGCCCACCTTGCTGCGACGCCATTTTGAAAGAGACTTTGATGCTTTCTCTAGTCGAGAGAAAGAGACTTTAAATAATTCTTGCCCTAGAGACTTTAACTTTGATCCCTTGCATGAAGTAGTAGTTTTACCTTGCCGCCGTGAGGCAATTGCCCCGTCCACCTTGCCCCTTTGCCCCGTCCCATGCTGATCGAGAAAACGATACCTGTGAGACGAAGACTTCCTTGAATGCTGATCGTAATTGGTAAATATGAAAGGAAATTGTAAAATTGCATTGTGTTTCTTTTAGGTAACCAACTGCTGATGTTTGATAAGAGCCCTCGCTAGGAGTTTTCCAAATTGATGTTGCTAAATTGTTTTTGCATGAAGTCCCACATGCCGATGCTAATTTGAGGTTAGATGAGGATTCCTTTTGTTGCACGATGCAATTTGAGACCTTGTTATGCTGACTAAATGTATGCAATTAGTTAATTACAGATTATCGTATTAGTGATTTGCATTGCTATTATCGAATGCCTTGTTATTCAAATGCTGCATAGATTGCATTTGTTTCGCCACTATGGACAGCTATTAATGTTCATTTATGTTTATCATTTGGTGTTGAGACACATCTATATTGTGCTAGCTTTGTTAATATAGGGAAATAAATTCACTAACTTTGAATAAACTGGTGTGGTTATTCCTGACTGAAAGGTCAGGGTTCGCCGAAAATGTATTCTGGATTGATTGTTAAGTGTTATGTTGATCAGGGAATTGCTTATGTTCGTTATTGATTATTGATTTAATGAAATTGACCGATTAAGGGTGCCGAGGGTCCCACTTAGCCAAAAGATTCATCGGCCTAAAGAGCGTCCCAATACAGGTAAAATTACTAGTACGGACCGCTCTATCACTATGGACAATATTTGTTTTACGTTTTAAAATCTTATTTTCCAGTTTTGACAACAAATCTTCCATAATATACGAAACACAAGAGGTTTATTTACACGTCCCTTGCGCCGCCGGTGCCTCACTTTGTATGTGGGGACAAGTGGATTCAAAGGGAAGGGCTCAAACAACCTATTCCGGTGCGGCAGGTTGCACAATGTCTGTATTTTCACAGGATAGCTCCTGGAAGCAGGGGCTCAAATTTAAAGACTCTGAAAGGATGTGTGCAGGCAAACAGTATTGTTTTCGGTCACTTGAACCGAAGTTCAAAAAGCATCCTCAAGTCTGTCTTTGTGAGAAATGTGGCTATTTTACTTACCAACATTAATTAGTAGAAATTGTAACCGAGGCTTTCAAAATGTGTCAGGTGTCAGACTGTCTCTCGGGTAGCCTTAGGGAAGTGATGCAGCTATTGTATACAAACACACACACACTCACACACCAGCAATAAGTGACTTTCCTGGACTATTAGTTTCAGCAGTTATTGCAAATAAAAGGCGAGATTCGTATCCCTAACTCCTCTTGACAGTGGGTGCCTCGAAGCAGGTAGACCAAAAGGCATATCCGGCGTGTGTATATCTAAGATACAGGGCCAGAGCAAGGCATCAGCAGTGTGGGCAGCTGCCCAATACCCAGTTCTCTTGCGACAGAACACACATTTACACATTACTGTTTTTAAACAAAAAAGAAAAGAGCTGTTGAGGGAGCAGCAGGCAACAGGAGTGATGGCGGGGAATAAATATTACCTCAATCAAATCAGGAGCAGCAGACAGGCACTGATTAAATTGAATCAGTCTGTGCTTGGTCTGTACTCCAAAGCAAGCATCGGAAGTGATGTTTCGGTTGGACTAGCCAATTAGGTATGCAGCAAAGAAGAGTGATGCTGACGTGGACAAATGGTAAGCAATGGGCTGGCTCCAAGCCCTTTTTAGGGTCGAGCGCACAAGCTCTACGCCCCAGTTGTAATCTCTCTACTTGTCAACAATACTGTCTCGCAAGCGAGACATACCTGTTAGTGCATGTTCTTGGAGGCTCGACCCTAAAAACGGGAGTGCCGTCTGACATCATGCGCCTGCCTCGGCAAAAACAGCCCAAGATCCTTTGTACCAAAAGGGAATCAATCCCCCATTTTACTGTAGTGCCCCTATATAGTTGTGAAGAGTGAGGATACAAGTGTGAAAAACTGATGTGCTCCTATTCGGGGCTTCTCTGAAAAGAGGAACGACTTATAAAGTCAAACACCCACATCGGCAAAAGGAAGAAAAGTAGAGAAAGGGACCCTGTATGAATCCATAACTGGGGACAACATTTTGAGCACCAAAGGGCAGAAAACCATGCTGGAATGTGAGCAGCTAGTCCCACAAACCCATTGCTATACCGATCTGAACAATTTCACATAACTGAAACAAAGAAGAGAAACAATTTCCAATAACAGCGTGTACACCCTGCTCACACACTGTGACTGAAATGCAGAGTATGACATAATTGAACAACGTACAAAAAATACAAAAATTGCATTAAAAGAATAAAAAAAAAAATAATGCACAAAGGGAATAGCCATGGCGCATGGATCAAAAACCACACTTTGCCATTTTGATTCAATCCATGAACTGAACTTTTGCATGTTCAACAAATCTCACCTCCATTCTCGACAGAGTGCTATCGATGGATCCACCCTTTCATTTACCAGGGCCAGATAGTGAGACATAATCAGCAGATTATATTATACATGTAAGAAATCTATTACATTTGGCTCTGTGACCATACTTCATCATTTTTCATTCAACCCATTAACAGCGGTTTTACACTTTTCAAAGACTCTTGCTTCCATTATCAGTGCTCCCCAACTTTACATCTACTGTGGCCACAAATATCAGTCACCATTTTCCATCATTTTCAAGATGATGATGGGTCTCATACTGCTGCACAAGAGTGGCACCGTGAGTTTTGCACTTTATCCTGGATCTGTGTTGCAAAATACAGCGTTTAACTGGTTGACTAGTCTGTCCAAAATAAAACGTGTTGCAAGGCCATGAAATACAATAATCTATGGGGCAGATTTACAAGTTTTTGGCACAGTGCAGTGCTGCAAGCCGTCTTGCTATGCTGCATCAAAAGAAAAGGGCAGGAATGTGCAGTATCTATAAGATATGGTGCATTCCTGTCTTTTTCCCCTGCGCTGGCACACAATCGGCTGCAGTGGACCAAGTCAGGCACCCTTGTATCATGGTGCAAGGGTACCTGCATTGCAGAGATGATTGCTTTTGTGCAGTGAGACACCCCTTCCCGCACAAAAACAATCATGAGCTGTGTTTTCCTCTTATGTGTGCTGCACAATGCAGCACACATAGAAAAAGTAAAAACAAGGAGAAGGTATTTCTCCTAATTGCGCCTCCATTACGCCTCTCCTGGGGATGAATAGGCATTTGACCTGTTCCCAGTTTTTCAAAATCTCGTAAACCTGGGAATGTGTTGAATGCCTTGGGTGTTACAAGGCCATGAAAAGCCAAGCAGGGTGGCTTTAGGTGGCTGTGTAAATATGGGTCTGCAGTGTGCTCCACCAGACCATCACTAAAAGTGACTTCCTGGCAGCACAGATGGGATTGTAAATAAGCCCCTATATGCTTAGTAGTGCAGTTAGAAAACTTATTTTGGAGCATTGCATTCATAGTGAATTCTTTAGTTCGTGGTTTAGTGATCTGTGCATTCTCCCAACCTATAAGGACACTGGGTAGGTGGTAAGCCAAGTAGATCTGTTAAGTCTCCCTGTGCTGTTTTTCTTGCTTCATTGTCCAAATGTTGCCTGTTGTTCTTTTAAAAGAAAGCAGGGGAGCTGGGAAATAACACAGTAATTTCCAATTAGACTTAATGATTTTCTTAATTCTGTTAGGATTGGGGTCATAAGTAAAAACACGTCAAGGGTGTGAGCGCTGGAATTTTACTAATAAAATATTTCATGTATTCTGTAATTGTATTTGCATAGAAAATGAATTCACACAGAAAATAACGTGCAACTTGAAAATGTGCCCACTTGAATGGCTGCCATCTATTATGAAAATTGTGTATAAAACAGCTTATTAATGTTTGTTAAGTTCTAATGGTTGTTAGAACTTATAATAATGCAAAATGCAGTAATAGGTTATAATTACAATTAAATGTTATGTATTTGCTTAAATCAACTGTAGGCCTGAAGCTTACAAGGCCTAAGCCTTAGTAATTGTACTGCCATTTATTAGAAAAATGGTATTTCAGAATAAGTTTTGATCTCATGCTTTGCTGAATAAAAGTGTATTGTTCTAACTAAAAGGTTGACCGAATCATTAAGAGTAGCAAAAAGTTTTTCCTGTTTCCACAAGAATTGTTTGCTAGAAAATGTGTATGTAGAAACATGCATTTTCTAAATTGTCACAAATATTAACTTGAGATGTGTGAGAAAGTAATGTTCCCAGGAACTAACAATGGATGTACTGACGGAAGGATACTAAAATTGATTCTTGGCAAGTCGAACGATGTGCGTAAAGGGAGAAGAGTCAATCATCAACGTGGGACAGACTGTTTAGTTATATCTGCGATTTGAAATAATAGTTTTATTGGACTATTGTCTATCGTATGATTCTCTGACCAATGACAACGTGGGACAACTTTAACTTAGCTGCACTGCAATAAGAACCTTTGGCTTTTTGAGCTCATGTCTTGGGTTACACTTCGACTCTACTCCACTGTTTATATTCTTGTGCTCCATGCTTAAATGCTGGTCACTTTTGCGCTCGATGCTTAGAGCTTGTTGCACGTTTTGCTGCCTATCTTAGATACTTCTTTCAAATGGTTTGGAGAGCTTAGAGTCCCCGGTTCTAAACCATTACCCTTTTCCATGCCCACCTGATAGAAGAGCAATCACCGCTTGCTGATCTATATAAGGAGAGGTATACTAACCTGTAAATGTCTTTGCTATTGATTTGTCTTTTGTTTCTAGGTACCAACTGCCGCCTTTTGATAGAGCCGTAGTGAGATGTTTTCCAAAGTTATGTTGACTAAACTTTTGCATGAAGCCCAAACATGCTGATGCTAATCTGATGATACAGTTTTACTTCCATTCAACTAAATTGCTGATTAATGTTACTCAATCATGCAAAGCAAATGTATGTTATTTATACTGTGCAATTACTCTTATTGTTGATTTGAACTTTGACTTTAGAAGGAATAATTGTTAACACCTTAGTTAAGTAGAGATTCTTTAGAAGATTTGGTCAACCAGTGTTGTTTGTGTACTTATATCATGTGGTTTTAAGACTAATTTCGTGATATTAGCATTGTTAACATAGGGAAATAAATGTTCTAACTGAAACTAAAGGTGTGGTTATTCATGGCCAAATGGGTCCTGGTGTGTGAAAAGTACTGACTCTAAAGTAGTTTATTGATTGTTTGATGATACATATGATATGTACAGACTTAGGGGTGTGAACATCTTAAACAAGTCCAAAGGTCCATCAACCCTTTAAATACGTCCCCTTAATCATTTTTTTTGCAATAAACCAATAAGGTAGGACACGCTCACAGAAATGGTAGCAGAGTAGGATGGTATGTTTCTTTAGGAGCACATCCTTAATTATAGTTCACGGTTTGTCTCCTTAAGAGATTACCATAGAGTCCTGTAGATAAGATAAGAGATCGAAATTGAATTGGTTGACATTTTCAGATTCAATGATACAAAGTAGAGAGAAAATGTGTCCCTAAAAGCATAGGATGACTTTCCCAGGTCCTCGGACCTTGCCTACGCTTGTTTGTAAACGTTCTCAGTATTCTAGTGACAGATAATGAGATAGGTTAATGCGCTTGCACAGCTTAAGCATACCGTAGATGAATTGTGATGTTTGTGAGAGTATAGGGAGGATGCGTACTCCAAATTAAGTTTTAGAAGGAGTTAGCATACTCCGAAGTGTGAGAGTAAGGTTGTTGGTGTACGGGCCCTGCAAGGTCTAAGACTCCGGAGTATATTGAAAAGTGTATGAGACACTTGGTTTATTGTTGTCATTTGTCTGTTTAGTAGGTCGATTAGACGTGGTCAACAAGTTGGAGTGTGAGTCAAAGTGAGCGAAATAATTTTTCGATTGAGATTTGGCGAGTCCCATGTGCACCAGGGCAGACCCACTATTCAGTTTAGAGTAAAATTGTCAGGTCGAATTTGCTTGAGAATCAGGGAAACTGAGAAAGAAAGAGTAGTTGCTAGAGTGAAAGCCGAAAGTGAAAATTCATAAGGTTTCTGAAGCGATTGTGTTACCCTACCTACAGCAAACAGACAAATTGGGTTATTTTTGGATTTTATTGAAGTGCTTGCAATAATTTTGCATTAGTCTGGTGTGAATCTGAGTTGAAGAAGATTAGCCGCAAGACTTTGTCAGCCACTTTACGTGTGAGTGTGATATCATTGGAGCTGCGCTGGGATAGGTTGGTAAGTGAGAAGGGTTGTGCACAGATTGGCTAACGACCATGAAGTGCAATTGGTTGAGAAGGTAGATGAAGAGGATATTCGGATTAAAAGTCACTTCCTGATTTATCGTGAACTAGCATAAAATTGCAAATATTACAATTTTCTAAGCTCTAAAGAGTGCCCTAAGAGGAGAGATGTATATTCCAGCAACAATAGGGGAAGTTAGTCCACCAGAAGGTACACCCACCTATGTTGTATTTGCAGAGGGGGGTGCTGCGCCATGCCTTTGGTTAAAACAGTGGTGCAAAGTGACAGAAAAAGATGGGAGTTTCACGTTTCACACCCACTGGACATTTAATTTGAGAATTCTCGAAAACCTGAGGAGGGTGATGTACGAAATAAAATCCCTCCCAAGATCAGCACAGTTCAAAGAGCTAGCAATTTGGGAACTAATAGCTAGACAACAATAGCAATAGAAATTTGAGAGGAGAATGTAAAAGGCAGAGAAGACATTAGCGGAGGCTAGTTTGTGACAACGATCAGAAGTTTTGGGGATCTGAGACTTTACAGGGAATTAAATTATTTCCTGCAATTACACAGGATAATGAGACAGAAGGGAGGAAAGCTACCAGAAAGACAAATAGAGGCCCTTCCGAGGGTAGAGAGCAGAAATCAGTAGAGACTAGGAAGGCTTTGACTCCTGAAGAGTCAGATTATGATGAGTTCATTTTACAGTTGCGGAGGAATGGTCCCCCACCATATGCAACACAAGAGAGTGGGCCAAGCACTAATGTAAACCCTACAGCACTGACACAAGTTAACCTTACACAGAGTCAGATACAGAGTAGACCTAGTATACCTACTACATTGGCAGCTCAGAATCCACTGCCACAGCTGAGTATTCCCAGAATTTACCCAAATGTGCCTATTGTAGGTACTGCAACAAATTTAATAGTGCCGACAGGACAGGTTTACCTGAAACCAACACTGGTTCAGACGGAGTCAACTCCACACTTACTGCCTCAAATGCTGCCACAAAGAATTCCAAAGTATACCCATACAACAGGAACACAGAGAGATGTCCGTACTGATGAGCCAGAATACGGGAATAATGCACCCTCAGAACCCGATTGTTGGACCAAGTCCAGATGCAGTGTCAGAACACGTTACTGTTGGCCCAGTCATGCTATTGTTTGCCCAGGGAAATAACGGGACAAATGGACAGGGAATCCAGGAATAATATCCCCCATGAGACAGACCTTTGATGAATCAGAATCATTATAAGACTTAAGTCCTTACAGAGCTCCCCCAAATACTGAAGCAGGGTCACACATCAGTCCCAACCTGACGTTAATGACACCACAATCTCCATAACTAACTGTACAGTATTTGCCAAGTACTCAGCCCAACAACATTTCACTGCAAGGTTTGACAGCCCAACAATTAACTGAATGGTTGGGAAAGGTGACTAGTCCACAAGGTGGAGGGAATTACTTAAACTATACTAGACTTGGGGTCTAAGCAGAGGAACTGAATGAAGGGACAATGGGACTAAGCAGACTTCAGTCATACACAGAAGACGAACTGAGATACTTGTGTCCAATAGTTACAAAAAGAGCAGGAATAATTAATCAGAAATTGGCAGATATAGCGGGAAAATATGACATAGACCTCGAGAAAACTAAACATTTGAAGAGTTTCAGGTTGGAGTTTGACATAAAAGACTTTGAACACATGAGAACCACAGGGACGAAAACACACCTTAGAGAATTACTTCAAAGCATTCAAACATGGAGGGCATTAGACACATGGAAGGCAGATGGGTAAAGAAACTACATAAAAGAAAAAGAGACTATGAAATTCCCCCTTCAAATATGCCGCAGGCTGAGGAAGCAGTAAAGAAATTACCAATGAGAGAAATTCCAGGAGGGAACTTTGTTCACGTCCCTTGGAGCAGAAGTGACACTCTGGCCCTCATTCTGACCTTGGCGGGCGGCGGAGGCCGCCCGCCAAAGTCCCGCCGTCAAGTTACCGTTCCGCGGTCGAAAGACCGCGGCGGTAATTCTGACTTTCCCGCTGGGCTGGCGGGCGGTCGCCTTCAGACCGCCAGCCAGCCCAGCGGGAAAGAGGCTTCCACGATGAAGCCGGCTCGGAATCGAGCCGGCGGAGTGGAAGCTGTGCGACGGGTGCAGTTGCACCCGTCGCGTATTTCACTGTCTGCGCAGCAGACAGTGAAATACATGTAGGGGCCCTCTTACGGGGGCCCCTGCAATGCCCATGCCAGTGGGATGGGCACTGCAGGGGCCCCCAGGGGCCCCGCGACCCCCCCTACCGCCATCCGGATCTCGGCGGTCCGACCGCCGGGATCTGGATGGCGGTAGGGGGGGTCGGAATCCCCGCGGCGGTGCAGCAAGCTGCGCCGCCGCGGAGGATTCAATGGGGCGGCGGTACACTGGCGGGACCCCGCCAGTGGTGCCGGTCCGACCGCGGCTTTACCGCCGCGGTCGGAATCCCCATTGGAGCACCGCCGGCCTGTCGGCGGTGCTCCCGCGGTCCTCCGCCCTGGCGGTCAAAGACCGCCAGGGTCAGAATGACCACCTCTGTCATTTACAAATGATTACCCCAGACTGAGGGAGAAACCTGTAGAATGTTACCAGCAGACAGACAGGTCTGTGAAACTGCAAAATGCTTATGGGAAGACTTAAACGCTATTAGAGATGGTAATCCCAGCAGACCTATAGGTGGAATGCAAGAGGAGTATAGGTTGGCTAACAAGGGAACCAGAAAGAGATCCATCAACAGGTGCACCATCTCCTGAAGTAATGAAATATTACTATAAGGTGATTGAATTTTTAAAGACAAGGATTTCGCCCAAGTAAATTGATTGGCAGCGCATAGATAGAACAGCCCAGGAAGCGAAAGAGTCAATACACGCATATTACGAGAGATTGTTGCAAGCGTTTAAGCATTTCAGTGGTACAGAAACAATTAAACCAAAAAATATGACTCATTTTGTGTTCAGATTTGTTGAAGGACTTAGACCTGAAATTAGTCAGATGATTAAGAGTCATTTGATTTGTTGGCAAGCGAAGTCGATTGATGAAGTGCTGAAGTATGCAAAATACTGTAGTGACGAGATTGAATTGAATCAGGAAAAGTTGAAAGAAAAGGTGATGCAGATTAAAGCAGCACAGACAGGGATTCAGGGAAGTTTTCTGCCTCAGCAGCAGCAGTTCAAGTGGTGGGAGTAGCAAACAGGCACCTGACAAACCCAATAACAGATCCGGTACCAGTCAGCATTGGTAACTATCAAGGGTTACACAAATTTGTGGTATGTGACTCAAGCCCGATAGCACTATTAGGGAGAGACCTATTGTGCAAATTGGGATGTTCGATTATGTGTTCGAACGAGGGAATCAAAATTCAGACGAGCAGTGATGGGGAAGAAGAGGACAGTGTAGAGGGGGATGAGATGGAAACTGTCGATGAAGAGTATCCTCTGATTTGTCTTTTCCCGATGATAACTGAAGAAGATATTCCAGCTGAATTACGGGAGACAGTCGGAAAGGAAGTGTGGGATATGACAGGGAAAGAGGTGGGATTGATGAAAGGAGTGGAACCAGTGAAAGTGACTGTAAAGCCCAATGCAACCTTTCCCCAGACCCCACAATACCACATGGCACAAGACACCCTTATGAAAGTTGCCCAACTCATTGACGAATTTGTAAAACAGGGAGTACTGAAAGAAGTGTTAAGCAGTCCATGTAATTCGCCAATCATGGGACTAATAAAGCCGAGTGGAAAGGTCCGACTAGTGCAGGACTTGAGGAAAATAAATGACATCATAGTCAAATGCTGCCCTGTAGTACCGAATCCAGCTGTGATAATGTTTCAAGTCCCTTGCGATGCCGAGTGGTTCTCAGTCATCGACTTGTCACAAGCATTCTTCTCGGTGCCTCTTCATGAGGACAGCCAATTTCTCTTTTGTTTCAAATTCTTAGACAGAGTGTACAGTTGGTGTCGAATTCCTCAAGGGTTTTCTGAGTCACCGTCAATCTTCAATCAGATTCTAAAGAAACATTTGGAAGCATTAGAATTGCCATTCGAGTCAACCCTAGTACAGTACATCGATGACTTACTGATTGCATCAAAGACAGAAAGTGGCTGCACAGCCGATACCATTGCTCTGTTGAACCATTTGGGAAGGAATGGACACAAGGTGTCTCCTTCCAAATTGCAGTTCTGTCAGAAGAAAGTGAAATACTTGGGTCACCAAATAGAGAAAGGGTCACGGAGAATAATGAAGGAAAGAATAACAAGCGTACTTCAAATGAGTCCACCAAAGACAAGGAGGGAGGTGAGGAAGTTTTTGGGAATGGTGGGCTACTGTCGCCAGTGGATTCCCAACTTCTCAACTCTAGCAAAGCCTTTACTGAAGCTGACCCAGAAGGATGCCTTGGATCAAATTGAGCTGAAAGGAGATGAGATGGATGCTTTTGTTGAACTGAAAGAATGCATGTGTAGGGCTCCAGCTTTAGGTATGCCTGATTACACAAAGCCTTTCACATTGTTTTGTCATGAACGTGATGCATGTTCTTTGTCTGTCTTGACTCAAGCCCATGGTGGTATAAACAGACCAGTAGCGTATTTTTCAGCTACTTTGGATCCGGTTGCAGCAGCACTTCCAGGGTGTTTGCGCGCCGTAGCAGCAGTTGGTATCAGCCTCACTCAGAGTGAAGGAATAGTGATGGGACACCCAGTAACAGTCATGGTCCCTCACTCAGTTGAGATACTTTTGACCCGCTCCCGAACGCAACACATGACTGGAGCAAGACTCACAAGGTATGAAACGATAATTCTGGGCTCACCGAATGTGCAGCTGAAAAGGTGCACTACGTTGAATCCAGCAACCTTGCTTCCTGGTGAAAATGCTGAAGTTGAGAACGCTGAAGACGTCGAGCATGACTGCCTTCAGGTGACTGAATTTTGCACAAAACCTCGACCTGACATTAAGGATACTAAGCTTGATGAAAATGACCAAATTGTTTTTGTTGATGGTTCATGTCTAAGAGATGGGATGGGAATTTTGAAAGCAGGATATGCTGTATGTACTGTAACAGGTGTCTTGGAAGCGGGCTGGCTTCAAGGAGTCTATTCTGCACAAGTAGCAGAACTTGTAGCCCTTACAAGAGCATGTCAACTGTCTGCATTGATGAAAGTCACCATTTACACTGATAGTCAGTATGGGTTTGGGATTGTGCATGACTTTGGACAACTATGGTCACAGAGAGGTTTCCTGACTTCTTCAGGATCCCCAGTGAAGAACGGGGAGAGAATAAGGGAATTGTTACACGCCATTCAAATGCCAGCCGAAGTTGCAGTGGTAAAGTGTAGTGCTCATACAAAAGGACAGGACTATGTTTCTCTGGGAAATGCATATGCGGATCAAGTCGCAAGATTTTGTGCCTTGAACTGTATATTACTCAGGGATGAATGGAATTCAATAAGTGAGCCAGAACTCGAACCAGCTGAAGCATTTGCCTTGAAGGTCGTAGATACAATAGATGAATTAAAAGCATTACAGAATAACGTCAGGGAGGATGAAAGAGATTCCTGGATTAAATCACAATGTATAAAGAGACCAGATGAGTTATGGGTTTCAAATGAGGGAAAATTTGTTTTGCCAGATAGTCTCTTATCACAGCTTGCGCGGTTCTATCATGGGCAAGCTCACCTAGGGAGGGATGCCATGATAAGATTGTTCAAAACTGATTGGTTTAACCCCAGATTTCGTCAAGCTGCAGAAGCAGTTTGCCATCGATGTGTCACTTGCCAGCAGATGAACCCAGGAAAGGGAACAGTTGTGAACGCGAGCCACATTGGCAGAGCCAGTGGCCCGTTTAGTCGAATGCAGATGGACTTCATTGAGATGCCTGTGCATGGAGGATTGAAGTATGTGTTGGTGATTGTGTGCATTTTTAGTCACTGGATTGAGGCATACCCCACACGTAGAAATGACAGCCTTACAGTTGCAAAACTATTGTTGAGGGAGTTGATACCACGTTTCGGATTCCCGATCTCTTTAGAATCAGATAGGGGAAGTCACTTCAATAACGAGGTGATAAAGTTACTTTGCGAAGCGCTGAACATTGAGCAAAAACTGCATTGTAGCTATCGCCCTGAAGCATCAGGACTGGTGGAGCAGATGAATGGTACACTGAAATCAAGAATGGCGAAAATATGTGCATCAACAAATTTGAAATGGCCTGATGCATTGCCCTTGGTGCTAATGTCAATGAGAAACACCCCTGATAGAAAGACTGGATTGTCTCCGCACGAAATTCTCATGGGCAGGGCTATGAGACTTCCTGCAGTTCCCGCAAACGCGCTTTTGAATATTACAGATGATATGGTGTTAGACTACTGCAAGGGTCTGGCTGACGTGGTTCGCTCTTTCTCTCACCAGGTGGAAGCGACCACCTGGCCACCGATCCAAGGTCCAGGACACGCACTGAAAGCAGGTGACTGGGTCGTGGTAAAGAAGCACGTGAGAAAGTCGTGTTTGGAACCCCGTTGGAAAGGCCCTTTCCAAGTGATCCTGGCGACAACTACCGCTGTGAAATGTGCGGGGGTTCCCAACTGGATTCACGCCAGTCACACAAAGAAAGTGTTGTGTCCCACAGATGAGGAAGTTGAAGCGCTGAAACTGCCAGTGCCTGATAAAAGAGTGCTGAGTGCTGAGACAGAGCAAAACCGAACTGAAAGCGAACAGGCAGGAACGGAGGAGAGAGAAATATTCTCTGGGGACGAAGCAGACTCACTTGGGGAAGACCAAGGAGAAAGTTCAGACAGTGACGAAGCAGCTGAAGGTGACAAAGATCCTGAAGCAGCTGAGGGTAGCAAAGAGCCTGAAGCAGCTGAAGGTGACAAAGAGCCTGAAGCAGCTGAAAGTGATAAAGAGCCTGACGAACGTAACGGTGACGAAGGGCTCGAAAGAGGTGAAAAAGCAGGAGAGCCTGATCAGAGGAGGGCTTTCCCAGAAGCAGACGATACAGAAAAAGAAAAGGAGAACGTGATTGATTCCCCAGAAGGAGGGGACAAGGCAGAACAGAACGAAAAAGTTCAAGCTCCCACAGAAAAGATCGCAGGTCCATCAAATGGACACGGTGCAAAGAGAAGACTAAGTATATCACCAATAAAAGAAAGGACTAAAGAAAGTTTGAACGACGGAGAAAGGCCAAAAGTAAAAGAGAAAAGAAAGGAAGTGACTGTCGTGGTACCATCCTCAAGTGAAGGAAAAGACTTGGCCAAAGAGGAAAGTACCAGTGAGGCAGAATCGAAAAGAGAAGCAAAATTGAAAAGGAAAAGGATACCAAACAGGAGATATTCCGGTCCAGAATGGGCATATGTAGTCAATGACGATTGGACTGACGAATTTGTATCTCTAAGCCTCGAGAACGAAGAAGAAGAGATACCAATAGAAAAGAAAAGCTTTATGGACTCTGTTGATTGAAAGGGTGATAAATGACATTGCTTGCTAAAATCTAACGTGATACAAACAACCAGCTGAGACATTGCTAAACCGGATGAGACACTTGCTGAACTGATAAAAGACTGAGTTATTGCCGAATTGAGACAAATGCTGCTAACCGATAAGTGACTGGCCTCTTGAAGAAAACTGTGTGAACATTGCGCTCGTTCAGCTTTGTAACTGAATTGCTAAATAGTTTTGTAGGTGCTTCCAGCTCTCTGATTCTATACAGATCATGACGCAAAACAGTAGAAAGAGATATTGTAAATACGTGTGTAGAGGCTTGGTAATTGCATGTGTACTAATAATAATGGCAATAGTGCTTGGAATGCATGGAAAGGGTGAGAATGAGAAAATTGATGCTTCTACTTTTGCTCCTGTTACTGTCACTGAACTAACCGCATTGAAAAGACTAGAATTAGATGAGAGACTCTTGCACGATAAGAAAGAACTTTCGTATAATGTTTTCTATCGCTTGCTAACAGAATATGTTGAGACTATGGATGCGAAAGATTGTTATGTGTGTACACAGATACCGACATCAGTAAAGGAAGGGGTGACTTATCACCACATGCCTCTTACATACGGGATTACATGTAGTATAGTAATGTCTAGATTTTATGGTCAAACTAACATACAGTATTTTTACTCAAATTATGATGTTACCTTTGCATATGTTCCTATAATAGCGCAGCTAAGCCAGATTGCTAAAGATTGGGATGCTAAAATAATGAGGGAATTTTTCGAGCCAATGCAACCTTTTGAAACGGCTCACGCTCATAGGGAAAACCTTACCTGCTCGCTCTCTGCAGTAGAAATAAGCTTTTTTAGATCGCACAGATGATAGAAGGGCACAAATGAATGCGAAATTAGAAAAAGAGCTACATAAGAGGACTTCAGTAGATAATTATGATTTTGCCGCAATAAAGACAAAAGGGAGAATAGCTTTAGATGCTTGGCATGTAGGGAAATTTTGTATATATCGAGGTGAATCTTATTATGACAATATTTTCGTAGGAGCGAGTGAGTGTAAACATACGTTTATCTTTAAGGCCAAATGGACATTCATGATGAACGGACTTGACCCTGTCATTCCAGGTGTATATTACATTTGTGGGTATAATGCCTATTATCGTCTTCCAAAGGGATGGTGGGGGAGATGTTATTTGGGTATAGTGTTCCCAAAGGTTTATCAACTGGATGACCTATCGATGATTCAAAAGACATCTGGATCCCATCGTATCCAGAAAAGAGAGACCGCAGCTGCTGTGGTAGGAGATATATTTGGAGCCATGATTCCTTCGTTGGGAGTTGTGTTGAATTCCATCAAAATACGAAAGTTGTCTACTATAGTGGATAACATGTTGACAAAGTTTTCAGGTGCTATAATCCTGATAGATGCTGAACTTGCAGCGGAAAGAGCTATGACTCTTCAAAATAGGCTTGCTTTAGACATTCTTTTAGCAAAGGATGGCGGCGTTTGCAAAATGCTTGGTGCACGACACTGTTGTACGTATATTCCAGACAATAGTGTGAAGATTAAAACTATGCTTGCTAATCTAACAAAAGAGAGTGCAGATTTGAAGGAATTGAAAGAACCAGGAGTGTGGGAGAAGGTTGGAAAAGGACTTGCTTCAGTGGGAAATTGGCTTGGTGGAATTTGGAATGGAATATTGCTAAAAATAATAGAGGGAATTCTAATAGTTATAATTTGCATATTTGGAATTTGGGGAATAAAAAGGGGAATAATAATGATTATGGAAAGAATTAAGAGAAGAAAGGAAGAGAAAATTATGAAAAGAATGGCAGAAGAATACAAAGCGAAAACTAGGGGAATTAAAAGGAAAAGAGAACTGACAGAATTTTAATGGAATAAAATTTGTGGGCATGGTTTGGTGTGATGACAAGTAGTCATCAGAGGAGGGATTGATGAAGCAGAAAATGAAGGTTTTACATTTATTAGCGCATAAACGTAATGTGAAATAATCATGTGTGACTTTAACCGAACTAATAAAGATTGTACGGGGACAAAATGTGCCCTCAGAGTAGTTTGCCAACATTTATAAGCGTGCTTTATATAACGTGATGTATTAGAATTGCACTAATCCGACATAATTATAAACGTGTGCTACGATTTGCTTGCTTGAAATGTTTTAGCTTAGCATAACTTTAGTGGAGGCTTTGGCCTAGTTGCCTGGTCTCACGGTTTAGATGCTCGTATTTTTCCAATGTGCTATTAAACGTGTATTTTTGCTTGAAGCTGTACTTTTCCACTGAGATCGTTCACATGCTTATCTTAAGGTTTCGTGCCAGCCTGGCATATTTTCTATTTGCTCCAAGGTCAATCTGCAGGTGCGGACAATGGAAGCTCTGAAAGTGAGTTAATTGGTATAAAATGTTGCAACTTGCGTACCCGTCTCCAAGGATAATGTATGCTTAAGTAAAAGCTTGAGAACTGTCGTTTTTGATTGGACAATTTGAAGCTAACCTATGAACCCTCCAATGGAAGACCCTACTGGATTTGAACTGTTGTCTATTTAAACCAGGTGCACGAGATGAAGGTAGCCATTACCAGCTATTGCCCGACATTGCGTCATTCCGTAGCTATTATGGCCCACCTTGCTGCGACGCCATTTTGAAAGAGACTTTGATGCTTTCTCTAGTCGAGAGAAAGAGACTTTAAATAATTCTTGCCCTAGAGACTTTAACTTTGATCCCTTGCATGAAGTAGTAGTTTTACCTTGCCGCCGTGAGGCAATTGCCCCGTCCACCTTGCCCCTTTGCCCCGTCCCATGCTGATCGAGAAAACGATACCTGTGAGACGAAGACTTCCTTGAATGCTGATCGTAATTGGTAAATATGAAAGGAAATTGTAAAATTGCATTGTGTTTCTTTTAGGTAACCAACTGCTGATGTTTGATAAGAGCCCTAGCTAGGAGTTTTCCAAATTGATGTTGCTAAATTGTTTTTGCATGAAGTCCCACATGCCGATGCTAATTTGAGGTTAGATGAGGATTCCTTTTGTTGCACGATGCAATTTGAGACCTTGTTATGCTGACTAAATGTATGCAATTAGTTCATTACAGATTATCGTATTAGTGATTTGCATTGCTATTATCGAATGCCTTGTTATTCAAATGCTGCATAGATTGCATTTGTTTCGCCACTATGGACAGCTATTAATGTTCATTTATGTTTATCATTTGGTGTTGAGACACATCTATATTGTGCTAGCTTTGTTAATATAGGGAAATAAATTCACTAACTTTGAATAAACTGGTGTGGTTATTCCTGACTGAAAGGTCAGGGTTCGCCGAAAATGTATTCTGGATTGATTGTTAAGTGTTATGTTGATCAGGGAATTGCTTATGTTCGTTATTGATTATTGATTTAATGAAATTGACCGATTAAGGGTGCCGAGGGTCCCACTTAGCCAAAAGATTCATCGGCCTAAAGAGCGTCCCAATACAGGTAAAATTACTAGTACGGACCGCTCTATCACTATGGACAATATTTGTTTTACGTTTTAAAATCTTATTTTCCAGTTTTGACAACAAATCTTCCATAATATACGAAACACAAGAGGTTTATTTACACGTCCCTTGCGCCGCCGGTGCCTCACTTTGTATGTGGGGACAAGTGGATTCAAAGGGAAGGGCTCAAACAACCTATTCCGGTGCGGCAGGTTGCACAATGTCTGTATTTTCACAGGATAGCTCCTGGAAGCAGGGGCTCAAATTTAAAGACTCTGAAAGGATGTGTGCAGGCAAACAGTATTGTTTTCGGTCACTTGAACCGAAGTTCAAAAAGCATCCTCAAGTCTGTCTTTGTGAGAAATGTGGCTATTTTACTTACCAACATTAATTAGTAGAAATTGTAACCGAGGCTTTCAAAATGTGTCAGGTGTCAGACTGTCTCTCGGGTAGCCTTAGGGAAGTGATGCAGCTATTGTATACAAACACACACACACTCACACACCAGCAATAAGTGACTTTCCTGGACTATTAGTTTCAGCAGTTATTGCAAATAAAAGGCGAGATTCGTATCCCTAACTCCTCTTGACAGTGGGTGCCTCGAAGCAGGTAGACCAAAAGGCATATCCGGCGTGTGTATATCTAAGATACAGGGCCAGAGCAAGGCATGAGCAGTGTGGGCAGCTGCCCAATACCCAGTTCTCTTGCGACAGAACACACATTTACACATTACTGTTTTTAAACAAAAAAGAAAAGAGCTGTTGAGGGAGCAGCAGGCAACAGGAGTGATGGCGGGGAATAAATATTACCTCAATCAAATCAGGAGCAGCAGACAGGCACTGATTAAATTGAATCAGTCTGTGCTTGGTCTGTACTCCAAAGCAAGCATCGGAAGTGATGTTTCGGTTGGACTAGCCAATTAGGTATGCAGCAAAGAAGAGTGATGCTGACGTGGACAAATGGTAAGCAATGGGCTGGCTCCAAGCCCTTTTTAGGGTCGAGCGCACAAGCTCTACGCCCCAGTTGTAATCTCTCTACTTGTCAACAATACTGTCTCGCAAGCGAGACATACCTGTTAGTGCATGTTCTTGGAGGCTCGACCCTAAAAACGGGAGTGCCGTCTGACATCATGCGCCTGCCTCGGCAAAAACAGCCCAAGATCCTTTGTACCAAAAGGGAATCAATCCCCCATTTTACTGTAGTGCCCCTATATAGTTGTGAAGAGTGAGGATACAAGTGTGAAAAACTGATGTGCTCCTATTCGGGGCTTCTCTGAAAAGAGGAACGACTTATAAAGTCAAACACCCACATCGGCAAAAGGAAGAAAAGTAGAGAAAGGGACCCTGTATGAATCCATAACTGGGGACAACATTTTGAGCACCAAAGGGCAGAAAACCATGCTGGAATGTGAGCAGCTAGTCCCACAAACCCATTGCTATACCGATCTGAACAATTTCACATAACTGAAACAAAGAAGAGAAACAATTTCCAATAACAGCGTGTACACCCTGCTCACACACTGTGACTGAAATGCAGAGTATGACAGAATTGAACAACGTACAAAAAATACAAAAATTGCATTAAAAGAATTAAAAAAAAAATAATGCACAAAGGGAATAGCCATAGCGCATGGATCAAAAACCACACTTTGCCATTTTGATTCAATCCATGAACTGAACTTTTGCATGTTCAACAAATCTCACCTCCATTCTCGACAGAGTGCTATCGATGGATCCACCCTTTCATTTACCAGGGCCAGATAGTGAGACATAATCAGCAGATTATATTTGCATGTAAGAAATCTATTACATTTGGCTCTGTGACCATACTTCATCATTTTTCATTCAACCCATTAACAGCGGTTTTACATTTTTCAAAGACTCTTGCTTCCATTATCAGTGCTCCCCAACTTTACATCTACTGTGGCCACAAATATCAGTCACCATTTTCCATCATTTTCAAGATGATGATGGGTCTCATACTGCTGCACAAGAGTGGCACCGTGAGTTTTGCACTTTATCCTGGATCTGTGTTGCAAAATACAGCGTTTAACTGGTTGACTAGTCTGTCCAAAATAAAACGTGTTGCAAGGCCATGAAATACAATAATCTATGGGGCAGATTTACAAGTTTTTGGCACAGTGCAGTGCTGCAAGCCGTCTTGCTATGCTGCATCAAAAGAAAAGGGCAGGAATGTGCAGTATCTATAAGATATGGTGCATTCCTGTCTTTTTCCCCTGCGCTGGCACACAATCGGCTGCAGTGCACCAAGTCAGGCACCCTTGTATCATGGTGCAAGGGTACCTGCATTGCAGAGATGATTGCTTTTGTGCAGTGAGACACCCCTTCCCGCACAAAAACAATCATGAGCTGTGTTTTCCTCTTATGTGTGCTGCACAATGCAGCACACATAGAAAAAGTAAAAACAAGGAGAAGGTATTTCTCCTAATTGCGCCTCCATTACGCCTCTCCTGGGGATGAATAGGCATTTGACCTGTTCCCAGTTTTTCAAAATCTCGTAAACCTGGGAATGTGTTGAATGCCTTGGGTGTTACAAGGCCATGAAAAGCCAAGCAGGGTGGCTTTAGGTGGCTGTGTAAATATGGGTCTGCAGTGTGCTCCACCAGACCGTCACTAAAAGTGACTTCCTGGCAGCACAGATGGGATTGTAAATAAGCCCCTATATGCTTAGTAGTGCAGTTAGAAAACTTATTTTGGAGCATTGCATTTATAGTGAATTCTTTAGTTCGTGGTTTAGTGATCTGTGCATTCTCCCAACCTATAAGGACACTGGGTAGGTGGTAAGCCAAGTAGATCTGTTAAGTCTCCCTGTGCTGTTTTTCTTGCTTCATTGTCCAAATGTTGCCTGTTGTTCTTTTAAAAGAAAGCAGGGGAGCTGGGAAATAACACAGTAATTTCCAATTAGACTTAATGATTTTCTTAATTCTGTTAGGATTGGGGTCATAAGTAAAAACACGTCAAGGGTGTGAGCGCTGGAATTTTACTAATAAAATATTTCATGTATTCTGTAATTGTATTTGCATAGAAAATGAATTCACACAGAAAATAACGTGCAACTTGAAAATGTGCCCACTTGAATGGCTGCCATCTATTATGAAAATTGTGTATAAAACAGCTTATTAATGTTTGTTAAGTTCTAATGGTTGTTAGAACTTATAATAATGCAAAATGCAGTAATAGGTTATAATTACAATTAAATGTTATGTATTTGCTTAAATCAACTGTAGGCCTGAAGCTTACAAGGCCTAAGCCTTAGTAATTGTACTGCCATTTATTAGAAAAATGGTATTTCAGAATAAGTTTTGATCTCATGCTTTGCTGAATAAAAGTGTATTGTTCTAACTAAAAGGTTGACCGAATCATTAAGAGTAGCAAAAAGTTTTTCCTGTTTCCACAAGAATTGTTTGCTAGAAAATGTGTATGTAGAAACATGCATTTTCTAAATTGTCACAAATATTAACTTGAGATGTGTGAGAAAGTAATGTTCCCAGGAACTAACAATGGATGTACTGACGGAAGGATACTAAAATTGATTCTTGGCAAGTCGAACGATGTGCGTAAAGGGAGAAGAGTCAATCATCAACGTGGGACAGACTGTTTAGTTATATCTGCGATTTGAAATAATAGTTTTATTGGACTATTGTCTATCGTATGATTCTCTGACCAATGACAACGTGGGACAACTTTAACTTAGCTGCACTGCAATAAGAACCTTTGGCTTTTTGAGCTCATGTCTTGGGTTACACTTCGACTCTACTCCACTGTTTATATTCTTGTGCTCCATGCTTAAATGCTGGTCACTTTTGCGCTCAATGCTTAGAGCTTGTTGCACGTTTTGCTGCCTATCTTAGATACTTCTTTCAAATGGTTTGGAGAGCCTAGAGTCCCCGGTTCTAAACCATTACCCTTTTCCATGCCCACCTGATAGAAGAGCAATCACCGCTTGCTGATCCATATAAGGAGAGGTATACTAACCTGTAAATGTCTTTGCTATTGATTTGTCTTTTGTTTCTAGGTACCAACTGCCGCCTTTTGATAGAGCCGTAGTTAGATGTTTTCCAAATGTATGTTGACTAAACTTTTGCATGAAGCCCAAACATGCTGATGCTAATCTGATGATACAGTTTTACTTCCATTCAACTAAATTGCTGATTAATGTTACTCAATCATGCAAAGCAAATGTATGTTATTTATATTGTGCAATTACTCTTATTGTTGATTTGAACTTTGACTTTAGAAGGAATAATTGTTAACACCTTAGTTAAGTAGAGATTCTTTAGAAGATTTGGTCAACCAGTGTTGTTTGTGTACTTATATCATGTGGTTTTGAGACTAATTTCGTGATATTAGCATTGTTAACATAGGGAAATAAATGTTCTAACTGAAACTAAAGGTGTGGTTATTCATGGCCAAATGGGTCCTGGTGTGTGAAAAGTACTGACTCTAAAGTAGTTTATTGATTGTTTGATGATACATATGATATGTGCAGACTTAGGGGTGTGAACATCTTAAACAAGTCCAAAGGTCCATCAACCCTTTAAATACGTCCCCTTAATCAATTTTTTTGCAATAAACCAATAAGGTAGGACACGCTCACAGAAATGGTAGCAGAGTAGGATGGTATGTTTCTTTAAGAGCACATCCTTAATTATAGTTCACGGTTTGTCTCCTTAAGAGATTACCATAGAGTCCTGTAGATAAGATAAGAGATCGAAATTGAATTGGTTGACATTTTCAGATTCAATGATACAAAGTAGAGAGAAAATGTGTCCCTAAAAGCATAGGATGACTTTCCCAGGTCCTCGGACCTTGCCTACGCTTGTTTGTAAACGTTCTCAGTATTCTAGTGACAGATAATGAGATAGGTTAATGCGCTTGCACAGCTTAAGCATACCGTAGATGAATTGTGATGTTTGTGAGAGTATAGGGAGGATGCGTACTCCAAATTAAGTTTTAGAAGGAGTTAGCATACTCCGAAGTGTGAGAGTAAGGTTGTTGGTGTACGGGCCCTGCAAGGTCTAAGACTCCGGAGTATATTGAAAAGTGTATGAGACACTTGGTTTATTGTTGTCATTTGTCTGTTTAGTAGGTCGATTAGACGTGGTCAACAAGTTGGAGTGTGAGTCAAAGTGAGCGAAATAATTTTTCGATTGAGATTTGGCGAGTCCCATGTGCACCAGGGCAGACCCACTATTCAGTTTAGAGTAAAATTGTCAGGTCGAATTTGCTTGAGAATCAGGGAAACTGAGAAAGAAAGAGTAGTTGCTAGAGTGAAAGCCGAAAGTGAAAATTCATAAGGTTTCTGAAGCGATTGTGTTACCCTACCTACAGCAAACAGACAAATTGGGTTATTTTTGGATTTTATTGAAGTGCTTGCAATAATTTTGCATTAGTCTGGTGTGAATCTGAGTTGAGGAAGATTAGCCGCAAGACTTTGTCAGCCACTTTACGTGTGAGTGTGATATCATTGGAGCTGCGCTGGGATAGGTTGGTAAGTGAGAAGGGTTGTGCACAGATTGGCTAACGACCATGAAGTGCAATTGGTTGAGAAGGTAGATGAAGAGGATATTCGGATTAAAAGTCACTTCCTGATTTATCGTGAACTAGCATAAAATTGCAAATATTACAATTTTCTAAGCTCTAAAGAGTGCCCTAAGAGGAGAGATGTATATTCCAGCAACAATAGGGGAAGTTAGTCCACCAGAAGGTACACCCACCTATGTTGTATTTGCAGAGGGGGGTGCTGCGCCATGCCTTTGGTTAAAACAGTGGTGCAAAGTGACAGAAAAAGATGGGAGTTTCACGTTTCACACCCACTGGACATTTAATTTGAGAATTCTCGAAAACCTGAGGAGGGTGATGTACGAAATAAAATCCCTCCCAAGATCAGCACAGTTCAAAGAGCTAGCAATTTGGGAACTAATAGCTAGACAACAATAGCAATAGAAATTTGAGAGGAGAATGTAAAAGGCAGAGAAGACATTAGCGGAGGCTAGTTTGTGACAACGATCAGAAGTTTTGGGGATCTGAGACTTTACAGGGAATTAAATTATTTCCTGCAATTACACAGGATAATGAGACAGAAGGGAGGAAAGCTACCAGAAAGACAAATAGAGGCCCTTCCGAGGGTAGAGAGCAGAAATCAGTAGAGACTAGGAAGGCTTTGACTCCTGAAGAGTCAGATTATGATGAGTTCATTTTACAGTTGCGGAGGAATGGTCCCCCACCATATGCAACACAAGAGAGTGGGCCAAGCACTAATGTAAACCCTACAGCACTGACACAAGTTAACCTTACACAGAGTCAGATACAGAGTAGACCTAGTATACCTACTACATTGGCAGCTCAGAATCCACTGCCACAGCTGAGTATTCCCAGAATTTACCCAAATGTGCCTATTGTAGGTACTGCAACAAATTTAATAGTGCCGACAGGACAGGTTTACCTGAAACCAACACTGGTTCAGACGGAGTCAACTCCACACTTACTGCCTCAAATGCTGCCACAAAGAATTCCAAAGTATACCCATACAACAGGAACACAGAGAGATGTCCGTACTGATGAGCCAGAATACGGGAATAATGCACCCTCAGAACCCGATTGTTGGACCAAGTCCAGATGCAGTGTCAGAACACGTTACTGTTGGCCCAGTCATGCTATTGTTTGCCCAGGGAAATAACGGGACAAATGGACAGGGAATCCAGGAATAATATCCCCCATGAGACAGACCTTTGATGAATCAGAATCATTATAAGACTTAAGTCCTTACAGAGCTCCCCCAAATACTGAAGCAGGGTCACACATCAGTCCCAACCTGACGTTAATGACACCACAATCTCCATAACTAACTGTACAGTATTTGCCAAGTACTCAGCCCAACAACATTTCACTGCAAGGTTTGACAGCCCAACAATTAACTGAATGGTTGGGAAAGGTGACTAGTCCACAAGGTGGAGGGAATTACTTAAACTATACTAGACTTGGGGTCTAAGCAGAGGAACTGAATGAAGGGACAATGGGACTAAGCAGACTTCAGTCATACACAGAAGACGAACTGAGATACTTGTGTCCAATAGTTACAAAAAGAGCAGGAATAATTAATCAGAAATTGGCAGATATAGCGGGAAAATATGACATAGACCTCGAGAAAACTAAACATTTGAAGAGTTTCAGGTTGGAGTTTGACATAAAAGACTTTGAACACATGAGAACCACAGGGACGAAAACACACCTTAGAGAATTACTTCAAAGCATTCAAACATGGAGGGCATTAGACACATGGAAGGCAGATGGGTAAAGAAACTACATAAAAGAAAAAGAGACTATGAAATTCCCCCTTCAAATATGCCGCAGGCTGAGGAAGCAGTAAAGAAATTACCAATGAGAGAAATTCCAGGAGGGAACTTTGTTCACGTCCCTTGGAGCAGAAGTGACACTCTGTCATTTACAAATGATTACCCCAGACTGAGGGAGAAACCTGTAGAATGTTACCAGCAGACAGACAGGTCTGTGAAACTGCAAAATGCTTATGGGAAGACTTAAACGCTATTAGAGATGGTAATCCCAGCAGACCTATAGGTGGAATGCAAGAGGAGTATAGGTTGGCTAACAAGGGAACCAGAAAGAGATCCATCAACAGGTGCACCATCTCCTGAAGTAATGAAATATTACTATAAGGTGATTGAATTTTTAAAGACAAGGATTTCGCCCAAGTAAATTGATTGGCAGCGCATAGATAGAACAGCCCAGGAAGCGAAAGAGTCAATACACGCATATTACGAGAGATTGTTGCAAGCGTTTAAGCATTTCAGTGGTACAGAAACAATTAAACCAAAAAATATGACTCATTTTGTGTTCAGATTTGTTGAAGGACTTAGACCTGAAATTAGTCAGATGATTAAGAGTCATTTGATTTGTTGGCAAGCGAAGTCGATTGATGAAGTGCTGAAGTATGCAAAATACTGTAGTGACGAGATTGAATTGAATCAGGAAAAGTTGAAAGAAAAGGTGATGCAGATTAAAGCAGCACAGACAGGGATTCAGGGAAGTTTTCTGCCTCAGCAGCAGCAGGGAAACGTGCTATTTCAAAGTCAAGTCAGAGGCAGAGGTCATGAAGAAAGGGGAGATGTGAATCGTGGTCCTGTTTTAAGCATGATAGTTGTACAGGGGAAGTGCAGGGAATGAAAAGAATGTTGCCATGTCACGCTTGCGTAGGCCTCTGGCATTGGAAACGGGAGTGCCCAATGATAAGTCAGGGATGTACTGTTCAGCAAATGAGGGATGTCACTTCTTTCCAAACATGAGATGGAAGAGAATGAAAGGTCCAAGTCCAAATTTTCTGAATAATGTGAATCCGATGCAAGGTTTTCAACCCATGCAGCAGATGCAGTTGCCTCAGTTACAGCTACCCCAGTCACAACAGATGCAACCTAAAGTCCAAATGGTGCCTAGACAACAAATTCAGATACCTCAAGCTCCAAAGGAACAGCAGCAAGTGATGCTTTCTCAGTCGGTCACAGGTCAAAGGTTTAACCAGAACAATAATACTTTACACCAATTTCCCTTACACAGTGAGAATGGAAAAAACGATGATTGGGTGAGTGAGAGTTCAGATGAGGAAGAATGTGTGTTGGCTGCATCACTGTAGGTGGATCAGAAAGGTCCCTAGGTTAAAGGAAAGGTGATGGGTCACAAAGTCAAATTTTTGGTCGACACTGGAGCTACATTGTCTACAGTGAGAACTGCAGAAGTTCCAGACCTGCCCCTTTCGGGGAAAACAGTCCAAATTGTAGGAGTTGCAAACCAATATTGGACGAACCCAATTACAGAACCTGTCCCAGTCAAAATTGTCAAATTTAGGGGATTGCACAAATTCGTGGTTTGTGACTCGAGCCCTATGTCCCTATTGGGAAGGGATCTGTTGTGCAAAATAAAATGCTTGATTACTTGCTCAAATGATGGGATTGAAATTCAGATAAACAGTGATGATGAAGATGATTTACCTACAGAGGCAAACAATAACACAGTGACTGCGGAATATCCTCTGATTAGCTTCTTTCCAGTTTTCACTGTGAGAGATCTTCCTTCTGATTTACAGGGATCTGTTAAAATGAAGGTGTGGGATTTTTCAGGAAAAGACATTGGTCTGATACAAGGGGTTGAGCCAGTTAGAGCTGCATTCAAGCCAAATGCCGTTTTTCCCCAAATTCAACAATACCACATGACAAAGGAGGCAATCAAAGGTGTGGAACCAATAATTGAAGAATTCTTAGACAAAGAAGTTTTGAAAGAAGTGCTGGGCAGTCCATGTAATTCACCAATAATGGGATTGTGAAAGCCATGTGGGAAAGTTCAAATTGTTCATGTTTCGAGAAAAGTAAATGACATTAGGGTTAAATGTTTCCCTGTAGTACCCAATCCTGCAGTGATCATGTTTCAAATTACATGCACTTCTGAGTGGTTCAGCATAATTGACATGTCGCAAGCATTCTTCTCTGTTCCTCTTCAAGACGACAGCCAACTTCTCTTCTGTTTCACATTCCTAAATCAAGTCTATTTCTGATGTAGGATCCCAAAAGGGTTCTCAGAGTCACCTTTCATTTTCAACCGGATCTTAAAAAAAAGAACCTAGTCATTGGAGATGCCTTACCAGTCAATATTGATACAATACATTGATGATTTATTGATTGCATCCAAAACAAAGCCTTACTGAATCATTTAGGGGAAAATGGCCATAAAGTGGCCCCTGCAAAGTTACAATACTGTCAGAAAGAAGTAAAATATTTGGGTCACCTAATTGAGAAATGAATTCAGAAAATATCCAGAGAGAGGGTTGCAGATATATTGCAGATGAATCCTCCAACTACTCAGAGAGATGTTAGGATGTTTCTGGGAATGGTGAGCCACTGCCGCCAATGAATTCAAAATTTTTGGTCATTTCAAAACCCCTGCAAAAGCTGACTCACAAGGAGGTTAATTACCCTCTAGTGTTAGACCAAGCCTTTATGAAAGTCTTTACGGAATTGAGAGAGAGAGCCTGTGTCAAGCACCAGCTCTGGGCATGCCTGATTACACAAAACCCTTCATGTTGTTTTGTCATGAACGTGATGCATGTCCTTTGTCTGTCTTGACTCAAGCACATGGCGGTGTCAATCGCCCGGTAGCCTATTACTCAGCGACCTTGGACCCAGTTGCAGCAGCCTTACCAGGTTGTTTATGGTCCGTCGCAGCAGTTGAGCAGAGCCTCACTCAGAGTGAGAGCATTGTGATGGGACATTCATTAACACTTATGGTCTTTCATTCCATTGAAGTTTTGCTTACTAAGTCCAAGACCCAACATTTAACCAGTGCAAGATTGACCAAATATGAGTCCATTATCTTCGAATCCCCAAATGTATCGATCAAACGATGTACAGTGCTTAACCCAGCAACTTTACTTCCGAACAAGAATGTTGAAATTGGCAAAGTGGATGACATTGAACATGACTGTCTAGACATAACTGAATTGTGCACAAAACCAAGACCTAATATTAGAGATACTTGTTTGGAAGATGATGACCAAATTGTCTTTGTTGATGGCTCTTGCCTGAGAATTAACTTGGGCGTATTGAGAGCAGGATATGCCATATGTACTATCTCTAGGATACTAGAAGTGTCCTGGATTCAAGGAGTATATTCTGCACAAGTGGCAGAGCTGATAGCTCTTACTAGAGCGTGCCATTTTTTCACACAGTTGAAGGTCACAATTTTTACAGACAGCCAGTGTGGATTTGTAATAGTCCATGACTTTGGCCAATTGTGGTCACAGAGAGGTTTCCTGACCTCTACTGGTTCACCAGTAAGAAATGGCATGATAATTTACGAGTTGTTACAAGTTATTCAATTGTCCGAAAAGATTGCTGTAGTTAAATGCAGTGCACACCTGAAATCGCAAGATTTTGTTTCAGTGGGAAACAGATATGCGGATCAAGCCACAAGTTTTTGTGCATCAAACTGTATACAATTTAAAGACAATTGGGAACTATTACCTGATGACAACTAAATGCATCCCAATTATGCTCTGTATGTTATAGATACCCTGGAAGAATAAAAAGCCATACAGAACAATGTATCTAAGGATGAAAAGAGGGAGTGGGTCAAAATGAAAAGTGTTCAAAAGGAGGATGATGTATGGATGTCAGAAGAAGGACAGGTGTTTTTGCCGCATAGTCTACTGACTCAAATGGCTAGATATAATCATGGTCAAGCACATATTTGGAAAGATGGATGGCTCATGCTTTCAAGCAACATTGGTTCAATGAAAAGTTTAGACAGGTTGCTGAAGCAATTCGCCATAGATGTGTTGTCTGCAAACAGATGAATGTGGGAAAAGGAACGGTAGTCAGCATCGGCCACATTCGAAAAGCCAGAGGTCCATTCACCAGAATGCGGATACATTTAATTAAGTTGCCTGTATGGAGAGGACTGAGGTGTGCTGATGATTGTGTGCATCTTTAGCCATTGGATTGAGGCTTGCCCTACACAAAGAAATGACAGCCTTCCAGTAGCAAAGTTACTGCTTAGAGAACTGATACCATGGTTTGGGTTTCCGGTCTCTTTAGAATCAGATAGAGGAAGTCACTTCAACAATAAAGTAATCAAATTGCTATGTTCAGCATTAAACACTGAGCAGAAACTGCGCTGTATTTACAGCCCTGAAGCATCAGGACTTGTGGAACAAATGAATGGCACCTTGAAGTCAAGAATGGCAAAAATGTGTGTGTCCACGAATCTGAAATGGCCTGACGCACTACCGTTAGTTTTTATGTCGATGAGAAGTACACCAACAAGAAAACACGACTTTCACCATACAAGATCCTCATGGGCAGAGCAATGAGGTTGCCAGCAGTACCTGCAAATGCTCTTGTGAACATTGCAGATGATATGGTATTGGACTACTGCAAAGGCCTGGCTGATGTGGATCGCTCTTTCTCTCATCAGGTGTGAGCTACCACACTGCAACTGTCTCAAGACCAAGGACACAACCTGAAAGCAGGAGACTGAGTTGTGATGAGAAAGCGCATGAGGAAGTCATGCTTGAAGCCTCGTTGGAAAGGCCCCTACCAGATAGTGCTGATTACGACAACAGCTGTAAAGTGCACTAGTCTTTCAAACTGGATTCATGCCAGCCACACTCTGAAAGTACCAAATCCTTCAGATGAGGAAGCAGAATTGTTGAGAGTACCAACAACGTCCAGATAAACTCCAGGCTTGGAGAGAGGAGAAAGCAAACTGGAGACTGTACCTGAGCAGATCACATCCAACGTAAACACTTCTGTGAGGGATGAAGTGAAAGGAATACAGGAGAGTGACAATGAACCGACCACTACTGAAATAATAGGAGAGTCTGATCAGAGGAGGGTTTTCCTATAAGCTGGTGATCTTGAAAGGCACGCAGAACAAACGACTGACCCCAGCAGGGAAGGAGTTAAGGCAGATCAAGGCCAAAACAATTTGATTACTCCAGAACCAGTTGCAGGAACCTCAAAAGAAGATATTGCAGACCAAAGAGGATTTATAAGTCCAGCACTGAAAAGAGCAGGAACAAAAGGGCCATTGAAAGGAGATAAGTGGCCAGAATCTCAACCAAAATTGAAGAAAGCGATTAAAGTGACAAGAATCAAAGTAGAAGTTGATACCACCAGAAGGGAATACTTGAGTGAAGGAGAACTAAATGGATGTCGAAAGCTGAAGAGAAAGAGAATCACAAATCGAAGGTACTCAGGTCCTGAATGGGTATATGTAACTGCGAGTGAGTGGCAGAAATAATTTTTATCTTTTTGTTTTGATCGAGATATTCCAGATCAATATTTTGGCCTGTGAAGAAAAATGATGAGCTGAACTGTTGAAAACCTGCAAACTGAGAAAGGTTCAAAGAAAAGAGACTGTTGCAATTAACCTGAAGAGACATTTTTGATAACCTGATTTGACAAGCTGCTAAACTGATTTTGACAAGATACCTATTTTTGACAAGGGTCCTGAAAGAAAGACTGAAAGCTGTAAATAATTGCTGAAGAAGAATTTAAGGTTTTGTTCTGTTTTGATTTTTTTTGCTGCACAGCTACACATTTTTATTGCTTCTACTTTCTGTTTCTTTACCAACCATGAGTAACCATAACCAGCAGGGTTGCAAAAATAGATGCTGTAAATACATGGGCATTGATTTGGCTATTGTATGCATGATAGTGTGCCTGATATCGATTGTAGGGGTGACTGTTCTTGACAAGAATGAGGCCAATCATACCTAAGTTATAGAGAAAACTACTATACTCTCAAATATAGATAAGTTTAAGTTAGAAGAGAAATATCTGCACGTAGATGCTACTCAAGGAGAACTTTCTTTTAAGGTTTTCTATTGATTATTGCATGAGTATGTTGACGCAATGGAGGTGAAAAAGAATTATGTTTGACCACACATTCTTGCCTCCGTTGAGGAAGGAGTAACATATCATAGTCTGCCTCTAACTTATGGCATAAGTTGTAGTCTTTTACTAACAAGAGTTTATAACCAAGAGTATCTCTAATATTTCTATTCCAATTTTGATGTTGTGTTTTTGTTTGTCCCCATAATGGGAGATCTGAATAAAATAGCTAAGGACAATAACATAGTAAAAGTGAGACATTTCTTTGAACCTACACTAACATTTGGAACTGCTTACACGCATAGAAACAATTTAATAATAATTGTAGCTTTATTTTGGCTGAAAGCCATAAAAACAATAACAAACCAATAAATAAATATTATTAATAAAAACATATTTAAAGGAACATAAAACATGATTAAAATCAGTGTCCATGATATCACTAAATAGATAAGACCTCGCTGGCAGTCTCTCTGATGAGTCCATTACTGCCCGATATCATTTACTGACTCCAATAAGTCACAGTTCCAGCCAGGTATCATTATAAAAGGTTACAAACCAGCCAAGTGCAAAACCACCGTAGATTTTGAGAACCAGGGAGATTGCAGGTATCTAATTACAGCGAACGCAACCGTTTCACTGGAGTCACTTGTCAATGTACGGAGTGATTCCTGTTGAGTCCTTACACCAAGGAGCCTGCATAAGGGATGATCCACTTCCTTCTATGTGTTGAATGTCTTGGGCAGAAAAATACAAAGTGGGCCAAGGTCTCGACTTGCATAGGACAATGATAACAAAAACCAGACATGCAGTTATCTTTGTTCCACCCCATAGAAAAGGAGTTCAGTGGCAAGATCCCCAATCTAAATTTAATAAAAAGGCTTTTGATCTGGGCCGGTTGTATATTGCCCTATATTGTTCAAACTTAGGTGAACATTTGTGAATTAAAAACGGATCCGTTCTACTACCTGGTATCTGACTACACCATGTTTTGATCAAAACCATCTCCTAACAGCGTCGCTTTATGCGTGAGATCACATCTCTTGTTATAAACTGGGGGGATCTCCATACCTCTTCCATTTTGATCCAGCGACACAGATCTTTAATGTGTTGAAACCAGGGGATTGATACCACACTATCAAGTGTTAGTAACTCAGATAAGGGTGCTTGGAAAGAAACCACGTACCCAGAAGACCAGAGACGCACCCAGTATATGAGTGGTCTCAAGGCAATTACTTTATGGATCTGGTTCAGTGCTAGATCAAATCTAAGAGGAATAAGTGGCGTGCTTGCTGGTAAATATATCAAGGAACGTAGCAATTTGTTTTCAACCAGGGTGAGTTCAGAGAATTGCAATACCCCCAAAGTTCAGCACCATGGGTTGAAACTGTCGCTGCAGCAGCTTTATCTACTGTAATAGCTGGCAAAATTTGCCCACCCATGGAATTTTTTATTTTCCTTCCAATCACCATTGACCGCTGCTGGAGGGAAACAACACTCTTCTCGATTTGGGCCAACCATGAGAGATTGTCAGATAATCTTATCCCCAGGTAGTCAAATTGGCTAATCTGTTCAATAGGTAGACCCCCAATAGTCGTTTCCCCCTGAATGTCTTATGCAGGTTTAAGGCCATAAACTTTGTTTTATCTGAATTAATTTCAAGGCCCCTCTTTTGAAGGCATCTAGTTCATTTTGGAGTCCCATTGTGGTTCTTGATATCAATAAAGTATCATCTGCGAACATGAGAATTGGAACAGGTACTCCTGTTAGCTTGAGAGCATCATGATTGCACCAAGCTAGTTGGCCTACTGCACCATTGATATAGAGGCTAAACAGGGTGGTGGCCAAGAAACACCCCTGTCAAACCCCTCTAGGAATGGTAATTGGGGATGTCAGATCACCAACCAGGGTCCACCTGACCCTTGCATAAGTTCCCTCATGAAGATGTTTCATCAGCCTGAGCAGTTCACTGTCTAGGTCGTAACATTCCAGGATGCGCCATAGGAGCTCTGGTGGAACTAGGTTGATTGTTGCCCTTAAATCAATGAACATGACATACAAATGGTCCCTTTTTAACATTAGATACTTCCAAGATAGAAGTTTGAATCTGAGGACTTGATCTATTTTGCTGACCCCCTTCCTAAAGCCAGCCTGGAGTTCTGAAAGGATCGACTAGTCATTGATCCAAGAATGCAACCTAGCCAGGACCTATTTACAGAATACCTTTTGACTAGTATCAATTAGACTTATCAGTCTAAAGTTACCTGGGAAGTCTCTATCCCCCTTTTTATAAATTGGGACTATTTTTGCTCTCGCCCTGATGGGGGGAGATCACCTCCCCTCAGGATAGCATTGCTTAGAGTGTTTAGGTACAACGTCCAAATTCCAGGACGTGATAAATACAGATCACCTGGTATACCATCTGGGCCCGGGGCCTTTCCTTTACACAATGATTGAAGAGCCAAGGCAGTTTCCTTCAAGGTGAAAAAGGCCAAATCAAAGCCTAAAAGGCTTTGTTTAGTGGCAAATAAATTGAAGGCAATACTATTCTCCAGAGGTGTTGGTGGAAGTACAATTTTGCTACTAGATCTTACTCTATAAAGGTCCTCAAAATAGAACACCCATCTTTCAGGCTGGATTGATGGGTCACTCATCTTTCTGAGGATCTTTCCTCTCTGCCACCATCTTCCAGAATAATTTAGTATCTCCCTCATGAAGGGCATCAACTAGGGTTTCCCATTTAGTATTCTCCCACACGTTTTTAGGCTCATTAGTGTCTTTTTTATATAACTACCTCACTACCCTTATCTCAGAGTTATTCCCTGTTTGCATTGCTCTCAACAGCTGGGATTTTACCTGGCGACAGGAGGTAGTGAACCACCTCAATGGTCTACCTGTATCCGCCGTCTTCTCCTTACTACCACAAAGAGGGGCCTCAATCGATTCATCAGATGACAGCGCAACTACACAAAGTCTACTAATAGAGGGTCAGTAGACATCAGGGGAGATAAACTATCTTTGACATTATAATAGATTGCAGCCTGGACCTTCATATCATTTGCCACCGCTGCCCACCTGACGTTCTTATTATAGTTGGTCATCTTTACGTTGTTGCCCATCACCCATAAGTACAAACTACTACTTCTAAATAGGGAAGCTGAAAAAACTGCACAGAGGTCTTGGTGATCGCTGTCAGCCCTAGGGATCACTACCATGTTGCTAAGGGATTGCCAAAGCAAATGATCTACAAAGATGTAATCAAGATGACTCACAAAGGTGCCTTTTTTGTGTATGTGTGCAGCTGGGGTATCTGAATTTGTGTTCCCATTGACGTGCCTTAGAACCTGCATTGATTATTAAATTCTCTAGCGGGGCTGCCACTCCCACAGTGTGCCTTGTCATTATCTGCACTCGGCCTGATCTATCCATAGATTCTACATACTGATTTCTTAATCATAAATGGTCTTCATTAAAGCTTAATTGGGTATTGCAATCCCCTGCTACAATTAGGCCCGTTCCACCGGGCAACTGGATTAGCAAATCTGAAAGGTAGTTCAGCATAGAAGTTTGTATACTTAGGGACGCAGGTCTGATATAGATGTTGACAATAACTATACGGGTGTACCCACTTTATATCTTAATACTTAGTTCTACAGCCAGGATATCACTATTAGTACTGTATATCTCTTTTACCTTTGGGAATAATTCTTGTTTTAACCAAATTACCAAACCTCCTGAAGCTCTCCCTGATGGAGAGGGAAGAGTGAGCTTCTGGATGCTCCCCCGTTCTATGCACCACTTGTGTTGATCACGTTTCCTGGAGCAAGACGACTTGGTGCTGGTCTATAAAATTGCACCATTCTGGGTCACTTGAATTTGATCTTGTGCCCGCCACATTCCAAAATAAAAACTTTATTGGGTTGTCATCATGCCCTTCCAGCCCCAACTCCCGCTTCAGCTCCTTATGTAGGTTGGTGGTTATTTCCCTCTTCCTCTGATCCCAATGGATGTAAGAGAGGTTCTGGTAGATTGATTCCTTCACTGCCTCACTGCTTACTTAAGCCTGGTAGTTTCGTAGTTTGCCAAGGTGCTGCTGGATATGGGGCACTTATCTGATGTGGTTGAGAGCTGGTCCTTTAGTCAATCAACATCGGATGTATCACCAATTGTTTCTGAGTTGGCACAGTATGGATATTGGGGAAGTGAGTTTCTTCGATTCTCCCCATAGCCACTATTTCCAAGTAATAAAGGGATGGACGATTTGACCCTTATTTGTGATGGAGTACAAAGTCTAGGTGTTTGCTCGAGGGATAATAACCCCTCTAATAGATTTTGATTGGCTAACTTCAAGCCTATAGAGTCCAACCCTGAACCTACTCCTAAGAATCTCTTAGCATGCCTTATGTCTTCTCTTATTATTGATCTCCATTCCCTTGTTTTCCTGATCCAATGAATTACTTTATTTATAAGTGAGTCTCGAGATTCATTATTGCCCTGGGTTAACTTAGGGTCATTCGTCAGGTACATATCATACTGTCTTCCACCACTGTGAGTCTGGGAAGATTTCCTTGTTGTGTCTTGGTTCATAGAGGCCCGACACTTAGTTGTATATATAGGGACATGCCCATCCTCCCCAGCTGGTTTTGAGCCACTTGATCTTGTTGCAGCTACAACTGAGGCTACGTACCCTTTCGGATGGTATTCCCCCTAGGTCTCCTGTTGGCCCCATGTTTACGCACTCTTTCCTACTCTTTACAGGGGCATGTATTTTACTAGGTTGGGTTAGGGGTGCCAGTGGCTACACAGGATCTGATACTGGGGGCGATTTTCTTAACTTCTCAATTACAACAGTTATACCATCCAATTTCTCATGCAGCATCTTACCCAGGCTATTCATATAATCTCATAAATTAGCAATATCTCCCCTCAAGTGGGTTAATTGGACCCTAATAAAGTCTTCCCCCAATTTATCTACTTTGTTATGAGTCTCATCTGCTTGAATAATTTTGCAATCATAATTGCTATTCCTTAAGTCTGCAAGTGGTGCAAAATGATTGGGGCACTCTGTAATAGTTTCTATTTGCACTAATGGCACTAATGGCCTCTCCTGAGCATGATCAATAGGAGATACAAAGGTGGTAGGGGCAGTGCCCTCTGGCTGGTTTCCCTTTTTCCCCTTTTTGGCCACAACAACCTGGGTCTCTCTGCTTGTTTAAAAAAAAAAAAAGACTTGGGCTCATATTTATACTTTTTAAGCGTCAAATTTGCCTCATTTCTTGATGCAAAGGCGGTGCAAACTTGCAAAATACAAGTGTATTTTGTAAGTTTGCGCTGTTTTTGCGTCAAAAAACAGCGCAAATGCTGCGCTAAAAATATATAAATATGGGCCTTAATGTCTTTCAGGGGTGCTTTAGCCCCCCTCTTCCCAAGTATTTTAGTCTTTGGGGCTAGCAGGCATTCTACTTCCTCAATAAGCTTGTCTATATGATCCATAGTACAGTTCTCAGCAGAATGTCTGGGAAGCTTTCTAATGCATCCCAGCCGATTTTGTTTGCCACTCGCTTTCCTTTTTCCCATTTGTTCTCTTGGTGCCTAGTATCAAGAGCTTCTTTGTATGCCCTTGGTGTATAGCGGCGGGGGCACTAAGCAAGGCCAAGGACTTAGGAGTTGTTTTTATGAGCAGCAACTCAAAGGGGGAAGGTCTACTGTTGAAAAACCAAGAGGAAGAGCCCAGCCCTGCCTCTTCCTGGCACTGACGAGCATGGACGGGCAAACGGTGGAGGAGCGGCGTTTTCGTCATGTTGAGTCGGCTCCGCCCCTTCTGGTCGCGCCTCCTGGCGCAAGGTAGGATTGTCCTGGGCTTCCCTCCTGGTGCAGCTACAACGCATCCCACGCCCTGGTGGAGGAGCGACGCTTTTAGCGCGTTGGGTCTGCTCCTCCCCTTCTGGCCACACCTCCTGCAAGGTAGAATTGTCCTGGGCTTCCCTCCTGGTGCAGCTACAGCGCGTCAATTTATCATGCTTGCTTACACCCGTGGAGAAAAGCTTTTTAGATCACACTGAAGACAGGAGAAGGGCATTAAAAAGCAAAATAGACAAAGGATTAGAGATAAGGACACCAGGAAATGATCATGCATTTAGTGATAAAACACATGAGGGAAATTTGCTTTAGACGCACAGCATGTAGGAAAGCTTTGTATATATAGGCCTAAATCTAGGGATGACAAGGTGTTTGTGGAAACAAGTGAATGAATGGACATTCATGTTGAATGGACAGTATCTGGAAGTTCCAGGTGTTTATTACATCTGTGGACCAAATGCATATTACCGTCTTCCTAGAGAATGGTATGGCACATGCTACTTAGGGATATTTTTCCCAAAAATGTACTATCTTGATCACTTGAACAAACTACCTAAAATGACTGAATTACATCATGAAAGACAAAAGCGAGAACCAGTTCCTAGCATTGATGGAGACATATTTAGAGAAATTATTCCTTCAGTGCGAGTTGTTCTGAATTCTATTAAAATTCAAAAGTTGTCTACTATCGGGATAACGTGCTGACAGATTTTTCAGAAGCCATTATCGTAGTGGATACAGAGATGGCTGTGTTAAGAGCTATGACTCTTCAGAACCGCCTTGTGTTAGACATCCTTTTAGCAAAAGAGGGCGGAGTTGTAAATTGCTGAGTCCACAAGATTGTTGTTCATATATACCATATAATAGCAGTGATATTAGAGACATTATTAATAACCTTACCCAAGAAAAAGCTGACTTAAAAGAACTAACTGAACCACAGTTAGGGGAAAATGCTGGCAAAGGCATTGCTTCTGTGGGAAATTGGGTTGGCAACCTGGGAAAGAGAATATTAATGAAAATAATACAAGTGATTCTGATTATTGTAATTTACCTAATTGGACTGTGGGGAATATGTAAACTGTACAATGCAATTAAAAAAAAAAGATTGAAAAAGGAACAGAGGGAAGAAATTGAAAATGAAAAATTGGTTTAGGGAACATTTAAGAGGGAAAAGAATAAATAAGAAAACAAAGGAAACCAAATTTTGAACAGAACATTTTCTTTGGGGTAATGTAAGTATGATGACATATTTAGTCATCAGAGGAGGGATTGTGAGCGCTGGAATTTTACAAATAAAATATTTAATGTATTCTGTAATTGTATTTGCATAGAAAATGAACTAACATAGAAAATAGCGTGCAACTCGAAAATGTGCCCACTTGAATGGTCACATCTATTATGAAAATTGGGTATTAAACAGCATATTAATGTTTATTTAGAACTTATAATAATGCAAAATGCAGTAATAGGTTATACTTATGATTAAATGTTATGTATTTGCTTAAATCAATTGTGGACTTCAAGCTAACAAGGCCTAAGCCTTAGTAATTGTACTGCCGTTTCTTAGAAAAATGCAATCTCAGAATAAAATGTGATCTCATGCTTTGCTGAATAAAAGTGTGTTGTTCTAACTAAAAGGCTGAACGAATCATTAAGAGGAGCAACATGTTTGTCCTGTTTTCACAAGAATTGTTTGCTAGAAAATATGTGGGTAGAAACATGAATGTTCTAAATTATTACAAATATTAACTTGAGATGTGTGAGAAAGTAATGCTCCCAGGAACTAACAATGGATGTACTGATGTAAAGAATGGAAGGATACTAAAATTGATTTTTGACAATTCAGACGACGTGCGTAAAGGGAGAAGAGTCAATCATCAACGTGTGAAAGACTGTTTAGTTATATCTCTGATTTGAAATAATATTTTTATTGGACTAATGGCCTCGTATGATTCTCTAACCAATGACAATATGGGGCAACTTTAAATTAACCGCACTGCACTAAGAACCTTTGGCTTTTTGAGCTCATTCGTCTTGGGTTACACTTCAACTCTACTGCACCGTTTATATTCTTGTGCTCCATGCTGAAATGCTTGTCACTTTTTGCACTCGATGCTTAGAACTCATTGCGCCTTTTGCTGCCTATCTTAGATACTTATTTCAAATGGTTTGGAGAGCTTAGAGTCCCCGATTCTGAACCATTCCCATTTTCCATGTCCCGTTGCTGATGCTTACCGAACTGATGCCCGCCTGACGAAGAGCAATCACCGCTTGCTGATCCGTATAAGGAGAGGTATACTAACCTGAAAATGTCTTTACTATTGATTTGTCTTTTGTTTCTAGGTATCAACTGCTGCCTTTTAATAGAGCCATAGTTAGATGTTTTTCAGATTTATGTTGACTAAACTTTTTCATGAAGCCCAAACATGCTGCTGCTAATCTGATGATACAGAGTTTTACTTCCATTCAACTAAAGTGCTGATTAATGTTACTCAATTACTGAATGCGAATGTATGTTATTTATATTGCGCAATTACGCTTATTGATGATTCGTACTTTGACTTTAGAAGGACTTATTGTTAATGCCTTAGTTAAGCTGAGATTCTTTTGAAGATTTGGTCAACCACTGTTGTTCTTGTACTTATACCATGTGGTTTTGAGACTAATTTACGTGATATTAGCATTGTTAATAAAGGGAAATACATTTTATAACTAATACTAAAGGTGTAGTTATTTGTGGCTAAATGGGTCATGGTGTGTAAAAATTACTGCCTCTAAAGTAGTTTATTGATTGTTTGATGATATTTATGGTATGTACAGACTTAGGGGTGTGAACATCTTAAACCAGTCCAAAGGTCCATAAACCCTTTGAATGCGTCCCCTTATCAACTTTTTTGCAAAAACCAATGAGGTCAGACTCACTCACAATGGTAAGGTCTGATCCTTACCTCTCGGAGTTAGGACAGTCCTACACTTGGGATATACCATGCCCTTTTTGTGAAGTATCCATAAGTTTGTTTGGGTGACACCTAGCCAGCAACTGTTCACACAAAATGTGAAAATACTTGTGTGAATTTATCTCTGTGGAGAACCCTTATTTTGAAGTTGTTTCACACCCAGTTCACCTTTTTGTTCTGCGATTCTCCGCAAACCCCACAGAAAACCATTTTTTTTAAAAGTATGGATAAGGGGATCCCCACGTAGCCCAGGAGGATATGTCACCCCTACCCTGCACTCTGATCTCTTATTTTCTTTCATCTTTTAGGACTCAGAGACTGAGTCCCCAAGACGTAAGATGATAGCTGTAACTTTTCCTACAGGCTGTGACCAGTCAATCACAACATGCACTTGAGCTTGTAGATCCACAGATGCACCACAGTAGAACAGCAACGTGAAATATGCAGAGTCAGACTAGCCTATAGGGCAATCAGGCAACTTCTGATGAGCTGGTTTGACAGGTCAGTGTATGAATTGATTTTTTAGGCTTTGTGTTGGCCTATTTTATGGTATGCTGGGCCAGTGTTTACTGTTGATTTCCCGGATTTAAAACAAATATTACCTGAAGCAAGCTCAAATCCATTCAGTCTACCAAACCTTGCAAAACATGCATGTTTTCACAAGGTCAGAGCAGTGCCAATTTACAAACATGGACCACTTTTTCAGCTTTCTAGTTCACTAATGGGAGACACTTTTATTTGCCGAGGTCTATTGTCTGTCCCAGTCTGACCCTGGAAATATACCTACATTTTGAGTTTTAATTTCTCAAAAAATACTGAATGGGTTTACACCAGCTGTTAAATTTTTCAAAGGAAAATGGAAGGGGGAAAACCTGCTTTGGGACACCCCTTTTTCTGGGCCCCTACTTGACGGATCACTCCAAAACTTTCCAGGAAGAAAACAGGGTGAATGAGACTTTTGTTTAAAAAGTTTTGTGAAGAGTCGACAAACTGCACCATAATTATTAACACATCAAAAACTCTATTTCCTAAGAAAGTGTAGTCCTAACTATAACTACCCAGTGGTAGCTGCCAGTGGTATATGTATATAAGGTGTGTGTGTGTGTGTATATACAGATAGATAGATATAGATTTATTGCACAGTGGCAGTTATAGTTAGGTCTGTGGTTTCATAGGAAAAGCATTTTTTGTTTACCTAATAACTCTGACACCGTTTTCTGAATCTTGGCAATATTTTCCACTGAAATGTCTCAGCCTACTAAGCTCCTTCTTGGAACGTTTCGGGGTGATCTGTCAACCTAGGGCCAAGAAAAAAGGGGGTCCCAAAAAGTATTTTCCCCATTCATTTTTCATAAATAAATTGAACAGCAATACCATAACAAAAATGCTGAATGGATGTATACCAAATTTTGCAGAAAGCTAGATTTTGGTCCCAAAAGGGTGCTTTTCATGATTTGGTGTAATCCTTTCAGACGTTTTTGAGCAAATAATGCTAAAAAACATTATTTCTTTCAAACTCCGGAAGATTCGAGGGCCCAACACATCTCATGCTGATTTCTGACTGCCAGCCATCTTAGGACTTCAGACTCAATCCTGAGTCATATAAAAAGACTGAAAAAGGTAATAAGGGGGAAGGGTAGGGATATCCTGGCTCCTTAAGCCGGAGGACATTTTTTTGTTTTTTAAACATTTTGCGCTACTTCACAGAGAATCATTGAATCCCAGGTTAGTTGCAACACCTCTCCCTGACCCTCAGGTAGGCCCTGGCGCCCCATCACCCTCTCTGAGCCTTAATAGACCCCAGTGACCCCATCCCCTGGGGCCAAACTAAACTTTTAAGGGAGAGGGCACCCCTCTTTGAGTGTATAAAATGTCCCAGGCACCCCAACCCCTGGGGCCTGCTCAATTACTGTGTCCCAGGAAGCCCACCCTGAGATACTGGATCAGAATACAGTAGTTTCCCTTTGCAGGCACAGAAACATATATCTGCTCCCGGTGGGAGCATTTTGAAAGTTTTCATCAAGTGGAATCGGACATGCCTCCTCAGTCTGTAGGACCACAGGCAATAAAGGCATGTCTGCTCTCACTCAATGGGAGCTTTAAAGATGCACCCCTAGTTCGGAACAGACTTTTGTTTCCCTGCCCATGCTCTTGTGTAGAGCGAAACACACATTGCTCCGGTACAGACAGTGCAAACAAAAATAGCTACTCCTGTCAGGTCAGAGCAATGCGAGCTTCTGCAGCATGCGTGGAGCGGGCTGGTCCGTGGTGGCCCTGGGGCTCCCTTGCAGCCCCCAACATATTGTTTTTTGTGTGGAAGTAGCAAAGGCCCCTGGTATTCGGTCCCTATGGCCCATCAAGGCCCAAATAGCGAGCTGTGTGCCCCCCTACACTTTTAAATGGAATTCGGCCCCTGGAAATGGAGTCCCCGGGGTCCATTAAGGCAGGGGTAGGAAGGCCACATGTTTCCGCTCCCCTTATGAAGGGAATTCAGCCCTTAGGATAGGGTCCCTGGGTCTTATTAAGGCTCAGGTAAGGGGACACACACACACCCTTAATAATGGAATGTGGCACCTAGGGATGGGATTCGGGTGGCCCATTAAGGCTCAGGGATTGGGGCTGCACTTCCCCTTCCTATATTTTACCTTACAGCCCCAGGGGATAAGGTCTCTGGGGCCTCCCAAAAACTCGAGAGTCACCACCCCCATTAAAAGGAATGTTTTGACCCCCAGGGGATGGGGATTGGGTCCCTAGGGTGCCAAGGGGCACAGGAAGGGGGGCTGTGTGCCCCTGGGAGTAGGATCCCCAGGTGCCAAGTTTGCTTGGGGACCCTGCGGACAGTCCATGTAGCCTCCCCCACTCTGTACACTGACAAAGGGAATGCACAGTATTGGTTTGGCTATCTGCAGAGGGTTTGCCAATGGGTCGGGCCTGGTTTTGCAGTTTAAAATACTATGTTGCACTGAAACTTTCACTTTACAATAACATTATTTTAGTCTTTGTCTGTTTCAACAGATAGATAGAGAGATAGAGAGATGGATAGATGGATAGATATAGTATAGTAAGAAATTGAAGAAATTCGGTTGTTGGTTGTGCAAGGTGGGGCTTCTCAAGCAACAGCCACATTCACTGTCAAGGTGACCCACAAAAAGTTACTAAATTAACCTGTTATGATCTCTCTAGTAACTTGGCACAAAAACAGACAGGCTTAACTTGGAGGCAATGTGTAAAGGATTTATGTACTCAGAACACTAGAAAAATTCCACAACAGTTTAGAAAAATAGAGTAAACTTGAATACATTATTTGACACCAAAACAACAAAATCCAATCAATAGAATTAGAGTTATGAATTTTTAAAGTTTAAAGTGGAAAACAGCACCTAAAAGATAAAATCGCCAACCGCGAACATCTAGTCCCACAAGACCAGGGCAAAGTCTAAAGTGACGGCTGACTGGCATGGAGTATGGTTCGAATACAAAAGTGCATTGGGACCGGCCTCCAAATGGATATAGAAGAATGTTTTTTTTAAAAATGTCTGAGATCGTAAACTGCAGTGGGGCAACGCAGGCAGCAGTGTCCAAAAAAGAGACATCGTCATCTGGGAGCCGCTAGACAAAGTCATTGAGGAAGATTTCTACTTTTGGACTTTTTTGGAAGTCGAAAACCTCCAGTAAGATGACGCTGGAGGCTGTAGCCAATGAGGGTTCCACTAGGCCAGGTACTCCATCGGCGAGAAGCTGGTAAACAGGATTATCTGCTGTATAAGTCCGTAATTAGCTTTGGTGTGCTATAAATGTCCTTTCAGGAATGTATGCCTGGTTGTGTTTGCAAAAAATAGTGGCTGTAACCATATTAGGAACACTTGTGTGGATTATGTGTAGAGAGATGGCATAGTGTTCAATATGAGTGGAGCGTAGATATAAAGAGGTAAGGGGACTGGGCAAGTAAGTGCTAGAGTAACCAGTTCACACAGGTGAGTAGGAGAATAGGCACAAATAGGTTGGTCTCTAAACTACGTGTAAGTAGATGAGATGGAACTAGTTGGACATTAAAAACTTAGGTGTTTGTGGTTGAGAGATACTAGATCATTATCACATATTGAAGGTTGTTATCTTCAGTGAAAGCAACTCAAGTAATGCCATCAGGGTCAAAGATCACATAGTATCACTTCCTGTGGTATCACCAGGGTTACATTTCATGTGAATTCACTTCCTGTGATGTCATTAGGGTGTCAGAGGGTATATAATGTCACTTTCGCTACCCCTAGCATTTTGGTGAAATGAGGTCGCTTGCAACAGAGAGACACAAAGTGCACATGTGACACAAGCATTGAGTAGAAATTCTGTCAAACTAAATAACAGCTGATGTGCTATTGTTTCATATGCCTGATGGCAAATGTGGTGCTTCACTTCCACATAGATTATTGCATGGACATTGTAGGAACTTGGCTCTGTATGCACTATTTCAAAGTAAGGAATAGTATGCACAGAGTCCAAGGGTTCCCCTTAGAGGTAAGATAGTGGCAAAAAGAGATAATTCTAATGCTCTATTTTGTGGTAGTGTGGTCGAGCAGTAGGCTTATCAAAGGAGTAGTGTTAAGCATTTGTTGTACACACACAGGCAATAAATGAGGAACACACACTCAGAGACAATTCCAGGCCAATAGGTTTTTGTATAGAAAAATATATTTTCTTAGTTTATTTTAAGAACCACAGGTTCAAGATTTACATGTAATACTTTGCATGAAAGGTATTGCAGGTAAGTACTTTAGGAACTTTGAGTTAGCAAAATAGCATATACAGTTTTCACATAAATGACATATAGCTATTTTAAAACTAGACACTGCAATTTTCACAGTTCCTGGGGGGGAGTAAGAGTTTGTTAGTTTTTGCAGGTAAGTAAACCACCTACGGGGTTCAAGTTTGGGTCCAAGGTAGCCCACCGTTGGGGGTTCAGAGCATCCCCAAAGTTACCACACCAGCAGCTCAGGGCCGGTCAGGTGCAGAGGTCAAAATGGTGCCCAAAACGCATAGGCTTCAATGTAGAAGGGGGTGCCCCAGTTCCAGTCTGCCAGCAGGTAAGTACCCGCGTCTTCGGAGGGCAGACCGGGGGGGGGGGGGACACTAGTCCACACAGAAAGTACACCCTCAGCGGCACGGGGGCGGCCGGGTGCAGTGTGCAAACAAGCGTCGGGTTTTCAATTGAAAGCAATGGGAGACCAAGGGGTCTCTTCAGCGATGCAGGCAGGCAAGGGGGGGGGCTCCTCGGGGTAGCCACCACCTGGGCAAGGGAGAGGGCCACCTGGGGGTCGTTCCTGCACTGGAGGTCGGATCCTTCAGGTCCTGGGGGCTGCGGGTGCAGTGTCCCTACCAGGCGTCGGGTTCTTAGAAGCAGGGAGTCGCGGTCAGGGGGAGCCTCGGGATTCCCTCTGCAGGCGTCGCTGTGGGGGCTCAGGGGGGGCAACTCTGGCTACTCACGGTCTCGCAGTCGCCGGGGAGTCCTCCCTGAAGTGATTGTTCTCCACAAGTCGAGCCGGGGGCGTTGGGTGCAGAGTGCAAAGTCTCGCGCTTCCGGCGGGAAACGTGTGTTGTTTCAAAGTTGCTTCTTTGTTGCAAAGTTGCAGTCTTTGGGGAACAGAGCCGCTGTCCTCAGGAGTTCTTGGTCCTTCTAGATGCAGGGTAGTCCTCTGAGGCTTCAGAGGTTGCTGGACCCTGGGAACGCGTCGCTGGAGCAGTGTCTTTAGAAGTGGGGAGACAGGCCGGTAGAGCTAGGGCCAAAGCAGTTGGGGCCATATTTATACTCTGTTTGCGCCGGATTTGCGTTGTTTTTTTTACGCAAATTCGACGCAAAACGAACTCCATATTTATACTCTGGGGTTAGACGTGTCTAGCGCCAAAGTTCATGGAGTTTGCGTCATTTTTTAGCGTGGACACCTACTTTGCATTAATGATATGCAAGGTAGGCGTTCCCTTCTAAAAAATGACTCCGAGGCATGTGAGCCGTATTTACACTCCCGGGCAAAAATGACGCCCGGGAGTGGGCGGGTCAAAAAAAATGACATCCAGCCGCTTTTGCGTCATTTTTTAACGCCTGGTCAGGGCAGGCGTTAAGGGACCTGTGGGATCGAAAGGAGCCCAGAGGTGCCCTACCATGCCCCCAGGGACACCCCCTGCCACCCTTGCCCACCCCATGAGGACGCCCAAGGATGGAGGGACCCATCCCAGGGAACTTAAGGTAAGTTCAGGTAAGTTTTTTTTTTTTTTTTGTGGCATAGGGGGGCCTGATTTGTGCCCCCCTACATGCCACTATGCCCACTGACCATGCCCAGGGGACATAAGTCCCCTGGGCATGGTCATTGGGCAAGGGGACATGACTCCTGTCTTTGCTAAGACAGGAGTCATTTCAATGGGGGTTGGGAGTCAAAAAAAATGGCGCAAATCGGGTTGAGGCTAAAATTTTGCCTCAGCCCATTTTTTGACGCCCAAGCTCCATATTCCCCTACGCCGGCGCTGCCTGGTGTAAGTCATTTTTTTTGACGCACACCAGGCAGCTCCGCCGGCTAACACCAGCTAACATCATTGAATAAATACGGCACCCGCATGGCGCTTCAGAATGGTGTTAGCCGGCGTTAGATTTTTTGACGCACAACTGCGTTGGCGCAGTTCTGCGTCGAAAAGTATAAATATGGCCCTTGGTGTCTCCGTCTTCTCTGCAGGTTTTTCAGGTTTTCCTCTTCTTCTTAGGTTGCAGGAATCTGATTTCCTAAGTTCTGGGGAGCCCCTAAATAGTGAATTTAGGGGTGTGTTAAGGTCTGGGAGGGCAGTAGCCAATAGCTACTGTCCTTTAGGGTGGCTACACCCTCTTTGTGCCTCCTCCCTGAGGGGAGGGGGGCACATCCCTATTCCTATTGGGGGAATCCTCCATCTGCAAGATGGAGGATTTCTAAAAGTCAGAGTCACCTCAGCTCAGGACACCTTAGGGGCTGTCCTGACTGGCCAGTGACTCCTCCTTGTTTTTCTCATTATCTCTCCTGGACTTGCCGCCAAAAGTGGGGGCTGTGTCCAGGGGGCGGGCATCTCCACTAGCTGGAGTGCCCTGGGGCATTGTAACACGAAGCCTGAGCCTTTGAGGCTCACTGCTAGGTGTTACAGTTTCCTGCAGGGGGCGGTGTGAAGCACCTCCACCCAGAGCAGGCTTTGTTTCTGTCCCCAGAGAGCACAAAGGCTCTCACCACATGGGATCAGAAACTCGTCTCTCAGCAGCAGGCTGGCACAGACCAGTCAGTCCTGCACTGAACAATTGGGTAAAATACAGGGGGCATCTCTAAGATGCCCTCTGTGTGCATTTTGTAATAAATCCAACACTGGCATCAGTGTGGGTTTATTATTCTGAGACATTTGATACCAAACTTCCCAGTATTCAGTGTAGCCATTATGGAGCTGTGGAGTTTGTTTTTGACAGACTCCCCAGACCATATACACTTATGGCTACCCTGCACTTACAATGTCTAAGGTTTTGCTTAGACACTGTAGGGACATAGTGCTCATGCATCTATGCCCTCACCTGTGGTATATTGCACCCTGCCTTAGGGCTGTAAGGCCTGCTAGAGGGGTGACTTACCTATGCCATGGGCAGTGTGAGGTTGGCATGGCACCCTGAGGGGAGTGCCATGTCGACTTAGTCATTTTCTCCCCACCAGCACACACAAGCTGGCAAGCAGTGTGTCTGTGCTGAGTGAGGGGTCGCTAGGGTGGTATAAGACATGCTGCAGCCCTTAGAGACCTTCCCTGGCATCAGGGCCCTTGGTACCAGGGGTACCAGTTACAAGGGACTTACCTGGGTGCCAGGGTTGTGCCACTTGTGGAGACAATGGTACATTTTAGGTGAAAAACACTGGTGCTGGGGCCTGGTTAGCAGGGTTCCAGCACACTTCTCAGTCAAGTCAGCATCAGTATCAGGCAAAAAGTGGGGGGTAACTGCAACCGGGAGCCATTTCTTTACAGACATCCAATAAAAGTATTCCACCTTCATATGGAGTCCTCACCCCATTTCCTTGGCGACAAACTATAAGTACTGTTGGCACATCCTCAAATGTGACTGTCTGAGATGTTGCAATATGATGCAGGAGTCATTGTGTGATGTAGGCAATCAGTTCTCCTATGTGGTAGTCTATGTTCACCAGCAATAAAAAGAAGCCAAGACTCAAGACGATTTAGAAATACATTTAATAAACGTAAAGTGGACAGTACTGCTGGTTCTTTTTGGCAGGAAGCATCTGCAAGGGAGTAGTTCCATTAATTCAAAACAAGTCATAGAAAGTCCCTAAATCATAGAAAGTAGAAACAGTTAGACAGTAGAATCTCAAAATATAAATATTAGAAGGAATACAAGCGAAAAGATCTTGATCACGCCACAAGTCAGACACCGGATAAAAGTTATTTAAATCTGGGTAAGCCCCTGTTTTTAAGTAAGGGCGTGCCATGACCAATTGTTAGCAAGTCAGGAGCTAAAACCTTTGTTAAGGAACTGTTTGTTGAGTTACCCAGAAATGCAATATCACAGTGTTAATAAACTTGAGACAAGAGGGTGGAATGGGAGTACTTGATTGAGAGGAATTAATTAGCCTTCAAATGGTGTTGGAGATTTCAGTTTGTGTCAACTTCCGGAACTGAGAACAAGTCTGAGTTGGTTTTGGGATGGATGTAAAGTGGATTCGCACCTTTATTGTGTGATTTAGTACTAGATTATGGTGGTCATTATGGCCCTGGCGGTCTTCTGACCGCCAGGGTTAATGTAGTAGAATCACAGCCAACAGGCTGGCGGTGAGGACTGCCACATTATGAGTGTGGGGGGTTAGCCGCTGCAAAACCTGCCACATCTCCACCCATACCTCCATGGCGGTATGACCACCGGGCCAGAGATTTTCGTCTCCGACCCGGTGGTCCACAGAGGACCACCAGCAGTATTAGGAGCCGGCCCACAACCATGGTTTCTATGGCGGTATCACCGCTACAAAAACCATGGCGGTAGGGCTACCGGTTACAGGGAACTCCTTCCCTGTCACCGGTAGACACCTCCCCCCCGGCAAGCACCTGACCTATCCATCCCCCTACAGACACAGTGCCTCCCCTACTCACATACGGCCCCTACTCACATAGCCGCCACCACCCCCCTCCCTGCATACATGCACACAAGCACCACTCATACACCCACTCACCTACACTTCCAGAAAAGCATTCCACTCACACTCATCCATACATGCATTCACTCACATGCATGCATTCACACATTCACTCACACATACTCACACGCATTCAGGCATGCATACACACAAACATCCAAACACACCTACACACTGACATGCATACATGCACTCACTTCAACATTCATACATGCATACAACCAAGCATAAACGACAACACTCACAGTCGCATTCATACACACATGCATACACACACGCTGACACCACACACTCAACACCCTCCACCCTCCCACCTCCCTCCCCTGTCAGACACTTGACTTACCTTATCCAGCGAGGGGGCGTCCGGCAGGGAAGGGGTGCTGCCACCGCATGCAACGCCACATCAGCAGCACACCACCAACCCATATTAATGGTCTTAATATGGCTGGTGGCATCCTTCTGGCGGGGTGGTGCAGGTGGTAGCAACGCCAGTGCTCCATGCCCGCCAGCATGGCTGCTGCCGGATATCCACCCAAAGTGTGGCGGAAATCCAGCAGTACCCATTATATGGCAGGCAGTCTTCTGGCACCCATGGCTTTGGCGGTCTTGCTTAACGGCCGCCAAAGTCATAATGAGGGCCTATATGTTTCCTTTCTTTGAAAGAAAAAATCAAGGTGCTTCTCATAGTTTTCATTTGAGCTGGTGTCAGGAATCCACTTCAGCATAGATAAGTGATGACACATCAGGCTAATAGAAGCTGGGGATTGTGGAGAACAGGAAAATAGAAAGTAAGGAATTTTAGAACACTAGACCACTAACTGAGTGGCTCACTTCCTGGATAGTAACACACTTCTGAAGCATAATAGTTGTCAGTATTTAGGGCCGTCTCTGAAATAGGTCCTTTGCATGGCAACGTGAGTTGTTACAGCTCTCTGCTTCATATCATGTCACACTTTTACTTGTCCTCTACATTTGTTGTTTTTTCTCTCTGGGTTCACTTGCATCACATCCCCCTACATTACTCTTTTCACTATTTTTGTACTTTATTCCGCTTGATACTGCCAAGTATCTTTCTCTTGCTGACCTGTGCCGCGCCTAACCATTTGAGATGACGTGGTTTCCTGGATTCCTCAATTGGCAACCTGGTTATTTCGAAGGCTTAACTTAGTAACACACACTGCAGGAACTAGTACATTTGCATTACTTCTAGGTCTTTGAGTTTACACCAGCTAATATCTGAATGTTGGTGGCTGATAGTTTTACTACTTCAAATAGTCTTTCATGGCAGTTTTTTGTGAAGTTGATCGCTGAATGTATAAACATGACAGTTGACTTGAAGATTTGTTTTATGTACCTGCACAAGCTGCAAATATGTTTCAGGCTGTATATTGAGAAGCGTTATCTCCACTGATGCTCAGTGACTCAGCAATTTCTTCACTTCATTTAGGTTTTCCAAGGACCACAGTAGCATGCTCTTGACTTTCTGCCACTTAAGTTTTGCCGGTGCAAGTTCATCTGTGATCAGCCCTTCAAGATTGGGGAGTATTGGGTGGTGAGTGATGTAACCTCCCTCTTATTTTTTTTTAGATGTTTGAGGTAGTTCGAGACTATCTACCAGATTGAGATATATATATATATATATATATATATATATATATATATATATATGTGTGTGTGTGTGTGTAAACTCTTCCCAATGTCTTAGAGCTCCTTAGTTCTCCTTTAACCCTAGATTACTTGGTTATGAATGTGAATGGAATGAAGACATCATCAAACCAATACAAGGGGTGGGAGGATTTGTATACAGTACATCCCCTGTAAATATCAGGGGATCTAGAATGGATACTTGGTGGTGGATGCTGGGCGGTGTTTATGAAATCATGACGACAAGGTCTCTGGTCTCGCCCAGTGCACGGTCCAATCACAAGCGAGCATGTTACCACATTTTGATATCATTTGTTCTGTTCTTGGCTCTGTGAATGGTTCAACAAATTGCTGGTTGACTTCAGGTGTGATAGATTAAGCAGAACTTGGTTGGTGTTTTCTCAAGTGCTTTTAGTTTAATCAATACATGTTGGAAGAAAGAGCTGGTCAGTTTTCATTGCCTTCAACTGATGAGAAATTGTATTGATCAATGAGGGCCTGATTAGGAGTTAGGCAGTCTTATAACTCCCATGTTGGTGGTGGCTGGCAGAGAAGACAGCCAAATTATGACTTTGGCTGTAATTTCTACGGAATACAGCCAAAGCACCACCAGAACAGCCAGTGCAGTCAGATCGCCATGGGTGATTGAAGGCACCAGCAGGTCGGTGGAGACCATGTTTCTGTTGCACCTTTTACCAGGCTGCATACCACCAAGATTTCGCCCATGTTCATACCACCATGGAAACCTAGGCAGATATGAACTATATAAAAGGAGACACTCAGCTTCAGGAAGCTATAATTGTCCGGAACCATTGAACTAGAACTAGACGTCATCCCACAGCTCCTGTTCCCCGAAAGACAACAGAATCTCCGTTCACGACATTGACGGCAATCGTAAGCACACACGCTCGCCTGTTACGGTTGTATTTTATAACATTTAGTACACTTACATAACATACCATAGGGAAGGGGGTATGAGAGCGAAATGTAACAGTACATTGACACGCACAATCATATACAACTACAAAGACACCCACGCCTACACAGCACACACACTGCAGCCACCACCACACACACACACACACACATTAAAAACACACATAGACTGCCACACAGCACAGACCCAGACTCACACATTACCATACAATGTAACAACATGTCACAACAACACCACAACCACACAATCAATAACACACTGGCAATCACACGCAACAGACACTACCAAGGGACACATCACACATACAAAACAATGTACAACCAACAGGGAATAAACACACACAAATACACAATCATACAACTTATCAGTTGACACACACACACAGCACATTGTACCTATCAAAGCATGCACAATACATACACTCACACAGTCAAAGCACACAAAGCCACACACCACAACAACAAACGTGTCAATACAAACACCACACAATACCAGGACAACAACATGTCTGCTATATACACATGCCCTACATACACACCTTATCACTGGGGGACAAAACCATTGCACATACCCTCACATACTGCCCAAACAATACAGGAAACACAATCACCACACACACATACACAACTACTGGCACACAACCAATGTCAGCCAGGAACAACTTTAACCTAGAAAAGGCAAAGCAGGACAAAGATGTAACCTGAAAATCAACAAGGTTTGGTATGTTTATTTAAGTTAACCCCTTCGCTGCCAGGCCTTTTCCCCCTCCTGTGCCAGGCCTTTTTTTGGCTATTTGAGGCAGTTTGCGCTTAGGCCCTCATAACTTTTTGTCCACATAAGCTAGCAAAGCCAAGTTTGCGTCCTTTTTTTCCAACATCCTAGGGATTCTAGAGATACCCAGACTTTGTAGGTTCCCATGAAGGAGGCCAAGAAATTAGCCAAAATACAGTGAAAACTTCATTTTTTTCAAAATAAATGGAAAAAGTGGCTGCAGAAGAAGGCTTGTGGTTTTTTCCCTGAAAATGGCATCAACAAAGGGTTTACGGTTCTAAAATCACCGGCTTCCCAGCTTTCAGGAACAGGCAGCCTTGAATCAGAAAACCCAATTTTTCAACACAAATTTGGCATTTCACTGGGACATACCCCATTTTTAAAAATGTTTGTGCTTTCAGCCTCTTTCCAGTCAGTGACAGAAATGGGCATGAAACCAATGCTGGATCCCAGAAACCTAAACATTTCTGAAAAGTAGACAAAATTCTGAATTCAGCAAGGGGTCATTTGTGTAGATCCTACAAGGGTTTCCTACAGAAAATAACAACTGAAAAATAAAAATATTGAAATTGAGGTGAAAAAAACAGAAATTTGTCTCTACGTTTTACTCTGTAACTTTTTCCTGCATTGTCAGATTTTCGAAAGCAATATACCGTTACATCTGCTGGACTCCTCTAGGTGCGGGGATATATAGGGTTTTGTAGGTTCATCAAGAACCCTAGGTACCCAGAGCCAATAAATGAGCTGCACCCTGCAGTGCGTTTTCATTCTATACTGGGTATACAGCAATTCACTTGCTGAAATATAAAGAGTGAAAAATAGCTATCAAGAAAACCTTTGTATTTCCAAAATGGGCACAAGATAAGGTGTTGAGGAGCAGTGGTTATTTGCACATCTCTGAATTCCGGGGTGACCATACCAGCATGTGAATTACAGGGCATTTCTCAAATAGATGTCTTTTTTACACACTCTCTTATTTTTGGAAGGAAAAAATGTAGAGAAAGACAAGAGGCAATAACACTTGTTTTGCTAATCTATGTTCCCCCAAGTCTCCCGATAAAAATGATACCTCAGTTGTGTGGGTAGGCCTAGCGCCCGCGACAGGAAATGCCCCAAAACGCAACGTGGACACATCACATTTTTTTAAAGAAAACAGAGGTGTTTTTTGCAAAGTGCCTACCTGTAGATTTTGGCCACTAGCTCAGCCGGCACCTAGGGAAACCTACCAAACCTATGCATTTTTGACAACTAGAGACCTAGGGAAATCCAAGATGGGGTGACTTGTGGGGCTCTGACCAGGTTCTATTACCCAGAATCCTTTGCAAACCTCAAAATTTGGCTTAAAAAAACACATTTTCCTCACATTTTGGTGACAGAAAGTTCTGGAATCAGAGAGGAGCCACAAATTCCCTTCCATCCAGCGTTCCCCCAAGTCTCCCGATAAAAATTATACCTCACTTGTGTGGGTAGGCCTAGCGCCCGCAACAGGAAATGCCCCAAAACGCAACGTGGACACATCACATTTTTTTAAAGAAAACTGAGGTGTTTTTTGCAAAGTGCCTACCTGTAGATTTTGGCCTCTAGCTCAGCCGGCACCTAGGGAAACCTACCAAACCTGTGCATTTTTGAAAACTAGAGACCTAGGGGAATCCAAGATGGGGTGACTTGTGGGGCTCTGACCAGGTTCTGTTACCCAGAATCCTTTGCAAACATCAAAATATGGCCAAACAAACACTTTTTCCTCTCATTTCGGTGACAGAAAGTTCTGGAATCTGAGAGGAGCTACAAATTTCCTTCCACCCAGCGTTCCCCCTAAGTCTCCCGATAAAAATGGTACATCACTTGTGTGGGTAGGCCTAGCGCCCACGAAAGGAAATGGCCCAAAACACAACGTGGACACATCACATTTTTTCACAGAAAACAGAGGTGTTTTTTGCAAAGTGCCTACCTGTGGATTTTGGCCTGTAGCTCAGCCGGCCCCAGGGGGGGGCAGAAATGGCCTAAAATAAACTTGCCCACAACCCTCCCGGGGAGCGACCCTGGCCTACGGGATCGCTCCCCCTGCGTGACATTGTTGCCAAAAAAAAATCCCCGGTGCCTAGTGATTTCTGCCCCCAAGGGGGGCAGAAATGGCCTAAATATAAATTTCCCCCTAGGGGAGCGACCCTTGCCTAAGGGGTCGCTCCCCACCTAAAAAAAAAAAAGAAAAAAAAAAGATTCCTGGTGCCCTAGAGGTTTCTGCTCCCCCTGGGGGCAGATCGGCCTAATAATAGGCCTTCCTAAAAAATGCCCCCCATTGGGAGCGACCCTTGCCCAAGGGGTCGCTCCCTTATGCCACTTTCACACAAAACAAAATCCCTGGTGTCTAGTGAGCGTTTCAAAAGCCGGCTTTTGAAACGCTTGGAAATACATTTACTTCCCTTTGAAGCCTCTCCGGGCCTCCCCCACGTGATCGAAAGAGAAATGCTGGAAGCTGAGCTTCCAGCGCGATGGGGGAGGCCCTGTGACAAATCAGCGTGCGCTCGCGCGCTGACGTCACATGGGGGGTGGGGGGGTCAGGGGTGGAAGGGGAAGGGCTTCCCCTTCCATCCCTGCCTTGGGGGGGTGGGTGGGGAGCACGGGGGGAACGCTAGCGCTCCCCCCAGTTCCTGTGCCTTGGACGAGGTGACCTCATCCAAGGCACACGGGAACTGGTGCCTTGGACAAGGCCACCTCGTCCAAGGCACAGTACAGGTTAATATAAAAAATATAAAAATAACATTGGCCAGTCCAATATAAAAGCAATTGTATATTGCTAAAGGCACTATATTGTTCCCCTACTTGACTCCTAACTGCCATGTAACCTCCACAGGTAGGGGCATCAAGGCAGGCAGGCACTTCTGGGATGATCCAGGGGGTGGTGGTGGAGGGGAGTTGGGCTAAGGCTTGGGGGGGGGTTGGGGTTTGGCTTGGGGGATTGGCTCATGCTTGGGGAGGGTTGGGTCTTCTTGGGAGGGGTAGACTTCTTGGAAGGTGGAGGGGCATGTGTACTTGCAGGGGGTGGGGAGGTCCTGGAGGTGGAAGGGAGGGCCTTGGGGAGGGAAACTGAACGTTTAGGGGTTTCACAGGGGGAGAGGAGTATGTAAAAGGGCAAACTCAGAAAGGAAGGACTTTTTACACACACAGGACGGTCATAGCAAAAGGGTTTGGGTGTGGAGGGAGAGGGACTGGTTGTATGAGATGTTGGTGTGGATATTTTGGGTGCGTGTTTGTGGGGCGTATGCTTGTGGGTGGTGGGTGTCTGTTGGGTGGGTGAGTGAGGGCGCTAATGTGTCTTGGGATGAGGGGGTAGTGGTGCCGGGGGAAGCCGTGGTTGGTGGGTGACTGTCGTTGGGGTGGTGACTGCAGGAATGGAGGATGTGCTCCATGTTGGCGTGTCTGTGGTTGTGGTGTCTGCGGTGACTCATGTGGCTGTCTGAGGGTCTGCTCGGGGTCCTGTCTGTGGGTAGGATAGGTGTTTTGTCTGCGCTACCCTTGGATGTTGAGGTGGATGTATGCCCGTCTGTCTGTGTGCTCTGGCTGGGTCAGGGAAAAGGGGATTGGGAAGAGGAAGGTGGAGGGGGACCGGACACAAAGGGTGACTGGCTGCCATCAGTGTCGAGGCCAGAGCCTGAAACGATCTCTGTAGAGCAGCAAGTGCACTGTGAATGCCCTCCAGGAATGCATTACTCTGATGTATCTGAGTTGCCCGTCCCTGGATGGCATTCACAATGGTCGACTGACGCACGGTGGTCAATAGCCTCCTCAGTGAAGGCAGCAGGGCTTACAGGGGCTTTGGCAGAGGTGCCTGCAGCAAAGGAGACACCCACCCTCTTGGGTGAGCAGGCATGGCCAACTGGGTGGGGAGCTACAGGGAGCACAGTGATAAAAAAAGGGGGTGGTGGACAGAGATGGTGCTGAGGTGGTCCCCGATGAGTTTCCCACTGCCAGGGAGTGTCCACTAGAGGAGAATTCCAATGATGATGAAGTGGATCCAGTCTGCCCCATAGCACTCCCTCTGGGCTACTGGGTCCCTCGTTGTCAGTGTTCTCATGACTGGAGGTCCCTTGACCAGCAGCTTCCCGACTCAGCTGTTCCTCGTTTCCTTTGCCTGCCAATGCTGAATGTAGAAAACAAAAACTGAGGTAGGGTCATCACAATCTTTACATACCACTTACATCACACTGTACACATCAATAACATTACATCTAGTTGTATTACATCCCCAGGTAGAACCAGTTTAGTGCCAACATCATGTACACCACTACATGAAACTATTGTCACACACCAGCTAAGCCACCTATCTCACACCTGAATATCAGTCGAGCTATCAAACTAACCATTCCATGACAAGCTGAATTGGCCACATGATACTGGGTACCTATTCACGGCAACATAGTCAACCAACAACCAAGCTATGGAAAATTGTGAGAACATTGATTTTCACATATCACATACAAAAAATCTTCACATACTAACATTTTGACCAGATGTTATGTACCAGGCAAGGGACCTTGTCATATACTAAACACAAGACAGCATGATGAATACAAGCCATGACCACTTCATGTCACTCAGTTCACAACCTTCACAATGGAAATCTGAAAACATGCAACTACTCTAATTAGCATGCCCAAATTTGGAGTATGATAGAGTCAGAACACATGTCACCAACACATGTACAAATAGTGAAGTAGGAAAGGATGGTAAATACTTTGTAGACCAAGACATTGTCCTCCTGTAAACAAAATATTGTACACTTTAAGAACATATTTAGCCCAAAGCATTTACCCACACACAACCACATATATTATAACTACTCTTTCAATACAATGGGTACCTGTTGTGTGCATGAAGGTGACACATAGTTCAATGTATCATATTACTATTCCATCAATAGCCCAATGACTCAGTGGCAACACCACCATCCGCACATCAGACTTGTTTAGCCTTAAATCTGATTGCGAAACAAATCAGAGACACAGACCACATCTGAGGCTACCATGATAGGGGCATACACCTTGATGCAAGCCAAATGCCTGACTACACCTACCATTCCATATATTTATGTGAACTACCACACCTGCACCACAATGTAGCTGTGCACACAATAGGTTTCCATACAAAAAGCATTCAAAACATATCCAAAATAGCAAAATAAGTTATGTTTAAGACACATTACAATGCTGATTTTTAACAGAACCTTACAATGTACACATAATGTTAGCAAAAACAGTTAAGATTGTAACTGTTACGAAGATGTATTTGCCTATTTATCATGCCTACGACACTATGGCCAATGAAATAGTGGTGTAGGCGTTTCTCAACTACAGAACATGAACATGGTACTAACATTCATAACTCTGACATCAATGTATGTGATTCAATAGGAGTCTAGCAATACCTCCATGGTTACCTACATGTAGGATGTCCACTCAGATGACACATTACAGGGGCCTATGTACAACCTTTGCTTACCAAATGGGTTCACCTTCTAACAGCTCTGATTACGTTTTGCAAGTATGACATGTGAAATATCAGATGGACATCACAGCCACTCATCAGAAACCTTATGAAAAGTACAAATGACTAACTTGTCAGACTCTATGTTTCACATAGACATGGACCAAGGGACATTGGAATAGACAGAGGGCAAAGACCTGGATAACTTATCATCATGATATTGGAAGTATAGACCTGCAGGTTGGAAGGAACAGCCAGCAGGGTGTGAAAAGCTGTAAAGCGGTGCACACATGACACAATCACATGTGCATCATCATATGCTTCTCTACAGTGGGGACACCATAGGTGAGTAATTTGTCCCTATATAAAACAGAATATGCTCACCTGTGCACCAATGTTGATGACTGTACATCTATGCGATCCTTGGAGATCCTTGACCCTTTGCACTTACAAAATTGTCACAGCTTAGATTCTTTCACATCATACACTAACCTGGTAAAAGGATGAAAATGCGTTAAGTCTGTACTTACCCCCTTGTGGCTGCTGTGCTGCCCTCAAACACACATCCAACTGAATGGTAGACCACCATCAATATGCGGGCCATTAAGGTGCTCATGATCCTACGGGAACCCCGTCCTCCTTGGAAAGACATCCCCAGCTGGACCTCTGCAGTCTTCTGGGGCAGTGACTCAGGTCTCCCATCGCTTCAGACAGTGGGTGCTCTGCCAGCTGTTGATCCCCAGGGTCTGCATTTTCTTGGCGATGGCACACCAAATTTTCTGATTGGCGTTGACCTGCGTGGATGACAGGCAAGAAGAGAATGTCATGTCCATATGTACCATACCAAAATAAGAAGGGTGAACATATAAGTTAGTGCAAGTAGCCATGCACAGGCTTCCTTCAACATCCCCTTCTATGTGGAATGACCATCTGCAGTCAGGCCATGGGTGACGTTGAGACAGGCATACAACCTGCATATCCAGCACCAGGTGTTGGCTTGAAACATATGACCAGACCACAAACATGTCTCTAAACATGGTATATCTGTCCAAGTATTTTTCACACCACCTTCAATTATCATGTAATACAGTTTGTAGGTGAGTCAGGGTACACACATCACATAATCTCTACTATGTATCAGGACTCATGTGCACGTGTCCATATACCCACACATATTACTTCAATCCTTCATTCAACCACATTTCCTGAACATGGCCATACACTTAACAATTCTTACACTGGTATTTAATTGCACTTACCTGTTCTTCTGGTGCACCATAGAGCTGTTCATATAGGGGTAGGACCTCCTCCACAAGCTTGTCCAGCTCGTCAGGCAAGAATGAAGGGGCCCTATCAGCTGGATGTGGTATGATTGCTCCCAACGCCAGCTCACAGCAGCTCAAGTTGTGGCGGTCTTTCTGGCAGCAGTAGTGAGGGCTGTAGGTATGAGATGGCAGTCAAGTCTGCCACGTACAGGACCGTTACCACCAGCAGATGCTGCCATTGGCCCAAGTCTACCAAAGGCAGCAATGTGTTCCAATGACAACTCCACCGTGGTTGTATCCACCTACCGCCATGACCACATCCACTGGCGGAGTTAAGTCACTTCCTAATGTCCAGTACAGTCGGTCAGGCAGGTGCCATTTTAAGGTTCATAGATGAATGATTAAGTTTTAAAAGTTGTGTCACAAGCTGTGAAACATATCTACAACATTGTGTTCACTGCTGCCTTATGCAAACATGTAGAAATGTGCACGTATTATGTAGAGGATGTTAAATTGATTTATACCTAGTTATGTACATGAAATAGTATTGTCAGTAGAGTAATGACAATCTGAAAATGGTATAGGTGTACCAAATATGTCCAACATGTTGAGTAATTTAATGTCACATTTACTGTCAGTGACATATTTCTACATTTTAAAAACCTGATAGGGGTTAGGGGATCTGAATTGAGTTATAAGCCAAATTTAGCCTAGGTATGTCCTGATTACCACGTTTTCACAGTTTAATGTTTCAATATTTATCATCATATCTGGCACAGGTATGATCATACTTATGCTGTACTGATTGAGTGATACACATACTTTCTGGTGTCCTCCCACATAGTTACCCTGGCATGAGAAGAGCAAGACAACCTCAAGTGTACGTCCACTAGCAGACCTGCAGACTATGGAGGAGCGACATGTGATTCAAATCTACTGCCTAGATAGGCATATAATAGTGGATCTCTGTTGTCAGTTGGAGCCAGATCTGATGCCTGCCCTTTGGAATCCCAAGAGGATAGCTCCATTGTGCAAGTCATGTCAGTGCTGTATTCCTGGCCACAGGCTCCTTTCAAAATACTGTGGGCCTAACTGCAGGGATGTCTCAGACTATGGCCCTCATTACGAACTTAGCGGCAAAACACCACCAACCTCCAACAAAACACCGCCAGTGGCAGTTGATGGCATACTGCCGTATAAAGATGCCAAAAATGAAAACGGGCAAAAAAATCACAACCTCCATCCACCGCCAGGGCCAATAACGGCAGAAATGCATGACACCACACCTCGTCACCGCCACGCATACAAACCCCCGCCCACCAAATAATGATGCACCAATCAGCTCGGCAGACAGTGGAAGCAGAACAACCATTGGTGGTACCAACCGCCGCAGTCAGCAATGGGAACTGCCAACAACAAATGCACACATTGGGCGAGTTGAAAAGCACACATCTGACACACATCCACACCACTATAAAACACACACATACACACCCCACAATCCTTTGCAACACCAATAGCATGACAGATATTGGCACAACATGCATACACTGAAATAACCATCAAACAAGTCACACACACAACCACACAAAAGCACCCTCACCAACACACCTACAACACATCACCCACAACACACACCATGGCACCCCCAAAGCACCCCCGCTTGACCGACAGGGAACTAAGGACCATGGTGGACGAAATACTCAGGGTCGAGCCACACCTATTTGAGGCACAGGTGTAGCACACACCCTTGGCCAGGAAGATGGATATGGCAGAGGTTAGTCAACAAGGTCAATGCTGTGGGAAACCATCCACGCACAAGGGATGACATCAGGAAGAGATGGAATGACCTGCTTGAAAAGGTGCATTCCATGGCATCCAGGTTCAACAATGCCATACAGAAGACTGGTGGTGGTCCCCCGCCTTCTCCCCTGAATACACCGACTGGGAGGAGAAGGGTTTGGCCATCCTGCACCCGGAGGGCCTCACTGGGCTCGGGTAAGTCAACTACAATACCCTAACAGTCACCACACATGCAATGCATGTATCACCCCATCCCTCTCACTACTACCATGCCCCCATCCCCAACCCAGCCCACAACAACCACACACCTATTTACATGACACCTTCATGCCCACAATCCCCCATAGAAATCACCATCCAGCCCCCTGTGCACAGTCACCAACCCATGCATTTAATGTCTGGAGCACTACAACACCAGCAATGCACCCCCCTCAATAAATGCATCAAAATGAACACACAGGGACCCTGGATGCCACTACATGGGATTTCAACCACCGATTATTGCTGACCGGTGCTGCAATTGACAAGAAGCGGCAGGACACCCACATCTCTATTCTCTCAAACACAGGTACCACCACCCATGCCACCCGGACGGAGAGGTCAAGGAGTGCCAGTCCTCCACCTGAAGACAATGGCCCCACTCAGGAGAGTGCAGAGGGATGCCTGGACACAGAGAAAATCCCTGGCCCATCCCACACCCCTGGACAGTCACCCTCCAGAAGCCCCACCCAGGACACCACTGACACACCTACCACTTAGCCACCATCATCAGCTCTGGCAAAACATCCCACATCAGTGTCTCCAGGCCACGGACTGGCTGCCTACATGTAGAGAGGCCCGAGTCTCCACCCACCACCAGGCAGGATGACGAAGGGCCCAGTGCAAGTGGGACTGCCAGACCTGTACAGGGGGCACAAGCACAGGGGGCTAGGGCCAGTGGGAGGGTGTCAGTGGCCCAGAGGGGTGGCCCAAGGAGGGATGCTGCTGCCCAGGAGGTCATTGCTGAGGTCCTGGGAGCATACCACCATTCCCAGGACCGGATGGGACAGATCCTAGCCACGTTGGAGCAGAATCAGAGGCTGCAGGTAGCACACCACCAGGAGGCCGTGGAGCAATGGAAACAACTCAATGCTACCATGGTCTCTATTGCAGCAGTGCTGCAGCACCAGACAAACATCCAGCCTGAGTCCTCCTCCCACCTGCAGGCCCCTTCCACTAGCCAGGACACTGCCCTGCCATCTGCATCTGCAGCAGCTACTGGGCTGGTGGCACTTCCAGAGGACTCACAGGACGCCAGCACCCCTTCCCCTGCAGCCCACCTTCCCCCTCACAAATGTGGCCTCAGACCCAGACATCCCACTGAAACACCAGCCAAGATCAAGTCCACCGCCAAGAAGTGACTCAGCCCTGAACTGTCTCCCTTGTTTGCCACTGAGCAACCTTGTTGACATGCCACTGCCATCTCACCATGTTCCAATGGCCTCATGGACGATACCCCTGTGCTACCAACAGCTGAGCAAATGTACCTGAGTATGTTGTTCACCATGTGCCCACTCCCTTCCACTGTCCCATCATTCATGGATGTTTGGACTTTGAATAAATACACTTCTGCTCTCAAAATATCAAGTCCTCAATCAATATGAGCAATCAATTGTGAATGTGAATGCATTAGCCAGTTACCATCATAATGCTGCTTTTATTGCAGGAAGGAGTCTAGCAGACTGTAGTGTCTGAAGTAAGTCACACTGTACATTCAATTGCTTTAGCACACATCTGTTTCTTCAGTCATAAATTTGTCACATCGCTCGTAAGGGACACCACAGCACTTAATACATAAGTCAGCCTGAAACAATCCAGTAAAGCCATTAGAATAATAGCAAATGTACCTGAGAGTCACTGGAAGTATAGCCGGATTAGCTAGGTTCTGGAGTTCTTGTCTTCCCCCTCTTCTTCCCCATCACTATCATTCATCCTCTGAGGTTGCAGGGGTGGTTGGACAGCATCCTCCTCTTCCAGAAGTGGGATAGTTTTTCTCACAGCCAGGGTTGTGCAGCATGCAGCAGCCACTGCTATCTGACACACCTTGTCAAGGGCATATAACAGGGATCAGCCAGAGAGATGCAGGCAACAAACTCTTGCCTTCAGGAGTCCTATGGTCCACTCAATCACCATCCTAGTGCGACCATGTGCCTCATTAGAATGCCTTTCTGCATCTGTACTGGAATTTCTCACAGGTGTCAGGAGACATTGCACGTTTGGGTAGCCAGAATCCCCTGGAAAAGTGTGTTAAAGAGAGTTAGAAGACACACTTTGTACTTGCATAGAACCTGCCTGGCAGGTATGTCACAAATGCAGTGTCATAAACACTCAGCTATGAGGCAGGCTCTGTCCCCCAGTAGCTGTCCCATCATGTGTGGCACACTGCTGTTTCTCAGGGCAAATGAATCATGTACTGATCCTGGGAACCTTGCATTGACATACGATATGTACTGATCAGCAGTACACACCAATTGGACGTTCATGGATGGAACGTTTTTACGATTCCTGAACACCTGTTCATTTACTCTTGGGGCTATGAGGGCTATGTGGGTACCATCAATGGCACATATTAAATGGGGCATATTCGCAAAATCCATATTTGATGGCAGTGAGATCAGCCCTTTCGGAAAACTGGACATAACTTTGCAGGTGTTGCACAAATGCATTCAGGAAATTAGACAGGATGTGGATGAACATTGGCTGGGATACCCCAGCTGCCATGCCCACTGTCACTTGGAATGAGCCTGTGGCCAAAAAAAGTAGCACAGATAGTACCTGCACAGTTGAAAGTATGGCATGGGGATTCCTATTAGCTGGCCTCAGAACACAGTCCATTTCTGCACAGAGTTCAAGGATTGTTGCTTGATTCAGGCGGTAATTTATGATGATGTGACATTCCTCCACGGTGGCCAGATCTACCAGGGGTCTGTAAACAGATGGGGCCCCCCCTCGCCCCATAGGTCTGTACCTATGGTGGAGGAAGAGAGGCACATTGAGTTGGGACATGCGCTTGCATAACATGGTAACAATTCATGTTTTACATGCGACACAATTGTACCTCTCACAGACATAGAGAATGAGGTAATCCTGTTAGGCTAATGTGTGGTAAGGTGTTTCAGTTTTTATGGCATCACAGTGTAGACACACTTTCCACCATGATTTCATGAGGAGGACCACTAATCATGACAGTACTCGAAAAAGGTGAGACAGAATGGAGCCATGGATGATGCCCCAGGCTAGGCTATTAAGGCATTGTGGATGCAAAATGGCAGCCCCCTGCCATGCAGGTAGTGTAGTGTGGACGTGACTTCATTCCGCAGGTGTAAGTCGTCATGGCGTTATGCTGTGTTCACTGCTATGCACCTGATCATTTGATAGCATGGGTTTCAAAGGGGAAGCAGGGCCAATCATAATCACCACCGGTGGTGAGGGTGCACACCGCCACGGTATCTACTGCCATCTTGACATGCCCTTGACACTTGACTCCTGCACCTCAACTAGGGAAGAACTGCGTGTGCTGCTGTGTCCGGACTCTGATCCCTGAAATGGCGTGTGCAACAGGGGAACAGGCCCCGGCCTTCGTCACGGAGGAGCTGGAGAAGCCAGTGGATGGGGGTCCTACCCTTGTATGTTAACCTGTATGGGCGACCAGAGGAGCAGGTGAGTTGCTATTTGTCCTCCTTCGATGTGTGTGAATGTGACTGATGGCTGTAGGCATTTTTGTTGGCTGTGTTCCTAAATAATACATTTTAGTGCCCAACAGACCTGGACCATGTCGGAGAGAGTTCCCTGATGCTGCGCCCACTGGAACTTCAAGTCCCACTGCAGAGCCCACATATGCCATCTGGCATGTGTCACTAGCAGGATGCAGGAGGCCATGAGGCCCAGCAGCTTCGGAGTCAGTCACACCAAAACCCAAGGCTGAAAGATCAGAATCATAACCTGAATATCATGGACTCACTTTTCGGGAGGATAGGCCCGAAACTGCACTGTATCCAGAACGCCTCTGATGAAAGGGAGCATCTGCGAGGGAGTTAGGTGTGACTTCAGCACGTTTATAGTGAACCCCAAGGTGCAGGAGGTTCGCCGTAGTCTGAAGTTGGGAGATGACTTTGTGGGGGGAGTCCACCTTCAACAGCCAGTCGTCGAGGTAGGGGAAGATTGAAACCCCCAACCTGCGCAGATGACCGGCAATCACCGCCATCACTTTTGTGAACACCCGAGGGGCACTGGTAAGGCGGAAGTGGAGTACGGTAGATTGAAAGTACTCGTGACCTACCACAAATCGAAGGTAAAATCTGTGGGACGATGGGAATGTGGAAATAAGCATCCTGCAAGTCCAACGCTACCATCCAGTGTCCTGGGTCCAAGGCAGACAGGACCTGATTCAGGGAGAGCAAATTTGAATTCCTCCTTCTTGGGGAAGAGATTGAGGCCCCGAAAATCTAGGATAGGACATAAGCTCTTGTTTTTTTTGGGCACCAGAAAGTAGTGGGAATAACAATTATGACCTACGTCTGGCACAGGGTCCTTCTCTATGGCTCCCTTGGCCAAGAGAGACAGAACTTCATGACGGAGAAGTGCTAAATGATCCTCCAGAATACAGCTGACTGATGGAGGCATGGCTGGTGGGGCAAATTTGAAGAGGAGGGAGTAGCCACTTCGAACGATCTGCAAAACCCACTGGTCCGCAGTGATTGATTCCCAGTGGGGCTGGTGATGACGAATCCTGCCGCCAACTGGACCAGAGTGAGGGGATGACTAGGAGGGTTTGTAAGCTGCAGCAGGGGTGGGGGTGGACTGGGTAGACTTCTGGTTCCTTGTCCCACACCCATGTGGGATTCGGCATCCCCGGCCATGCAGCAGCTGAACAGCATGGGTGGCACGGTGGCTGGGACGTGACATGGAACCCCTTCTGTGGCCACGAAAGGTATACTATTGGGGCAAGGGGCAATTGAAAGGCCAAGGGACCAAGCCACAGCCTGGAAGTCCTTGAACCTCTCCAAAGTCACATCCGTCTTGTCTCCTAAGAGACAGGGGCCATCAAAGGGCATGTCCAAAGAGTCTATTGAACATCCCCCAAAAAAACAGATGTACACAACCAGGCGTGGCTCCTCAGGGCCACCGTCATCGCAACCGATCCACCTAAAGAGTCGGTCTGTACAGCCCACATCAGATTGTGAACTTTGCTGTATCTCTCCCATCAGTGACAGCTTGGGAGACGATAGCATGGGCTTCCTTCGGTATCTGTGGCAGAACTTGCATGACCGTATCCCACAAAGAGTGGGTATAGTGGCCTAAAAGGCATGCGGTGTTCACGGACCACAGTGCGAGACTCGAGTCCCAAATTGTTCCAGCCTTTTTGATTCCCTATCGGTGTGCGGAAGAGAATGCACCCGAGGATGAGGATGCCTGGATGACAATACTCTCAGGTGTGGGGTGCTGGGACAGGAATTTAGGTGCCGTCCTTCGGAGGGGGCTGATGGTGGCATACAATAGTCCTGTTTACAGGAGCCCTTGTGTTGAGTCTGGACCAAGTACACAAAAGGACATCTGTGAGAGCTTCACTGGATGGCACAAGAGGCTCAGGTGTGGAAGCCCCTGGCTGAAGCACCTCAGTCAGAAGATTAGACCTGACCTGAACAGTAGGCAGCTCAAGGCCGAGGACCTTAACTGCCCTACTGACCACCATTGAATAAGTCGCTCCCTCCACCATAACCACAGTAGGAGACGGCATGCCAGCGTCTGTAGAGGTGTCCAGGCCACTGGCCTAGCCCAATTCCTGTGCCCAGTCCAAGATGGGGTCATCCTGGAATTCATAAGGGTCCAGGGACACCCATAAGAAAAAGGGTCAGAATTCAATTTGGGGTGAATAGGCCCCATTGAAAAAGGAGGCGGCAGCCGGCGATGGCGGTCAGACTCCGAGTCGTTGGGGGGTGAGGATCAGGTCGACGTTGATGATGGGCACCACAGACATCAAGAGGGTCGACAATCAGACCGACGCCGGAAAAGGTCTCAATGGTACGACCGGTGTCCGTGCAGATCCAAGAGTGGATCCGGAGGGGACCTCTGTTGCCGGAGCCACCAGCACAGAACCTGAATGCCCCCCAACCAAATCCCTTGGGCCCAAAGTTGCTGTATCTGGGTCAGCGTGCCCAAAAATGAGCTGAATTACCTCATAAAACTCCTTTAATTGGGCAGGGGTCGCTCAGGCTCCCGGAAACTCGGGGAATCGCAGAGCGGACTCAGAAGCATGCTCCAAAGAAGGAGGCATTGAGCATTGACTCTCTTCCCATGTCGCATTAGTCGAGCAATAGGGTGAAGTCAAAGGGTGATGGGATGTCTTCAACTTCGTTGTTTTCTTACCATGACCCGAAGACTTCGAGGAAGAAGAATCATGGTGGCTCCACGACTGGTCTCGAGACTTTCCCCTTGAGCGAGACCGGGACCTACTCAGAGTTGAGCGCCGGACTACCATAAGCTTGAGGGACCGCTCCTTCAAGGCCTTCGCGTGAATGGCCCGGCACTCGGAGAACACCTTCAGGTCATGGTCATGCTCTAGGCAGCACAAACAGACCCAATACTAATCAGTCACCAAAATCATGAGGTGACAGTCCTCACACGGTTTGAAACCGGTCTTTAGGGACATCCCTTGACGCATCAAAAAATTCACCAAAAATTCAACAAAAGAGTCGAAGTTGGTCAAAAAGAGACATGGGTAGCTCTTTCCGGATCAGCGCGTGGCCCAGAAAGAATAGAACTGATGTCACTGCGCTGAGGCGGCATTTATGTACTACTCCCAAAGTCATCACGGCAACTACAACACCAACAACGCCTGTGGAGTTGATCGACGTGCAAGGGTATTGCTTGAAGAAAAAATCTCCGGATCCAGTCTGACGCCTGGCGGACAATTCAAAGGTAAGGAATCTGCAACTAGAGGTTTCTAACAGATCTATTATTTTTTCATTTTCTATTTTGAATGAAGAAGAGGCTGCTATGGTAAGTTTCTTGCCTGAAGAAATGTTGGCGTTTCTGGTGACCTACTGACTTTGAGAAAACTTTGGAGCAAAGTGAAGAAAAAAATTAAGTGAACAAGTGGTGTGCAATATTTCTGGATAGTCTCTGGGGGTTCTATGCATGAACTTTGTAGTGTCAATTTGAGACATAGCTGAGATTTGCTTTAGCCAGTGGTCAGCTACAAGATGACAGGCATAAAGGGCGGCACACTAATACAGTAGGAGTGTGAGAATAGGCTGTGAGCAACAATGACTAACTGTGTCCTATTTCTATCATACCAGACTTTCATAAAAAAATACATTTTCAAACAAAGCTTTGTTCTTCCTTCTTCAGCCACGAAAGAGGAAATATAGCCTCTGTGACATTGTTACTCCTCCATTGGTACCTAGTTAGGCAGGTTAAATAAGTATAGCAGCATAGTCTTTCTGCTAGCTCTTTCTTATTGGTTCAGCGGAGCTGCTACAGAAAGATTAAGTTTTTCAACATTGTCTTTTGCAGCCTTTTTCAAATGCCAGATCGCCTTTGGGTAGCATTTCCATAATTAGGGATGTACTTGTAGTGAAAATGTTTATTACAAACATTCGAAGGTTACTTAGATTTTCTTGTGGCAAAATCATGTGGAGGCAGTTGAATATACCCTTCCAAGCATGGCTGCCTATGGATCGGGTCTCATATGACGTCCATGAGAGGCTGCAGGTAAAGGGCTGGACAGGGAGCACAGGAGGCTGGTTCCTTTTTCTCTTCCTAGCAGATAGGGCATCAACATGGCTCCAGTCTGTGGTAAACTGATGATCTCTTTTGGGTCCTGTGACCGTAATGAGATTACTCGAGCATGACACAGCTGTAACATGGTGACTTCAGGCACCTACTTGGATAGCTGGAGCCTCTGGGGCTGTCCTTCTAGCTTCTTCCATATACCTCCTACTTTGAACCTCTGAATGTTGGTGAACTTATCAGAGGGTGCTACACTGGGAGCTCTCCTGCATCGAAGTCTGAATCCTGTCTGCTGCCAAGGACCTGGGAGTCAGGCTATGTCATGATCACAGAGTCTACTCAGTTAATCATATACTCACTCCAAAGTTAATGGTCTTCTCTCTGAGAAGATCCTGGTCTGATCCTCTATCAAGACTACAAGGTACTCATGATGTTTTGCCTGCCTTCCAAAGTACAGATAATCTAAAACATGGGTAGATAACACAAATGTTTGACAGCACTGGTAATCCTGGTAGCTCAGGCATGCCATGAGTGATATTTAGATGATTGCTGTTTTCACTGGTCATAAAAGTTCATGCCTGAGGAAACTTGCAGGCTGCATTTTCACATCAAAGAGATGGAATACTGAAAAATGTTTTTTTTAAAAAAGAGATAGAGCTAGGATTAAGGTTCTGCCTAGGGTAAGGATTTACACTAGTGTAAGTGTTAGTGCTAGATTTACAATTATGGGTGAGGCTGAGAGTGAATAGGAGATTCCAGCTGTCACAATAATGTTGCTGCTTTCTTGGCTTGTAGAATAAGTGTAAGCACCTTCCTTTCATGACTGAGGGTCTTATTGTGACCCTGGAAATGGTCTGCCAGGGGGTGGAGGTCATGACGTTCTTCACCCTGTCAGAGGAATATCAACCTTATTTGGAGCCCCCAATCTCCTGTTGACCATCTCTATGCTGTAAAGAAAAAGTCATGGCTGTTCCCTTCACAGCATTTAGTGTTTTCCAAGTGGCTGTCTGTTTAAAAGGGCCAAACCTACCAACTTTTTTGTTCAGAGGCAGGCTGGCATCAATCTGACTAGTTGAGACTGATCTTAGACACCTATGGGACATATCACCTTCCTGTTGATTGGTCAATAGTGTCTAATCATCCAGATTACTAATCATATAGATTTCTTGCTTGAGCATGTTGGTGTGGGAGGTTATTCTTTGTTTTTTAATGATCCCTGATCCTTTCTAAACTCTTCACATTTCGACATGCATAGTGTGTGCTCAGATGTGACACCATCAGTGGGTAGATTAGAATTTAAGCTTTGTTTTAATTACCCTTGTGTATTTCTGCACTTGTATCTGATCTAGAGCTCAAAGATGACCAGTGGGCCAAGTTTCTGTCATCTCTTTATATCAAGATTTATCCTTCTTTGGAGGTGTGTGGATGCTTGGCCTCACACGTCTGTAGTCAGGGTGTTTAGTCTGGACTTGTTTTGGTGCTCATATTTCTTCATTCCAGACATCATGGTCTTGTCACCAGTACGCTGTTTGGAATAAGGCATCTTGGTGCCTAAATCCTCAGCTGCTAATGGTGCACTTAATTTCTTGTTACTAACGAAATTAGACAATTAGGTATTGAATAAGTTCACATGATTCTTATTTTGGCTGCTCCCACTACTCTAGGAGTTTATGATCTTACCTGGTACCCAAAGTTGGTCTGTGTTGCTCTCCTTGGGATAGAAACATTCATAAGTGGTGTCCTTAAAGGGTTTTAATTCTTGTTGGTTATTCTACAGCTCTTAGATATCCTATGGTATTCATCTTGTTAACTTCTTGCTAATGTATTCAAAGTGGTCAATGCCCATCCTATAACTATGTTACCAACATACTAATTATCTGCAAACCCACTAAAAATGCATGATCCTTCAACAGATTTATGGTCCTCCAAACAGGACAATGTGGTCATGTCCAAACCTCTATGTGCAACATTCAGATGCCAGTCTCTGCACCTTCTCAGCCCTCAATCTTCACATGATATGAACTTGATCTTCATTTAGTGATTTCAAAACTGTCCTAACGTGCCATCTTACAATGTGAGAACGTAGAAATCTCTGAAAATGCAAACTATATAACATTGTAAATGCTCTTTTACAAAAATCTACTATCTAATTAGTCTTGGTGCTCTCCTGCTTTGCTATTTATTCACCACGGAGTATCATTGTCCAGTGCCTCGCTCACCTTTTCTGATTTATTATCCATTGTCTCTATCAAGCTATGAAACACTATTCTCTTCATGTATTTAATAAATATAATATTTTATATTATGCTTGTTTAAATACATTCACAAATAAAGAAATAAACATTTAAATACATTCTTTTTGTTTGCAATGTCAATTGTTGTCAGGCAGTGTGACATTTGTAGTTGCTACCTAGATGACTATGGCCCTCGCTATGACCCTGGCGGTCGGCGGTAATATGGTGGAAAGTACTGCCAAACAGGTTGGCGGTACTTTCCACCATATACTGCCAATGTACCACACCGACCCCAACTGCGATAACAGCTACAGGGCTGGAGCTCTCAATCTCCAGCCTGGCGGCCGTCACTGTACCGCCTGTGGGAAAATGACCCCGCCTACCGCCATGGTTTCCATGGCTTCCTTACCACCACGAAAACCATGGCGGTAGACACTATCAGTGACAGGGAATACCACACACACGCATACAGACACCCATTCTTACATGAGTCCACGCACATCCATTCACAGACACATCCGCACACACTTTCATACATACACGCAGACACACATTCAAAGAACACAACATACATGCACTTCCACCTCCATACCTACACACACATTCAACACATAACACATAACACATACCTGCATACATGCATGCATAAACATTCTCACACACAACGCCCCCCACCCCCTCCCCTGTCCAAGCACCCACTTACCTGTGTTCGGCAGGAGACGGGACGGGGCACTGCTGCCAGAAGCAGAGTCTGCCAGCAGAACACCGCCAGGCGGTATTATGGGTCATAATGCGGCCAGTGGCGGTCTACTGGCGTGGCTCTGCTGCTAGCGCCACCGTACCGCCATCTGCCAGCATGGAAACAGCCAGATTTCCACCATTCTTCTGGCAGAAATCCAGCTATGGTCATAATACGGCAGTAGCTGCTACGATGGTCTTTTGGCAGCCATCCCCACAGCGGTAGGCGTTTTTTACCACCAATATCATGATGAGGGCCTATATGTGGTACGGATAGGTTAGTCCTTCACTGATGGACATACCGTTCTGATCTATGGGCATAGTTTAGGCATCATCAATCTTAAGGTTATGTAAGTGTATGCCTTTTAATGTAGCCTGTGTTCTGCAGGTGTTGTTTTGAGCTGCCTGGTCCAAAGGTCTACTGGTATCACAGCCCGTCCATCGGTAACTGGTTAAAAATCCCTAAATGTGGACTTATAGTGAAGGCCTTTTTAAGCCATTGACTTGACTGAGCATGTGAAGTTTTTAGGTGCTGTTCTGCAAGTAATCCACCCTTAAGGGTGCATGACTGGTGGGTGACTGCTGAGAGTGGTGGTCTGAGAGAAATTGGGTTGTTGGTTGACTGGGGTGTGAGCCCTGGACAGGCAGCAACCACAATTCTTGTCAGGGTAAGGCACAAGCAAATTCCAAATTAACCTGTGCTCACCCTCTGGTAATTTGGCAGAGAGCAGCCAGGCTTAACTTCAAGGCAATGTGTAATGTATTTGTGCAACACTTCAAACAGTAAACAAAGAAAACACCACACACAAAGAACCCCACACCAGGTTAGAAAAATAGAACTTAACTTAATAAAGACCGGGACAAAGTCAAAAGTGCAGGCTGACCACGGTGGAGCTCAGGCCGGATACAGGGAACAACTTAGACCTCTGAACAAAGTACCTTAAATCCTGGTTGCCGAGCATTGGGTGGATCTGAGATGAGTCAAGGATGTGGTGTGAGGTTCTGTTGTTTTGATGTTGAGGATCCCATCAACGGGGCTTGGGATGCGAAGGCTGGTTTTAAAGATGCATTGCGCAGCTGAGGTGATGTGTCAGTTCGTATGAGCAGCAAAGCTTTAATGTGGAGCATTGGAATCATTGTCGAGGCTGCCGTTGATGAGGGATGCAAGCACCTGCTCCGGGGAAGGGTCTTGCATCACAAGTTCAGAAGGTGATCGGTCAAAGTCAAGATGAGGGGTACGGAGGCAAGTCTTCAGCGACAAGTCCAATCCACGCACCAACGGCGATGTGTCAGTTTTGCTTGAGGATTCGATGATCAGCCAAGGAGATGCATTGCTTCTGGTCGAGGATGGTCCTCTCAGCAGGGAGGATGTGTTGGTTCCACAGGAAAGCACCTTAGTGCCACTTCCAAGGGTCTAGGACTGGGGTGGCCTCACTTGCCAGAGCAGACTTGCAAATGGCGACTCTGGGTGCAGAAGCAGGGTGGTTGGAATTCTTTTGTGTCCCTGAGACTTCAGATCAGGAAGCCTGCCAACTAGCCCTTTGCACCACTCTGGGTTGCACAGATGCAGCGCCAGTCCTTCTCAGTCCTAGTCAGGAGGGCAGCAGGTAACAGGTCAGCACAGCAAAGTTCAGTCCAGCAGAGTGGCAGTCCTTTAGCAGCACAGCAGTCCTTCTTCCTGGCAGAGTATCTACAGGTCCAGAAGTGGGCTGAAGTGGTGGCATCTGACGTCTAGTTCCAATACCCACTGGTGCCTTTGATGTGGGGGAGACTTCAAAGACATGCCTTTGAAGTGTATAGGTGTCCCGCCCTTCCTTCCATGGCTCCAGACTAATTGCAAGGGGTATGTAGCCTGTCGTGTGGGGACAGAACATAGCCTATCTAGGTGTGAGGCTGTGTCCAGCTCCTGCCTCCCATCCTGCTCAGGATGGCCCATTAAGTCACACCTAAGCTCCTACTGTGTGTGGCTTTCTAGGAGGAATACACAAAGTCCAAATGTCAGCTATACCCTGCCATGTGACCAGAGACTAACTGCTTTTGTTTCACGAACATTGGTCAGAACGCATTGCATGCATGCATAAGGACAAGCAATTTAAGTGATTTGCACTATGGTGCTGCAAGTCAAGGAGCATTTCCACCCTCTATTCTAATTTAGAGACCCCCACCCTGGTGGTAAGCCACTCATTAAGATGGGAGTTCCCACTAATCAGTTCTGCCTAGGTGTTCTGTGTACTAAAGAGAACCCTTGAATCCAGTGAGTTCGAAACGCATCGACAATAGGGAGCAGGTGGGGAGCGCTGTTAAAGAAGATTAGGCCTTCAGGGAGAATTCCAAGTACTGTCCTTTAATGCACATCATCCCTGACTGAGCTATTATAAAGACTTACAACAAGCGCCTCCAAGCAAAATTGTTCTCTAAAGTGGAGCTAAAAAAACATGTGAATGAGTCTGGCTTTGTGTCCTTTCCTTTTCTAAATTGGTGCACAAACTTGATTTTAATTCGCGAAGTGGATGTGTCAATGTTTGTTCTTGAATTTGTATCATTGTCATGTGTTTTTTTATGTTAGCAATGTTTGTGCAGTGCCAATTCTTTACAAAGTAATTGTTTATTGTTGTTCTAGTCTTTTTGTGTGCGACAAATACTTTTAAAATCATTTTTCTAGATAAATGTTAAGAAGTGAAGTAAGTGAGAGGCAATTGGTTTTGCCTTCTCCATGTGAATAACATTTGTTTCAAGTATTTTACAATGTTGGCATTTGTTAGCTTTCTAAAAGTGTCAGTTTCAGAATTTCACTGACACATCGCCTTAAGATCTGACTTTGCCATAAGTTAGGATTTTAAATTGTGATTCCAAAGACACCAAACGTGAAGAGGTTATCCCTTCCCATTTGGAAATTATGCTTATAAAGTGTAATATGTCAATTCTAATGTCAACCTATGGGCAGTGATAGGCCTTGCAGTGATGAACAACAAATGTTAAAGTTTTTCACCACCAAGACATAAAAAACTAAAATGTGAATGTCCTATCTTTTAAATACACAGCACCCTGCCCTCTGAGCTGTCCAGGGCCTACACTAGGTGTGACCTATATGTAGGAAGGAGGGTTTGGACCTGGCAAAAGCTACATCTTGCCAGGTAAAAATGGCAGTTAAAACCTCCACAAACAGGCTCTGCAATTGCAGCCCTGAGACATGTTTAAAGGGCTACTTAAGTGGCTGTCGCAATCTGTGCTGCAGGCCAATAGTAGAGTTTGAATTTATGGGCCCAGTGAACATGTAGTGCTCTTTATTAGGGGCATACAAGTAAATTAAATATGCCATAAAGGAATATGCCAATGTTACCATGTTTTAGGGTAGGGGCACAAGCGTTGGTTAGCGGTGGTAAAGTGTGCAGAACCCTAAGGCCAGCAAAAATTAAGTCAGCAAAAACAGAAGGTCAGAAGGCAAAACGTTAGGGGAAACAATGCCAAGGATGCCAGATCTAACACAGTCAAATACTTAACACTGCTTTGTATAGTCTCATATAATATAGACTGTGAAATATGAAGTGGTGATGCCTTAGCTACCTACCAGACTTTAATACACTGACTCCTGCAGTACTAGGTTTCCTTGCTCCTTCCCTCTTGTGCAACTGATTAGGTAGTCCTTTGTTTTTTTACACAGGTTTAACAAATTAAATGCCAGGTGTTTATGTCGTTACTTTAAGGAGGCAGGGCAATACTTTTTGGCTAGATTGCAAGTAAGACAGCTAACTGTTAACCAAACAGGGTTCACCCATGTAATGTAAGTACTGTGGTGAGGAAGAATAGGACCCACCTGGATGACCTGTACGGGTAGGCAATCTGACTCTTCTGATACAATAATCGAGTTCTATGTTGGGGTCCACTATGATGAGTCAAATTACCTCTATGAGCACAACCTTTAATTTTGCACACCTGCAAGGGTCATGACCCACAGTTTGGGAAGCACTGCTTTAAAGCATTGGACGATGGTGAGATCATTTAGGCCTTGGTGGTTGCTAGCTCATCCCTGCAGCCACCACACCACCAGAGGTGACGCCATGTGTACCACTAGTAAAGGACCGTCTGTCACAAAATGAAATCGTTCTTGCTAAGTGGAGATTTTGCTGCCTACAATGTATTTGCCATTACAGTGAATGCATTATTTTCAAATAAGATTGGTGAATTGTGAGCCATGTTTATTTGGCCCCATTCAGCGCACACACGCGCACGCGCGCGCACACACACACACACACACACACACACACACACACACACACACACACACACACACACACACACACACACACACACACACACACACACACACACACACACACACACACACACACACACACACACACACACACACACACACACACACACACACACACACACACACACACACACACACACACACACACACACACACACACACACACACACACACACACACACACACACACACACACACACACACACACACACACACACACACACACACACACACACACACACACACACACACACACACACACACACACACACACACACACACACACACACACACACACACACACACACACACACACACACACTCTCTTACTTGTGGGGCATTGATAGATTTCCCTGCCCAGGACCATAATGCCCTGCTTGGCAATTGTAGGCAGGGAAATCCAGTGCTGGTTGTACCACCATACATAGAAATACTTTAGAGGCCTTACCATTAACTTATCAAAATCTAAATATACGGCAGATAGCCTTCATACTCAAACACTGCCCAGATGGGTATTCCTTTCGAAGCAGCATGTGTTTTCGCCTGTCTGTTGTTTGCGGTGAGGGATGATGTCATGAAGAAAGAAGCATGCTCCTGTTAAATCATATGGTGGGTAATAATGTACATTTCAGATCAAAGCATGGAGGAGAAATAATCCCAATTACTCTTGAGGCTACCAAGGCAAAGGTTAGATGAGGTGTTATATGTGACACAGAATTTATAGGGCAAGACTAATTGTTTTATATTAACGATGCTTGAGAATATATTTATTTTTTAAATTCTAACGTTTCCATATAGCACACCTTTTGAATTGTGCCTTGAGAACACAGCTGTCAGAGTTCTTTTAAACCTGTCTTTCATTGGCTCACACATAGGATATGGAGAAGCTGTCAATGTACAATGCTGTTTTTGAAGAAGTGAGGCAAATTAAGCCGGCAAGAAATTTTCCTTAGTTTGAGCATTTTCACGTGTTGCTTAACAATCGGATTGTACACTTATGGGTAGGACCGAGGCAGGTGCCTAGAAAGCTGATCACTAACCTCAAGAAAAACATATCACCTAAGGTCCACGGGCGGAAATCTGATCATTTATCTCTGGATCCACTCATTGTTATGTGCCAAATAAATAATAGTGCCCCTGAGTTCAAACGGTGCTCGGATGACGTGCAAACACCTTTAGGTAGGCTCATGTTGATTCAATTTAGATTACCACTCCTCCCTTTGGTCTTTGTAGCCATCAAATTGAATAATGTTCTAATAGTTGTCCCAGATGTACAATTACTGAGGAATCTAAATATCACTTCCACTTCTTTTGTTCCCTTTGTTTGTCAGAAACAAAAGAAAATCATTGTTCTGTTATTGAGCCCACGGGTATTAAGAGGCATAATGTCGCCTTCCGAGTATCCAAACAAGCGTCTCTCTACTGGAAACATACAATATGTCAGGATTTCCATTTCATGCTTGGTCACAAAGGCAAAAACATTTGAACGTGACCTAATGTATAGATTTTACCATGGTATAGCTCAGATTGCTGGACATTCTGCTAACTGCAATTTGAAATTGCACTTTGACACTTCTGTCTTGGAAACGACATGAAGACGGTGAGGCTCAAAAATATTTTGCAGTCCATCTGTAAGTAGCTGTTTTTTTCCGATTTCAATGATTTGCGGTGATTTATGTTGAGAGTTTTTTAAATGTGCATAATGCATTGATTATATTTACTTTTATAGGTTTAATTAATGAAATAGAAATGTGATTGTCTCTATAGGCTATGCGTTATCGATTTTTTGACCCGAAATAGACATGTTTCACCTCAACGAGTGTGTTCCTGTCTTAAACCTAGCAATTCAAACCAAACTGCACTTAAAAAAGATACAGACCCACCCAGGCAAATCATTTTGTTAAAACTTTCCAAATGTGGCCCTGCAATAATAGCAACTCTTAAGTAGATCTTCATCTCTTGCTGTTACCTACAGTCCTTTTAGTCTTTATGCACTTCCAGTGGTTGAAGGGCATAGCGTTACCCATGCAGTCAGTGGTCGAAGAGCATTTAAAAACGTATAGGAACGATGGGCCAGATGTAGCAAAAAAAAAATGTGCTAGTTGCAAATTGCGAGTCCATGCGACTCGCAATTTGCAACTCACAAATTGGTATGCAGTACGGTGTCTCAGACACCGTCTGCGACTCGCTATGGGGTCGCAATGACCCACCTCATTAATATTCATGAGGTGGGTCGCTAATTGCGGCCCCATAGAGAGTCTAGGCACTCGCAAACATGGAGGCCTGCTGTCGTCAGCAGACCTCCATGTTCGTGGCTGCTTTAAATAAAGCAGTTTTTTTTTAAGTTTAGCCCGTTGTCCTTAAAGGAAAACGAGCTGCACTTAAAAAAAAATCCGAAACCTTTAGTTTCGGTTTTTTTTCAGGGCAGGTAGTGGTCCATTGGACCACTACCTACCCTGAAAAAATATTTGTGGGTCCATTCACAAAGTAGAAGGGGTCCCATGGGGACCCCTTCCAATTTGCGAGTGGGTTACCATCCACTTGAAGTGGATGGTAACTGCGACACGCAAATGGTATTGCATACCACTCAGAATCGCAAATAGGAAGGGAACACCCCTTCCTATTTGCGATTCTGAAATGCATATTGCGAGGCAGTACCGACTCGCAATATGCATTTCTGCATTGGGAAACGCGAATAGCGAGTCGCAAACGGCGATTTTTGCCGTTTGCGACTCACTATTTGTTTCCTGCATCTGGCCCTATGATGCTGCGTGCAATGGGGGCAGAATGAGTGAGCATGGGGTCCTGGTCAATGGCATTGCTAAAACAAAATAAAATATTCTGTAACTTTTCTTTAGCCTTTCACCTTCAAGTAAGTACATATAAAAGAATGCATAGCTTAAATAAAAATTAAATGCGAGTTGTATTAATTGGAGGGAAATGCACTATTGTACCTTATGAAACCGCTATTAGTTAGTGCACTGCACCAGAGAGCCACAAAACGGAATCTTCGTTTGTGCAGAGAATAGTGACTTGTGTGTCTTTAGTGCTATATGGCCCAAGAAAGAAAGAAAGCACTATGAATACGTGAGCCATTATTTGAAACTTGCACTACACACAGTATAGGATAGGCTACTACAAAATGTGCAGAAAAGTTTAAGATAAAAAAGTGCTTCCATAATATGTTTTTTAGTAATACCTAGATTGTATGTTGTGCACATTGTTTTTTACAACTGTCTTTTAAAAGCACACACTTCACAGCTTAGCTGCTAGCTCCATTACAGTGCTTCTAAAAAAGGATACATGTAAGTATTCAGAAAGCTTCAAGGGATTCCATCAATTAAAGTCAAAACCGGCCTCATTGCACACCTTACAGTTGCAGATGCAACATTAACATTTCTTTTAGACAAGGAGGCACCCTAGCAGGAAGGCTTGTTTAGTTATGTCCCCCACAATCAACTTCGAAGCCTTACACTTCAGCTGGAGCATTTTAACCGTCAAAATTAACCATCTTGGGACAGCTGTCTTTTCACTAAAAGTAGAGGAACTGTTTTTCTAAAATAAAAAAGTATGGGCACATCGTGTTTCAAAAACCCCTTATCCACCCCCGCCTCTCGCCACAAAACAAACTTTGGACACTGCATGTAATATAGCACATTCTGAAAACTTAGATTCGATGATTCAATGTTTTCCTGAGAGTGGCCGGCGTTGCCATTGTTGTAGCAAGATCCAACTGGCAGGTTTCCACTTTGAACTGCCTGGCGCACCCCGAAATCTCTAGAGAAGCCACTCCATCCTCTCGCTGAGTAGGCCAGTGGTGAGGTTCTCAGGACGTAGACAGGGGATGTGGCAGTGGGGCTGGGAAGTTGAGAGCAGCAAATGGATCAAAGCAGAGGAATGGGCTCGGTAGGGACTCATAACATGGATGAGGACAAAGAGACAAGTGAGACATGCATCTTTCAAAGCTTGCAAGGTTTTTTTTTTTTTTTTTTTAAATGAACATTTGTGAATGAAAGGACTCCAATTTGCACATCGCTAGGCACTTAATAAAAAAAATGCTCACTTCATATCAAGGCATCTCGGACAATCCAGTTACTTACCTATAGGCATAACTTTCAATTGATTCGGTCAGTGCCATGGGCTCCTGTTGATTGAGTGGACCTGTGGTCCAGGGACCCCTGGTGGTCCGCAAAGCCTTCCCAGGGGGTCTGCAACTGCTCAGTAAATTAAATATTATCAGATTCATGAAGCACATATAAATTCAGAAGGAAAATGTAAAACTACACATTTTTAAAACGTTCTGAAATACGAGGATAAAAATTAAGTTAGCATACTCAAATTGTTTTATGGAAGCAAAGCAAATTCATCAAAATAAATATAGTATGGGCGGTGTGTGGCCTTAATTGAATTTAGAAAAGTTCCAACCTTTCCATTAAAATTAAAATTTAGATTGTATTATATTTGTTTGTGAATTAAATAAAACATTTCATAATTTGTGTATTTGTTTGATAAATGTTTCTGTATTTATTGTCTAGTGCTTTGTTTTTTAAATAATTGTAAGTTCTTTATCTTAATCCCCACCCTCTAATAATGAGTTGGAGGAGGTCCTCGGATTCCAATAATGATTCACTGGGGGTCCCCATGTTCTAGTAATGATTAAGTGGGGGTTCACATAAAACAAAAGGTTATTAACTGCTGGATTAGACTACTCTCCAAGAAAGAAAAAATCTTCAGTGTGGTCTGTTGTCCCTAGCAGGACTCAATGCCAGCATTCCCCTTTGGTAAGATTTTGTAAGCAGAATCCTGCCTCATTAATAGTAATGGTTCAGGATTCTTCAAATCCCACTGAATGGTTATTTTTGCACAGTGTCAGATTAGTACATCCATTGCTTTCTGAACTAGTTCCAGAATCCTTGAACAAAATAGAACACAAAAAAGGGTATGGAAAAAGGACACAAAAACAAAACAGCACTGAATGCAGCATACCACAATGCAACATAAAGGTGCCCCAACATAATAAAATACACAGAAATGCATATCAGAGACAATTCCAGCCAACACAACATAAATGGGTTACATAATGACAACAGGAGGAATCCTGTTATAGTAATAGAGCCCATAACAACATTGCAAACAATGCAGTACTGCATCCCATACTTCAATGCACTTGCCTTTTATTAAAAGTACAAAAGGTCAATCACATGCTAAATTGCTTTTGAATAAAAAAAGTCTCTGTAGGAAATTAGGTTACTGGTTGAGAGGGGTGAAACCTACTCATGCAGCAACCCCAAATTAACCTTCTGGTAGTTTGGGACAAAAACAGTCATGCTTAACTTAGTGGCAAGGTGTAAAGGATTTATGCAGCTGCACAATAATGAACTGAAAACACAACACAAGGAAAATCCAACACTAACTTAGAAAAACAGAGTAACATGTATTAGATTATTTGAGGCCAAAATGACATCCAATCAATAGAACCAAAGTTTGCAATCTTGAAGATTCAAGTCAAAACAGTGCTCAGAAGTACAAAGCACCAACGGTGGTCATATGGTAACACCAGAGCGGGACAAAGTCACAAGTTCAAGCGAACTACAATGAAGTATGGTCCAGATACAGGAATCAAGTTAGACCTGCTGAAATAAGTATCTTAAATCCTAGTTGCAGAGTGTTGAGAGATCAGCATCAAAGATGCATCATGCAGCGGTGGTTCCATTAAGCCGTTGGCAGAACTCGTGATGTGAAATCCTGCATTGAAGACATGTCGTGCAGTGGTGTTTTCAAGGAGCTGTGAGCTGCAAAGTGAGGCCGTGTGTCAGGGATGCATTGTGCACCAGCAGTTTGGATGCAGAGCTGCAGAGAGATCCATTGTGCTGCATCAGTGCTGCCCAAGATTCTACAGCTGCGCTAGCAGACCACCTTCAGGCCCACTCCCAGGGGTCCAAGACTGGGGTGACATCATTTGGGGGGTGGGGGGCAAGACACACAGTAGGCAGAGTCTAGGTGCTGGTTGCATAGTGGTTGGAGTCTTTTTTGTCCCTGAGGCTCCAGATCCGGAATCTAGCCGACTAGCCCTTGGAGTCACTCTGGTGGTCCTGGGTTCGAGATGCAGGTCCAGTCCTTCACACTCAGGCATCAGAGTAGCAGTCCTTCTTACAGCAGAGCAGCACAGCAGTCCTTCATCGGAGTCTTTTACAGGTCCTGATGTACTGAGGAGTAGAGTCAGAGAGTCCAAAACATAATTGGTACCAGCTTTGAAGTACTAGATGTTTACACCACTAGAGTTGTTTGGAATTTTCTACTTCTCTGCCCTGGCCCCAGCTTGACTGATTGCACAATAGACAGTGTGAAACAGTTTGTTGGTCTGCTGGGACAGAGTCCTTGTGTTGTGGTAAGTGGCAGCTCCTCCCCCTATCAAGTCTGAGATGGCCAATCTTGCCAACACCTATTTCCCCTTTGTCTCCATTTCTGAGAGTAAAACACATAGACTAACTGCCAGCTGCACCTAGTCATGTGACCCAGTGGGGGAAATAACCCTCTTTTTGGCATGGTTACCCCCACACTTTGCCTTCTGTGTTTTGACTGTGTTCACTGGGATCCTGCTAACTAGTAACCCAGTGACTGTGCACACTCCCGAAAAATGTGGTTGTTACTGGCTTTGCACACCCCACAATTGGCATACTGGTGCCCCATGTAAGTTCCTAGTATGTAGTACCTATATACCCAGGGCATTGGGGCACCAGGGGATCCCCATGGGCTGCAGCATGTATTATGCCACCCATTGGGGCCTATGTAAAATGTGTCTGCAGGCCTGCCTTTGCAGCCTGCGTGAAAAGGTACATGAACCCTTTCACTTCAGGTCACTGTACCAGGCCACTGTAAGTCACCCCTATGGAAGGCCCTCCTAGCCAGAAGGCAGGGTGTAGGCACCTGTGGGTGAGGGCACCCCTGCATGAGCAGAGGTGCCCCTACAAATTCCAGCTCCATTTTTCTGGACTTCGTAAGGCCGGGGACACCATTTTACGTGTGTACTGGACACATGCTCCTTCCATCCGATAGTCAGGTTTCTGCCCTCCTCCTGCTTGACCAGCTCAATCCCAGCAAGGCAGAACTAAGGATTTCCTTTGGGAGAGGGAGCCAACACCCTCTCCCTTTGGAAATAGGTGTTACATAGCTTTGGAGGGTTAACCTCCCCAAGCCACTGGTATGCTTTGAAGGGCACATTTGGTACCCTACTTGCATAAACCAGTTTGCACCAGTCCAGGGACCCCAGAGGTGGTGCCCAGAGCTCCTCCAGGTGGCCACTTGGTTCTGCCACCTTAAATCCAAGGTGGGCAGAGGCCCCTAGGAGCATTTGATTGGCCAGGTCAGGCAGGTGACGTCACAGCCCCCTCCTAATAGGTGGTCACCCTGCTAGGTGAGCATTCCCCCTTTTTAGGGCTATTTAGGGACTCCCTCTTGGGAGTGTCCTCATATTGGATGTGACCTCATATTGGATGTGAAAGATTCCAGCAGGACTCCTCTGCATTGTTTGCTTCGACTTCTGGCCACTGGAACTGCAACTAGACTTCACAAGAACCCACAATCTGCAGCTACAATGAAATCTTTGCTCTGCAACATTGTTTCTCCAGCTCGTTCCAGCAACTACAATGTTTTCCCATCTGTGCATCTGCTGAGGGTGGCAAGTCTTTAGTCTGCACTAGAAGCAAGAAGGAATCTCCCTTGGAGTGAAGGAGTCACTCCCTTCCATCCGGGGACACCAACTACATTGGTGACTGGCAGCATGGATCCTCTCCCCTGAATTCTGTGTGGATCCTGCAACACAAGTGTTGGTCTGGATTGGTCTCCTCGGTCCCCCCCTACCAGCTGTCCAACTTGGAAATTGGTAAGTCTTTGCCTCTCTTTGTAGGACAGAACCCCTGTCTACCGCGTCTCTTGCAGCTACCAAGGCTTGTTGGCTCTTCTTCCAAGGGATCTTGTGGCTCCGTGTAGCCCAGCTTCAAGCACTCTTCCCTGCAAAGCACAGACTCCTGCCTGCTGCTCCAGCGACATGGGACTCCTCTCCAGGTGTATTGAGTGGGCCTCACTGCGAATCCTGTGCCTGCGAGTTGCCTGTGGGGGCTCCATCCTCGATTTCTGGGTCTCCTAACTGCTGAGGTTTTACTGGGACTCCCCTCCTTGGGTTGAGTCCACTCGGACCTTCATGGTCCCCAGCAGCTCTGCAACTCTTCTTCTACAACTCTTGCCTTTGCCAAGGCTTGTTGGTGGTTTTTCAGCACCACTGACAGACTGCAACTCTTCTTCTGAGTAGGACATCAACTCCATCACTTCTGGAACTCTTCTTCTGCTCCTGTGCTGCATAGCCGATTCCAGGTCTTCACCGTCAAACCGGTCCTGCACCTCCATAAGGGTGGGTTGTGGCTCCTGCCCCAACTGGACACTCCAACTGGAACTGCACTTGGTCCCCTTCATTTGCAGGTCCTCTTCTGTCAGGATCCATCTTCTCTTTCCTCCTGTCTTGCCTGGGTCTTGCACAGTTCTTTTACAAATGTTTCCTGTGTGTTGAAGGAAAAAACAGGTACTTACCTCTACTTTCCTGTTCACTGGAGGGCTCTCTGGGGGAAGCATCCCGAACAACGATTCCTGAACAACGAAGTAGTGGAAAACGAAAGCGGAACAATGCTTTCGTTTTCTAGGACTTCCTTGTTCAGGGCCTTAACCACGCATGTGCTGAACCACGTACATGCGTGGTTGAGGCACAGAAGAAGGGAGTCTGCTGAGGAGGACAACACGATCAAGGAGAAGGTAAGTTGGGCTGGGACTGGGGCTGTTTTAAGGGCAGGGGGGTTGGGGTATTTTTAGTTTTAGGGGCGGGGTGGGTAATCGGGGTATTTTTTGTTTTAGGGGCAGGGTGGGGCAGATGGCTCGGGGTGATTAAGATTGAGGGGAGGGGGTCAGGATCTAGGTTTTAGAGGTGGGGGTTGGGGTGCTTTAGGTTTTAGGGGCAGGGGTGGGGAGTTGGGGTATTTTTAGTTTTTGGGGTTGGGGTGGGAGGCTCAGGGTGATTAAGGTTTAGGGGAGGGGGGTCAGGGTTTTGGTTTTAGGGGTGGGGTGGGCGGTTGGGGTGCTTTAGGTTTTAGGGGAGGTAGCTGGGGTTGCTGTAGTTTTGGAGGCGGGGGGTTGGGGCGGTTGTGGGGGTGGGGGGCCAGGGGAGACGCATGCCATTCACTAATGCCTTTACCAGGAATGCCTTTACAACGAAAAATCGTTGTTAAGGCATTTGTGGTAAAGGCATTAGTGGTAACAACGAGGTCGTTGTTCCGACCTCGTTGTTCAGGCATGGGTGGTTCGAGCATTAGTTGTTCCGACATATAACCGCTCTCTGGTACTTACTTTTGGGGGTTCTTAGTTCCTCCAGCTCTTCTCTACAGATTCCACTTCCTTGGGTGGGGACCTGCCTATTGCATTCCATTTACCTAGTATGTGGTTTGGTCTCCCCCTACGGTCACTATTATTTTCAGTTATTTCACTGTTTTCTATTGTTTTCTACACCCATTCCTGATTACTAATGTGTGTATATAATAGTGTGTTTACTCACCTGTTAGTAGAGTGTTACCTGTACAGTATTTTAGTATTTGTGTTAACATAATAAGGCACCTTTATTTTTGTAATACTGTGTGGTTCTTTCATGTGTGTAAGTTCTGTGTGACTATAGTGGTATTGCATAAGCTTTGCATGTTTCCTGGATAAGTCTTGGCTGCTCATCCACAGATAGCGCTAAAGAGCCCTGGCTTCCTCAGTACTGTCTACACCTCATTAATAGGACATACCTGGACCTGATATAAGGTGACAACACCATAGGTGCTCACCACACACCAAGCCAGCTTCCTATACCCAGGATACAGGCTGCAGGTACAAATGGTTAGGACAAGAAAAGGCCAACTTTCAAAAAGTCGCATTTTCAGAATTGTGGCTTAAAATCAATTTTTAACATTAAAGAGGGTTTTAAATTCCAGTTCTTCAGGCACTACAATCGACTTTCTTACCTGTTCCCATTTGAAAATCATCACTTACTAAATGTAGTAAGATAACCTAAGGTTATTCTATGGGTGAAGTAGGCTTCACAGTAGTGAAAAATAAATGTAAGAGTTTTCCACAACCAGGAAATGCAAAACTTAAAAGTATACGTCCTACTTTTTAAATCCAATGCACCCTGCCCTATGGCCTGTTCAGGGTGACTTACATTTATTAAAAAAGGGGATTTAGGGTTGGCCAAAGGTTTATTTTGCCACATCGAAATGGCAATTTTAAAATGCACACACAGGCTGCAATGACAAGCCTAGACATGTTTAAAGGGCTTGGTAAAGCAGAGGAACTGTAGATGTACAGCACTCTTCTAGATCTACAAAACTCTAAAGGAACCTAAGAGTCATTTTAGAATGTATGCTATATTTGCTTCTCAGACCTCTACATCAGATTTTCTAAGCATAGCCTATATTGTTATGCTCTTTGAAATTAAACAAGTAAATAGAATAAGTGTTCTCTTGTTGTCTTTGTCCAATTTGTTCACTTTTAGTGATGATGTGGGCTGGTTTTAGATTCCTTGTCAATTTCAATTTTTACTCTTGCTTGCTTCAATTTCTTTTGTAAGTGCAGAAACTGTAAACTGTTTTTTGTTCTTTATGTTCATTGTACCTCTCATTCAGTGGCATGTTTGTTCAACTTTGTGCTGATATTGGTTTACACAGACTACATACCTGCACACCAAGTTTACAAATGAGCTCTAAATGATGTATAAAGGAGTGATTAGTGCACTGGACAAAAGATACAGGAACAACCTTTGTATTTCCACAGTCTCACAATTCGTCCTTCAGGAGCCATGTAAGACTCGGACAATCAAGCACCTTGTGGGAACAAACAGGTGTAATATTCCGAAACGTTCCCAGGTAGTTAGGAATGAACAACTCTTCCAGATAATGTGATGGATACCTAACTCATCAGATCTCAATACATTTGAACATAACTATATAGTGGCTAAGATCCACTCAATTGATAACTGCTCATATCAAAAGTGATTACATCATTCATAAGTATATGACTACATTCTCAACCCAAGATAGAGCAGTAACTCAAACATCTTAGAGAGCAGATAGGTCAGATTACAAAGGACACTACTCTTCACACTCATTTACAAGCCTACCACATAACCAAAGACAAGAAACTAGAAAACCACAAGGACAAGACATAAAATCCATATCAACCAGATTAAGATAGTATGGCTCCAATAAATAGTGGGTTGGAATCACATGCAGGAATATTGTATGGCTGAAAACAACAATTCTGGCTGGTATATCTGCACTTAAATCTGGCCTTTTTTTGTCTTGGAATGGGGAATAGCATTGGGACAGGAATTATCAGGACCAAATCCACCTGCAGAGTCCCCAGTCCAGAGACAACTCCGCTCCTATTTATCACCTGCTTTGAACAAGTGGTAAATGGTGTGCAGCAGGTTTTAAGGGGGAGCCATGGGTATGAGGGGAATTAAGGGACAGGTGAGGCTTGTTGCAGGCAGAGAGTGTTCTATGCTTCATAGGAGGGAGCGAGGAGCCAGGCTAAACTTACAGTCTGATCCTCATTTGATTTTACAGGCTCAATTTTATAGCCAATAAAATTGGGGCTAGTGTAGGGAACATTAGAGCAGTTGTAATTGGGTACATTGATATCTCACCCAGTGATACTGCTTCACCTTACCTGTATTTAAGGCTTTTTTGTGGCCATCAATTCTGAAATTTACAAGCAGAAATCACAAGCTTTGCACTAAGGCCAATGTACAATAAGTTAATTATGAGCCATAATGTATTTTTAACTCAAAATGTACATATTTAATTTCCTAGCAGTTTGGAAGGAGGAGGGACGTGGAAGGGGTGTCAAACCTCCATATGAATCACAAATAACTATATGAATATTTTGTGACTAGAGCTGATATCCCAATCCATGTATAGCATACTGACTACTCAAACTGGGTGAGTTTGACACTGGTAAAGTGGATGACCACAGCCAGGAGGACCAGGACAGAGTGAGGAACAGGATAACCAGGAGGATGAGAAGCAGGATGATCAGTCCCACAAGGACCAGAACTAGGAGCACAATGGCCATGTGTTGGAGGACAAGGAGCAGGAGGATCAGGACCATATCCAGAAGGACTAGGAAGATCAGATGCATCAGGAATATGTCCAGCAGGACCAGGAGCCAGAAAAAGCAAGGTAGACTAGTAGGGGGCAGTAACAGTGACCAAGGATAACAAGAGGACTAGGGCAGGAGCAAAGAGGACTAAACAGATCAGGGTAAAGAGATCCCAGAACAGGCCTGGGATTGCCAGGTGGACCAGGACATCAAGATAAGAGCCTAGAGTACCAAATGGAAAGTTCAAGAACTGTGCTAGCAGGACCAGGGTGAGGAAGATCAGGAGATCAGGACAACAGTAGCCAGGAAAACAAAGGGCCAGGACCTCAATGTCCAGGAGGAACAGGTTCAAAAAGTCCAGATGCAAAAGGACTCAAATGAGGAGAAACAGGACTAAGTTGGCCTGGGCCAGTGGGTGCAGTGCCAACCGTACCATGAGGACAAAACAAAAGACCATCCAAACCAGGAGGACAAGGAGTAAGAGAGCCAGGTCTAAGAGGACCTGGATAGGAGCTGACAGGCCAAAGAGACCAGAAGGATCAGGAGGTGGGATACCAGGAGCCTGATGAATATTGTTAAGGAGGAACCAAAGGACCAGATCAAGGGAATGAGGATCAAGAGAGCCCAGAAGCCCTAGGAAAAGGAAACCAGAATGAACTAGGAGGACCGGGACCAAGAGAATTAAGCATACAAAGACCCAAAAAAGAAGGACCAAAACCAAGAAGATCAAGTCCATTGGGCACAAAATGAGGAAGAGAAAAGAACTATGAGGACCAGTCATAGGAAGACCAGGGCTAAGCAGATCAGAGCCAGAGTGAGAAGGGGTAGGAGAACAGGTCCCAGAGGATGCCAGGAAACCAGGGTCAGAAGGACAAGAGCTAAGAGTATCAGGGCAAGGAGTACCAGTGGCACTACAACCATGAGCACCAGGAAGATCAGGGCACAGGGTCCAGGAGGAATAAGACCTGGCTTATCAGTACAAGGAGGATTGGAACGATGAGGAAAAGGAGGTCAAGACAGGTCAGGATGATAGGAGGCAGATTGACCAAGATGGGTGGGTAGGAACAGGATGACCAGAAAAAGGAGGATCAGAACTGAGAGGCTTTGTTACAGCAGAACCAGGATGACAAGGTGGAGGAGGACCTACAGGGCCTGAAGTATCAAGAAAAAAAGGAAGAGGGGCAGGAGAATTAGTCAGATCAAAAGCTGTTGGACAAGGGCCATTTGGACCAGGTGTCAGCTGTAGGAGCATTAAGAGGACTAGAAGATCAGGTTTTGCAAGACCAGCAACATGGTTGGAGGATCAGAGTGAACAGAACAAAGGGAACCAGTATCTGGGTTTCCAAGTACAGCTAAATAACTAGGACTAAGAGGGAAAGGGCCAGGGCCAAGGGGATCAGTATGAAGAACATCAGGAGGAGTAAAAGTCCCAGATGCATGAGGACCAGGCCAGGAACATCAGGTGGAGAAGGGCCCAGCAGACCAGCAGGATCAGGATAAAGAGAGTCAGCAGGATCAGGACATAGGGGTCCAGGAAGAGCCATTACAAGAAAGGTCTAGGAGCAGGAAGTGTCAGGAAGGAGCAGGACAGGAAGGACTAGAACCAAGAGCACCAGTTTCTGTAAACCAGAAATAAGATGATGAGGGCTAGGGGGACCCATGCCAGAAGGAGCTCAAGGAGAAACAAAACAACCAGGAAAAGGGGAATCTGGCACAAGACCAGAAAGAGATTCAAGATCAGAGGCATACAAGGACCAGGGGGAAAAAGGGATGAAGAAGGAGAACAGGAGGAGGAGGAGAAGTTGGATTCTAGCCCACATGCATTAGGATATCTGTCTTGTAATTGGTTCTTAATAGTCCTATAAACCCCTAATAACTCACTTTCTCAGCCCACATAGAGCTGATGATAAGTATTTCCTAACAAATCAGAGAATGCAAAGTAAATGATAAGTCAGGACCTTTACACACGGAAATCTGAGTAATAGCAAACTTGGTCTGATGATGACACAGTGGTCTAAAATTGGATCAGTATTGTGGTCTGTGAAGGAAGGCAGAAATGGTTTGAAAAAGTCAGAGGGCTGAAGTCAGTGAAATGGTTAATGGCTACCAAAGGGGTCAAAGGGAAATAGCACTTATCAAAGGGGAGAACATGATCATAGGAAAACTCTGACAAGCAAAAGATGTGATCACAGAGGCTGTGAAGTGGTCCACAGAGGGATTCTGTGTAACAAAAGGCAGTTACTGAGGTCAGCAGTGGTAGTTCAGCAAAGAGGCTTTGAGATTTAGGGCTGGTAGGATAGTCTGTGAAACTCTATCAGTGGAATCTGAGAGAGATGGTAGGTTTTTACAGCTGGAGAAAGCTCTGGAAGTGCTGTCAGGCCAGCAGAGATCAAGTCCAGTGGTATGTGACTGACATATGGGCTCCTATGGCCAAGATAAGAAAAAAAACATCGGAAAGACAAACAAGTTATTCTGAAGCCAATTGTGAGGTTGTGTGACCCTTAATAGGGGTTCTGTGATCATTGATGGGTCCAGAAGCCTTGGAGGGCAGGGAAAAGGGTTAAACGACTGTTTTTAGGCAGCATAGCAGAAGCTGGTAAAACTGAGTACTGGAAGGCCAGTGTGAAGGCTGACAGGGTGCAAGAGGAAGGTCTGAATACCAAACTCAGCAAAGGAGATCTTTGGCTAGGGAAGTGGTGGTAGTGGCCAACAAAGGACTATCCAAAAGGTAGTATCAGAGAGTCAGCTGAGTGCCTCAGATAACCAGAAGTGGTAGCACTGAAAAGTAACAATAGGGAGGTGACCTGCTCACTGCTTTAGAGCATCTCAGTACTGACAAAGAAGGTGCCTGTAAACCTGTGGGCAAGCTGAGAGGTTGTCCTGCAGGCAGAGGGGATCTGGACGAGCTCATATCAACAGAAGTGTAATCAGCATTCGCAAAGAGTAGCATATCGGTTCTTAGGGTAACAACTTTCTATGTCTTGGATTCATCACATGAAGGAGTGGTGGCAGCTTACTGTGTTTTGTGAATTATTAGTTTTGACCAGACCTATTTTCTGTGTGAAAGGAAAATGTGATTTGCTGACCTCACTTGCATAAAGGTCCGCATGTGCAGTGGATGTGTAGAGGGGTGTGCAGTTTTTGCAAATGTTTTGCAAAAACTGCCTCATTTGCTTACACATAATTATCTGAAATGATGGAAAAATTAATCAAAATTAAGAGTAACTACTCAAAAGGCAAATCCGTCATTTCATGCTGGATTTTAGCACAACACACATCCTCACTGGTGGGCATGAGGACACATATGCTGTGTAACATTTTTACTGTGAATTGTGCTATTTGCAGTAAATCTTTACAGCAAATGGCATCTACTTAAGTGAAGTGGCATAATGGCATAATTTCAGATACTTTGTGTACCAATCATAGCACGAAATTCCTGAAATCATGCAATTAACACTGGTGTAATTGAAAGTTTCCTCAGGCCTTCTGTGTAGCAAATGTGCAGTAGGAAGAGTCCATGTGTGGGGACCATCGGAGTGTTGGGACCAGTGTAGTGAAGTTTGGATGCCTCCTGGTTTAGCATAACACATGGTGGAGAGTAAATACAGTTTCCTCAGTCAGTGGAAGTGAATTGACTGTATTCCCGTGGCTGAAGGATGGAGGCCCAGGCACTGAAATGTTGGAGACTATCAAAAGGGGTACTCTTGCAAATTCATTGAGGTCCTTGGCTGCTTCAAGTTCTTCCTGTGCAATTGCATTTGGAGATGGCAAGAGTGAGGGCTAGGTCAGCAGCTTCTGTTGTTAAAGCTGAGAAAGTTTCTTAGTATAGCCTATCCTTGTTTCTGTGCATGAGGACTGCTTCAGGAAGATTAATGGCAGCCACGTGCAATAGATTTTATTCTTTGTTGGGCTCTTGTTTTGGAAACTCCTGCCTGGAGCCAACACCATTGTGACCAGATATGACACCTATCATGTTTCACAAAGGCTGTGTCTGAGCGATTGCTCGACAATGACATTTTGAAGTGTGCCACTCCCAACCAGTTCTGAAATATTAGACAGTAGATCCTCATATTCTGTTCAGAACATAAGAATGAATGTAACATAAACTCTCTGTTTATTCTCAATGTTCTATTTACAAATGTACAAAAATAAAATATCTGTCTCTGTTTCTTTAGTTTTTTTGTCTTTTTAAAAAAATTTATTTACATTTTCTCAACATAAAACAACTATCAGTGATGGCATCAGCAGCCATATTCCAAATTATATATGGTTGGAGCACAAGCATAAGCCTGGTACAATATCTGGTTATTGCTGTTTTACTTAGAGAAATCTCATAATAAACAAGATAGATACCATTCAAAACAGCTTACATCCAAACGTAATGTAATATTATAGAAGTCTAATGTAATAATATAGAAGTCTATGGGGGTCATTCCGTCCCCGGCGGGCACCGCCCGCCGGGCGGAAACCGCCCAAACACCGCCCTGCGGTCAAATGACCGCGGGGACCATTTTAACTTTCCCGCTGGGCCGGCGGGCGATCTTCAAAAGATCGCCCGCCGGCCCAGCGGGAAAGCCCTAGCAAAGATGAAGCCGGCTCCATTCGGCGGATTTGCTGGGGTGCGACGGGTGCAGTTGCACCCGTCGCGATTTTCAGTGTCTGCTATGCAGACACTGAAAATCTTTGTGGGGCCCTGTTAGGGGGCCCCTGCAGTGCCCATGCCATTGGCATGGGCACTGCAGGGGCCCCCAGGGGCCCCAAGACACCCGTTCCCGCCAGCCAGGTTCTGGCGGTTAAAACCGCCAGAACCAGGCTGGCGGGAAGGGGGTCGGAATCCCCATGGCGGCGCTGCTTGCAGCGCCGCCATGGAGGATTCTTTTGGGCAGGGGTAAACCGGCGGGAAACCGCCGGTTGCCCTTTTCTGACCGCGGCTTTCCCGCCGCGGTCAGAATTGCCCATGTAGCACCGCCAGCCTGTTGGCAGTGCTACCCCCGGCCTCCACCCTGGCGGTCATAGACCGTCAGGGTCAGAATGAGGCCCTATGTGTCATCCACAGCGGCCTGTTGTCGGATAAATGTTTGCAATCATTGTCAAAAGCAGTTTGGCCAAGCATGAAGATGTGTATCTGCAGAATAAATGTGCATTTAGTGATTGCAGTACGCCATATCATAAATCCACATTGCAATAGAAGGTGCTCTGTTACTCATTAAAGATATGATCACCTGGGGAAAATCTCTAGCAACCACTTTCATGGCAGATCAAATTCTATTGAACAGCAGTGTTGGATATAATGGTCTTTTGGTGGTCTACGTCCAGATGTTTGCCTTACCTCTTTTTGTTGGCTTGAGTACTCTGTGTACTTTACCACTACTAACCAGTGATAAAGTGACTATATTCCTCCATTTAACATGATGAAATTGGCATACTCCATGTTTAACTTCTTTAACCCATTCGCTGCCTGGCCTTTTCCTCTCAGGTGCTCAGCCTTTTCTTTGGCTATTTGGGGCAGTTCGTGCTTAGGTCCTCATAAATTGTTGTCCACAGAAGCTACCCACGCCAAAATTGTATCCTTTTTCTCAACATCCTAGGGATGCTAGAGATACCCAGAGTTTGTGGGTTCCCATGGAGAAGACCAAGAAATTAGCCAAAATACAGCTAACAGTTTGTTTTTTAAAATAAATAACTGGAAAAAGTGCTGCAGAAGAAAGCATGTAGTTTTGTTCCCTAAAAAATGTATCAACAAAGGGTTTGCTGTGCTACAATCACCATCTTCCTAACTTTCAGGAACAGACAGAACACATTTTTCAACACAATTTTGTCATTTTACTGGGACATATCTCATTTTTACTACTTTTTGAGCTTTAAACCTCCTTCCAGTTACCGGGTATACAATGAAAATCCATAGCAAGGAAAAAGTTACAGCTGTTATTTTCCTAGGAAAACCTTGTAGGATCTACAAATTCATTTGTGAAATATAAAGAGGGAAAAACAGGTATAGAGGAAACCTTTGTATTTCCAAAATGGGCACGAGATAAGGGGGGTCATTCTGACCCTGGCGGTCATTGACCGCCAGGGCCAACAACCACGAGAGCACCGCCAACAGGCTGGCAGTGCTCTCAAGGGCATTCTGACCGCGGCGGTTTGGCCGCGGTCAGAAAGGGAAAACCGGCGGTCTCCCGCCGGTTTTCCGCTGCCCTATGGAATCCTCCATGGCGGCGCAGCTTGCTGCGCCACCATGGGGATTCTGACACCCCATACCGCCATCCTGTTCCTGGCGGTTCGCCCGCCAGGAACAGGATGGCGGTATGGGGTGTTGTGGGGCCCCTGGGGGCCCCTGCAGTGCCCATGTCAATGGCATGGGCACTGCAGGGGCCCCCGTAAGAGGGCCCCACAAAGAATTTCAGTGTCTGCCTAGCAGACACTGAAATTCGCGACGGGTGCAACTGCACCCGTCGCACCTTCCCACTCCGCCGGCTCCATTCGGAGCCGGCTTCCTCGTGGGAAGGGGTTTCCCGCTGGGCTGGCGGGCGGCCTTCTGGCGGTCGCCCGCCAGCCCAGCGGGAAACACAGAATCACCGCAGCGGTCTTTAGACCGCGGAGCGGTGTTCTGTCGGGGGAACTCTGGCGGGCGGCCTCTGCCGCCCGCCAGAGTTAGAATGACCCCCAAGGTGTTGAGAAGCGATGGTTGTTTGCACATCTCTGAATTTCGGGGTCCCCATACTAGCATGTGAATTACAGGGCATTTCTCAAACAGATGTCTTTTTTACACACTCTTACATTATGAAGGAAAAAATGTAGAGAAATACAAGGAGCAATAACACTTGTTCTTCTATTCTGTGTTCCCCCAAGTCTCTCAATACAAATGTTACCTTATTTGTGAGGGTAGGTCTAATGTCCGCGACAGAAAACACAACATGGACACATCACATTTTCACAAAGAAAACAGGCCTGTTTTTTGCAAAGTGCCTAGCTGTGGATTTTGGCTCTAGCTCAGCCGGCACCTAGGGAAACATACCAAACCTGTGCATTCTTTAACACTAGACACCTAGGGGAATCCAGGAAGGGGTGACTTGTGGGGCTCTCACCAGGTTCTGTTACACAGAATCCTTTGCAAACCTCAACATTTGGCAAAAAACACACTTTTCCCTCATATTTCGATGACAAAGTTCTGGAATCTGAGAGGAGCCACAAATTTCCTTCCACTCAGCATTCCCCCAAGTCTCCTGCTAAAACAGTTATCCCACTTGTGGGGGTGGGCGTAGTGCCCACGGCAGGAAATGCCCCAAAACACTAGGTGGACAAATCAAAATGATCAAATACAAAACTACCTGTTTTTGCAGGGGGCAACTGCGTTTTTGGCCCTGGGCTCAGCATCCATCTATGGAAACCTACCAAACCCAGACATTTCTGAAAACTAGACACCTGAGGAAGTCCTGGGAGGTGTGAATTGCATGGATACCCCAGTGTTTTCTTACCCAGAATCCTCAGCAAACCTCAAATTTAGCTAAAAAAAAAAATAACATTTTCCACATTTCTGTGTCGGATCACCGAACCGGCACAAATTGCATACCACTCAGACTCCAGGTAAGAATTATAAGTCACTTCTAGGAGGGCCAAGTGCCTGTGACATTGAGGGGGATCCAAAGCGGGTCCAAAAGGGAAGTTTGAAAAAAAATGTTTTTAGGTGATCATGTTGGGCAGAATCTTTATCCGTATGGATGCAGAAATGCTGGGTGGTGGGAATTTTGTGGATTCCTGCAGATTCTGGAAGGTTACATCACAAACATGAGGGGAAAATGTGTGATTTCAAGCAAAGTTGGAGGTTTGCAGGGCATTGTGGGTAAGAAAATGGTGTGAGGTGCATGTGAAGCACACCACCCTGGACTCACCCAGATGATTAGTTTTCAGATGTGTCTAGGTCTCGTAGATTTTTCTACATAGCAGCGTCCCAAAGTCCAAAAAGTGCAAGCAATTCCCCTTCCTTCGATGCCCAGGGGAGAGGGATGGGAGGCCCATGGGGAGCGCAAGGGCCAGGTGCAGGACGAACTTGTCTCGCCCTCGCTGCAGCGCTGAGAGACAAGCTTGTCCTTGGCGCCAAAGGGGTTAAAAGTGCCTAGTTTATTGTACCAAAGTGTACCAACAGCCGATAGGTTAAATGTCACAAGTAGACTACAGCATTCACTGTGCCATCCACTACAGTGACATGGTAAACATGACTGCAGGCCTACCTTGTTTATCCTGACTGTGCAGTTTTAAACTTCCAAAATGCCCCTTCTAGACAGGCCTAAATCCTCCACTTAAATATTAATACCATGCCTAGGTAGGCCTTACTTCCCATAAGGCAGGGTACATGGTGTTTAAAGTAGGATACGTAAAAGCTTAATATGAAAACATCCTTAGAGGGAAAAGGCCCCAACAGCTATTTTCACTGTAACAGGGTTGGCTGTTTCATAGAAAAGAAATGGAATACAATATTGCATTAATAATGTTATCTCCAGCTAGGAAGCAGCTACACAATGTATTCTTAGACTTTTTGATGTATTTATTACAATCCCAATTCATTGGTGAAGTTTGATTTGTAATAAATATTTTGGAAATAGTAACTTAATGTACCTTTTCACTGCCTAAAGGCTCTGCATGTCCATTTTTATGAAAATCTAACTGACTCCCAGGAGTTGAATAGCCTCCTTAATAAGGTGTGAACTTGCTTTCAGAGTGGAGACAAAGGCCTTTATTGTGGGGAGGTGTTCTGTCCCGCTGGTAGGATAACCGTCTGGACTATGTTGGGCTATGTTTGGTTAACTTCAAAGAGGCCTATCCTATCCCATGCCAAACTGAACGGGCATCTGGACAAGTCCCTTCTTAGTGCCCTGAGTCAGCCAGGCAGCAATGCCAGATGGAGAAAAGCTACCCCTAGAGCTGGTTTAGAGTGACCACAGAGGAAGAGTTGTTCATTTCCTTGACCTCACCTCTGGAGTGAGCAAAGAACCTCTGGGAGGGTAGTTAAATAGGGACACTGTGGGACTGTTTGCAGTAGGACACATAGGGAGTGTTGCAGAGGTGGGTAGGGATGCTACTGGTAATGTTTACTTGATTGATTAGGTGTACAAGGAGTGTCCGGCCTGCAAGCCCACCATGCATATCCCAAGGTTTGTTTCCTCTTCTGGAGAACATGAACCATGCTGGCAGACACACCAAGGAAACTACATTTGAAAGCAGCCTACAAGTGCTGCTTACTCAGGTCCCTTAGACCCAGGCTTGGGTGAACAAAGGCAAGAAATACAAACTCTGCTTGAGGCTCAACTGTTATGTTTTACCAGTGGTTTGCAAGCAATGTTATAGAAGTGCATTTCTACATTACACAAGGACCCGTAAGTTCATCTGAAACCTTGGGTAAACACTGTAATACAAAACAATTTCCCAAAAATATAAGAAAGCAACAATGCTATCAACAAAATGGTTATTTATTCCAAACAATAAACAGGAAAATGTTTCTTTATAAATGCATTGTATAAAGACGCACTGGGTTTGAGGGGAAATGTGCTTGGTGCTGTCTCACTGGTGATCCACACACATGTGAATAGTGATCAAAAGTATATATCTAAAAATAACAATGGCATGGCTCGTTCTGAACAGTAATTTCAGTCACTGAAATCAGAGAATTTAGTGACTGAAATCACAGACTCTTATTTATATTATTCATTACCTAAGAATGGGCCATGCTATTCTTGTTTTTGATATATACGTTTGATTGTCTCATGTGTCTATATCCGAAAAGAGAGCACCAACCCCACTTTTCACTCACTCCCAACATGGCGTCATACAGCTCTTTTATGAAGAAACATTTTCCTGATTATTGTTTGGAATTAATAACCATTGCATTGTTGTATTCATATGTCTAAGGGATTTATTTTTATTTTTATGGAAGTGCATCATGTGTTGGATTATTCCTAGGATATGTTAGACTTAACCACATGTTTTTTTACCTATGAACCTATACAACATTTTCAGAAAAGTATACTATTAAACACAGTTAACTCATCACAACAGTGTTAAGGAGACTCCAATCAGCCAGGTAACCCGTGGGTATTTATAGCTATTCATGTACATATGATGGGATACTTACGGTAGACTAAAAGTGATTTTCTCTTTAAAGGTAATCACAGGAGCATACCCCATGAGTTAGAAGGAGAGAGTGAATCAGAAGCGGGAAGGTGGAATTTGATGGTATACTTCATACATCAACGGGTGGAAGAGGGCACAAAAAACAAACTAACATCTAGAGGGTATGTAAGTAATGAGGACATTTTGGGGTGTTACCTGAGAGCCCAACAAAATGTAGGCACTATGATAGAGCTCCAGCAGCCAAATGCATTTTTACACATAAACCATGCCACTATTGCCATATTAGCACAGAGCAGAAGTGGGGCTCATGCTGCTGACTCCCTGGAGTGGCAGTGGCGTGGGTGGTGAGACCACAGCAAGCCCAGATGAAGATTGCCTGCAGGTGTTGCCTTGGCCTCGCTTGGAGATCTCGTAAGCTAGATAAAGAGGCAGAGACAGACCAGCTTGGAACAAAGGGTGAACAGTCAAGTGAGGGCAGCAATAATAGTGTGAAGAGACTCCTTGAGGAAAATGAACAAACTCTAGCTACAATAGATTGAAAGATAGACCCACTGACCGTAAGGTTCGATGCCATGTTTCAGAAAGTTGAAGAACATTAACAGCTCCTTCACCTCGTTGAACAGCGAAATCCATTTGCAGATGATGCACAGACAGATATGTCCCAAACACAAAAGGCAATACAAACAGAACTTGCCATGCTGAAAAGGAAGAACAAAAAACTCAAGGAGCACTCTTACAGGAGAAATAGATGCATTGTGAGAGTGCCTGAATCCAAAGCAATTGGGGAAATGGAAGCATATGCAGTGAAACTTATCACAGAGCTGTTTCACAATACACAGTTTTCCTCTGTATTTGTGGTGAAGAGAGCACTTTTTATCATGGGTCCTTAGCCCATCCCGGGCACCCCATCGCAACCCATCCGAGCCATATACTCAATTACTCAAACTGCAGTGCCATACTGGCAATGAAAAGATAGAGAAAGGATATTACATATAAAGAGTCCAGGAGATCGTTCTATCCAGATCACACATGGGGGCAAGAGGCCTGAGGTAAATATGCGGCTAGAAAAAAGACTGAGAAATGGATATGCTATCTTATACTCGCCGTGGCTCAGTTTCACCTTGGATGATAAAACACATTTTTTCACTGATCATCAGGCAGCAGAGATGTTTCTGAACAAACATGAAAATCTTGCTTCAAAAACCACAGGGATGTGGATTGTGGCTCGGAGCAGAAGCTCAGAGACATGGAATAAATTTGGATTGTACCAACTACTAATAGCCTTTCTGGAAAGTCACTGAACAATTGCCCTGCACAAAAGTGCTGACTGAAACACCTGGCTCATAAGTTACTGAAGTAGCAGACATAACCAGACAGTGCCGCACACCTGGACAAGAATACGTGCAGATATGAGAGGAGATCACTACTCATCTGATACTGGTGCACTTGACTTTGCAGGACATCTACCTTGATTATGCAAAGTATGATGAAGCAGTTGGGCGGGGCATGCATTCTCTAAGACAGGAGGTAGCAGCCATAGCACCATTACAACAATGGGCATTGCATATATTTGACTCCGACTACCCCCATTGCAGCATTGCTTTATTTTGGATGTTCATGGAGGTGAAGGGGGTAATTGTTATGTTTAGTAAATTTGAGATGGAGATAATAGCTGGCAATTTAGGCCTCAGCAAGGGTGGATGAGAGAGGAGCAAAAGTTAGAAAATGGAAAATGTCCATGTTGGTTGTGGCATAGCTGATCACAACAGGCCATGCATAAACAAATACGCATATTGTCCCACTACATATTACCACACCATGGACGTGAATAAAAGAGTGTTTATTCAAAGTAATGATAGATGAGTGGGTTAAATTACAGACTAAAAACATGTTATGTTTTGACATGTTTGGCATATACCAGGAGACACCACATATACATATTACTAATATAGGAGACCCACCATTATCTGGGAAAATCAGACTGGAGGCGAGGAGCTGAGGTAGACAATGCTACTTTTTTGGGGTACTCCGCCTACTCAAGAGGTGTTGCAGTGTTATTCCATAGGGGAGTTTTATATCAACACATTGCAGCTACAGTGGAACCATAGACCCGTTATTCAAGGGGTACTCAATCATATTCACATCACCATTGTAAATGTATATGGCCTGAACCACAACAACTCCCACTTCTTCACCGAGGTGGAGGCACAGTATGGTGAACTGAACCGCAAATGATTATATGGGGAGGGGACCACAATGTCCCACTTGATAGAATGCTTGACAGCACAAACATAAAATACAAGCAGCAGGTAGGGATAAGAAAACCATTGGTGAGGGCCATGCGCAGCACTATCTCCTTGACCTGTGGAGAACAGTACATAATGAGCAAGGCGTATATATATTTCACTCAGTGGTACACACCCCAGCCTCCCTGTTACACTTCTGGGTTGGCTCTAGGAATGTAGCAGGATGGACTGAGAAGATAGAACACTTCACACGCAGCTATTTGGACCATCTCCTGTGGTCCTAACACTTACCACTCCCCCCCCCACTGCCCACAGATGACTGTGAGCTAGTGATTTCAGCCACCCATTCTGTAAATAATGCATTTATAGAGGAGCTTGGACACAGCATAGTAGATTACTTCCAGCTTAACATAGATGATCTGGACGATGGGGGGCACTCGTGGAGGTGTTCAAAGCAGTGACTAGGGGGCAGTACACTCTCAAAGGCCATGGCATTTTAAAGTTCATACGGGGTAGTTTAGCTATGTTACAGCAACAGCTGCATGATTTAGAAAGGAGGTACAGTACAGAGCAAGACCCAATAATGCAAGCGATTATGCAGAGGGCTCCTATGGAGTACAGGGAGCAGGCTGAGAGGGAAGTACACTACCTGTGAAAATATGCTTTGGCAAAGACATATAGGGAGGGAGATTCCCCCCAGGCACATGCTGGCCAGCCTTCTGAAGCATAAGTGGGCTGTTGATCACATTAAACACAAATGATACCAAACACACTCTGAACCACCAGTTCAACTGAAAGCCTCTAAATCAAGATAGTAATGATATGTAGTCCAAATACTTTATTTGTGTACTGCACAACCAGTTCTTCCAAGATGACGGGGATCAATCTAAAAAATCCTCCCAATATGAAAAATACATGTGCATAGTCAAGATGTAAAAGACAAAAGAAAAAAGGAAGGAAGGAAAATACCAAGAGGATCTCAAAGCACAATGTGAAAAGAGTGAGAAGTAAGGCTCAAAGACTTTAATCAAGAAGACATCTCAGTAACACGATGCAGGTGGGGTAAACCAGAAAAAATGGCGTGTGGCCAAATGACCATTAAAGAACTAAAATCTATGTCCAGCAACCCAAATCTGTAAACTAATACCAGCCTGCCATTGAGAAAGCAAAATTTAATAAGGTGTGTTGGGTCATGAGCAATGAGTATAGGACAAAATGCTCACCGCAACATACCCCCGACTTAGCGTTTCAGGTTGGTAGGTTATCGTGTATTGTTTATTCGATTGATGTGTTACTTGCACATATTCTCATGTTGGGGTGCAGGTTGTAGACGGTTTGGCCTTTCGTTAGGTTGCCTACACAGACTTCTCCCTGCCAGATATTTCTAATGTGTTAGAAGCGTTGAACAAACTTCTTTTTTGTTATTTCAGTACTGTTGCCTTATTGCATTGGTGTAATATTATTCAATTGACCTTTACTTACTGGAGTAAAAATTATTTACGATTGCGGTTTGTTTTACTTTTGACAGCCCTAGTTTTTCCAATTAAGCTTTGTTACTTTACAAAGTTTCCAACAATTGGAGGAGTATGGCTGTCATACTAGTGTTTCTCAGTTGAGCTATGCCTCTTACAGACATTTTACGGGGTTTAGTTGTTCATTTAATTTTATTATGCTTTTCGATACAGGTTAACTGACTGCTTTGTATCCCCCTTTTTTTAAAAATTCATTTAGATGGAATTTATCATGGTTCTGGTGCTTTTTTGAATCCTGACTGTATTCATTTACATGCACAATTATTGGCGGATGAGGGTATGTTGCAGTGACCATTTTGTTCTATACTGCTTTTTCGTTTCTGACTTTCATTGCTCATGCCACAATACTCCTTTTTAAATTTTGCTTTCTCAATTGCAGGCCGGTATTAGATTACAGATATGGCTTGCTAGAGACAGATTTTATTTATACATTCAAAAAGTATTAGATTCCTAATGTTCTGGTTGGTACGAAATCTTTTCAGTAGCTTGTCTATAGATTTATATACTATGAATTGTAGGATGTGGTCACCTTACTTAATGTTTGTTTTGCATTTCATGGTTACAGGCTTGCATTATTGACCAATTGGATTACCAAAATATTTAAGATGGGACCAGTTCTTGACTTACCATTAGGTCAGTTTGCCCTCATTTATCACTCCATTCTACTTTTCACTTACCTTTCGTCCATTCATCTTATCCACATGGGTTAATACACATCACAAGTGGTTTTTTTAATTGTCATTTGGCCACATACAGTACAATTTTTTCTGCTTTCACCTTGCCTGAATGGTGGTGTTGAGATATCTTCTTGATTAGAGTCTTCGAGCCCTACTTTTAAATCTTTTCATTGTGTGCTTTGAGATCCTTTTGGCATTTTTCTTCCTTCCTTGAGATTGATCCCTGTCATCTTGACTAGCTTCTACTTAACCATGTTCTTTGTTATACACTCCTACAGCTTTAGAAAAGTCACAGTAGTGAGGGAACATGTGGCAGCTGTTGTGGAAAGAATCTGTAAACATGGAAGAATTTGATTGCACTGCACACAAAAAGGATTTGGACTACATCTAGAGGCTACATAGCCTTACTATCTGGATTTAGAGACTTTTTATTTGAACTGGTAGTTCAGAGTGCATTTGGTATCATTTATGTTGAGCTCAGTGGATCCAATTGGTGCCGCTGACTACTGTGGCTTTGGTAGTAAGGCTCTAATACCAATACACACCTTGTTGATATTTGTTTCTTCTTGTTGCATTTTGCATTGCCCATTACTAGTTAGCCCTATAAGACAGGAGGTGCGTTAGCGCTACCATTACTACTGTCCTTTAAGATTGGTTGTTGGTGACATTGTTACAATTGACACAGAGGATGGGGACATATCTCACCATTCACCAGACATCCTTTTGACATTTGCTGAACTATGTAGTTCCTCACACAGAACGTAGTCAGAAGATATCAAACAATACCTAGATGTGGTAACACAAGCCTTGGTGGAAACGGCTGAAACAGAAATATTACGTTCCCTCCTCACAGAGGTCGAAAGTTAAAGAGCAATCAGACTTGAAAGCTTACAAGGTACCTGAAACTGATGACTTGCAAGCAGGTTCTATAAATAATACGCTGACCTACTAACCCCTCATTTTTTTTAATTATTAGCTACTCCTGACAGTATGAGAGGTGATAGTAATCACACTGTTGAAACCAGGAAAAGCTGATCAAGAATGTGGGTCTGTACAAACCACAATCACTTATAAACCTAGACAATAAAATATTAACTAAAATATTAGCTGCCAAATGAATTCCACTGCTACATGGACATGTTCTTCTGGACTTGTCATGGTTTATCCCAGGCCACTCAATGGCAGACAATCTCACTGCATCTCACCAGCTGGATCGAGGTCCCAACATAGATCCCCAGATAATTTACCCCATCTCTATTCAATAGAAGAGGGTATTCAACATCCAATATAGCCATATTTTCCATTAGTATGAATATTTCAGATTTTTCCGAATTAATTTGTAGCCTTGAATAACCACCAAACTAACCACTTCTCTAGTCATGAGAGGAACATTGATTTCCTTTGTACATAAAGAACACAATTATCAGCATGTACCACTACACTCAGAGGTCTACCTCAACATATAATCTGCAATATTTCTAAAATGTGCAGAAAAAACACACAAGTAGTTCACTTGCTAGCTGGAATATCAAGGGGATAATGAACACCCTGTCACGCGCCTCGGCGTATAGGTATCGTGTCAGAACACAGATTATTAACCTTTAATCTAGCACAGGGATCTGCATATAGTAAAACGACCAGTTTGAAAAGTAGGACCCTAATCCCATGAGATGGAGAGTTTGGTACCTTTGATGCATATATGCTTATTTCTGCTGTCCATATTCCAATGACATTTAAATGTTCAATTAGTTGCAGCCCCATTCCTTTATTGTTAAATAAGACATTATACATTACTAGCTAGTAAAGAAGATATTATCCATGAGTTGACCATTTGGCTGAGATTAGGTGGCACCTGCACATCCTTCCCTCGCTAACCTTACTCAGGAAGTTGTCCTGAGAGAAAGAGGCAGTGGTCATCTCTTGTGTGTTTCCTGAATGTTCTCCAATCTGTCATCTCTTTCTTTCCTCTCTTCTTTATATAGGGTGGAATTCAAAGAGAATCAGGGTGAGCACCAGGCTTTTGATTCTCTGCTGGTGAAATTTTAGCTAGAGCAAATGGTCTTATCATTCCCAGGATTCTGATTAGGTGATTGGGCACAAGTGCTGCTTGAAAAAACCTGGCTTACCCTTCTTCTGTTGTGTGATTCCCATCCTTGCTGGCAAAGAGCTCCAGGTAAGGAGGTGTACTTGTGGAGTACCGCTGTATGCTATGTAGCCCCTTGTGTAGCCCAGATTGGAATTGGTTAATATTCTTTAGTAGGCCTCACAGGCCCTGTTCCACTCAATAATACCCTTTTTGCTTATCTAATAAGTTAAATTGGCAAAATTATACTCAGATATAGGTTGGGCCAACTACTCCATGTATCCTATTAAACTGTTCATAGAAGAGTGTTTCTTTCCACATTGCTCATACTCTTTATGTTAACATTACAAGGAAAATATTAAAACATATTACTTAATGACATGATAATTATTTATCATGAAGCCCATGGATTTTGCTCTCCACAATAAGTGATTACATACTAATACATTTTAATTGACTCCTCACATTGACAAAAGTGGGACATAAAAGAAAACACTATGAGAGATTCTCTGAAATTTAGCAGTACTTAGTAAAAATTATTTAGCAAGCTTGGGACCGAACAAATAACAAATAATGTACCTATGACTTATAACAAATGCAAAATAATAACATATAATATAATTATACCAAATACTCCTATGACCAGTGTACTATTTGGGTTTGTACTTAAATACCATTAATACTATAAAATACCAAATAAATATAATTTAGGAATGTATGAGCATTATCTGTCAGTGAACCTTCTGATTAGGACTCTAAACATCTCCTACACGTGATACAGATAATTCTCAACCATTATACAATGACCATTCATCGATTTCTTTTTGTGTAAGGCCAGAATCACTGTTTCTCACTGACCCATGTTTGAGATAAGTCAAGTATACACTAATACTATCAACCATTGAGATGGTAAAAGTATGGTCTAGCAGTAAAGTTGTGATAAAAAATTAGGATAACATGTATTTTAAATAGATTAAAGGTAATTGGTGTAGATTCTTTCGCCAATAATATCATGCACAACACCTGGGACTTGCTGGTACTCAAATGATATGTGATATTGTTTGCATGTGTTACATATAATGGTCAATTGTTAAACAATGGACATTCATCGATTTATCTTTGTGTAAGATTTGGAATGATTTTTCATAAACACATCTGATCATGAGAAAAGTGATACATACTATCCTGTGTCTGTAATAACCATTGAGATTGTACATGTATTGTCTACCAGGAAATTGTAGTAAGGATATAGCATGTATCGGAAACAGACTAAAAGTAATTGGGAGAAATGTTAACATCTATAACACCCTGTGCAATACCCTAGATTTATTGGTATGCAGACAATATATGGACTTATTTTAAAAGTGAGATAAGACAAACAAGCTGTCCAAAAAAACTCATTGTTGTCCTAACAAGAGGATTACACAATGTATTTGTATTCTTGAACTATTAACTATGGATAATATCAATAGAATTGCCATCTAGCTGAATGCTTTTAAATGTAGATTTTGTTTCTCAGCTGTAAGCACTTTCAAATGCATTCCAACAAGAACATTATGAGCTCATACCACTTTTCTAGAACTTGGATGGCAGCAATCCTTCCACCACCACTCCTCGGCCAGAGCATAAAATTGGGATTACATGACTGTAATACATGATCTCAACCTAACCCTTTCCAAGATGCCCCCACTGCATGGTCTACATTAAGAATGTCCAACATAAGAATTAACATTGGCATTGTAGGCCAACCTTCTATGGCAATTGAGAAAAATAGGAACAAAATGAATCCACAACAAAAAATAAAAGACTTCGAGACAGGGATTCCACAGAAGTGAACTGATAGATATATTCTTCCAACCTAGTTTAAGATGGCGCCTGTTTGTCTGTTGTAATCTTATCTGCCTGTAGTTATCGTAGTGGCTATGTACAAGTGTTAGAATGTTGATCTATAATGGTTCTGTTGTCATGGGCTCAGCCTCAGAACACAGCTAGTCCAGCAGTTGCCACTAGCTGGTCAAGAGTGACACCATAACGTGAGGAGTTGCATATGAATAAATAATTACAGATCAATTTATAGATGAAGAGGCATTTTTATTCAAAACATAAATTCGGCGACGAGGATGGGATAACACCACTCCAATTCCCAAATCACTAGCATCATCAGTAACAATTATTTCCTTATTAATATCAAAAGGTGCACGAATACCTGCTTCACATATCTCTTTCTTTATATTGTTAAACATTTTTGCTCACTTCTCACTCATAAAGCCACAGTTAACTGCAAATATGTTCATAAAAGAGGAGTTCGCTCATATTACTTATCCAAAGTGAATGTTTAATTCTTACGCAGTAAAAGGATAACAAGAGAGAAGACAATTTAGAGATTAGTTTTTGTCATATTCAAGTGAAAAAAACGGTATCAAACTACAGATATCACCACGATCACCACCTATAGAATAGGATAAATTGGTGGAAATGTTTGATAACTACTTAAAAGCTATGGATGGTCAAGACTTTAGACAAAGTAGGAAAAGATCAATACTGCTGAATAACCTGGGAAAGGAAGGTCAACACATATTTAACACATATTTAAATACCATCCTATTGCTCTAGACAACAAAGGTCAGCCAATTGAAAAAGTGTATTAGAAGCATGCAAAAGATTAGAAACAGGGTTAGCAAAGGAGACAAACATGGTGATGAGGAGGTACAAATTCTATATTCAACTTCAGAGAGTGGGTGAATCCATAGATGACTTTGTAACAAGACTTCGGTAACTGTCACTCAAATGCAGGTTTGGACCAATGACAGAGGAAATTATAAGAGACCAGCTCATCATTCAATGGAGTAGAAAGACACAAGAACGTTTGTGGGCTGCAAAAAATCCATCTCTGAAGGACACCATGGCAATTGCGAAGATAGTGGAGTAATCGAAATACTGTATGAAGGAGATGGAACATAGCGATGACAGAGGAGCCATCAAGGAATGAAACATCTACTGTAGACAAGGTTGATGAAGAAATAGCTGTGACTAACAAAGGAAATTCCAGAAAAGAAGGTAGAAAATGTGTTCTTGGAAACCAATACTATAGAAATAAGTCAAATAGCAGAACATGTGCAAAATGTGGGAGTATCTATCACATTTCTGATTCAAAAAAGGTTATGCTATTGGAAAGGAATGTAGACATTGTGGCTGCAACTGTTATTTTGCCACATGTGTAGGGAGGCTGGCAAAACTAACGTAGCAGCATTAACAGAGGATAAGTGTAGACATTATTTCAAGGGCTGACAGAATTTTGTATGTAAATTAATTTGATGGTGAACACAAATGTATACATAACATTTCACAGATTGGAGAATATAATAGTGAAAATAAGAGAAGAAAGAGGCCTAGTGCATATTTGACCATTAAGGGCAGGAAGAAAGAATTAATGGCAGACTCTGGTTTGTTGTACATCATTATTCCCAAAGGTTTGTTTAGGAAAGAGTGACCAAATATGAGATTACTGACCAAAGGTATAAATCCAGGAAAATATAAAGGGGAACAGATAGATATCTTGGGGGTTATGCACACAGACATTCAGTTTAAGAATAGATGTGTAAAGGTAAAGTGTATGTAGCAGAATCTGGATTACCAATACTGGGTTGGTTTCACCAGCATGATCTACACATAGAAATTGACCCACGTGCAGCAGAGCATTTAACGGTAGTTGAGGAACTGACTGTGGAAGATATAATGGAAGGTGCTAAGGAAATGTTTAAGGAAGAATTGGGAAAACTAAATGGATATGTGCACAAAATTAGAATGAAACATAGTGCTGTACCAACTCAACATAAAGTCACAAGAGTTCCTATTAAGATGAGGGAAGAGGTGAAGAAAATGTTGGGTGAGATGTTGTCAAGTGGGATTACTGAACCTGTTAAAACTTCAGCTTGGCTTTCTCCGGTTGTAACTACAGAAAAAACAGATGGTAATTTATGCTTTTGCGTAGATTTGAGGAGTTTGGACCAAAATATAATTACAGATAATTTTCCATTACCAAATATCAATGAATTGATCCTGTTGTTAAAGAGAGAAAAATACTTTTCTAGCTTAGATTTATTCCATGCAAATCACTAGGTTTAATGATTCTTCTAAACTCTTGACAGCATTCATTACCATGGAGGGCACTTTTCAATTTACCAGAATTCCATTTGATTTGTCATCAGTGGCCAGTGTGTTTCTAAGGATGGTGAATGAAGTGCTCAAGGGTTTAAGAAATGTAATTTGTTTTCAAGATTATATTTTGGTTTTTGGTGATAGTGCAAGTAGTCACAACAAGCCCTTGGAGGAAACATTAAGCAGACTACCTGAAGCTGGTTTAACATTACGCAGAGAAAAGTGTTATTTTCTGGTTACAGAAGTGGAATACCTATGACATACACTGTCACTAGAGGGAGCAAGACCTAAAAGAGACTTACTTGCAGCACTAAAATCAGCACCTATACCTCAGAATAAGTATCAGCTAAGAACTTTCCTGGGTTTAATCGAGTATTACTCAAAATTTATAAAATATTTTGCTAGCAAAATTGAGAGTCTTAAAGCACTTATGAAGAAGGGAATGAAGTATTCGTGGAGTGATGATCAGCACAAATGTTTTAACAATATTAAGAAAGATATGTGAAGCAGGTATTCTTGTACCTTTTGATGTTACTAAAGAAATAATTGTTACTGTTGATGCCAGTGATATGGCATTGTGGCAGTCCTGAAAAAAGGGCTGCATTTGCTTCACACTCCTTAACTGCTGTGAAATGCCATTACTCTATGATAGAGAAAGAAACTTTGACAGCAGCTTGGGGCGTTACCATATTTTAGAACATGTGTGTGGGGGCACAAAATTATTCTTCACACTGATCAGAAGCCCTTGATAAACGTTTTGTCCCCGGGAGGGGGAGGAAAGGGTTCAGCAAGGCTTGCAGGATTGGCATAAAAACTGGAAGAATATAATTTCCGAGTTGAGTAGATTTCAGGTTGGAGGAATTTACAAGCTGATTGTCTAATGTGGCTGCCATTAGATTGGACGAGTGTAGACGAGGAAGGTGTAAACAAGGGTAAGAGAGAGGGAGCAGTGACTAGTGTGGAGGACATAGTTCTATGGAGTCAAGGTGCTATAAACAAAATGAAGTGGCCTCCTGCTATGGAAGAGGATGAGGTATTAAAGAATGTACTGGTAATGATAAAAAAGGGGGGAGAAGCAAGAGTACTATGTGCAATGTTTTAAGACCATTCAACAAAGTGTTAGATGAGTTATCCATAGTTGCTGATCAAATTATTATGCATGGTGAAAAGATGATTCCACCCATGGAAGTTCAGAGGAGATTGTTTAAAAAGGCTCACAAAGGAGACTTAGGTCAGACATTAACAAAGTAAAGACTACAAATGGAATTTTGGTGGCCAGGCATGGATGGGGATGTGGCATTGTCAGTTGAACAATGTGTGTAATTCAAAGAGTGTGAGAAGAGGCTAAGATTGGGTCTCAAGAATGTATCAAGCTGTATTTATGATCCAGGTCAAGCAAGGCATACTGTTTGTCTGGATTTCATTGGTACCAGGGCAGGGATCAGTCATAACAAAATATTTAGCCTAGTGTTAGTGGATGTAAATTCTGGTTAATTGTGAAATTAATTCCAGAAATTACTACGAGAAACACAATGCCTGAATTACACAATATTTTCAAAGACGAAAGTTACTGTGCAGTACATATAACTGACAATGGTACTCAATTAACTTCCCATGAGATGAAAAGCTTCTTAAATGACTGTGGCATCAAACATACGTGTACAGCACTTTACAAATCCCCATGTCAATGTGACTGTGGAGAGAGCCAACTGTATGGCCAAGGGAGAGTTGGAATTGGTCTTGGCCAATAACATGGATGTGGAAAAAGTGGTTTCCGATTTAGTGTGGGCTTATGCACCACAGAAAATTCTACTACTAAAGTAGTGCCATTTTGCTTCATGAGAGGAAGACAACTGCTTCTAAGCCCACACCATCCTGGGCAAGAGAACTGATTGAAGGAGAAATTAATCCAGGAGATTGGGTCAAAGTACGATCGGGCGCATTAGGAGTGGTTTGAGAAAATACAGTGGACCTTTTCAGGTTAAAGAGGTACATAGGTGGCATGTGGTCTTGGCCAGTGGTCAAAACTGGAATTTGTGCAGGGTGGCAAACTTTTGTCCTACAAGGGAGGAGAGATGGTGAAGATGTGTGTAGTGTTATATGTTAATCCATGATCGAGAAATACTGGCTAGACCAGTTCTGAGTAATGATGAAGTGAGAGATAAAGGTCTGGGGGGTGGACAATCTAGAAAGTCTTAGACTCATTTCACAAGACACAGTAGGAGCACAAGATAGGCAGGGACCAATAAGAATGAGAAAGATCCCTAGTTATTTGCACAAGTATGCAATGGATTGATTTTTTACCATTCTATATTGTTGTTTTATTAATTTTTGTTACTATAAAAGTCAGTGATTTTATGAAATTGTACCATTTTTGTCATTTACTTTATAGGTTATCTGGAGTCATGCATTTCTCCATTACATAGGTGTTATTTGTATATAGTTAACTTTGTAAGAATGAGTTTTGTGCTTTATTAATATTTAGTGCATGTAATCATTTTGCGTGTCCTTTGAGTGTGAAGGAAGGGGGGCATGTTGTAATCTTATCTGTCTGTAATTATCATAGTGGCTATGTACTACTGTCGGAATGTGGATCTATAATGGTTCTGTTGTCATGGTGTCAGCTTCAGGACTCAGCTAGTCCAGCAGTTGCTGCTGGCTGGTCAAGAGGGACACCTCGATGTACGAATAAATAATTACAGATCAATTTATAGATGAAGAAGTTACACCATCGTCCATGAACAACAGCCAAAACCACAACCATGGGATCAAATTCCACAACCTCTTTGAAATGGCACCCATCCAGAATGCCATTACAGCACTGGCAGCAATAAGAGAGCTGCAGGTACAAAGAAAAGAGTGAAATATAAGAACCATAGATTAAGTTGCATCCCCAGCCCGGAAGCATGTAGATGAACATGCCATACTCGGAGCTCTGTTACAGATGTCTATATTTTTCTACGTACTTTTGCGTGCCTCATGCATTGTGACATAGCTTTTATAACCATGCCATAACACCTCCCATGCAATTACATAATTCCTGTCTGGAGTCTATCCAGGATCTCACAGGTCTTGGGGCACATGATATCAAAGACACTACGGCCCTCATTACGACCCTGGCGGTATAGAACCGCCAGGGGCGTGGCACGCGGGAGCACCGCCGACAGACTGGCGGTGCCCCGCAGGGCATTCTGACCGCGGCGGTAACGCCGCGGTCAGAACAGGAAAACTGGCGGTCTCCAGCCAGTTTCCCGTGGCCGAGGGGATTCTGACAAGCCATACCGCCATCCTGTTCCTGGCGGTTCGGCCGCCAGGAACAGGATGGCGGTATGGCTTGTCGTGGGGCCCCTGGGGGCCCCTGCAGTGCCCATGCCAACGGCATGGGCACTGCAGGGGCCCCCTTAAGAGGGCCCCACTTTGTATTTCACTGTCTGCATTGCAGACAGTGAAATACGCGACGGGTGCCACTGCACCCGTCGCACCTTCCCACTCCGCCGGCTCGATTCCGAGCCGGCGTCCTCGTGGGAAGGTTGTTTCCCGCTGGGCTGGCGGGCGGCCTTAAGGCGGCCACCCGCCCGCCCAGCGGGAAACTCAGAATGCCGGCCGCGGTCTTCAGACCGCGGTGCGGTATTCCTGCGGCGCAACTTTGGCAGGCGGCCTCCGCCGCCCGTCAAAGTTGTAATGAGGGCCCACATCTCCCACTCTAGTTAAATAAAAAGTACAAATAACATTAGCATCATATTTCCTCAATGAGCCGTCGAGGGGCATGCACGAGTATGCTGGATCGAGTATTATGAGGTAGTTGAGATGCATCGTCAACATTCATTGAGGGCATAGGCTCAAGTGTGCGTCCTGGACGTTCAGGTGGGGTCGCCTCACTTGCAGTTTCAGGAGCTAACACTGAGATAGATGTTTAAAGTGTGATGAGTCCTGTGTGTTCGATTTTCTGGGTCGATGCACTGACACCATTTGCACGTCACAACCCTCAAAGGGTCAAAAGCAAATGGGGTGTCTGTATTACGCTTTCATTTGTGTTTGAACAGTACCAAATCCGCTTTCTCAAAGACTGTTTCCAGGGCACGTCTGCGCTGACTGGCATATGTTTTCACTTTGCACTTTTGAGAAGTGTCATTGACACGTACCTTACTGACATTCACCAATCAACAGATGTCCACTGTGGTAGTCTGGATGTGACGGCTATCACAACTAGCAAGGTGGCAGGGCTCTCACCAGTGGTGGAGTGAGGAGTTGATCGATAGGCACAAAGTGCTTGGCGCAGGGTTTGATTTAGATTGATTCCTTCCATTGACGCTCATTGAATTACTCTCCTGAGAGTACCCATAAATCGTTCAACAACACGATTGGCTTGTGGCCAGAGAGGTGTGCTCTTTTGGTGCTTAACATTGAGTCGATCAAGAAACTTCTTGAATTCTTTGCTATAGAAAGTTGCGCACTGTCAGATTTGAGACTAGCGGGGATGCCCCATGCTGCTAGATGTCACCAAGTTGCTTGATGACTTTATCATGGGTTATAGATCACAAGTCTTCCACCAAAGGAAAACAGGAGGATTCATCAATGACTACCATAAGATGATGACCATTTTCCAGAAGCCCAAAGAAATCAACTGCACTCTTTACAAGGCATGTGCAGGGAGCTCAGGCATTGCCAATAGATGCTGCATCACCTAGAGGGAAAAGCAGTTAGTAAGATGCCATGCTTTTAACTCTCTCTTAACTCATTCCTCTAGGTATAGGAACCACACTTGATCTCTTAAGGGTCTTTTGCTGGCTACAATGCCACAATGTCCTTAATGAGTTAACTCAATGACTTGCTGCTTCAGGCTCTCGGGTATGATGATTTTCAAGCCTCTCAATATGATATCCTCTTGAGTGACAGATAGCTCATCCCATACATTTTTGGACTTTTGAAATACGTCATCAGCAAAAGGTCAAACACTTGTTTTCCAAGATTGCGTTTTAATGAGATCTTTGAGGGTGAGCATGTCTTTGTCTGCTTTGGCGGTTACATTTTGTGGATGGCAGGTAGATGACAGTTCATAAACCTTATCCAGATCAGGAGTCATTCCCCATCAGAGAATATTTGCCCAAAAAAATTAAGTTTAATTTTGTGAAACTCACTCTTTGCTGCATTCAGAGTGAGACCTGCACCAGCAAGTAATTGACACACTTTTGTAAGAGCCTTGTCATGTTCCTTCTGTGTTGCGCCAAATATCAATATGTCATCACTGTAATTGAAAGCATTTTTAACAGATTGAATAATTCAGTGAAAAACATCCTGAAATATCTCCACAGTTAAAGATACTCCAAAACTCAGGCCCTCATTACAAGTCTGGCGGTGTTCAGACCACCAGAGTCCCAGTGGCGGTCAAACCGCAGTGGTCGTGGTGGTCTGACCACCACATTACGACCATGACGGAGCCACCACAGTCCAACCCCCAACACTGCCAGGTTACCACTAGTCGACAGACTGCCGGTCTCAGCAGTTGTAATCCACCAAGGTGGCACTGCATGCAGAGCCACCCTGGGGATTAGACTCCCCAGTCCTCCAGCTTTTTCATGGTGGTTGGACCACAATGGAAAGGCTGGCAGAATGGGGGCATCGGGGCCCTACTGCACAGTCCTGTCACGCTTGCCTCCGCCGCTCGCCAAACTTGTAATGAGGGCCAAACTCTTTTATATCTGAACAAATCAACATCAGTCAAAAAAGTAGTAATGTATCTATAGTTCTCTTCCAGCTAGAGTTGATGATATCCTTTGTTCAGGGCAAGACGGGAGAAGATCTTAGCTCCGTTCAGCAGTAAGATCATGTTAGCTATGCAGTGACTAGGATATCTTTCTCTCTCAATTTTTTTGTTGGCTTGGCTCATATCAACACAGCTGCACACCTCACCTCCACTGTCCTTTTTTTGCACCACAATTATGGGCAAAACCCACAGCGTAGGGCCAGTGGAGCATTCAATGATGTCATGTATCAACAGTGTTTCTAGTTATTTCTCAACAGCGGCTTATAAGTAAAAAGCAACTCTTCTGTGTCATTGGACAACAGGGTGAATGTCCTCATTAATATAAAGTTGCACTTTCATATTATTGAGCATGGATGTTTTAGTTGAGAGATATCATCCCCATTTACGCAGCAGTGCTAAAGCTAAGCAAGCATGCACTAAATGAGGTTCCTTGAAGGACATGGGTTGGAGCTTGAACTGACTTCATTTTGTGTTGCAAAGTTGCAATAAATGACCATTGACTTTGTAACTGTTGTGAAGCAGCCCACATGTATACCTTCATGTTTGACGGAGTAAGATGTGGCACAGGAGACAAGTTTTTGAACTATTCTTCTGGCATGATGTTAATCGATGCACCACTGTCTCTAATGAAGGTTATGGGGCAACTGTTCACTTTAAATGTGATTTTAGGACAATGTCCAAATGAATTTTGTCAATTTGTTTTGTGACTTTCTTTTGACTTTTGATATTCTTTGCAAGCAGCTAACCCTAAATGTGCATGCAGTTTCTTAGTTGAAATCACCAGCTCACATCTGTCTTCTTCACTAATACTTGATAATGACTTTGAAGAGCCCTTATGCGATGAATTTGATGATGATCGGCTGTGCTTGTGCTCTACTTGCCATAACTGAAGTTGCCTTTTCTCTTCATGGGCATGGTGGGAATGCTACTCGAACCTTCTGGCAGTCATTTCTTCTTCTCACTGTCACATATTTAATTTCTCTTTCGCTTTGCAGACCGCTATGAAGTGTTTCTGTCCTGTAATCTTTGCACATCTGTCCTGATATTTATTTTCACAAGGAAATAAAAACCTGCATCAGAAGCATTATTTTTACTTCTTCGGAGAGGCTGACTTGCATGCATCTTGTTTGTGCTTTTGCTTGCTTTTCATGATCAGTGCTAATTCATGTTGTGCTGTTCCTGCTTCCATAACAGCAGTTTATTTATCTGTACATTCTTCTGCCCTTTCAGCAATTAGCATTTTCTCCAAAATGAGTGGCTCTCGCAACATGTGTCTTCTGAAGGAATCTGAAACGCATCCATTAATGACTTGGAAGTGCACGGCTTCTTCATAATTAAAATCACAGAACTTCCTGTGTTTGGGAGGTCTTTCAACAAATTCATCCATTGCTTCACCATCATGTTGTCGTGCTTGGTTAAAGATGTACCTTTCATATTCGACATTCAGCATCAGATTGGATTTGGCATCCAGCACTTTTATCTTTTAGTACGATGTTACATCAGTTCATGAGACTTTCTTTAGCACTCGTTTAACTCCATCACTAGCAAGGTTTTTCAAATATTTAATGATTTTCTTATCATCTTATCCTAATGTTTCAATCCATGCAGTCCACCTAGCACCAATATTATCCTTCTTGTGGGTCTCAAATGATGGTGGTGGCTTCAGGAATGTAGCCACATCTTATTTTGTACTTCTTTCGGTTGCCATTGAGAGCAACATACAGTTTAGGCAGTGTTTCTCTTGTACATCAGGACTGGTAACCTCTACATGCAACACTTGTTGCTCAAGCCTGGTCACGATGCCTGATTTTTAAGGTTGTAAGGCACTTTATTCGCAGATGCCGGTAAGTAAGTTTCTGTTTTTGTACCTGGTTGTCATTGCCTTTAGTGTTTCCTTCACATTGATGATGGCTCTGTGTTATGGTGCAGAGCAGAATTTTCTCTTTTGGCTTTATGGGTTTTGGCAGGCTTTTCAAATGCACTCCTCTGCAGGGCCTTAAACTTTTTTGATGGATGTGTATGGGTTGGAGTAGGGCTTTGACTCAACATATGCCAACCGCATACCGCTTTACATTGATTAATTCAACTTGAACAATAGTTCCACTGTGGTGGCCATGTACCTTAGTAGGTGTCTCCTGCATATTACTTTTGTCCTGATAATGACCATTTCCTAAATTGCTATTTGGGTCAAAACATCAACATTTTGATAAATTGGACTGGTTCTCAAAATAATTTACCTGAAGAAGAGCAACAATTTCATACTTAAGTGTGATCCTTTTTTGCTTATATGTTTATACCAGTCATTTGTATATATCTGCACTGTACAGAGATCCTGCACACCATTATCTCACTTTATCATTTTCACTGTATCACATCACTTTCTGGAGCACCTTTGATTGTATGCCATTTCGATTTAGATTGGATGATTGACTTTAAAAGGATTATCTTTGTTATAAATAAATTCATTTTACAAATTATTTTATTTTCTGTAAGACTGTAAAAATTGCAGTGAAAGTCTAGGCTCATACTTCTCACTTGTTTGTTTATCTCACCCAGGTCCTATGGTTACTGGGTAGCCCCTAACACTTTGCAATTACATCGAGTTTGGGTCCATGTGGCATGCACGCACAGTTTGCTCAGGGAGAACAGATTTGTTTGTTCGGGGCATGTATCTCCTACTTGCCACCAGTTGTAGCATCCCCACCAATCCGGGTGCATATAAATGATCACACCAGACATGAAGCTCTGTAACATTCCTCAGCATACTATCACGTGCCTCATGCATTGGATCATAGCTTTTATAACCGCACCTTAACACCTCCTATCCAATTAGGTAATTCATGTCTGGAGTCTACCCAGGACCTTGCGGGCTCTAGCGAGCTTAATATTAGGGAAACTACACATTGCCCCATATACCTGTAAGACTCTAACCATTGATGACATTATCTCTAGTCAACCTGTAGAGACAAATAAGCTAAACACGGATTTCAACCAACATTGAAAAATTGCCCTGTATCAATTAAATGGCTTGCCATTACAATCCGGCTAGAAAGATTAATTGTAACAAGGACATTCAGCTTAACAGAATAATTTTCTTGTCAGTGAGTGCTCTAGTATTTGATTCTATCTTATTTTCTGATTACAGACAGCATGAAAACTAATTAATACTAAGATAACTTAAGTTATTGTAAATTAAGCATGAAATCCTTCCGTAGCACTTGAACGAACTGATCATAGGTATACACAATGGCAAGAACAGGGCACACTCTCACAAAGGATACCAACAGACTGCACAAGATCTAATAACACTTAGGACTAAAAACTTAATATATCATAGTTCAATCAGTGAATCAATCACTTGTAGAGCATGTTGCTGTCACCTCTGTGGGTATTTGGCCCCTGAAATGCGATGTATCTGTCCAAGAGCCAGCTCTTGAGTCTCTTCCTGAAGTCTGCCAGCAAGGGTGCAGATCAGAGGGTAAGGAGTAAGTCGTTCCAGGCCTTGGTGACGATGTAGGAAAAAGAGCGACCCCCACTGTGGCTGTGCCAGATTCTGGGTGTGTGTGGGTGGGTGCCAGAGAGGAAAATCACAGGTGTCTGGTGGGTTGGTGGAAGTGTAGACGGTCCTTGATCATGCAAAGCTTTGTAGGCATGTGTGAGGAGCTTGAAATTACATCTCTTCTGGACGGGCAGCCAGTGAAGGTTTCTGAGGTGGGGTTATCTGGAAAGGTCCAGGATAAGCCTGTTGGTGGTGTTCTGTATTGTCTGAAGTCTCTTTAGGAACTGGGAGGACATGCCGGTGTAGACAGCGTTACCGTAGTCTAGGCATCTGGTGACAAGGTCCTGGGTGACAGCTTTTCTGGTGTTGGCTGAGGCCCATCTGAAGATTCTGCAGAGCATGTGGAGGACTGGGAAGCAGGAGGAGGCAACTGCTCTGGTCTGCTGCTTCACGGTCATCTCACTGTCGAGGATGATGCCAAGGTTGGGAGTATGGTCTATAGGCATGGGAGTGGGTCCGTGTTCAGCTGGCCACCAGTTATGGTCCCATATGAAGGTGATTTTCCCAAATATCAGGACTTCCATCTTGTCAGAGTTGAACTTCAGGAAGTTACTTTTCATCCAGTCAGCTAGGGTGGTCATGGCATTGAGGAAGTTGGTTCTGGTGAAGGAGGTGTCTTCAGTGAGCGAGAGGATCAGTTAAGTATTGTCTGCTTAGGAGATGATGTTGAGTCCGTGGGATCTAACAACATTGGCCAGGGAGGTCATATAGGTATTGGACAATGTGGGGCTCAGGGTTGAACCTTGGGATATGCCACAAATAATGCTCTTGGGTGTGGAGGTGAAGGGGGGTAGTCAGGTGCTCTGAGTGCATCCTCTCAGGGAGGAAACAATCCATTTGAGGACGTTGTTTTGTATTCTAATGCTGTGGAATCTGTTAATGAGTGCAGTGGAAGGCGGTGTTGAATGCGGCTTATAGGTCAAGGAGGATCAGGGTGGTACTTTCCCTGTGGTCAAGGAGTGCACTGATGTCATCACTAGTGGCGATGAGTGTTGTCTTTGTGCTGTGATTGAAATTAAAACCTGATTGGAAGGTGTCCAGTAGGTTGCTTTCTTCCAAGTAGCTGGTCAGCTGCTGATTGATGTCCTTTTCGAGTACTTTGGCTGGGGGGCGGGGAGATGGTTTCCATTGTTCCAGAAAAACTGCTGAGGTAATGGAGGTGTTGGGGATGCTGGTGAGTTTCTTGCTGGTGAACCGGTGGTGGGGGCATGGGTCGGTTGGTGCCCCGGAGTGAATGGATGACATGATGGCTGAGGTGAATTGAGTAGTGAGGGGTGCCCACGTGGAGATTGTACTGTTGATGTGTGCTGGGGGGTCAAGAGAGTGGACCTTGGAGATTTTGGATTGAAGTTGTGGTAGATGGTGGTGATCTTGCTGTGGAAGTAGTCAGAGAAGGTGTTGCAGAGTTCTTGGGAGGGATGGGTGGTGTTTTCTGTGGCTGCTTGGTTGGAGTACTAGTTGGCTATTCTGCAAAGTTCTTTTATGCAGTTAGATGCTGAGTCAATGCAAGTCGTGATGGCCACTCTCTTGGCCTCCTTGAGTTGTCGGTGGTAGTTGCTGAGAACTTCCTTTCTTTTATAAATTTTGTTATAGCTGTGTCTTCACAGATTTTGGAGGAAGGGAAGAATCCTCTAGGGCCGGGAGCACCTAAGTTTATACTATAGGGGACAGTTGGGAGCGCTTTCTTTTCCCCTTTATTTGTTCTTCCCATTCTGTTGATTGTTTTTGATTAGGGGAAGCAGCTCCTTACACCTTAACTTAAATTTTTACACATATATGACAAATATGGATCGTATGAAACTAGCAGCCAATTTATTTGGAGAACCTGGATCTACCAATATTACTCTTATGTCCAATGCTGCGTGTGGTACATCTAAAGAAATAGGATTAAGGGCAAAATTTATCAAATTAGAGAGATTAAAAAAGCAGGAGGTATCTAAGTGGTGGGATGGGGCTACGCTCAAACACTATATCAAGCTTAATAGAATACCCAGGGGTTTGAGGTCTCATTTATTTCCCACATTTGATGACTTAGACTCAGATCTTTTGGACAGTTGGGAACAAGAGTTAATTTCCAGTTCGATGAGACTCATGAATATTCTAATTGAGAACTCGGAAAGGAAAGTGAACCTACTACAGAGAGATATTGAATGCTTAGAAACTGAGATTAAGGCTATGAATTTGGAAGAGGCAACCTCTAAAAACTATGCGATTTTAAATGAAATTGTGAACCAACATCAGTTGGAGGTTACGAGGAGAAAATCCCGGAAACTGAAGCGGGACGAGCTTGACTACAGTAGAGGGAGAGTCTTTACATTTTCTCGGAGATATGATCATTTAATTCAAAATATACAGAGTCAACAGTCCCAACGAATAAGTGCTCAGTCATCACTTAACAGTATTTCAGCTACCAGCAGTGAATCCAGTGACGTGTCTAGTGTCTCAGATCAGAATATATCAAGTGAACAGGGACCATCATCTTTTTTAGCCGAAGTACAAAGAATAAGACAAGGACAGAGAGAAGTAAACAGACGTATAGAAGACCCCGGAAAACAAGGAGAAGTAAGAGAGGAGGGACCCAAAGAAACAAGAGTAGGGGTCCAAACCAGATCATGGAACAGGCGCAAATGAATAATATGGAGAAGAAGACAATTAGCATTGTCAACCTATCGGATGTAGAATTATCTGAACAGGCTAATGCATTACTCACTAAGGGGCTTGGTTTTTGCCCATTTAGTTCAGGGGATTTTCAAAGGACCAAAATAGACTTTTTTAAATATGTGAGGAGACTTAAACTTAGGAAACATTTCGGTATGTCTAGTAGCACTTCTAACAGGGATATCCTCTCTTTGTGCACTAAAGATTATTACCCTCTTTCCATTCGGGACATACAGGATACAGCTGTACTGCTCTCTATTACAGACTTTGAACAGGATCCATCTATAGTTTCCAATATTTTGGATGACTTGGACATAATGCCTGATACTGTGTCGAGTGGTTTGAAACCCAAATCTAGATGGACGCCTGTCCTTAGTGGTGGTAATTGTGTGGATACTTTTTTCAAACTAGTGTGGCAGGACCTTCTTATAGCGGAAAACAAAAACAAGTTTTACTATTATAATTGTCATAACAATTTGTCGGCTGGTGAACTTGAATGCCTTAAAAGTTTACGCACCAATAAGGACATTATAATTAGGGAGGCCGATAAGGGCGGCAATATTGTGGTTATGAATATTGCAGATTACGAATCTGAAATCATTAGACAGCTTAGCGATTCTGAATGCTATGAGCAGATTGAGAATAACCCTATACCTGCTCTCTCCAATAAAATTAACAACTATTTGAAACTTTGTTTTGATCAAGGATTGCTTAAGGAGGATGAATATATGTATTTACGGGTTTTCAGACCCAGATATCCCTGTATTTACACGCTGCCTAAAATTCATAAAGACTCTCGCTCGCCTCCTGGCAGACCCATTGTATCTGGAATGGGTGGCCCGACTGAAAAACTATCAGAGTATGTAGACATTTTTCTACAGTCTTTTGTCATCAATCTTCCTTCCTATATAAAGGATACCAAACACATCTTAGGTATACTTGGTGATATTACCTGGGAACAGGGCATGAAGTTAGTAACTCTGGATGTGACTTCATTGTACACCAGTATTAAGCACGATTTGGGTATGATAGCGATACGTCATTTTTTACATAATCAATCAGCTAGTCTATACCAACACACTTCGATGATTTTAGATATGATTAGGTTGATTCTGGACAACAATTTTTTTCTCTTTAAGAATAAATGGTTTCGACAAAAAAGAGGTGTTGCAATGGGATCCCGCTTTTCACCATCTTATGCGAATCTGTTTATGGGTTACCTCGAACAGAAATGGATATGGGGGCCTGAAGCAAGGACCTGGAACTCTAGTATTCTTTTTTGGGGTCGATATATAGATGACTGTCTTATGATATGGACGGGGGACCTCATCCTATTGAATGAGTTTGTTAATTTCCTTAACTCGAACCAATTTAACATTAAGTTCACATGGGATTATAGTGAAACTTGTATATCCTTTTTGGATGTTGAACTTTTCATCCGCAACAACAAGATTGAAAGTCGTTTGTTTAGAAAAAGTACAGCCTGCAATTCCATACTGCACGCCAGTAGTGCACATCCGAAACACCAAATCCATTCCATTCCCTATGGTGAAATGGTACGTGCCAGAAGGAATTGCAGTATTGATAATGATTTTATTAATACCATTCAAGATATGTCTTCTAGATTTGAGCTTCGGGGTTACCCTACAGATACTGTGACCAAAGCACGCAATAGAGTAGGTCGTTTGTCCCGGACTGACACTTTGAGAAATAGGGACAAAATATCTGATAACAAAATAAGATGTATAGTCGATTATACCCCGGCATCATCAGCCCTGCGTAACAGTATGAAGAAATATTGGCATATATTACGGGCTGATACTACTCTGAAGGGTTCACTATCTGAATCACCAATGTTCACTTACCGTAGGGGCAGAACCCTCAAAAATATTTTGTGTCCGAGCTATCCTACACGATTGAAACAAGAGAATTGGCTCTCAATCCACAGTAAGGGTTTCTTTAAGTGTGGTCGATGTGGTATGTGCAGGTTGAGCAGATCGGGGATCTCATCGTTTGAAAGTATGTCGGGTGAGAAATTTCATATTAACACCCACATAACATGTGATAGTTGTTTCGTGATTTATATGATTATTTGTAAATGTGGTCTATACTATATTGGTAGTACAATCAGACCCTTGAAAGTGAGAATTAGTGAACATTATAGGGCTTTGAAACACCTTGATGAACGCTATCCTATTGTTACACATATGAGTCAATGTTCTAGGCAGACTAAAGTACAGAACTTTGAATTCTTTGGTTTTGATTTGGTACATGCTAACTCTCGTGGTGGAAATAGAGAGTTACAATTAAGAAAGAGGGAATGCCTATGGATTCTTAAACTTAGAGCGGTGGAAACAGGACTCAATTCGAACTACGAAATGGAATATTTCTTGGATTAGTTATCTAATCAAATACATAACTGTTGTGTTGTATTACCACTAATTATTGAACCATGGAATATGGGTTATATTTTCAAATATTTGTAGTATATAGTTATACATATTTATGATATCGTGTATTCCATTTACATTTGTATAAGATGCTATTCCCAACTTGTCTTTGTTATAAACTGTATTATTTTCTTTAGTATGTAGTCTATTAGATTGTAATACCTCGCATCCTGAATTGGGAGGTGGTCACCATGACGCGGACGTGCGTTTGACTGCAGGGTGATGGATACAGCCTTACTGAGTAGTTACATTTTTTTAATATAAAATTATGTATTTCAATTATTGTTACCTTTTGTGTAAATTGCATGGTTAATTGCTGTTCTTTTATAGTTTCTCACATTAATTAGCATTTTCATTGTGTTGTTTATGGACAACATGTGGTCTATTGTCATTGTGTTAACGTATTATATATATTTGTCAATATATAGCGTCTCACTCTAAGATGGCGCCCGTGCTCTGCCGTAGGTTAGCAGTAGTGCTGATCTGTGGACGCGCTGTAATTCACATGCGCGTACCAGCTTGCTTTAATAGCGTTTGCCAATGGCGGCAGCGGTAAACGCTTATCGGGCAAACGCGAGACCGAATATTCGGACTCCTGCTCTTTGAAAAACTTATTTGGGTGAGTTTGAGAGGGGCATTATTATTTCAATTAAGCCCCGTTTTGTCTGTAGTGGTGGTGACTTGAGTGCTATGTTTGATTATTTCAGGTTCATTTTAGGTTTTGAATGGATTTGCGAGCCTTATGTTTTGATGATAGTAGTTTGCGACGTACGGGTAGGTTATTTGAATATATTGCACTTTGGGTTTTGGTGGTGCACATATAATCCTATTTTGTTTTTTATTCCGATTAACTTTTTATATGGTAAGTTTGATATTAATCACATCTTTTTTGCACAACAGTGTTCCTCTAAACGCCTATTGGTTGGTGTATTTGAATCAATTTTGAATGTCAGCGAGGTATGTTTTCTTGTATTGTTGACTTTAGGTGATGATATGGGGATACACACATTAGTTGGTTGCTGGTGATAGTCACTTGTTAATATTGACAACTATTTATTGATATTCACCATTTTGCAGTCATTCTCGCTTTTTTGTGGTGTGGTTGATCACTTTCACCTTTCGGATGTGAGGTTTAATTATCAATTTGTACATTTAAGATATAATTAATTACATTAGTGGTGTATATATAACTGCTATTGATGTAAATTTTGACACCATTGAGTTTTGGGAGATACCTATTTTCAGTTGTCTGTACTATGTATATGGATGTTCTTTCTTATCATTATTTTGTTTTCAATGGTAAATGTTGCTTTTTGTTATGTTCTATAGCCTTGAAAAAGTCAAAGGGGGTATACTCCCCTCGACGAAACACGTGTTGGCTGTTCTTCGCTGCCTTTCGCCATATTAAAGACGGATTGATTATGCTTATGGGATCTTTTTTGTTCTTTTTTCTATAATGTTTCTTTATCCATTATGTATTGTTGGATTGTGTATTTCTAAAAATGTAATGGTTAGTTTATTGTTATAGTGTGCCTAGGTCCTTTCTTTTATAAATTTTGTTATAGCTGTGTCTTCACAGATTTTGGAGGAAGGGAAGAATCCTCTAGGGCCGGGAGCACCTAAGTTTATACTATAGGGGACAGTTGGGAGCGCTTTCTTTTCCCCTTTATTTGTTCTTCCCATTCTGTTGATTGTTTTTGATTAGGGGAAGCAGCTCCTTACACCTTAACTTAAATTTTTACACATATATGACAAATATGGATCGTATGAAACTAGCAGCCAATTTATTTGGAGAACCTGGATCTACCAATATTACTCTTATGTCCAATGCTGCGTGTGGTACATCTAAAGAAATAGGATTAAGGGCAAAATTTATCAAATTAGAGAGATTAAAAAAGCAGGAGGTATCTAAGTGGTGGGATGGGGCTACGCTCAAACACTATATCAAGCTTAATAGAATACCCAGGGGTTTGAGGTCTCATTTATTTCCCACATTTGATGACTTAGACTCAGATCTTTTGGACAGTTGGGAACAAGAGTTAATTTCCAGTTCGATGAGACTCATGAATATTCTAATTGAGAACTCGGAAAGGAAAGTGAACCTACTACAGAGAGATATTGAATGCTTAGAAACTGAGATTAAGGCTATGAATTTGGAAGAGGCAACCTCTAAAAACTATGCGATTTTAAATGAAATTGTGAACCAACATCAGTTGGAGGTTACGAGGAGAAAATCCCGGAAACTGAAGCGGGACGAGCTTGACTACAGTAGAGGGAGAGTCTTTACATTTTCTCGGAGATATGATCATTTAATTCAAAATATACAGAGTCAACAGTCCCAACGAATAAGTGCTCAGTCATCACTTAACAGTATTTCAGCTACCAGCAGTGAATCCAGTGACGTGTCTAGTGTCTCAGATCAGAATATATCAAGTGAACAGGGACCATCATCTTTTTTAGCCGAAGTACAAAGAATAAGACAAGGACAGAGAGAAGTAAACAGACGTATAGAAGACCCCGGAAAACAAGGAGAAGTAAGAGAGGAGGGACCCAAAGAAACAAGAGTAGGGGTCCAAACCAGATCATGGAACAGGCGCAAATGAATAATATGGAGAAGAAGACAATTAGCATTGTCAACCTATCGGATGTAGAATTATCTGAACAGGCTAATGCATTACTCACTAAGGGGCTTGGTTTTTGCCCATTTAGTTCAGGGGATTTTCAAAGGACCAAAATAGACTTTTTTAAATATGTGAGGAGACTTAAACTTAGGAAACATTTCGGTATGTCTAGTAGCACTTCTAACAGGGATATCCTCTCTTTGTGCACTAAAGATTATTACCCTCTTTCCATTCGGGACATACAGGATACAGCTGTACTGCTCTCTATTACAGACTTTGAACAGGATCCATCTATAGTTTCCAATATTTTGGATGACTTGGACATAATGCCTGATACTGTGTCGAGTGGTTTGAAACCCAAATCTAGATGGACGCCTGTCCTTAGTGGTGGTAATTGTGTGGATACTTTTTTCAAACTAGTGTGGCAGGACCTTCTTATAGCGGAAAACAAAAACAAGTTTTACTATTATAATTGTCATAACAATTTGTCGGCTGGTGAACTTGAATGCCTTAAAAGTTTACGCACCAATAAGGACATTATAATTAGGGAGGCCGATAAGGGCGGCAATATTGTGGTTATGAATATTGCAGATTACGAATCTGAAATCATTAGACAGCTTAGCGATTCTGAATGCTATGAGCAGATTGAGAATAACCCTATACCTGCTCTCTCCAATAAAATTAACAACTATTTGAAACTTTGTTTTGATCAAGGATTGCTTAAGGAGGATGAATATATGTATTTACGGGTTTTCAGACCCAGATATCCCTGTATTTACACGCTGCCTAAAATTCATAAAGACTCTCGCTCGCCTCCTGGCAGACCCATTGTATCTGGAATGGGTGGCCCGACTGAAAAACTATCAGAGTATGTAGACATTTTTCTACAGTCTTTTGTCATCAATCTTCCTTCCTATATAAAGGATACCAAACACATCTTAGGTATACTTGGTGATATTACCTGGGAACAGGGCATGAAGTTAGTAACTCTGGATGTGACTTCATTGTACACCAGTATTAAGCACGATTTGGGTATGATAGCGATACGTCATTTTTTACATAATCAATCAGCTAGTCTATACCAACACACTTCGATGATTTTAGATATGATTAGGTTGATTCTGGACAACAAAATTTTTTTCTCTTTAAGAATAAATGGTTTCGACAAAAAAGAGGTGTTGCAATGGGATCCCGCTTTTCACCATCTTATGCGAATCTGTTTATGGGTTACCTCGAACAGAAATGGATATGGGGGCCTGAAGCAAGGACCTGGAACTCTAGTATTCTTTTTTGGGGTCGATATATAGATGACTGTCTTATGATATGGACGGGGGACCTCATCCTATTGAATGAGTTTGTTAATTTCCTTAACTCGAACCAATTTAACATTAAGTTCACATGGGATTATAGTGAAACTTGTATATCCTTTTTGGATGTTGAACTTTTCATCCGCAACAACAAGATTGAAAGTCGTTTGTTTAGAAAAAGTACAGCCTGCAATTCCATACTGCACGCCAGTAGTGCACATCCGAAACACCAAATCCATTCCATTCCCTATGGTGAAATGGTACGTGCCAGAAGGAATTGCAGTATTGATAATGATTTTATTAATACCATTCAAGATATGTCTTCTAGATTTGAGCTTCGGGGTTACCCTACAGATACTGTGACCAAAGCACGCAATAGAGTAGGTCGTTTGTCCCGGACTGACACTTTGAGAAATAGGGACAAAATATCTGATAACAAAATAAGATGTATAGTCGATTATACCCCGGCATCATCAGCCCTGCGTAACAGTATGAAGAAATATTGGCATATATTACGGGCTGATACTACTCTGAAGGGTTCACTATCTGAATCACCAATGTTCACTTACCGTAGGGGCAGAACCCTCAAAAATATTTTGTGTCCGAGCTATCCTACACGATTGAAACAAGAGAATTGGCTCTCAATCCACAGTAAGGGTTTCTTTAAGTGTGGTCGATGTGGTATGTGCAGGTTGAGCAGATCGGGGATCTCATCGTTTGAAAGTATGTCGGGTGAGAAATTTCATATTAACACCCACATAACATGTGATAGTTGTTTCGTGATTTATATGATTATTTGTAAATGTGGTCTATACTATATTGGTAGTACAATCAGACCCTTGAAAGTGAGAATTAGTGAACATTATAGGGCTTTGAAACACCTTGATGAACGCTATCCTATTGTTACACATATGAGTCAATGTTCTAGGCAGACTAAAGTACAGAACTTTGAATTCTTTGGTTTTGATTTGGTACATGCTAACTCTCGTGGTGGAAATAGAGAGTTACAATTAAGAAAGAGGGAATGCCTATGGATTCTTAAACTTAGAGCGGTGGAAACAGGACTCAATTCGAACTACGAAATGGAATATTTCTTGGATTAGTTATCTAATCAAATACATAACTGTTGTGTTGTATTACCACTAATTATTGAACCATGGAATATGGGTTATATTTTCAAATATTTGTAGTATATAGTTATACATATTTATGATATCGTGTATTCCATTTACATTTGTATAAGATGCTATTCCCAACTTGTCTTTGTTATAAACTGTATTATTTTCTTTAGTATGTAGTCTATTAGATTGTAATACCTCGCATCCTGAATTGGGAGGTGGTCACCATGACGCGGACGTGCGTTTGACTGCAGGGTGATGGATACAGCCTTACTGAGTAGTTACATTTTTTTAATATAAAATTATGTATTTCAATTATTGTTACCTTTTGTGTAAATTGCATGGTTAATTGCTGTTCTTTTATAGTTTCTCACATTAATTAGCATTTTCATTGTGTTGTTTATGGACAATATGTGGTCTATTGTCATTGTGTTAACGTATTATATATATTTGTCAATATATAGCGTCTCACTCTAAGATGGCGCCCGTGCTCTGCCGTAGGTTAGCAGTAGTGCTGATCTGTGGACGCGCTGTAATTCACATGCGCGTACCAGCTTGCTTTAATAGCGTTTGCCAATGGCGGCAGCGGTAAACGCTTATCGGGCAAACGCGGGACCGAATATTCGGACTCCTGCTCTTTGAAAAACTTATTTGGGTGAGTTTGAGAGGGGCATTATTATTTCAATTAAGCCCCGTTTTGTCTGTAGTGGTGGTGACTTGAGTGCTATGTTTGATTATTTCAGGTTCATTTTAGGTTTTGAATGGATTTGCGAGCCTTATGTTTTGATGATAGTAGTTTGCGACGTACGGGTAGGTTATTTGAATATATTGCACTTTGGGTTTTGGTGGTGCACATATAATCCTATTTTGTTTTTTATTCCGATTAACTTTTTATATGGTAAGTTTGATATTAATCACATCTTTTTTGCACAACAGTGTTCCTCTAAACGCCTATTGGTTGGTGTATTTGAATCAATTTTGAATGTCAGCGAGGTATGTTTTCTTGTATTGTTGACTTTAGGTGATGATATGGGGATACACACATTAGTTGGTTGCTGGTGATAGTCACTTGTTAATATTGACAACTATTTATTGATATTCACCATTTTGCAGTCATTCTCGCTTTTTTGTGGTGTGGTTGATCACTTTCACCTTTCGGATGTGAGGTTTAATTATCAATTTGTACATTTAAGATATAATTAATTACATTAGTGGTGTATATATAACTGCTATTGATGTAAATTTTGACACCATTGAGTTTTGGGAGATACCTATTTTCAGTTGTCTGTACTATGTATATGGATGTTCTTTCTTATCATTATTTTGTTTTCAATGGTAAATGTTGCTTTTTGTTATGTTCTATAGCCTTGAAAAAGTCAAAGGGGGTATACTCCCCTCGACGAAACACGTGTTGGCTGTTCTTCGCTGCCTTTCGCCATATTAAAGACGGATTGATTATGCTTATGGGATCTTTTTTGTTCTTTTTTCTATAATGTTTCTTTATCCATTATGTATTGTTGGATTGTGTATTTCTAAAAATGTAATGGTTAGTTTATTGTTATAGTGTGCCTAGGTCCTTTCTTTTATAGTAGTTGCTGAGAACTACCTTGTGGGCTGTTCTATTGGAGCGATTCCTAGTGGATCCCCACTGTTTCTCGAGTTTGGACCAGCTGCGCTTGGTGGATGTTAGCTCTGGAGTGTTCCAAATGAAGTTTGTTGAAGTTTTACTGGTTCTGACTCAGTGGGGCAACTAAGTCAGCACATTCCAAATCCAGGAGGAGAAGTTCAGAACAGCCTGGTCGAGGTTGGATGAGGCCCTGGGTTTGGATGAGCCGTGGGCCTGCATCCACTGTGATTTAGATACTCTGCTCCAGCTGCAGTAGTTGGCTCTGTGGTTCTTGGTGTGGTGTGTTGGGCATCGGCAATGGTGAAGCGAATGATGCTGTAGTCAGACCAGGAGAGTTCAGTGACATGGCTGAATCTGACGCTGGAGGTACACAGCGTGACAAGTGTGTTTCCAGCCTAGTGTGTGGGTACATTGACCATTTGGGTGAGGATTATGTTGCTCAAGTTCTTGAGAGGAGTGGTGGAGTTGGCATCATTGGGGTTGTCGATGTGGAAACTGAAGTCACTGAGTAGAATGTATTGGTTGGGGTCAAGGGCTAGTGGAGTGATGATGCTGGGGATGGTGTTGAAGAAGGCTGGTTGGGATTATGTAGGCCTGTATATGAAGGTGCCTCCTAAGGTAGTTTTAGCATCAGTTTGAAGTTAGAAATTGAGGTGTTCCATGAGGGGTCAGGTGTTGTCATTGGTGTCGATGCACTGAATGGTGTTCTTGAACATGATAGTGATGCCCCCGCCATGTTTGTTGGTGTGGTCTCGGTGTATGGTCTTGTAGCCGTCAGGTGTTGCAGGTGCGATGTCTGGGTTCGAGGAAGGGTTTAGCCAGGTTTCAGTATAAAGGCCACATCTGGTGAGTGGGAGGTGATGGTGTCCCAGATTTCCATGGCATATTTGCAGAGGGGTCAGGCGTTGATCAGGATACATCGGAAAGGTTCTGGGTTAACCATACCACACCCCGGAAGGGTGGGAGCGGCACAGGGTCCTGTGTGGACTGGCATCTCTCTGCTGCAGAAGAAGTGCCATAATCGGCAGGTGAAGGGTCCTTTGGCTGCATGAGGGGATGTGGTGCAGCAATTGTTGTTGTGGCACCCAAGATTCATGGCTCTGAGCTCCTCGATGGAGTAGCGGTGGGTGGTAAGAGGGCCAGGGTTCCTGGTGCTTGATGCAATCCAGGCATGGACAGGCACAGACGGGCTTGCCTTTGGCATACCATGCCCTCTAGACTGTCCAGGGCCTGCCCTAGGGATGACATATGTAATAAAAAGGAAGGTTTGGGCCTGGCAAAAGAGTTACTTTGGCAAGTCAAAATGGCAGATGAAAACTGCACATGCACTGGTTGCAGTAACAGACCCGAGACAAGCTTTTAGAGCTATGTAAGTGGGTGGTGCAATCTGTGTTGCAGGCCCACTAGTAGTATTTAATTTACAGACCTTGGTCACATGTAGTGGTCAATTTACTAGTGACTTACAAGTAAATGACATATGCCAATTGAGTGCACTCCAGTCTAACATTTGTAAGGAGAAAGCACAAGTTACCACTGTTAAAAAGTGCTACAGTCCTATGGCCACCAAAAACCGAAGTCAGCAGAAACTGGAGGTCTGAAGGCACACAGTTAGAGGAGAAACCACACTAAGGATGGCAGGCCTAACACAGAATAATTGGAAGACCATGTTTTTGATCAATGACGCTAACATCCTAGGGAACTGTATCAACAAGGCAACATTGTTATAATCATGCAAAATAAGTGTGAATGATTAACAGAATCGATAATCTTTACTTCTTGGGTTTTAATATTTTCATTGTAATGTTTAATTCTGAGTGATTGCATGATTGCTGATGTAAAGATGTTAGGTTAGCATAACATAATTCCCCTGAGGTCTAGATTGTTTCAAGAAACTGGTGATGGTGTCTCCTCTTGGATTTCACTGTAACACTGCAGTCTATAGGTTATACTTTGCCCCAATGTTGCTTTTGGCAGGTAACATTCTTGTCGCTCTTTGATACTAGTCAGAGAGACCCAAAATACCCCACTTTGTTCAAGTTCCAAATTCTTCATGACCAAGGAAGGGAGTGCTTTTCAGAATACTCGAAAAGTGGTTGTGTGACTAGGACTGTTGTCTTTATGACAGCCAGTCTCACAGTGTTGAGGGGACACTACATGCTGCTTGCACTTTTGTTCTGGAGGAGTCCATGATCTGACTACTACATAGAAACCTGCCTGCTTTATTAGAGAGAGAAGCAGAGTGCCTGGTCCTACCGAGGACAGATTGTGTATTAGAAGAAGCTCAGCATGCTGGCATGAGGAACATCCTGAAGATGCTGACTGTCAGAAGAAGCAAAATGAGGAGTTGATCCCTGTTGTTAGGGGACTCCCAGATTCTCTGAGTGGTTAATCTAGTGAACTGTGAAAATACATAAGGAGGCATACTGTGTTTTTGGGTATTCATGCCATTTTCTAAGAAACTGGTTCTCCACTGTCAAACACTAGGGGTTGTATGCAAGAGAAGCCACTGTTGCCACTAATATGGAAGCTCAAATCCATCCTGGGAGGCTGCAGTTGCAGAAGATGAATGACCCACTCAATATCCAGCTCAAGGGCTGCACCTGCATCCAGTCTGGAAGGCTGCACCTGCTGAAGACAAGCTCCTGCCATGCAGGCCTGCAATGCTAATTCTCACTAACCTGCTTCGGTGTTAAGTGATGTTGTGAATACTAAGACAAGTCCCATTTAGGCTTCTACTATTTTCATTATGTTCATGCTTACATATTCTTTTATTTCTTTGATCAGAAAATGTGAAGTTTTAGAAATGCTCAGAAATGTTAGTAACATGTCTGCCTCCTGTCTAGACTGCCATATTTTATGTTTTTTGTACTGAAAGTGTGCCATAAGATCATCGATATTTTATAAGCTGACATGTTTTTGTTGTCTTTGGGTATATAAATATATAATCTACATGTTAATCAAGATGTCACATTTATGTTCAATTTGTTTACTGTTGTTTATGATTCTGAGTATGCAAAGGATGTTTTATTTTACAAGTATTGAACAAAATTGGCTATCATATACTATAAAAACCTTGGTATCTGATCATCAGTTAGAGAGGCTTTGTGCTAGGATTACCACACCAGAGTTCACTCCAGTTTGCAGCAACACAGCCTCAGTCAGAAGCAGCTCCAAGAGCAGTGCAGAGAGGTGCTTTTCAGTCTTACACTGCTTATCAATCCTGGACAAAAGCTGTGACAGAGAATAGCTAAGCAGTTATTTCATACGGAGAGAAGGTTGTTCTGAGAGAAGGTATGCTGTAAGATGTATCTTAAGAAACTTGATCTATGGGCCTGCTATTTAATGCTTCTGCTAAAATTTAACATAATGCTTAGAAGTAGCTATAGTGTGTTAGGATTGTAGGAACTTGATAACTATGTTAACAATGTTCATACTTTTTTCGCCGGACATGGGATGCATTGCTGCATTTATTTTCTTATTCTGTCTGATTACCATTTACAGATTATGAACTAGACTTTAAGTTTAGCCACTGCTTCTTAGCGTTATATTTGCTCTCCAATGCATCTATTCCCAAACTGGATTTTGTGGTACTACAATAGGACTGCAAACATGAAACAAAATGCTGTTCACAAACTTATGTGTGAGGTTGTGCCTCTGCCACTCCTATCTTTTTCTGTGCAGAGATCTCCCTCTTAACTGCAAAGATTCCATACACGTACGTATACATTTTAGTAGTATACGTAGGAGGAACAGAGGTGAGTGGTTGCAAAAAGAGGAATGCTTATGACTAAAGAGGAGGGACTAGGGAGGAGTAAGACAGGATTTAGGGAGGAGGTAGGAGTGGCTTAGTGAGAGTAAAGAAGGAGATTAGGGAGGGAAGATGAGGGAGTGGTTTAGAGACACCCACCCACCCACAAAAGAGTAATTCCATTGCTATTCACAAACTACACTTCTAAAGTAACTATAGCCAAAAAGAGAACCACAACAGTGGCTAAATACTCCTGCTCCAAGAGTGAGTAAGTCCAGCACCACAGATGGCCAACCACTAGTAGGCAGCACCCTCACATAGAAAACAAAGAAGTAGGGACTTAAATTAAAATCCTATAGGAAAGAATGTTAAATTAAAATTTCAATAGTTAAACTTATAAATACATACAATTTAATGTTAAACATATAGACAAATAAAACATATTTATTATCAAAATACTTTTGCCACCCATTACATTCTTCATATGACTATATTGCCCTCCAGGTCATTAATCTCAAAGGAAAATGTGGGATATGTGCCTTTAATAGGTGAGGAAAGGGACATTCTCTTCTCCTGAGAAAGGAGCCCCAAATCTCCTTAACCCCTTCGCTGCCAGGCCTTTTCCCCCTCCTGTGCCGAGCCTTTATTTGGCTATTTGGAGCAGTTCGCGCTTAGGCCCTCATAACTTTTTGTTCACATAAGCTACCCACACCAAATTTGCGTCCTTTTTTTCCAACATCCTAGGGATTCGAGAGGTACCCAGACTTTGTGGGTTCCCCAGAAGGAGGCCAAGAAATTAGCCAAAAAACAGTGAAAATTTTGTTTTAAAAAACAAAATGGGAAAAATGGGCTGCAGAAGAAGGCTTGTGGTTTTTCCCCTGAAAAGGGCATCAACAAAGGGTTTGCGGTGCTAAAATCACCAGCTTCCCAGCTTTCATGAACAGGCAGACTTGAATCAGAAAACCCAATTTTTCAACACAATTTTGGCATTTTACTGGGACATACCCCATTTTTATGATTTTTTGTGCTTTCAGCCTCCTTCCAGTCAGTGACAGAAATGGGCATGAAACCAACGCTGGATCCCAGAAACATTTCTGAAAAGTAGACAAAATTCTGAACTCAGCAAGGGGTAATTTGTGTAGATCCTACAAGGGTTTCCTACAGAAAATAACAACTGAAAAAGAAAAATATTGAAATTGAGATGAAAAAAACATCACTTTTTCTCTACGTTTTACTCTGTAACTTTTTCCTGCAATTTCAGATTTTCGAAAGCAATATACCGTTACGTCTGCTGGACTCTTCTGGTTGCGGGGATATATAGGACTTGTAGGTTCATCAAGAACTCTAGGTACCCAGAGCCAATAAATGACCTGCACCCTGCAGTGGGTATACAGCAATTCATTTGCTGAAATATAAAGAGTAAAAAATAGCTATCAAGAAAACCTTTGTATTTCCAAAATGGGCCCAAGATAAGGTGTTGAGAAGCAGTGGTTATTTGCACATCTCTGAATTCCGGGGTGCCCATACTAGCATGTGAATTACAGGGCATTTCTCAAATAGATGTCTTTTTTACACACTGTCTTACATTTGGAAGGGAAAAATTTAGAGAAAAACAAGGGGCAATAACACTTGTTTTGCTATTCTATGTTCTCCCAAGTCTCCCGATAAAAATGATACCTCACTTGTGTGGGTAGGCCTAGCGCCCGCGACAGGATATGCCCCAAAACACAACGTGGACACATCACAGAAAACAGAGCTGTTTTTAGCAAAGTGCCTACCTGTAGATTTTGGCCTCTAGCTCAGCCGCCACCTAGGGAAACCTACCAAACCCGTACATTTCTGAAAACTAGAGACCTAGGGGAATCCAAGATGGGGTGACTTGTGTGGCTCGGACCAGGTTCTGTTACCCAGAATCCTTTGCAAACCTCAAAATTTGGCTAAAAAAACACGTTCCTCACATTTCTGTGGCATAAAGTTCTGGAATCTGAGAGGAGCCACAAATTTCCTTCCACCCAGCGTTTCCCCACGTCTCCTGATAACAATGATACCTCACTTGTGTGGGTAGGCCTAGCGCCCGCGACAAGAAATGCCCCAAAGCGCAACGTGGACACATCCAAATTTTTGAAGGAAAACAGAGGTGTTTTTTGCAAAGTGCCTACCTGTAGATTTTGGCCTGTAGCTCAGCCGCCACCTAGGGAAACCTACCAAACCTGTGCATTTCTGAAAACTAGAGACCTAGGGGAATCCAAGATGGGGTGACTTGTGTGGCTCGGACCAGGTTCTGTTACCCAGAATCCTTTGCAAACCTCAAAATTTGGCTAAAAAAACACATGTTCCTCACATTTCTGTGGCAGAAAGTTCTGGAATCTGAGAGGAGCCACAAATTTCCTTCCACCCAGCGTTCCCCCGCGTCTCCCGATAAAAATGATACCTCACTTGTGTGGGTAGGCCTAGGTCCCGCGACAGGAAGCGCCCCAAAGCGCAACGTGGACACAGCCAAATCTTTGAAGGAAAACAGAGGTGTTTTTTGCAAAGTGCCTACCTGTAGATTTTGGCCTGTAGCTCAGCCGCCACCTAGGGAAACCTACCAAACCTGTGCATTTCTGAAAACTAGAGACCTAGGGGAATCCAAGATGGGGTGACTTGTGTGGCTTGGACCAGGTTCTGTTACCCAGAATCCTTTGAAACCTCAAAATTTGGCTAAAAAAACACATGTTCCTCACATTTCTGTGGCTGAAAGTTCTGGAATCTGAGAGGAGCCACGAATTTCCTTCCACCCAGCGTTCCCCCACGTCTCCCGATAAAAATGATACCTCACTTGTGTGGGTAGGTCTAGCTCCCGCGACAGGAAACGCCCCAAAGCGCAACGTGGACACAGCCAAATTTTTTAAGGAAAACAGAGGTGTTTTTTGCTAAGTGCCTACCTGTAGATTTTGGCCTGTAGCTCAGCCGCCACCTAGGGAAACCTACCAAACCTGTGCATTTCTGAAAACTAGAGACCTAGGGGAATCCAAGATGGGGTGACTTGTGTGGCTCGGACCAGGTTCTGTTACCCAGAATCCTTTGCAAACCTCAAAATTTGGCTAAAAAAACACATGTTCCTCACATTTCTGTGGCAGAAAGTTCTGGAATCTGAGAGGAGCCACAAATTTCCTTCCACCCAGCGTTCCCCCGCGTCTCCCGATAAAAATGATACCTCACTTGTGTGGGTAGGCCTAGGTCCCGCGACAGGAAGCGCCCCAAAGCGCAACGTGGACACAGCCAAATCTTTGAAGGAAAACAGAGGTGTTTTTTGCAAAGTGCCTACCTGTAGATTTTGGCCTGTAGCTCAGCCGCCACCTAGGGAAACCTACCAAACCTGTGCATTTCTGAAAACTAGAGACCTAGGGGAATCCAAGATGGGGTGACTTGTGTGGCTTGGACCAGGTTCTGTTACCCAGAATCCTTTGAAACCTCAAAATTTGGCTAAAAAAACACATGTTCCTCACATTTCTGTGGCTGAAAGTTCTGGAATCTGAGAGGAGCCACGAATTTCCTTCCACCCAGCGTTCCCCCACGTCTCCCGATAAAAATGATACCTCACTTGTGTGGGTAGGTCTAGCTCCCGCGACAGGAAACGCCCCAAAGCGCAACGTGGACACAGCCAAATTTTTTAAGGAAAACAGAGGTGTTTTTTGCTAAGTGCCTACCTGTAGATTTTGGCCTGTAGCTCAGCCGCCACCTAGGGAAACCTACCAAACCTGTGCATTTCTGAAAACTAGAGACCTAGGGGAATCCAAGATGGGGTGACTTGTGTGGCTCGGACCAGGTTCTGTTACCCAGAATCCTTTGCAAACCTCAAAATTTGGCTAAAAAAACACATGTTCCTCACATTTCAGTGGCAGAAAGTTCTGGAATCTGAGAGGAGCCACAAATTTCCTTCCACCCAGCGTTCCCCCACGTCTCCCGATAAAAATGATACCTCACTTGTGTGGGTAGGCCTAGCTCCCGCGACAGGAAGCGCCCCAAAGCGCAACGTGGACACAGCCAAATTTTTGAAGGAAAACAGAGGTGTTTTTTGCAAAGTGCCTACCTTTAGATTTTGGCCAGTAGCTCAGCCGCCACCTAGGGAAACCTACCAAACCTGTGCATTTCTGAAAACTAGAGACCTAGGGGAATCCAAGATGGGGTGACTTGTGTGGCTCGGACCAGGTTCTGTTACCCAGAATCCTTTGCAAACCTCAAAATTTGGCTAAAAAAACACATGTTCCTCACATTTCTGTGGCAGAAAGTTCTGGAATCTGAGAGGAGCCACAAATTTCCTTCCACCCAGCGTTCCCCCACGTCTCCCGATAAAAATGATACCTCACTTGTGTGGGTAGGCCTAGCGCCCGCGACAGGAAACGCCCCAAAGCGAACGTGGACACAGCCAAATTTTTGAAGGAAAACAGAGGTGTTTTTTGCAAAGTGCCTACCTGTAGATTTTGGCCTGTAGCTCAGCCGCCACCTAGGGAAACCTACCAAACCTGTGCATTTCTGAAAACTAGAGACCTAGGGGAATCCAAGATGGGTGACTTGTGTGGCTCGGACCAGGTTCTGTTACCCAGAATCCTTTGCAAACCTCAAAATTTGGCTAAAAAACACATGTTCCTCATATTTCAGTGGCAGAAAGTTCTGGAATCTGAGAGGAGCCACAAATTTCCTTCCACCCAGCGTTCCCCCACGTCTCCCGATAAAAATGATACCTCACTTGTGTGGGTAGGCCTAGCTCCCGCGACAGGAAACGCCCCAAAGCGCAACGTGGACACAGCCAAATTTTTGAAGGAAAACAGAGGTGTTTTTTGCAAAGTGCCTACCTGTAGATTTTGGCCTGTAGCTCAGCCGCCACCTAGGGAAACCCACCAAACCTGTGCATTTCTGAAAACTAGAGACCTAGGGGAATCCAAGTAGGGTGACTTGTGTGGCTCGGACCAGGTTCTGTTACCCAGAATCCTTTGCAAACCTCAAAATTTGGCTAAAAAAACACATGTTCCTCATATTTCAGTGGCAGAAAGTTCTGGAATCTGAGAGGAGCCACAAATTTCCTTCCACCCAGCGTTCCCCCACGTCTCCCGATAAAAATTATACCTCACTTGTGTGGGTAGGCCTAGCGCCCGCGACAGGAAACGCCCCAAAGCGCAACGTGGACACATCCAAATTTTTGAAGGAAAACAGAGGTGTTTTTTGCCAAGTGCCTACCTGTAGATTTTGGCCTGTAGCTCAGCCGCCACCTAGGGAAACCTACCAAACCTGTGCATTTTTGAAAACTAGAGACCTAGGGGAATCCAAGATGGGGTGACTTGTGTGGCTCGGACCAGGTTCTGTTACCCAGAATCCTTCGCAAACCTCAAAATTTGGCTAAAAAAACACATGTTCCTCACATTTCTGTGGCAGAAAGTTCTGGAATCTGAGAGGAGCCACAAATTTCCTTACACCCAGCATTCCCCCACGTCTCCCGATAAAAATGATACCTCACTTGTGTGGGTAGGCCTAGCGCCCGCGACAGGAAACGCCCCAAAGCGCAATGTGGACACAGCCAAATTTTTGAAGGAAAACAGAGGTGTTTTTTGCAAAGTGCCTACCTGTAGATTTTGGCCTGGAGCTCAGCCGCCACCTAGGGAAACCTACCAAACCTGTGCATTTCTGAAAACTAGAGACCTAGGGGAATCCAAGATGGGGTGACTTGTGTGGCTCGGACCAGGTTCTGTTACCCAGAATCCTTTGCAAACCTCAAAATTTGGCTAAAAAAAACACATGTTTCTCACATTTCTGTGGCAGAAAGTTCTGGAATCTGAGAGGAGCCACAAATTTCCTTCCACGCAGCGTTCCCCCACGTCTCCCGATAAAAATGATACTTCACTTGTGTGGGTAGGCCTAGCGCTCGCGACAGGAAATGGCCCAAAACACAACGTGGACACATCAAATTTTTTCATAGAAAACAGTGCCTACGTGTGGATTTTGGCCTCTAGCTCAGCCGGCACCTGGGGAAACCTACCAAACCTGTGCATTTCTGAAAACTAGAGACCTAGGGGAATCCAAGATGGGGTGACTTGTGTGGCTCGGACCAGGTTCTGTTACCCAGAATCCTTTGCAAACCTCAAAATTTGGCTAAAAAAACACATGTTCCTCACATTTCTGTGGCAGAAAGTTCTGGAATCTGAGAGGAGCCACAAATTTCCTTCCACCCAGCGTTCCCCCACATCTCCCGATAAAAATGATACCTCACTTGTGTGGGTAGGCCTAGCGCCCGCGACAGGAAACGCCCCAAAGCGAACGTGGACACAGCCAAATTTTTGAAGGAAAACAGAGGTGTTTTTTGCAAAGTGCCTACCTGTAGATTTTGGCCTGTAGCTCAGCCGCCACCTAGGGAAACCTACCAAACCTGTGCATTTCTGAAAACTAGAGACCTAGGGGAATCCAAGATGGGTGACTTGTGTGGCTCGGACCAGGTTCTGTTACCCAGAATCCTTTGCAAACCTCAAAATTTGGCTAAAAAACACATGTTCCTCATATTTCAGTGGCAGAAAGTTCTGGAATCTGAGAGGAGCCACAAATTTCCTTCCACCCAGCGTTCCCCCACGTCTCCCGATAAAAATGATACCTCACTTGTGTGGGTAGGCCTAGCTCCCGCGACAGGAAACGCCCCAAAGCGCAACGTGGACACAGCCAAATTTTTGAAGGAAAACAGAGGTGTTTTTTGCAAAGTGCCTACCTGTAGATTTTGGCCTGTAGCTCAGCCGCCACCTAGGGAAACCTACCAAACCTGTGCATTTCTGAAAACTAGAGACCTAGGGGAATCCAAGTAGGGTGACTTGTGTGGCTCGGACCAGGTTCTGTTACCCAGAATCCTTTGCAAACCTCAAAATTTGGCTAAAAAAACACATGTTCCTCATATTTCAGTGGCAGAAAGTTCTGGAATCTGAGAGGAGCCACAAATTTCCTTCCACCCAGCGTTCCCCCACGTCTCCCGATAAAAATGATACCTCACTTGTGTGGGTAGGCCTAGCGCCCGCGACAGGAAACGCCCCAAAGCGCAACGTGGACACAGCCAAATTTTTGAAGGAAAACAGAGGTGTTTTTTGCAAAGTGCCTACCTGTAGATTTTGGCCTGTAGCTCAGCCGCCACCTAGGGAAACTTACCAAACCTGTGCATTTCTGAAAACTAGAGACCTAGGGGAATCCAAGATGGGGTGACTTGTGTGACTCGGACCAGGTTCTGTTACCCAGAATCCTTTGCAAACCTCAAAATTTGGCTAAAAAAACACATGTTCCTCACATTTCTGTGGCAGAAAGTTCTGGAATCTGAGAGGAGCCACAAATTTCCTTACACCCAGCATTCCCCCACGTCTCCCGATAAAAATGATACCTCACTTGTGTGGGTAGGCCTAGCGCCCGCGACAGGAAACGCCCCAAAGCGCAATGTGGACACAGCCAAATTTTTGAAGGAAAACAGAGGTGTTTTTTGCAAAGTGCCTACCTGTAGATTTTGGCCTGTAGCTCAGCCGCCACCTAGGGAAACCTACCAAACCTGTGCATTTCTGAAAAGTAGAGACCTAGGGGAATCCAAGATGGGGTGACTTGTGTGGCTCGGACCAGGTTCTGTTACCCAGAATCCTTTGCAAACCTCAAAATTTGGCTAAAAAAAACACGTTTCTCACATTTCTGTGGCAGAAAGTTCTGGAATCTGAGAGGAGCCACAAATTTCCTTCCACGCAGCGTTCCCCCACGTCTCCCGATAAAAATGATACCTCACTTGTGTGGGTAGGCCTAGCGCTCGCGACAGGAAATGGCCCAAAACACAACGTGGACACATCAAATTTTTTCATAGAAAACAGTGCCTACGTGTGGATTTTGGCCTCTAGCTCAGCCGGCACCTAGGGAAACCTAGCAAACCAGCGCATTTTTGAAAACTAGAGACCTAGGGGAATCCAAGATGGGGTGATTGCGGTGATTTGCGGGGCTCTGACCAGGTTCTGTTACCCAAAGTCCTTTGCAAACATCAAAATCTGGCCAAAAAACACTTTTTCCTCTCATTCCGGTGACAGAAAGTTCTGGAATCTGAGAGGAGCCACAAATTTCCTTCCATCCAGCGTTCCCCTAAGTCTCTCCATAAAAATGGTACCTCACTTGTGTGGGTAGGCCTAGCGACCACGAAAGGAAATGGCCCAAAACACAACGTGGACACTACATATTTTTTCACAGAAAACAGAGGTGTTTTTTGCAAAGTGCCTACCTGTGGATTTTGGCCTCAAGCTCAGCCGGCCCGGGGGGGGGGGGGGGGGGGGGGGAAATGCCCTAAAATAAATTTGCCCCCTGAACCACCCCCCCCCCCCCGGAGGCGACCCTTGCCTACAGGGTCGCTCGCCCTGCGTGACATTGGCACCAAAAAACAAATCCCCGGTGCCTAGTGGTTTCTGCCTCCTTGGGGGCAGATTGACCTAAAATCGACCAATCTGCCCTGGGCAGAAATGGTCTAAACACAGTTTGCCCCCCAGGGGAGCGACCCTTGTCTGATGGGTCGCTCCCCATCTCTAAAAAAACAAACAAAAAAAAAAAAAAAACACAAAAAAAAAATTTGCCCTGGCACCTACAGGTTTCTGCCCCCCCCTGGGGGCAGATCGGCCTAATAATAGGCCGATCTGCCCCCAGGGGGGGCAGAAATGGCCTAAAATAAATTTGCCCCCGAACCCCCAACCCCCCCCGGGAGCGACCCTTGCCTACGGGGTCGCTCCCCCTGCGTGACATTGGCGCCAAAAAACAAATCCCCGGTGCCTAGTGGTTTCTGCCCCCTTGGGGCAGATTGACCTAAAATCAACCAATCTGCCCCCAAGGGGGGCAGAAATGGTCTAAATACAATTTGCCCCCCAGGGGAGCGACCCTTGCCTGATGGGTCGCTCCCCATCTCTAAAAAAAACAAAACAAACAAAAAAAAAAAAAACACAAAAAAAGAAATTGCCCTGGCACCTAGAGGTTTCTGCCCCCCCTGGGGGTAGATCGGCCTAATACCAATAGGCCGATCTGCCCCCAGGGGGTCAGAGATGGCCTGAAATAATTTTGCCACCCCCTACCCCCCCCCCCGGGGAGCGACCCTTGACTACAAGGTCGCTCCCCTTGTGTGACGGCGCAAAAAAAAGATCCCTGGTGCCTAGTGGTTTCTGCCCCCCTTGGGGGCAGATTGACCTAAAATCGGCCGATCTGCCCCCAAAGCGGGCAGAAACGGCCTAAATACATTTTGCCCCTCCAGGGGAGCGACCCTTGTCCAAGGGGGTCGCTCCCCATCTGTAAAACAGAAAAACAAAAAAATCCCTGGTGTCTAATGGTTTCTGCCCCCCTTGCATCAAAATAGGCCAATATGCCCCCAAGGGGGGCAGAAATGGCCTTAATATATATTGCCCCGTAGGGGAGCGACCCTTACCTAAGGGATCGCTCCCCACCTAAAAAAAAAGAAAACATCACAAAAAAAATAAAAAATAAAGGTCCCTGTCCCTGGTGCCTAGAGGTTTCTGCCCCCCCTGGGGGCAGATCGGCCTAATAATAGGCCAATCTGCCCCCAGGGGGGGCAGAAAAGGCCTTCCTAAAAAAATGCCCCCCCTGGGAGCGACCCTTGCCCAAGGGGTCGATCCCTTTTGACAATTTCATTGAAAAAAAAAAAATCCCTGGTGTCTAGTGGGGTTTCAAAAGCCGGATTGCAAGCAATCCGGCTTTTGAAACCTGTGAGAGACTTCAAAGAGAAGGAAATACATTTCCTTCCCTTTGAAGCCTCTCGGGGCCTCCCCCATGGGATTGAAAGAGAAATGCAAAAGCATTTCTCTTTCAATCGCGCTGGAAGCAGAGAGACCCTGTGACTAATCAGCGCGCGCTGACGTCATAGGGGGGGTTGGGGGGGGTGGGAGGGGAAGGGCTTCCCCTTCCATCCCTGACTTGGTGGGGTGGGGGGGAACCCCTCAGAGGGAGCGCTAGCGCTCCCTCTGGGCTCTGTGCACAGGACGTAATGGTTACGTCCTGGGCACAGCAGCACTGTGCCTCAGGACGTAACCATTAAGTCCTGGGCACAGAAGGGGTTAAAGGTCAGCAACTTGTTGTTCAATTTATAAATAACTCTCAAGGATTATGCCATATCATACATATTTTCCAGCCACGCTTGGAAAGAGGGGGCCATTGTAGTCTTCCAAAGACACAGGATTACCATCTTGGCCACGCTCAGAGTAGTTGACATTCATCTATGAACATGTTGCGTCAGAGTTTAAATCTGTTATATCAAGTAGAAGGACCAAACAGGCCGTCAACTGTCTAGACACCAGTAGCTCCCCTTTTAGTTGGTTCCAAATCTGCGTCAAGAAATCATGGAGTATGGGACACTACCACAACACATGAAATATATAATTTGCTGGTCTCCACATCTCCAGCAATGAGAGTCCATATTGAGCTCCACAAAGCTTCCCTGGGGATGAGCGCCAGAGGAGGAACATTTTTAAATAACTTGCCTCCCCTAGTCCCTTGTTATAGTCCATTTTAAGAAATTAGATGGTTGGTTGATATGGGTGTGCGCCCTGGTCAAGCAGCCACTGCAATCCTTGTCATGCAGTCCCCAAATTAACCTGTGCTCAAGCCCCTGGCAGATTGGCACAAAGCAGTCAGGCTTAACTTAGAGACAATGTGTAAAGTATAAGTGCAACACTTCAAACAGCAACACACCACAAAAGGAGCTCACAAAAGTGTTAGAAAATAGAGTTGATCTTAATAAGTAAAACAAGACCAAGGAGACAAAAGTAAGTTCAATTAGTAGAACTGGAGACATTGAATCTTAAAGTTTTAAGCAACAATGGAACCAAAAAGCAAGAAGCACTACTGGGGAAATCTGGTCACACGTGACTGGGAAAAAGGTACAAGTTCAGGCCAACAACAATGGAGCAGGGGTGGGCTACAGGGACGAAGTTAGCATTGCTGGGCAAAGTACCTTAAAACCTGGTTTTGGAGGGTTGCATGGATCAGTGTTAAAGATGTATCTAGCAGCCAAAGTGATGTGTTGATTTCGAAATGCAATGAACCTGCGAGGTCCTTTTGCATCAATATTGAGGACCCTGTCAAAAGGGCTTGCATGCAAAGGCCTGCACAGTCAAGACGATGCATCAGTTCCGATGAAAGGTGAAGCACGGTGCGGATTTTCAGTGGCATCATCATCGAGGTTACTGTTGACGAGTGATGCAATGAGCTACACAGGGAACTCCATCACGCAACAGCAGTTCCAAAGGTGATGCGTCAGTCCTAAGATGCGGGTTGCTGCAGGGATGCAAGTCTTTTGCAACAGGTCGAATTCAAGCAATTGTGAAGATGCATTGGTTATTCTTTGGGTTGCACTGATCCGTAGAGGAAATGTGTTGGTTCTACTCGACGATGCACCGTTCAGCATAAGTGATGCATCAGTTTGGCTGGCAAGCACCTTAGGCCCACTTCTAATGACTCAGGTGGCACCACTTGGCAGGAAAGACTCTGAGAGGGCAGAGTCCAGGTGCAAAAGCAGTATGGTTGGAAGTTTGGTATGTGCCTGAGACTTCAGATCCAAAGGCCAGCCACCTAGCCCTTGGAGTCACTCTGAATTCTGGGTTCAAGAGATGCAGGTACAGTCCTTCTCACCCAGCCAAGAAGGCAGCAGATCAGCACAGCAAAGAAGGAGTCCAGCAAAGTTACAGTCTTTCTGTAGCACAGCAGCCCTTCTTCCTGGCAGAGTATCCACAAGCCCAGAAGTGTACTGAAGTGGTAGTGTCTGAAGTCCGGCATTTATACCTTGGTGCTCTGGTTCTGGAAGGTGGGAGAAACTTTGTGAACAGTGGCTTTGAAGTGCAAGGTATTCCCTGTCTCACCTGCCGTGGCTACAGGCTGAGTGGAGTGAAAATACAGGATTGGTAAGGCCTTTATGTGGGGACATGGCACATCCTATTCTGTGTAAATGAAGCTGTGTCCATCTCTTCCCTCCCGCCCTCCCATAGATGACCCATCAAGTCACACCTAAGCTTCCATTGTGTGTGGCTGTCTAGCAAGAGTACACAAAGCCCAAATGTCAACTTTCTAAAAGTGGCATTTTCAGAATTGCAATTTAAAATCTGGTTTCACCATAAATTAGGATTTTAACTTGTGATCCCAGAGACACCAGATTTGAAGGCATTATCTCTTCCGATTTGGATGTTACACTTACAGGATGTAATAAGCAACGTTAATGTTATTTTATAGGAGAGACAGGCCTTGCAATAGTGGAACACCAGTTTGAGTAGTTTTTCACTACCACAACATGTAAAAAGTAAAAGTATATATCCTATATATCCTACTTTTTAAACATGTTGAACCCGGCCCTTTGGGCTGTCCTGGCCATACCCTAGGAGCAGCATATCTATTAAAAAGGAAGGTTTAGGCCTGGCAAAAGGGATGCCTGACCAGGTTCAAATGGCAGTCTACAACTACACACACAGCCTCTGCAATGGCAGGATATGAGATATGTTTAAAGGGTTACTTAAGTGGGTGGCACAAGCAGCGCTGCAGGCCCACTAGTAGCATTTATTTTACCATACAGGCCCTGGGCACATGTAGTGCACTTTACTAGGGATTTATAAGTAAATTGCATATGTCAATTGGGGATAATCCAGTTTTATAATGTTTTAGTGGAGAAAGCTCAAGCACTTTTGCAGTGGTTAGCAGTTTTTAAGTGCACACAGTTCTAATAACAAAAAACACAAGGTCAGAAAAATGGAGGAGGAAGGCAAAAAGTTGGGAGACGACCACCCTTAGGCGGACAGGTCTAACATTCATCAATAGCAGTAATTCTGAGACAGCATCAGAAAAACAATGGTCTATCAATGTAGTGTACAGTCCTGCAATGACCTCACAAGAAATTCTACCGAGTACAGACAATTGATTGATTGGGGATCTAGTTAGATTGTTGTGTACCCTTTCCAGGTTGGTGAGACAAATTAATGTAACTCCAGTCCTGGGAGCTGAGGAGGTTATACTCCCTCTACAGATCATTACATGTTTTGAGTAAACAATTGGAGATTAGGGCCTCTATGTAGCAAAGGCATTGTATGATCCATCATGACCAGCTTATTTCCTCCTTCCCAGTAGTGATAGAAATGTTGCACCACAGTGGCGCGTTGGAGTGAATACGTCCCAAAATCCTTTTCATTCTGTCAGCCCTATGCTAGGAATATTGAAAAATGTGGATGATGGGGCTGGAGAGGGGGGCATGAGTAGGTGTCTGGGTATAATATATGGTGAGGCTGGCGGAGGTCAGCAAGATTTGGCATTCCAGCAAGACCTAGGTCGGTGCCAGTCAGAACGTGGGCAAAGAATAGACCAAATGGGTCAGCTGCTGTGCCAGCCAATAGCATTACAAATGTGGCAGGTGGAGGTCCATATTCCTGGCGATGGCATGCAGGTCAGTGTCTTTTAACCATGATTTGTCTGATCCCCAAATAAACTTCTAAATGGATTATGTGATGCTCCGGAGTATGGATAGAAATATGTAAAGGGTAGCAACCCAAAATACATATTTGAATTTGAGTTAAGGTTCATCTTAATGTTCTGAACCTTTCCACGCAGAGACAGATTCGGAGCAGACCACCTTTTAAAGCCCCACCCCATGGGGTCTATAACCAGGTGGACATGAGCAAGAGTTATAGGCCCTGGTTCAAATATATATATATATGTAAAAAAATATATTAATATTTATATTACCTACTGCCAATCGCCAGTAGGTAGTTATAGCTAGGACCATGTTTCCATAGAAAAATCATTTTTTGACTTGCCTATATCTTTGGCATCGTTTGATGAATCTTCAGGAAATTTTCCCAAAAACGTATTGGGGTGAATCTTGTTGTGCACAGAAACTTTCAGGGTGACCCGTCAAGTGGGGACTGAGAAAAGAGGGGGGGTGATGAAAAAAGTTGGTTTCCCATGTTAATTCCCATAGGACCTCTAGACACATCTATAGCCAGAACCGCTGGAAGGATTTACACCAAATTTGGCAGAAAGGTAGCTTTCAATATGCAGACTGTGCTTTCACTTATTAAGTGTAAATCCTTTCAGTAGCTTTTGAGAAATGTAGGGAAATCCCCATTTTATATCTCTGGCGACGGCAACTTCAGGATTATTTTGCTAATAGTTCATGAAAATTTGTGATTTTTTGTGAATGTGCATGTGAATGAAGCACTGTAATTGGCTGCCCACAACCTGGCAAGAAAGTTGTGGCTGCTATTTTATTTCACAGGGCATGGTCCCTGGAAGTGACAATCCCAAATAAAAGTGGCATAAGAGGTCAGGGTTAAGGTACCCTGATCCCAGGGGTGTGATATAGTTGTGTTTTAGAGGCAAATCATGGCTTTAAAATTCATGAAAAATTTCCCTGAATTATTTGCAAAATATTCAGAATTCTGACATTTTTATTTAACAAAAACAGATTAATTCATACACTAATTCATTCACTCATACACGCACTCAGAGACTCATGCGCCCACTCACACACCCACTCAGATAGTCATGCACCCACTCAGACTTCACACCCACTTTCAGACCCACTGACATACAGGCCCTGTGGCCAGCCTGCACTGCACACGGCCAAAGGCCATGCATGGCGCGGGGTAAGGTGGTTAAAAGGGTGTGGCAGCAAGGCCTATCTGCAGGCCGGACCTTGCAACCAACCACTGCCACGCACAGTCGGGGGTTGGAATAATGTATAGTAATGTCAGAGGTCTGTCCTGACATCTATCCTTGAAGGGTGACAGCTATCCTTGACATTTGCTGTGAGGTATGTTTTTGGTATCATTTAATTAATTAAGCAGTCCACAAACTCTTTGGTTGAACATTCTACAAAGAACAAAAATAGCATATGCATATATATTGCCCTCATTCATGTTTTTGTTTCATTAGTCATATGTTCTAAAATACTTTATATGTTTGGTTGTTGCGTGCTTACTCACGCGTCCATATCCCTAACAGAGTCCTGTTTCAATTTCAGTGGAGTGCGTTTGATTTAGCAATGTCACTTTAGTCAGTCCTGCTGGCTATAAAACGATCCAAATCCGACGCCGCGTGCGGATTATTTCAGTCCCATGCAGAGGCCCGTCGAGTCTACCAGCACTGCGACCTTAACCGGAGTCATGTGGTTGGTCGCGCTAGGAATCGCACGAACAGGTAGGAAACACTCGCTTCTAAGTTAGAACAGTTGAGATGTAAAATTGATCTCCTGGAAGTGCGCGTTAGAGGCGCTGTCAAGTGTTTGAGTGATATAGGTTGAAATCTTTATGTGCAAATTACATACTGTGTGCACCGTGTGTTTTGAATTTGAAGCCAAAGAACAAATGTTTGTATAGTCAAAATAATCATAATATGAATCAGAATTAATCCAAAGTGAGATAAAAGGCTGATGCAAACCTTATCAAAGTGAGCATGATTTGACTTTTGAAACGTTTGAACGCGACTTTGGGGCTCACATTATAACTTATGTTGGATGTTAGAGATAGTTATTGTTGGCAAACCCATGGAAAGACATTAAGCTGCAGAAGCACTCGGACTGCTTACAAATGAAAAACTAGAACTGACATGATGTCCCTTCACAGTATTAACATTTGGTTGAGAATTTCGAAGAGGAAATAATTAAAGCCTCAATTTCTCAAATTACTTGGATAAAGATGAGAAAGTTGCCTACACAAATCCAACGTTTAACCAAATCCAGGCGTTTTGTTTTCACAGGTAAATTATTTGTGTATTTGTCATTAAATACATAGGGGGTCATTATGACCCTGGCGGAAGGCGGTCTACGAGGAGACCCTGGGGGTCACTCAGAGGCTGCAGGCGAGGTACAGGGAGGGTGTGTCGGGCACCCCACTGGTCGGACTGGGAGGAGGGTCGCATGCTGAACGTAGCTGCACCGAGTGTTGGTTTCTCTGAGGCCTGGGGGCTGCCAGTGCAGTTGTCTTTAGGCGGCGGATATCTTCGTCCAGATCTTTGCGGTCAAGGGACGTTCTCGGGATTTCCTCTGCAGGCATCGTCGTGGAGGGGTGGAGAGGTCAACCAAGGGTGGGCACTTGCTTGCAATCACCTGGAGACCCTCTCTTGCTGGGTGGACCACCTGGACATAGGGTGTGGGCGTCGGGTGCACAGGGTCAGGACTCATGCATCACGAGTGAGGTGGGAGTCCTTGGTTGTTGGTTTTATTTAGACAGAGCTGCTGTCCTCAGGAGTTCTTGGTCCTTTTAGGTGCACAGCTGTCCTCTGGAGCTGGGCAGCGGTCACTGGTCCCACTGGACGCTTCGCTGGTCTTTTGCAGGTTCTTTGAAGCAGGAGACAGGCCGGTAGGGCTGGTGCCAAAGCAGTTGTTGTCTTACTTCTTCAATGCAGGGAGTTTCAGCTAAGCAGTCCTTCTTCTTGTCAGGTCGCCAATCTGGTCAGCTGGGTTCAGGAAGGCCCTTAAAACCTAAATTTAGGGGCGTTTTAGGGGACAGCCTACACCCTCCTTGTGCCCACTCCCCTTGGGGAGGGGGGCACAAACCTAATCCTATCAGTCCCTGTCCTCCAAACCAAGATGGAGGAATCTGCAGGGGTAGGATCATCTCAGCTCTGGACACCTTAGGGGTGGTCCTTAGGCGTGGTCCTGGGTGGAGTGGTCACTCCTCCCTGTTTTCCCTAATTTCCCCGCCGGACTTGCTGCCAAAAGTGAGGCTTGGTCTGGGGGGCGGGCATCTTCACCACCTGGAGTGTTCTGGGGCACTGTAATCCAAGGCTTGACCCTTTGAGGCTCACCGCCAGGGGTCATAGTTCCTGAAGGGCCTGTAGTGGGAGGTGTGAAGCTCCTCCACCCAGGGCAGGCTGTTTCTGGCCACAGAGCGCACAAAGGCACTCACCGCATGTGGTCAGAAAGTGGCAGGCTGGCACAGACTGGTCAGTCCTACAATAGCAGTTTGACTAACATACAGGGTGCATCTCTAAGGTGCCCTCTGTGTGCATTTTTCAATAAATCCCACACTGGCATCAGTGTAGGTTTATTGTGCTGAGAAGTTTGATACCAAACTTCCCAGTATTCAGTGAAGCCATTATGGAGCTGTGGATTTCGTAAAGACAAACTCCCAGACCATATACTCAGTATGGCTATCCTGCACTTACAATGTCTAAGAACAGACTTAGACACTGTAGGGCATATTGCTCATGCATGTATGCCCTCACCTGTGATATAGTGCAGCATGCCTTAGGGCTGTAAGACCTGCTAGTGGGGTGACTTACCTATGCCACAGGCAGTAATTTGTGGGCATGGCACCCTGAGAGGTGTGCCATGTCGACTTGATCTTTTTCTCCTCACCAGCACACACAAGCTGCAAGGCAGTGTGTATGTACTTGGGGAGGGGTCCTCTAGGATGGCATAATACATGCTATAGCTCTTAGAGACCTTCTCTGGCCATAGAGCCCTTGGTACCCAAGGGACCTTTTACAAAGGACTTAACTGTGTGCCAGTGTTGTGCCAATTGTGGAAACAAAGGTACAGCTTTAGGGAAAGAACACTGGAGCTTAGTTGGCAGGGTCCCAGCCCACTTTCAATCAAAGTTGGCATCAACACTAGGCAAAAAGTGGAGGGGGTAGCCATGCCAACAGTGGCACTTTCCTACACAACCCCCCCTACCAAACAAAAGAGGATGAGTCTAACCTTTCCCAAGAGAGTCTCCATTGTCTAAGTGGAAGAAACTGGAAAGGCCATCTGCATTGGCATGTGCAGTCCCAGGTCTGTGTTCCACTACAAAGTCCATTCCATGTAGGGATATGGACCACCTTAAAAGTTTAGGGTTCTCAGCTTTCATTTGCATTAGCCATCTGCAAGGTCTGTGGTCAGTTTGAACAACAAAGTGAGTGTCAAACAAGTATGGTCTCAGCTTTTTCAGGGACCAAACCACAGCAAAGGCCTCCCTCTCAATGGCACTCCAACGCTTCTCTCTGGGGAGTAACCTCCTACTAATGAAAGCAACAGGCTGGTCAAGGCCATCCTCATTGATTTGGGATAGGACTGCTCCTATCCCATGTTCAAAGACATCTGTATGCACAATGAACTGCCTAGACTAATCTGGAGCTTTAAGAACTGGTGCTGAGCACATTGCTTCTTTCAGGGTATCAAAGGCCTTTTGACAGTCAAGAGTCCAGTTTACCTTCTTTGACATTTTCTTTGAGGTCAGTTCAGTGAGGTGAGTCACAATGGACCCATATCCCTTCACAAACCTCTTGTAGTACCCACTCAGTCCCAGGAATGCCCAGACTTGAGTCTGGGTTTTTCGTGCTTCCCCTTCCCAGTCCAGAATGGTCTGGATCTTGGGTTGTAAAGGTTGCACTTGGCCTTCACCTACAAGGTGACCCAAGTATACAACTGCGCCCTGCCTTTTTGGCACTTAGATACTTTAATAGAGATGCATGCTGTTTGCAAGGCCTGCAAAACCTTCCCCAGGTGGACCAGGCGATATTGCCAGCTGGAGCTAAAGACAGCAATATAATCTAGATATGCTGCACTAAAGGACTCCAAACCAAGCAAGGACTTGATTCACCAACCTTTGGAAGGTGGCAGGGGAATTCTTTAAGTCAAAGGGCATAACAGTAAACTGATAATGCACATCAGGTGTAGATAATGCTGTCTTTTTTTGTTGCTCCAGGTGCCATCCTAATTTTCTAGAACCCTGCAGTTAAGTACTCAGAAATTTGGCTGCACCTTACATGTCAATCAATTCATCTGCTCTGGATATGGGGTGTGCTTCTGTCTTAGTGACAGAGTTGAGTCCTCTGTAGTACATACAGAACCTCCTGTCTCTCTTGCCATCTTTGGTATGAGGTTTGGGGACCAAGACCACTGGGCTAGCCCAGGTCCTGTCAGAGTGCTGTATTACCCCCAGCTCCAGTATCTTGTGGACTTCCACTTTGATGCTCTCTTTGGCTTGGTCAGAGTGCCTATAAATTTAGTTTTTGACAGGTAAACTGACTCCTGTGTCCCCATCATTGGTACACAGGTGTGTCTGACCAGGGGTCAAAGAGAAGAGCTCTGCATACTGCTGTAGGACTTGCCTAGAGTCAGCCTGCTGTTGGAAAGCGAGGGTGTCTAAATAGACAACTCCATCTAATGATCCATCCTTAGGGTCAGTTGAAAGGAGATCAGGGAGAGGTTCACTCTCTGCTTCCTGTTCCTCATCAGTAACCATCAGCATGGTTATGTTTGCCCTGTCATTATAGAGCTTCAGGCGGTTAACATGGATCACCCTCTTGGGTGTCCTGCTGGTGCCCAGGTCCACTGAGTAAGTGACCTGACTCTTCTTTTCCTGGACTGGGTAAGGGCCACTCCATCTGTCCTGAAGTGGCCTGGGAACCACAAGCTCCAGAACCCAGACTTTCTGCCCTGTCTGGAATTCTACCAGTGCAGCCTTTTGGTCGTACCACAACTTCTGGAGTTGTTGCCTGGCCTCAAGGTTTTTGGATGCCTTTTCCATGTACCCTGCCATCCTAGAGTGGAGGCCAAGTACATAGTCCACCACATCTTGTTTAGGCTCATGGAGAGGTCTCTCCCAGCCTTCTTTAACAAGTGCCAGTGGTCCCCTTACAGGATGGACAAATAGAAGTTCAAAGGGGGGAACCCTACTCCCATCCTGAGGCACCTCTCTGTAGGTGAAAAGCAGGCATGGCAGGAGGACATCCCATCTCTTTTTGAGTTTTTCAGGAAGACCCAAGATCATGCGCTTCAATGTCTTGTTGAATCTCACAACAAGTCCATTGGTTTGTGGATGGTATGGTGTGGTGAATTTGTAAGTCACCCCACACTCATTCCACATGTGTTTTAGGTAAGCTGACATGAAGTTTGTACTTTTTTAGAAACCACCTTCTTAGGGAAGCCCACTCTGGTAAAAATACCAATTAGGGCTTTGGCTACCGCAGGGGCAGAGGTAGACCTAAGGGGAATTGCTTCAGGGTATCTGGTAGCATGATCCACTACTACCAGTACATACTGATTCCCTGAAACTTTGGGTGGTCGAAGTGGACCCACAATGTCCACACCAACCCTCTCAAAGGGTACCCCCACCACTGGAAGTGGAATGAGGGGGGCCTTTGGTTGGCCACCTGTTTTGCCACTGGCTTGACAGGTGGCACAGAAGCTACAAAACCCCTTTACTCTCTGGGATATGTTGGACCAATAAAAATGTTTTACAAGTTTGCTCCATGTTTTGGTTTGTCCCAAATACCCAGCTATGGGGGATGTCATGGGCCACAGGGAGGATAAACTCTCTAAACTCTAGAGCACTACCACTCCCCTAGTGGCACCAGGTTTGGGGTCACTGGCCTCAATGTAAAGTAGTCCATCCTCCCAAAAGTCCCTGTGAGAGCCACGGTTATCTCCCTTCTCCTGTTCAGCAGCTTGCTGTCTCAGGCCTTCATGATTGGGACAAGTCTTTTGTCCCTGGCACAGCTGTTCCCTTGGGGGTCCCCCTGGGCCCAATAGCTCTATCTGATAAGGTTCCAGCTCCATGGACGTACTTCCCTCGGAAGATAAGACATCTTCCTGGGAAGAGAGGTCCTGTTTCTTTTGCTGTTCAGAGGCTGATCCCCCAGTCCTCTTACCTTTTCTCTTGGAAGGTTGGGCCATTATTCCAGGCTCCAACACTTCTTTTATACCCTGTGCTCTGCTCTGTGCTCTGGTTCTCACACAGACCAGTTCAGGGATTCCCAGCATGGCTGCATGGGTTTTGAGCTCTACCTCAGGCCATGCTAAGGACTCCAGACCATTCCCTAGCAAACCTTCTACTGGGATTGCAGAGAACACTGCCTGCTTCAGGCCAGCAACTCTTCCCCATTCTAAAGTCACCATAGCCATGGGATGGACCTTAGTTACATTGTCAGCATTAGTGACTGATTAAGTTTGTCCAGCCAAATACTGTCCTGGGGAAACCAGTTTCTCTGTCACCTGTATCCCTCAGGGCTTCTGCCTTTGTCCCATTGATCAAGAGTTGCTGCCTGTATTTTTGCATATTAGGCGGCCAGGCAGCCAATGTGGCTATATCCACCCCACCCTCAGAGACTAGAGTATCTTCAGTGTGAACCCTAATTGCTCTGGGCACACTGTTGATCCCACCTGAAGACTGCCTTTTCCGGCACTGAGTAGTGCTAGTGACATTTTTCTTGGGACAGGCCATGTCTCCAGTTTGGTGTCCATGCTGTTTACAGTTGGGACACCAGGCCTTCTTGGGATCAAAGTATTTACCCTTATGCCCATTTGTGGACTGAGCAGAGGCTTGGGCCCACCCCCGAGCGGGTTTTTGGGGCCCTTTAGAAGACTCTTTGTTTTTGTCATTAGGTGTCTTACCCCCCTTCCCTTGGGGAGGCTTGGTGGCCTCTTTCTTTTGGTCACCCCCTGTGGAAGTCTTGGTCACCCTAGTTTTGACCCAATGGTCTGCCTTCTTTCCCAATTCTTGGGGAGAAATTTGACCTAGGTCCACCAGATGATGATGCAAGTTGTCATTGAAGCAGTTACTTAACAGGCATTCCTTCGTAAACAAATTATAAATCCCATCGTAGTCATGCACTCCACTGCCAATTGTCCAACCATCTAGTGTTTTAACTGAGTAGTCAACAAAATCAACCCAGGTAGGGCTCGAGGTTTTGTTAGCCCCCTGGACTTAATCCTATACTCATCAGTGAAGAATCCAGAGCCCTCAATCAGGGTAGCCTTCATGTGGTCATAGGATTCTGCATCTTTATCAGAGAGTATGAGGAGTCTATCCGTACACTTGCCAGTGAACAGTTCTCAAAGGACAGTTCCCCAGGGAGATTTGTTTAACTTTCTGATTGCACAAGCCTTCTCAAAAGCTGTGAACCACTTGGTGATATCATCACCTTCTTCATATTTTGGATCAATCCCTTTGGGGATTTTTAGTTTATCAGTAGCCCCTCTGACCCTATTTATATTGCTGCCACAATTAATGTAGGAGGCTGACCTGGGTGGTAGTGGGTATCACAGGAACTTAAACCTTATACCAGGTCCAGTTATCCCTTATTAGTGAAATGTAGTCAGTGTCTAGAAGCCAGGCTGTCTAGAGGTAGCTGTAGGCAGAGCAGCCAAGGCTGAACTAGGAGACATGCAAAGCGCTTGCAATACCACTGTAGTCACACAGTACTTACACACAAGACAATACTCAGTCTTACCAAAACTAAAGGTACTTTATTTTAGTGACATAAGGCCAAAAATATCTTAGAGTCTAAACTCCCTTGGGAGGTAAGTATTATACATAAAATGTACACTAGTAACCAAAATCAGGTAAGTAAACAGTCATAAAATAGTGCAAATAGTGAAAATCACCATAGGTTACAATGGGCCTTGGGGGAACACAAACCATATACTTTATTAGTGGAAGGAGAATGTTGGTTTCCCACCTATGCAAGAGTGATGTGTAATGGGGCGCTGGGAGTGTAAGAAAACATCAAAGGTAAGTAAAGTACCAAACCCCAGAGCCCAGGAAAGCGGGAGTAAAGTACAGCAAGTTTCTTCAGAACACACAAAGTCGTGATAGAGAATTATACAAAAAACAAGCAGGACTGCAAGACATCAACGATGGATTCCTGGACTTGCAGACCTGTGGAGAGAGGAGACCAAGTCCAAGAACAACTGAGGAGTCCAGGAGTAACAGGAGCCCCTGTTAACCAAGATGAAGGGGCAAAAGTGGATTCTCCGGTCGGAAGAAAAAGTCAGAAGTGGAGCAAAGACAGCTGCAGGTTCCTGCTCGTTGCAAGAGATGTCCCACTATGAGTAGATGGATGCAGGCTGCTTTTCATCGTTGGATTCCGCGAACAAACCCTGGCTCACACAAGAGACGCTTTTGGTGGGAATAGGCGCTGTCTGGGAACAGGAGAGAACTGGAGGTCTCAACTCGGACTGAGGAGACAGAGGGGGCTCTCAGCACTCTAGAGAGCCCTCAGAAGACCGGGCAGCACCCACACGAGTCCCAGGACACGGGGACAAAGGAGTTGCAAACTGCGGTCATTGCAGCACTACACAAAGGGATCCCACGCCACCGGAGAACAACTCAGGGAGCTGAGTGTCACAGGATAGAGTGCTGTGGAGCTGGGCTACACTGTGCATGAAGGATTCCTTGGAGAAGAACACAGAAGCCCTAGGAGCAGCAAAACCTGTGGGACACAGTGGTACTACCTGGAACAGGGAGGCAAGCTCTTACCTCCAACAAAATTTGGACAGTCGGACCTTTGGACAGTCAGGTTCATGTCTGTCCACCACCTGTGTTCCAGGATCCACACTCATCGTCAGGAGAGGAGACCCAGCGTCCTGGTCGTCGCTGCAGTGAGGTGCCTGCTGAAGCAGGGAAGTGACTCAGTCACTCCACAGGAGATTCCTTCAATTCTTCTGGTGCAGGATGAAGACAGGCAGTCCTCAGAGTGTGCACGACCTGGAAACTGTTGCAGTTGCTGGCAGGAGCTGAAGTTACAAAGTTTCAGTAGCCTTCTTGGATACTTTGTTGCAGTTGTAGAGCCCTGGAGCAGTTCTGCGGTTGATCCGATGGTAGAAGGTGAAGCAGAGGTTTCAGAGAATTCCTGCTGGAGTCTTGCTAAACCAAATCTGAGGAGCCACCCACAGGAGAGACCCTAAATAGCCCTGAGAGGGGGATTGGTCACCTAACCAGTTAAGCATCTTTCAGGAGGGGTCTCTGACATCACCTGCTGGCACGGCCACTCAGATGCTCCCAGAGTTCCCTGACCACCCTGATATCAAGATGGCAGAACCCAGGGACACTCTGGAGTAGCCCTGGGCACCACCCCTGGGGTGGTGATGGACTGGGGAGTGGTGACACCCCTTTCCTTTGTCCAGTTTCACACCAGAGCAGGGACTGGCGGTCCCTGAACTGAAGTAGACTAGATTATGCAAGGAGGGCACCATCTGTCTGTGCCCTTCAAAGTATTTCCAGAGGCTCTGGGATGATACCCCTCCCATGCCTGTAACACCTGTTTCCATAGGGACAGGGTGTAACACCCCTCTACTAAAGGAAATGCATTGTTCTTCCTTCCTGGGATTGAGCTGCTCAAGCCCCAGGAGGGCAGAAGCCCGTCTGTGAGGTGGCAGCATCTGGGGCTGCAGTGGTAACCTCAGTGAGCTAGTTTGGCTGTACTGGGGGTCCGTGGCGGAGCCCCCAAGGTGCACGGAACTGGCCCCCCAATAACAGAATCAGATTGGGGGTACAATTTCCAGTACCTAGACACCTCACATGGCCATATTCGGGGTTACCATTGTGATGCTGCATATATGTATTGACCTATATGTAGTGCACACTTATAATAGCGTCCCGCACTCCTGAAGTCTGGGAAAATGGGCCAAGACAAGGTGGGGGCACCTCTGCTAGTGCAGGGGTGCCCTCACACACAGGTACTATGCACCTAGCCTTCAGTAAATGAAGGTTAGACATATAGGTCACTTATAAGTGACCTGGTGCAGTGAAAATGGCTGTGAAATAGTGCTTACACTATTTCACTCAGGCTGCAATGGCAGTCCTGAAGAAGTATTTGTATGAGCTCCTTATGGGTGGTAAAAGAAATGCTGCAGCCCATAAGAATCTCCTGGAACCCCAATGCCCTGGGTACCTAGGTACCATATACTAGGGACTTATAAGTGGGGTCCAGTATGCCAATCTGGAGTGAAATATATACCTGACTATAGTGACAAATTTGGAAACAGAGAGAGCATAAGCACTGGAGTTCTGATTAGCAGGACTCCAGTGAAACAGTCAAGCAAACTGACAAAACAGTAAAACATACCGACATGTAGGCCACACACCATAAGCACTGGGCTCCTGACTAGCAGGATCCCGGTGACACAGTCAAAACACACTGACAATCAGGCAGGAATTGGGGGTAACATGCCAAGAAAGATGGTACCTTCCTACAATTAATGGGTGCTAAGCCCATTTCTGCTTTCTTCTTTTCTATAGCTAGGAGTTGTTGCTCCAAAGCTAACCTTTTGGCCATCCTTGCTAAAAGGATGCCCACTTCATCAATGTTCCCAGAGAAGCTGGACTCCCCTGTGGAAGATCCAGATCCAGTGAGTTCTATCCTTGGAAACAGGGGTCTGGTGAACCCTAGTCTCCCTACTTGGGCGAGGAGGGGGGAGGTCATCCTCCTCATCTCTAGCATCTTCCCTTATCTGAGTGGAGTTCTTCCTCCTCAGCAGGGTGGTCCCTGGTGTTCTCTGCCCAGAGCTCCTGGAGCTCGACCTTGGTAGGGGTGGAACGTATTCTAATCTTTCTCAGCTTACAGAAGGACTTTAGGTCTGCCATCCCTAGATGGAGGTAAGGGGTGAGATTGAGTTCCACAACCATGTCCTCTGAGCTTCCCATTATGTTACTAATAGTTGGGATTACTTTTTAGAAACTAAAAACTACTTCTGGTAACTAAATCCTAACTTAAAAATAACTTTTAAACTTAAAAAGAGATGTTAAGGGGACTTAACCAAGGCCCTAGTAGGACTTTTAAAAATTTAGAAACATATCAGTTTTCTAAAGGCAATTTTGGAATTTAGTTGTGTGATCAGGTATTGGCTGAGTAGTCCAGCAAATGCAGAGGCAAAGATCCCACTGCTGATCACCAATGTAGGAAGCTGGCTCTGTATATACTATATCAAAGTGAGATATAGGTGGTCATTAGGACCTTGGTGGTCCTGTCCAACCACGCCTCCGGTTGCGGTCAGATCATCGACAGCGTGGCGGTGCAGGACCACCACATAATGACAGTGCAAGCTGTATCGCAGCCAGTTCACCACCTGTACCACCAGGGAGGTGGGACTGCCTGGTCGAAGGTTGACCACCTTTGACCCAGCGGTCCCCCTAAAACCACCTGTGGTATTTTGAGTATTCTTACCGCCAGGGATTCCGTGGTGCCATTCCTGCCACAAAATCCCTGGCAGTAAGGATACTTGCGACAGAAATATACATTCCTGTCGCCACAACAGGACTCCCCAATCTCCCCTCCATGTAGGAGCCAAGCTGACCCCATCAGAAGCCCCTAACCCCTCTAAGTAGTGACTCCGCCTTCCCCAGTCCCTGTCCTGACCCCCCACCCAGATTCCCGTTCTGACCTTTCCATGCACCCATGCACACATCATACTTACATACATACACGCACACATACATGCTCACTTATTCACATACATGTGCACAGGGCCACAACATCCCCACCCCCTACATAAAGCCATTCACACAAGCACACAGACACTTGCACACACGGACACAAACACACACAACACCCCCCACCCCTCTCCACTCACACACACACACACACACACATTCATGCATAGAACACTCAACACCCCCCTCTCCTGTCGGACGATCACCTTACCTGGTGGTCACGGTGGTAGTCCCAGAGGGAACGGGGTCCATGGAGCTTTCTCTACTGCCAGCACCCCGCCAACACAACACCGCCACACCGTTTACAATATTGGCATACAGTGGGCGGTGGTGTGGTGATGTGGCAGCGATGGAGCAAGCTCCACTAGACGCCCAGTATGTATGCTGGCAGCTTTCCAGCCAGCAGCCATAATATGGTGGTCTGAAGACCGCCAACACTGGCAGCTATATCGCAGGCGTGACTTCGGCGGTCTACAAAATAGACTGCCGAAGTCATAATGAGGGCCACTGTGTGCACAGAGTCCAGAGGTTCCCCAGAGGCCTAACAGAGGCTAAAGTAGATAATACTAATGCTCTCTTTTGTGGTAGTGTGGTCCAGCAGTTAGGCTTAACAGAGGGTAGTACAAAGCATTTGCTGTACACACACAGCCAATAGAAGAAGCAAACACTCAATTACTTAACTCCAGACCAATGGTTTTTATGTAGAAAAATATATTTTCTTAATTTTTTTTAAATTCAAGTTGCAGGTAAGCACCTTAAAAGGTTCGTATTTCACAAAGGCATCAACAGTACTTTGTTTGAAATAGGTAAGTAGCACAGTTTTTGAATTCTTGGCAATAATCTGTTTTAAAAATGGACACAGTACAATTTTCAGAAGCAGTTCCTGGGGGGAGAAATGTTAGATTGTTTTACAGATAAGTACAACACTTACAGTTTCAGTCTCCGGGTTTTAGGAACTCCACCGTTTGGGGTTCAAGTTAACCCCAAACACCCACCACCAGCAACAAGGGGCCGGTCGGGTGCAGAGGTCAAAGTTGAGCAAATTTACGTGGGCTACCATGGAGACAGGGGGTACTCGGAATCAGGCCTGCCTGCAGGTAAGTACCCAAGGCTCGGATGGCAGACCAGGGGAGATTGAAGGAGCACTGGAGGGGCCATAACTAGGCACCAATCACACACCCTCAGCTGCATAGGGCGCTCAGGTGCAGGGTGCAAACAGGATGTCTTGTTTTCCAATGCTGGTCTATGAGGAGACCCCAGGGGTCACTCAGAGGCTACAGGCAAGGCTGGGGCGTGTCTCGGGCACACCACTGGTGGGACAGGGAGGGGGCCACCTGCAGAATGTAGCTGCATTGGGTGTTGGTTTCTCCAAGGCCTGGGTGCAGTGTGTCTTTAGGCATTGGATATCTTCTTTTGGAGCTTTGCGGTCAAGGGGGGGTCCTTGGGATTTCCTCTGCAGGCATCGTTGTGGAGGGGTGGAGAGGTCAACCCAGGCTGGGTACTTGCTCACAATCGCCTGGAGACCCTCTCTTGCTGGGTGGACCACCTGGACATGGGCTGTGGGCGTCGGGTGCACAGAGGTCAGGACTCACACATCTGGAGTGAGGTGGTAGTCTTTGGTTGTTGATTTTTCTTAGACAGAGCCACTGTCCTCGGGACGTCTTGGTACTTTTGGGTGCAGGGCAGTCCTCTGGAGCTGGGCAGAAGTCGCTGGTCCAGATTGATGCATCGCTGGTCATTTGCAGGTTCTTTGAAGCAGGAGACAGGCCGGTAGGGCTGGGGACAAAGCAGTTGTTGTCTTCCTTCTTCTCTGCTGGGGGTTTCAGCTGAGCAGTCCTTCTTCTTGTCAGGTCACCAATCTGTTGAGCTAGGTTCAGGGAGGTCCTTAAATTCTAGATTTAGGGGTGTTTTAGGGATCAGAGGGAAGTAGCCAATGGCTACTGTACCTGCGGGTGGCTACACCCTCCTTGTGCCCACTCCCTTTGGGGAGGGGGGCACAAACATAATCCTATTGGCCCTTGTCCTCCAAGCCAAGATGCAGGATTCTGCAGGGAGGGGTCACCTCAGCTCCTGACACCTCAGGGGTGGTCCTGGCTGGGTTGGTCACTTCTCCCCATTTTCCCTAATTTTCCCGCTGGACTTGCCACCAAAAGTGGGGCTTGGTCCAGGGGGCGGGCATCTCCAGTAGCCCTGGAGCACTGTAATCTGAGGCTTGAGCATTTGAGGCTCACATCCAGGTGTTAAAGTTCCTGCAGGGGGAGGTGTGAAGCACTTCCACCCAGGACAGGCTTTGTCTCTGGCCATAGAGTGCACAAAGGCACTCATCCCATGTGGTCAGAAACTTGTCTGAAAGTGGCAGGCTGGCACAGATCAGTCAGTACAACACTAGCAGTTTGGCTAACGTACAGGGGGGACATCTCTAAGATGCCCTCTGTTTGATTTTTCGATAAAAGCCACACTGGGATCAGTGTAGGTTTATTGTGCTGAGACATTTGATATCAAACTTCCCAATACTCAGTGAAGCCATTATGGAACTGTGGAGTTCATAATGACAAACTCCCAGACCATATACTCAATATGGCTACACTGCACTTACAATGTCCAAGAATGAACTTAGACATTGTAGGAGCATATTGCTCATGCCGCTATGCCCTCACCTGTGGTATAGCGCACCCTATCTAAGGGCTGTAAGGCCTGCTAGAGGGGAGATTTATCTATGCTACAGGCAGTGATTTGCAGGCATGGCACCCTGAGAGGTGTGCCATATCAACTTGGTCGTTTTCGCCTCACCAGCACACACAAGCTGCAAGGCAGTGTGTATGTGCTTGGGGAGGGGTCCCCTACTGTGGCATAATACATGCTACAGCCCTTGGAGACTTTCCCTGGCCATAGGGCCCTTGGTACTCTAGGTACCTTTTACAAGGGACTTAACAATGTGCCAGGGTTGTGCCAATTGTGTAAATAAAGGTACAGTTTTAGGAAAAGAACATGGGGCTGGGCAGGGGCCTGGTTAGCAGGGTCCCAGCCCACTTTCAATCGAAGTTTGCATCAACACTAGGCAAAAAGTGGGGGGGTAACCATGCCAACAGTGGCACTTTCCCACAAGCTGTTTCTCCATTATCACCCAATATCACTCCTCCAGCAGTTGTTCAATCAGCACCCACCACGTCTGTAACTGTACCCCCACAGTGACTCTAATTTCAAACCTTCTTGACTCAAGTGCAACTACATTTTATGGTTAGACCAAGTGCCTTTCTTGATGCTCAGTCTTGCATTGCCTTTCTTATCTCTTATCAAAGTGGAGATACTGCAATGAGGGCTGTTCCACAAGTAAACTTAGACAATCCATTGCTATGCGATTGTCAACTTTTTAAAGAAGAATTTGAGAGGGTCTTCAATCTCAGAACCATCACAGGTTCAGTAGACCGTGAGCTGTTAGAGCTACATCAGGGAAATAAGGATTTGGTAAATTACCTAACCTAGTTCAATCAACTTTTTTCAGAAACTAACTGGCCAGAGGCCAAGAGAGCCACTTTGTTTTACCAAGGCTTAAGAGATGAGCTCAAGGATTTTCTAGCTCCTATTGATGCTCAACCACAAGGTTGCAAGGAATTAATCACTCTTACCTTGAGATTGGATCATCGCCTGTCTAAGTGAAAAGCAGATAAAAAGTTAATAGATTTTTGTACATAAATGAGATCTAGAGAAAAGATCCCTGCACTAAACCATGACGCTCCTGAACCCATGGAAATTGGGGGCTTAAAGAAAGAAACTGCTCTCTCCAGAGGAAAAGGATTTGAGACGCAAGAATGGCCTTTGTCTTTAATGTAGCAAGAAAGGCCACTATGTGAAAGATTGTTCTGCAACACCAATGGTTTTTGGCACTTCGCCCTCAACTGAAAATACCAAGAAACAAGGAAACTAGAGGGCTCAGGGAACAACCAGGAGAATTCCTCGAGTGTGATCTTGTATTCCCCTGAACAATCTATTGCCAATACCTTACAGTTATCGGTACATCACTTGTCTTTGCATGTGTTATTCATTGTGTAAGGAAGAACAGAACACGTACTTGTGATGATAGACTCTGGGGCAACAGGAAACTTCATTGATTCAGCTTTTTGTACCCAACTGAAAATTCCAATACAAGCTAAGGAAAAAACAGAAACTAAACTGTTAGAGCTGTTGACGGAACGCTGTTAAAACTCAGAGCCAATTACACATGTCATGTCACCACCAAAATCAGTGCCGTAGTGAAAACATCAGTTTCGATATAATAATTGCACCACAATTTGGAGTCATATTGGGGATGCCCTGGTTAAGAGAACACAATCCCACGCTAGATTGGGCTAAAAGAGCCATCACGTTTGGAACAGAAAAATGTAAACTAGAATGTTTAGCCAGAAAAAACATTGACCAAGAAATCTCCTTGCATTTTATAGCATATGTAGCTGAAGAAAAAAATACTCTGAACCTTTGTACACAGACCATTTCCACGGCTGCTGAGCAGGATACAGTGTTGGCTCAAATATACGAAAAGTACCACAAAAGTACCACAATGTGTTTAGTGAAAGTAAGGCAGAGACATTACCACCACATCGCCCTTATGACTGTGAGATTGATTTGGCACCTGGGGCAAAAATACCCTCTGGAACAAAATACGCGTTGACTGACGTTGAGAATCAGCATTTAAGAGAGTAATTAGACACATATTTATAGAATGGGTTCATTTATCCCTCAAAATCTCTGGCAGCCTTGCCTCTGTTTTTTATTTTTTTAGAGTAAGGGTGAATTATGCTGTTGAATAGACTACCAAGCATTAAATGCTATCACCATGAAAAAAGCAATATCCTCTGCCATTAATACCAGTACTACTCGACCAATTCCTAGCTGCCACAATGTTTGCCAAATTGGATCTTAGAGGAGCACATCACTTGCTGCGCATTCACTCTGGTGATGAGTGAAAATGGTATTTAGAACCCGTTATGGGTTCTTCAAATACTGTGTACTGCTGTTCAGCATACATAATGCCCCAGCGGCATTCCAGTTTTTGTGAATGATGTGCTCCATGAATATCTAGACAGATGCGCCATTGTATATATTGATGATATACTTATTTATTCCAGCTCACCCAGTGAATATGAGATGCATGTTAAAACTATCTTGGAAACTCTAAGACAACATGGTTTGTTCTGTAAGTTGTCAAAATGCAAATTCCATACAAATGCCGTTTAGTTTCTGGGGTTTATTCTCTCGCCTCATGGAATAACTATTGTCTGTAATATGCCATTGGTTACCTCCTGGAGAGGAAGATCATTACCTCCCGTCCCTCCCTCGCCTTTGTTTTAAACCAATGAGGCCTCCCGCCTCCCCCCTAGACCCTCCCTTCCCCTTTTAAATCCCCCCCCACCCTTAGCCCCTCCTGTTTCTTTTGTCTAGCCCACGCTAGACGTTTTTCTTTCCCTTACCTGCACGGCGGGGCCTGGAGGTCTACGTTGGAGGCACTCCTTGGGGTGCGGAGCCCCACGAGGAGTGCTGCAGCTGATCGCGTCTGAAAGCTAGCAGCCGGGCTGCTCAGGACTACGTGGAAGGAGGGCCGGCTGACGGGGTCGACCGGCCCTTTGTGGCTGGGGCTTCGATTTCCGGGTTACCCCGCTGCAGAGCAGCGAGGAACGGCGGGATGGCGTTTTTTGGGCTGAGATACCACAAATCTACTGGTAGGACGGGCGTTCGGCCCGCAGTTTTATGGTTTGGCCAGGAATGTTTGACCTTTTTGGGGATTGGTTTATTCCTAGGGGGGAGGTCTTGGTCAATATATATGGGGAGCGATTTTGGGTGAAGGGCAGTGTATATTAGATATTGACATGCCGAAGGTTCAGGCGAAGAGGCGTAGGATTGTCTCATCTTCCTCTTCGGAGGAGGAGGGTGCTGCTAGAGTTTCCAATCCTGGGGGCTCACAGTTACAGGATAGGGGCACTCCCCTCATGTCCAGGGAGGAGGTGCAGTAGAAGATTGAAGTGGCTGTTACCAGGGCTCTTCAAGCAGGGGTGACCAGGTCTGGTCACTCTAAGATTTCTCATTCATCGGCTGCTACAAGGAAGTCCTTGTCAGACAGTGAGGGTGATGAGGCCCCATCTACGTCATCTGGGGGTAAATATGTATCCAGAGAGGAAATGTGGGAGGTGATGGCACATGTTCGGGACAATTTGGGTTTCCCAGTGTTTCAACCTTCAAGCTCGGATTCTCACTTATTTCCTCAATATCAGACCCCTTCCAAGTTTGCCATGCCTTTTCAGGGACCTGTGAAGGATATGGTGTTTCGTGAATGGAAGGATGTGGATAAAGCTCAGGTTCAACGATTCCTACAGAAACTGTATTTACTTGAGGGTGAGGAGGTATTACCTCCTTCGGTCCGCCTGGATTCAATTTTAGCTAGCCTGATTGGCAAAACGACAGTAAATCCGGAGGATTGTGTGCCTACGGATGCCACGGATCATAAAGTGGATTCAGGTCTTAAAAGGGCATTTGCCGGTGAGAATCTGGCGCTAAGGGCAGGTATATATTCTGCTTATGCGGCCTAGTCGTTGGTGCAAGACTTTGATAAGCTGGCGGTGGCTGTTCAGGAAGGAGCAGAATGTTCTGAGCTCCTGGCTGGTATGGAGCAACAGGCCAGATTGTTGGCGGATGTTTCTTCGGATGTGGTTCGTACTTCGGCTCTGGCTTCTGGGGCTTTGATTGGGGCTCGTAGGTCCCTCTGGTTACGTTCATGGAAGGCTGACCCAGGGGAAAAGGCGGCCTTGCTGAGACTGCTGTTTGAAGGTCGTAACTTGTTTGGAGAGCAATTGCCATCCATGCTTTCCAAGGCATTTAAGGAACGGAAACATGCCTTACCTTATAAAGGGGGTTCTACTTCCAGTAAAGGGTGGAAGAAGCATTCCCGATCTTCTCCGAATAGGGATGCCAAATCCTTTTCATTTAGGAAACGGCGTTTTCAGCCGCCTTTTTCTCCTAAGAAGGCTGCTCCTGCGAACCGGGGTGGTTTCAAGAAGGGGTCCTGACAATCACTGTGGGCCTGGCATAGGGCCGGTTGGGGGAAGGCTGAGTCACTTTCTTTCTGCTTGGGAGGAGAGTATCAACGATCGTTGGGTGCTAGACATTGTGGCCAATGGTTATGCCATCGATTTTGTGGGGGTTCCTCCAGATTCAGGGGTACGTCCCACCCCTCTGCCTTCAGGGGGGTCACGGAGAAGGGCATTATTGGACGGAGTAAGGGACTTGCTGGTCAAGGGGGCCATTTCCCGCGTTCCTCTGGAAGAACGGGGTCAGGGAACTTATTCGGTCCTGTTTCTTGTGCAGAAAGTTTCAGGGGGTTTTCGACCGGTGCTCAATCTGAAGGAGGTGAATACTTGGATCAGGACGTTGCATTTCCGTATGCTGTCTATTCAGACTATTTTTCCATTGGTCAGGCAAGGGGACTTTCTAGTGTCGCTGGACCTGCAGGATGCTTACCTTCACGTGCCTGTGGCAAGGTCTTCTCAGAGGTTCCTGAGGTTTGCTGTGGATCAAGAACACTACCAGTTTTGCGTTCTACCTTTCGGGCTGAAATCTTCTCCTCGAATTTTCACAAAGGTGTTGGCCCCCCTGGTGGCTTTGCTACATTCAGAGGGGGTGTTTATTCATCCATATCTGGACGACATCTTGATTCATGCCCAGTCACGGGTCCTGTTGCAGAGACAGGTGGACCAAGTTCTGGGGGTCCTGCAAAACCACAGGTTTTTAATAAATTGGGAGAAATCAGATTTAGTTCCGTCCCAGGATCTGGTTTTTCTGGGGGCTCGGTTTCAGAATCTTCCAGGCTTGGTGTCGGTATCAGAGAAGAGGTTGGGTGTACTCCAGGCCTTGGTCACGAAGGTTGTATTACTGACTGCACCACAAGCTCTTCTTTGGTTGCGGCTGCAGGGTCATTTGGCGTCTGTGATATTTCTGGTTCCTTGGGCGCGTTTCCATCTCCTGTGCTTGAGGACGTGGTTCTTGAAAAGGTGGACTCCGGGGTCCGGTTTTCTGAGGAACAGGGTTCCGGGGTCCAGATTAATTCGCAGGGATTTGCAATGGTGGTTGGGTTTCTTTGTCTCCTCTGAGTCCCGTGGTGGTGACTACAGATGCCAGCCTCTCCGGTTGGGGTGCGTGGATAGGGTCGGCTCAGGTTCAGGGGTTTTGGTCCCCTCGGGTGGCGAGTCGGTCATCGAATTGGCACAACTGGAGAGCGGTCTTTCTGGCTCTGGTCCATTTCCAGGGGTCCCTGAGGGGGACGGCGGTTCTTATTTGGACGGACAACTTAGAGGCCAAAGCTTATGTCAACCGGCAAGGAGGGACCAGGTCAAGGGCTCTGTTCAGGCTAGCCAGGGAAATTTTTGTGTGGGCTCAGGAGTGGGTTCCTTCTCTCAGGGCTACGTACATTTGGGGGGTGGTCAATGTTCGGGCGGATCTTCTGAGCAGGGTGATTCCTTCGTCTCAACTTTTCTCCCTCCAGAAGTCTCTGTTTCTGCATCTGGTTCGGCTTTGGGGGCTTCCAGTGCTGGATGTGTTTGCATCCGCAGAGAATGCGAAGTTGGATCGCTTCTGCTCCCGGTTTCGGCCTGGCCTGGGAGGTGGATGGGATGTCATGTCCTTGGCCGAGGGGTCTTTTGTATGCATTCCCTCTGTTTCAACTTCTCAGGGCTTTTCTGTTGAGGGTGAGGGATCTGGGATCCAGGGTTATCCTGATTGCACCTCTTTGGCCGCGAGCGAATTGGTTCCCGTTGTTAGGGCTGATGGCAGACGGGAGGATGTGGCCTCTGCCTCTTTGTCCATCTCCCCTGGAGTTTCCCTGCCTCCCGGTGGTGTCGTTGAGGAGGTTGCACTTGACGGCCTGGAAGATGAACGACGGGGCTTGACGGGTCAGGGGGTACCTGTAGCTTTGAGTTCTACATTATTGGCTTCCAGGCGGCGTTCCACTTTACTTTCCTATGGTAGTGGCGTTTTTTTTCTTCTTGGTGTTTGAATCATGAGTTGGATCCTACCTGCGCGTCTATCTTTGAAGTAATGCAGTTCCTGCAGGACGGTGCACAATTGGGTTTGTCAGTAGCATCTCTAAGGGTACAGTGGGCGGCGATTCAGGCGTTCAGAGGTCCGTGGCGCCTGATGCCTAGATTTTTTCAAGGTCTGGTTAATTTGTTTCCTCGCCCGGTACGTTCTTTTCCTTCCTGGGATCTTTCCTTGGTTCTGGATGTTTTGACGGAGGCCCTATTTGAACCATTGGGGGACTGTGATTTGCGCCATTTGCCTTTGAAGACGTTCTTTTTGGTAGCCATTACTTCGGCTCGTCGGTTAGGGGAATTAGGGGCATTGGCCTGTTCCTTTCCTTTTTGTAAGGTTTTTCCCCAACGGGTAGTTCTGGTTCCGGTTCCTTCCTTTATTCCGAAGATCAATTCTTCATTCCATTCCCGTCAGGAGGTTATCGTTCTTTCATTTTGTCCAGATCCCTCCTCAAGGGAGGAGGTCCGTTTGCATTCGTTGGATGTACGCAGGGCTTTATTGGAGTACCTGCGGGTGGTGGCTCCTTTTCGTAAGGGGGATTAGCTTTTTGTTAATTTCGGTCCGGCACGTAAAGGTGAGAAACCTTCCACGGCTTCCTTGAGTCGGTGGGTGAGATCTTTGATTCTGTTGGCCTATTCCTTGAAAGGGGTGGTTCCTCCTCCAGGGATTCAGGGTCGGTCTACCAGAGGTATGGCGGCTATGGTGGCAGAGCTTCAGGGGACTTCCGTGGTGGAAATATGCAGGGCCGCCACTTGGGCTTCACCTTTGACGTTTGTGCGTCATTATAGGCTATCGGACTTGGGTAATTTGGAGTCGGTATTAGGTCACCGAGTCTTATCCTCTATGAGGTAATAGGGGTAGGGTGTTGTGGTGTCCTTGGGGGCAGGATATGAATAAAGGTTCTTGCAACTCAGTGTCCGTCTCCTGTGTTTTTCTTGCTATGTCTCATTGGTTTAAAAGGAAGGCGAGGGAGGGACGGGAGGTAATGCTTCCATTTTCTTGCGATAATGGCATTACTCCTAGTCCTACTCCCTCACCTTCCTTTTCTGTTCCCTCCCGCCCTCCTGATACGGACTGCCCGAGTTGCTGCTTGGGCTTGGTTTTTGTACAGGAGGGTATAAGGGTGGGGGGGGGGGTTTAAAAGGGGAAGGGAGGGTCTAGGGGGGAGGCGGGAGGCCTCATTGGTTTAAAAGGAAGGCGAGGGAGTAGGACTAGGAGTAATGCCATTATCGCAAGAAAATGGAAGCATTACGAGATAGTTTGAGTCACAATTTGGTAGTCAGCTCCAATAATGGGGATCTTGACAGACCAAGTGCAGCAGGGTTTTACTGTTGCAAACAGCGTAAGACATGTAAGTATAGTACTAACTGCTGGAATGTCATATTGGGCAATGGACAGAGTGATTATAGATTTAAAGGACACTATAACTGTAACACAGATTTTTGCGTATACTACTTGAGATGTCCCTGTGATAAAATATATGTAGGAATCACTATACACAAAGCAAAAAAGAGAGTATTGGAACATATAAGAGCCATACGTACCCATGATCACAACTATCCTGTAGCAAGACTCTTTCAGGAAGTACATCAGGGAAATGAGAAATTGCTTAACTATATGGTGTGTGATCAAATTAGACCTAATGTACGTGGGGGTGACGGACAAAAATCATTACGAATATTGGAATCAAAATACATTATTAGATGTATGACTCTCTCCCCCGCTGGCCTTAACTAGAGTGAGGAAATGAGCATTCATCTAGGTAGCTAGATCTGGGTATCAGATGAGTCATTTTTAGATTTTTGATAATTGAGTTGCAGGTAGATAGGGTATGTATATAGAAATTTGTTTTTATTATGGGGGTGTTAGATGATGAATATTCAAACATAGACTCCAGGGCAGTAGGAGTCATTAACTAATGGTATGCAAATTTGAATTTTGGAAATGTATGTGCAATATTAATAAGGGGACTATTTAAATATAATTGACATGTGTAGAGAGCATCTAATATCATGTGTTTGTTCAAACAGTAATGGAGAAAAAAAGAATGTTATTTATTTATTACAAATTAAATTGTATAATGTCTTTTACCTTTATAATTATACATAAGTCGTTTTTTAGAAAGTTTTAACCTTTTGATATTTTTGCCTAAACAAATGGGTATCAGACACCATTCCAATATGGCCACTGCCGTTGTGTGTAGTTTGTTTCTATTGCACAATCCCTCTGTTTTCTATGTTGGTGTATTAAGGTATTTAATGGGTTAATGTTTCTGACTCCCCCATCCATGAACAAGGCTATGGCTGAAACGCGTTGGGAGGAACAAACTTTGTGACAGTAAATACATTTGCAATTGGCTGAAAGTGCCCTGACTGTTTTCCTTTTATTTGGCAATTTACCTTTACTCAGATACCACTTTTTCCATTTGTAGCCTTTTCATTTACAAATCCTTCTTTTATGATAGTTTAGCCCAATCTATTTAATTAAACTGAACCAGAATTATTGATTTCAGAGTGAGTATATAGCTGTAGAACACTGAACAGCTTCACCTAGTCTTCCAAAGTATCTAATCAACTTCAGCATTAGTCATCGCCTGAAGTAAACATAAAGAGCATAAGTATTTGTGAGGTATATGACAGCTCCATAATTGGATTCCCAAGTTGATGTTTCTGTGCCCTTAGTATAACGGAGTCGTCTTCTGTAATATGATTTCCAATTAAACTTGGAAAACATTCAAGTATTCTCTTCAATGGCTACTGGGAGCTTTAAACCTATGAGTTAGCACAATTTGCAAGCATATTATTTTCATGACAGCTTTAGCATTAACTTGCATAAGGAGATAGGTGCTAATTGTGTTCACTCCTTGTTTATTGTCTGACTTGGTGATGCCTATGGAAATCTGTGTTAAGCATAATAATACATAATTATAGCAGTTAAGACAGCTACAGGAAAATATCAAGTGCATGGGCAGTTCAGGGCACCCTCTGGAGCCCCCCTTCTCTCGTTGTCTGCCAGCTTTTTCATGGCAGTGTTACCACCATAAAATAACTGGCAGAGAACAAAGTTGTAATCCCCAGGGCAGCACTGCCAGACCAACTAATTGTGGCAGTGCTGACGGTCTGACAGTGGCATAACCGCTGCAGTCATAATGTGGTGTTTGGACCGCCGCATTTGGCAGCAGTCAGTACACCACTGCAGGTCTGGTGGTCAAGAAACCACCAGACTCATAATGAGGCCCAAAGTCTGCTATTTACCCAGCAGCTGGTTAAATATTAATTGTAATTGCACTTGTAAAGCACATTCTGGCCGCAGCATCAAAGCAATAGGCGGAGAGAAGTGCCAGAGAGTGCGAAGGAAGACAAGGGAGAACCAGTAACTTACAGGGAAAGCAGTTATAATTTGAAGGAAAAGAGCTAAGTTTGTAGGTGTTTCCTGAAAGACCTAAAAGTTTCCTCTTCCCTGATATGGAGCGGGAGAGTGAAATTGTCTGCTTTGGCTTTTTTAATTGCCAGTTTATAGTCCCCAGGCAGAGACCAGAGCTTGTCTCTTTCCACTGAGCTTTGGTCCAGTTTCCATCTGCGTTCCTGCCGCCTATATAATCTTTGCAGGACCTTGAGTTCCTTGGTATACCAAGGAGAGGATACTTTATTACAGGCCAAAGCTCTAGTTTTCCTAAGAGGGGCCAGTAAGTCCTTATCCCCTGATTGTACCTTTCTGCTGCAGAGCTAAACCGATCCCCAGCCTGGTCCCAGCCGGCCTTCAAAGCCTGTGCAAACTTCTGCTCCTCATTTCTGCCCAATTATCTGATAAACTTAGGGGGTGGGGGATATGAGTGGGAGCCTCCCTGCCAGCCACACTAAAGGATAGCAGATGATGATCGGACCAGTCGAGAGCCACATTCTCCAGAAAGGTGCAACTGCCATGGCAACAGAAAATACCATCCAGGGTGTGTCCCGCCCGATGGGTGGCTGACATAACTTTAAAGTCCCAATCAAAATTAGACATCAGGTCAAGGAAAGCGCTTGTCGCACCGTCCTGTTTATCCTCAAGGTGAAAGTTAAAATCTCCCAGCACAATGCACTTAGAGGTAACAATAAGTGGTTCAATGATGGACGGCCAGTGGAGTAAAAAAGAGTTCTTAGGGCCAGTGGGGTGATACATTAGAAGGCCTTTGAAGAACACCATATTCTTCAGGCGAACATTAAAGAAGGCGCCTTTGCAAATTTGTGGGCTAACATTGATAGATTTGCTAGCACACCTGGTCCTTAGTAAGTAAACTTACAAGGGGACGCGTATAGGTCGATGAACATTTTGGATCTCATGGAGTATCCTAGCCATTATTATTAGACAATTTTATCAACATTTCATGAATAACCACAACTCAATATACGTTTAACAATTTTTATATCCCTATTACTTACAACTCTAGTGCATAAGGTTAACTCAAACTTTATTCAATCAGCTCAGAATTAGTTTATTAGCGACCACCAACAACACAATCTAATCAGAACTTGGGAAAACATATGCTCTAATGCTTCAGCATAAGCCAACAAAGATGAATATGTCAACATCAATAGCAGAGTTCAGCAATCAGTACGTCAATCATTTGTCACTGTCAACGTCACCCAAAGAAACCCTACCTAACCAGATTAGCATCAGCATGTGGGACTTCATGCGAAAACAATTTAGGAACGTGAATTTGGAAAACATCTAACTAGAAGAAAACTATAAAAACAGCCCAGTTGGGACCTAGAAAGAAAGGCACAAAAGTTAATCAGTCACAATGACATAGTTACCTAGCCACAGAATGGATCAGCAACAAAGTCAGTCTTCAGGTCATCGATTGATCAGCAACGCATCTGGCTCTCAAGTGCATAAGCCCAATGACAGAATCTCGAGCCGCGTCTCTTGACGTCACCATTTCTTCCCTCACATCTGAAACTTTCGCCCTTTGTCATGACTTTTTATTAGAGTTTTTCAGTCCATCCCCCTAATTCCTAATTGGTCAATTAATCACCAGTTATTACTCTCAACAATTAATTTCATTTAACAAATCTATGAATTCTAATAGTACGCCATTCACAGTTCATTGATTGGTTCACTGTACGATGTCCTCAACATCCGGCTCATCAGGTATCGAAAATGTTGCATCTTCTTCTCCAGTCAGTCTCTCTATTGTTTGAGTCCTGGGAAAGTACATCGAGTCTGCTTTACACCAAATTGTAACAATTTTAGTTCCATCATCTCCTGTCCATCGGTACATTGCAGAAAACTCTAGCTAAACAGGATTTTATTAACACAAGTGGTCAAGGTTAGTTTAACACGTTCCCTTTCCTCCAGCATGCTCTAATAACTCAGCTTCTGCATGAGGCCTGGCAACTAGGCCACAACTTCGGCTAAGTTAACTCTACAATATAATGCAAAACATAGGTTATACATCTCAATATGGCACATTACTACATTATTATTACATATTTTCATTATTTCATACATTATTTATCATTTTAGTACGAATTTGTATAAGTGGCTGTCACTTTCCGAGGGTACATTTTCAAACGTGCACATTATTTTCTCTACAATTAATTTCTCTATGAACTTTTTGTTAATCAAAACACAAACATTCATTAATAGTTTCAAATTAGCATATCTGCTCCAACAGTCCTTCCTCTGATTACTAAATATGCCATCACACCTTTCTTTCCCCATCATTTCAAAGATCTGTTTCTGCTGTATTTTGTCTCCTTCTAAAATCTTCCTTATAAATTTCTTCCCGGTTTCTTTCTTCCCTCCTCTGATTATTTTGAGATCTTTTCAATTTTATCTTTTGACCTAATTTACATGACCCCATATTCCGAATATGCAAGCAATCACAATTAATATTCCCTGTATGATTTTTAATAATACCCCATTCCAAATTTGACTAAGCCAATTTCCCACTGAAGCAAATCCTTTTCCAACCTTTTCCCGAACACCTGATTCCTTTAATTACTTCAAAAACGTACTTGAGTTAGTCAGATTCATGAGTAAGTCTCTTATCTCCCTATCATTGTCCGGGATTTAAGAACAGCAATCCCTAGAATTAATCATCCTACAGACTCTGACGTCTTTCGCTAAAAGAATGTCTAAAGCAAGCCTATTCTGAAGAGTCATAGCTCTATCCGCAGCTAATTCAGTATCTATCAGGAGTATTGCCCCTGTAAAGTTTGTCAGCATCTTATCCACAATAGTAGACAACTTTTGTATCTTGATCGAATTCAGAATGACTCCCACTGAAGGAATCACTGCACCAAAGATATCTCCCACAATTGCAGAAGAGGTTTCCCTCCTCTGTCGCTTATGATGTAATTCAGCCAATTTCGGAAACTTCTTCAAGTCATCTATCTGATAAATCTTTGGGAAAACTATCCCCAAATAACATGTCCCATACCATCCTCTTGGAAGACGGTAATAAGCATTAAGTCCACAAATATTATAAATCCCAGGAATCGCAGGGTCCTGACCATTCAACAGAAAGGTCCACTTACTCTGAATCAAAAACACATGTCTACATTCACTCGTTCCCACAAATAAAGTGTCAGTGCGTGATTTTGGCCTATATATACAAAGCTTCCCTACATGTAGTGCATCTAAGGCTAATTTCCCTTGTGTTTTAATAGCAGAGTAAATATAATCATTCTTGTAAGTCCTTTTCTCTAAACCATGCTTCTCTCCTAGAATCAGTATGCCCTATGAAGTTTTTCTCTAAAGGTGTAAGCAAGCACGTTAGGTAGTTACGATGCACATACACTGTTCCAAATGTTAGTGTAGGCTCAAAGAATCCCCTAACTAGTACTATATCATGCTCTTTAGCTACTTTACTCCAATATCTAATAATAGGAACAAACGAAAACACCATGTCATAATTAGAGTAAAAATACTGCAGATACTCTTGGTTACAGAACCCTGTTAGTAGCAGACTACAGCTTATTCCATAGGTTAAGGGTAAACTATGGTACATAACTCCTTCCTCTACTGACAAAGGAATCTGAGTACACACAAGACAATACTATGTCAGGACCGGAGGCTCCGATTATGCTTTCTCTTTCTTTACTGACTTAAACAGCAGCCAATGAAATACAAGTAAAAGAAAAAACTACAATACCCAGGACACCCAATATCCTGTCACATGGTCCAATCACCATCCATGTCCTTTGCTAGAAGTCCTTTGACCTATGAAGTCACTTCCTCTTTCTTTGCTGCTTCGCAGCAGATAAGTACATGTTTATTTTCTCTCCGACATATCGATGTGATTGGAATGGTATTTTTATGTATATTGATGTTAGTTAAGCATCGCGATTCAGCACGCTTTTATTGTTATTAGCTTTAGCGCTCTCGCGCTTCGGATTATTGGCGGTTTGCCAATTTTAGGAGCCTGTTTTTCATGTGGAGCGGGAGCGGGAGCTGGGCTGCCCTCGGGCAGTCTTTTCTCTATTTTTAGCGCGCACACGCGCGCGCACGCATTCGAGCCGATTTCCTTTCGCTTTTGAAATCGATCGGCTCGAGTGTGCTGTGTGCTCGTCTGGGTCTCCCTCCTTGCAGTAACAAATTGCTCCTTGACGCCCAGCAGGCTGAAAACTGACTGGGTTGTAAAATATATAACAGGTTATTGCCTAGAGTGCCCTTCAGGTTGCTCCCTCCACACTTTAATTCAAGGGCTCTTTTGATTGTTTCCTAACCTGAAATTGGGGTTTTTGCACTCCCCCACTTGGTATCTTCATTGAATCAGATTAAACATATTTTTCTTATAAGATTTTATTACTATCTTGCATCATGTCTCAATGGGAAAAACAGGAAACTGAATACTACCCAGAGGAGCTGGGCAATCAACTTGAAGTTGATCTGGTGGAGGCCCTTGATACCAGGGTCCAACAATCAGTCAATGATGCTCTAGTGAGAGCTCTAGGCCCATTCTCTGGGCAAATATTTGATATCGCTCGATCACAGGTTTGGCCTCAGGGACAGCAAGAGTCCAAAAAGGTAAAAGACAAAGCAAAAAATCTGGAACACAGTGCAGAGGTCAGCGCTATCCACGCGGATGCTTTTGAGAAACTGCGGAAAAAACGCAGTGGCGAACATAATTATAGTTCGAGAAAAGGAACTCTCATTTCTACCTCCTCCTCTGATAAAACCTCTTCCTCAGACGACTCAGATGACTCTGATGTCCCGGTTCCGAGTAAGAAAAGTAAGAAAAAGCCCCCTCCGTTCCAAGTCCTGGACTTTGATCCTACAGAAATTATTCACCCCAGATCTTATAATTGGCTCCCTCCTCCAGAAGTAGCACAGTATGTCCAATCCAACTTACGTAAGAGTTTTGCTAAAGAGGTTAGATCACGTCTGAAAGCGGAATGCCCCAGGCCTGATCTGGAGGGTAAAGTTTCTGAGACCCCAGAGATAGACCCCACCATGGTCACTTTTATGAAGAAGTTCGCTAAGGATCCTAAAAAAGGATTAGACCGTTCATGGTGTAGCTGCCAAGACAAACTACTAGACCTTTCCGGTCCCTTGACCAAGATCCTCAAACTAGCATATGTAGCCAAGGAATCTGGTACCCCGGTAGACACCGATGTCCTCATCGGGTGGGCACAAAGGGCTGTGTGTCTATTAGGAAATTCTAACTGTGCCATTTCAGCAGAACAAAGGAAATCTGTGCTTATGCGCATTGATCCCAAGTTATCGGATCTTGCGTCCTCAGAGGTGGGACCTTTGGCTGAAGGATTACTCTTTGAATCCTTATTCATCAAGGACTTAGCCAAGTTCTGCTCCACCTTCTCTTCCCTTGACAAAGCACAAATGTTACTCAAGAAGGTTTTCAAATGAGGCCTTTTTGGCAGGGCCGGTCGTTTCGGAGGATGTATGCCCGGCCGTAGCTCCTTTAACAGTCCCCAAAACTACTACCCTAGAGGCAGAGGGGGTTGGTACGGAGATCAGGACTCCACCTTCTACCCCACAAGACACAGAGGGGGTCGTCCCCGCTTCCGCAGAGGTCACCGCAGGGGACAACAAGGAGCCATCCAAGACTCAAGTTTCTCAGGTGAGCATTATTCATTTTTCTCAGGTCAAACTTGGGGGCAGAATTGCATCTTGTTTAATAAATTGGAAACGGATATCCAGAGATCCGTGGATTCTTCAAACAGTAGAAGGATTTCGTCTAGAGTTTGTCAGTACCCCCAAACAACTCTCTCCCCCTTACAAATATGTTTTTCCCAAACAAATCAAGATTTTATAGACAAAGAAGTACAAGCTCTCTTAGACAAAGGAGCCGTACAACTTGCTTCCCCTCTCCTTTCGGTTTCCTCAGCCCTATTTTTGTAGTAGACAAAATGGGAGGAGGTCACCGTCTAGTCTTGAACCTAAAGGATTTCAACCAGTGGATCCTGTTCAGGCATTTCAAGATGGAGGGTATTCACATGTTAAGAGACATCCTATTAGAAGGGGATTGGATGGTGCGTCTGGATCTAAAAGATGCCTATCTATCAATTCCAATATTTCCTCCACACCGGAGGTTTCTACAATTTCTATGGAAATATCAATGTCTAGAATTCCTTGCACTCCCATTCGGCCTATCGTCAGCCCCTTGGTGCTTCACAAAGTTGCTGAGACCTGTGATGGAATATCTCAGAACCAAAGGAGTCAGATTGATTATATATCTGGACGATATTCTGCTGATGGCTCAGTCACCTCAAGTCCTAATCTCACACTTGGATTGGACCATCAGGCTCCTACAAGATTTAGGTTTCCTGATCAATGTACAGAAGTCATTGTTGAAACCTTCTCAGATAATAGAGTTTCTGGGCTTCCAGATAAATTTCACTTTATGCCAACTTCTTCTTCCCTCTCAGAAGATACGCAACATCAAGAGGGAATTGAGGTCAGTACTGACATACCAGACCGTATCATTGAGGACCATAGCCAGGATAGTGGGCTTATTAGCTTCATCTATTCATGCGATTTTTCCTGCACCCCTACATTATCGAGCACTTCAAAGGCTCAAGATCAGACACTTACAACAGGGTCTGAGTTACTCAGAACGAATCCCACTGACTTCCGAAGTAAGATCGGAAATTCAATGGTGGCTGCACCACATGGAGGCATGGAATGGCAGAGCGATTTTTGGCTCTCGCCCGGAAGTAGTGATAGAATCCGATGCTAGCAGATGGGGTTGGGGAGCTCGCTGCAACTCCCTAGTGACGGGGGCAGATGGTCAGAATGTGAACAATCCCTTCACATCAATTGTTTGGAGCTTCTAGCGGGCTCATTTGCTATAAAGAGCCTCTCCCCGCAGAAAACAGATTGTTGCATACTATTACGGATGGACAATATATCAGCAGTAAGGTATGTCAACAAGTTAGGGGGCACGAAGTCCAGGATTCTAGCAGAGATTGCCAAGGATTTCTGGCAATTTTGCCTAACGCAGCGTTTAGTGGTCATAGCGGAATATCTGCCTGGAGACCAGAATGTCATAGCAGACTGGAACTCCAGATACCTATCAGACTCCAGCGACTGGAAGCTGGATCCTCTGATTTTTGCCCAGATAGTGCAGGAATGGGGCAATTGCGAAGTGGACCTTTTTGCCTCTCGTCTCAATTGCCAGATTAAAAATGTTTACATTTGGCGTCCAGACCCTTATGCTCTAAAGACAGATGCCTTTCTTCAGGACTGGTCCCAGTTTCGGGGTTATGCCTTCCCTCCTTTTCTGATGATTGCCAGAGTCCTGGCTCAAGTGCGGAGACAGAAAACAGAGATTGTTTTGGTGACTCCGTTCTGGAGAGCACAGCCTTGGTTCCCCAGTGCTCTACATTAAGCTTGTGCCTCTCCTCTTCTGATTCCGCCTCGTCCAAATCTTCTCTTGAGTCCAGAGGGCCTTCAACATCCTCTAATCTTGTCAGGGAAGCTAACACTTCTAGCCTGGTTAATTTCAGGTCGAGATGGAATGCCTCAGATGTTTCGCAACAAGCTGCGGAATTCATTAATCAGGCCTGGGCCAGTAGTACACATAAGAGATATAATTCAGCCAGGCACAGATGGTCTAGTTGGTGTGATGGAAGGGGTGCCAATCAGTGGAAGCACATATTGGTTTGATTGTTAATTTTTTAGCAGAACTAGCCAGTACCGGGTTAGCTTACCGGACGGTCAATAATTTTAAGTCTGCCATTTCAGCAGGGCATTCACAAGTAGAAGGTAAGCCCATTGGTGAACATCCAATAATTTGCAAGCTTTTGAGGGGTATACGTCTTTCTAAACCACCTCAAGCAAAATATACTGTTTTATGGGATATTAATATCATATTAAAATTCCTTGATTCATGGCCTGCCAATAGAATTTGTCCCGCAAACAGCTTTTAGCTAAGCTAACCATGCTTTTATGCCTTGTCTCTTGTAAAAGAGTATCGGACGTCAGGGCTTTAGATTTAGCAGGCAGAACTTTTTCACCAGAAGGAGTCTCCTTTTCGGTGACAAGAAGATCCAAAACGAATTGCAGGTCAGTATCTTATCCGGTTTATAAGGAAAATTCAAAATTATGTGTGGTTCAATGTTTGAAGGATTATGAAATTGTCACAGAGGAATTTCAACAGAATTCTAAGGGTCAATTGTTAATTGCTTTGCAAAAACCTTTTAAACCAGTATCATCAGATACTTTAGCTAGATGGATGAGATGGTTGATGAATGAAGCAGGTATTAATACCTCTGTATTTGGGGCCCATTCTGCGAGAGGGGCTATGGCTTCAAAATCATTTGCCTTAGGTTCTAGGTTAGAAGACATAATGAAAGCTGCAGATTGGTCATCAGAAAATACTTTTCGTAAGTTTTATCATAAACCTGTATTGGATGTAGCCAGTGTGGTGACGGAACAGCTTTAAACTAGCATAAACAGAGCCTCCGGTCCTGACATAGAATAAAAAAAATTCTAGCTATCGCGTCAAGAATTTTCAATTCTATTAAGGACACGGAGGCGAGGATTATCCCTCCCTGGTTATATTTATACAATATTTATACAATATTATAATTTAGTATTTATATCTGATGTGATATTGTTATTTAACCCTCCCATTATTTGCAATCATAAAGTTTGAGACACATATATTTTATGAGATATTACCTACCTGTTTATTGTTACAGCTTCTGATCAGAAGAACGCCTGAAGGAAGTAACTTCAAGGGAAGTTTGAGATATATGTTTTACTGGTTGTTTCTCCGACATGGAGTCTCCAAGTTGCAGTTCTTCAGTATGGAGAAGAGGTTATGACTCCGGATTCAGGATGGCGTAAGAAGTTTTGCTTTTTCAAGTTGACATTATCTGTTTGAACAAAGAAAGAAGAAGTGACTTCATAGGTCAAACGACTTATAGCAAAGGACATGGATGGTGATTGGACCATGTGACAGGATATTGGGTGTCCTGGGTATTGTAGTTTTTTCTGTTACTTGTATTTCATTGGCTGCTGTTTAAGTCAGTAAAGAAAGAGAAAGCATAATCCTCGTCTCCGTGTCCTTAATAGAATTGAAAATTCTTGACTGCACATAAGAATTGAATCACCTTGTTATTGAAGTGAGTTCCCCCATCTGAATCTAAAGAGATCGGAAACCCGAAATGTGGTATCAACTCCCTAAGCAACAACTTTGCTACTGTGAAACTGTCATTCCATCTGGTAGGGTATGCTTCAATCCAGTGAATAAAAAAATACACAATCACCAACACATACTTCAAACCTCCACACGCAGGCATTTCCATGAAATCCAATTGCATTCTGCTGAATGGGCCTCCTGCTCTTCAAATGTGGCTCCAATTCACCACTGTCCCTTTTCCCATGTTTAGTTGCTGACAAACGAAACAGCGATGGCACACTGCCTCTGCTGCCTGCCTGAACTTAGGGTTAAGCCAGTCGATCTTGAACAATCTACTCCCAATGTGTGCCTGGCCATGTTAGTATCAGGCCATTTACAACAATAAACTATTGGGCAGGACCATCTGATGCTCCTCAGAAACCCAAATCTCATCAAGATGTTGGACACATTTCAATTTGGCCCAGAGACGTTTCGCTTCCTTGTCAACATTACTTTGTATTGTTTTCAAATCTTCCAGAGTATCGATCACTTTCAAAGCAAAACTTGCACACGTGCTGTCTTCTTCTAGCGTCAATTACCACTTGTCCTTGAACGATATACAGTTCAATGCGCAAAACCTTGCGACTTGATCCGCATATCCATTTCCCAGTGAGATGTAATTCTGTGTCTTTTGATGCGCACTGCATTTCACCATAGCAATTTCTTTAGGTAACTGTATTGCATACAACAATTCTTTTATCTTGTCACCATTTCTTACTGGTGTACCAGTAGAGGTCAGGAAACCTCTTTGTGACCACAATTGGCTAAAATCATGAACAATTCCAAATCCATATTGGCTGTCAGCATGGATTGTGACTCAGTCTCGTTGAAACATGGCACGCTGTAGTAAGGGCTACCAATTCTGCTACTTGTGCAGAATATACACCCCAAAGCCAGGAAGCTTCTAATGTACCTGTGGTTGTGCATACAGCAAATCCTGCTCTCAATGTCCCTGTACCATCTCTGAGACATGAGCCATCAACAAAGACAATTTGATCATTTTCTTCCAATGGTGTATCTCTGATATCAGGTCTTGGTTTTATGCAGTCATTCTTGCACCAGTCAAATACTGCGTTCTTGTCCTTGTCAGTAAAATCTCAACACAATGTGGTGCCATTACCAACAAAGGGTATCCCATTACTACTCCCTCACATTGTGAAAGGCTTTGACCAACTGCGGCAACCGCACGCAGACAACCTGGTAAAGCTGCTGCGACTGGGTCCAAGGTAGCTGACAAATAGGCTACTGGGCGATAAGCACCTCCATGGACCTGTGTCAAAACAAAGAACAAGCATCACGTTCATGACAAAACAATGTGAATGGCTTTGTGTAATCAGGCATTCCCAACGCTGGAGCTCTGCACAAACTCTCTCTCAACTCATCTGATTTTCATCTAGCGTAATGGGGTCAGTAACTTCCTTATGTGTCAGTTGCTGCAATGGTTTGGCAATCTCAGCAAAATTTGGAATCCACTGACGACAATACCCTACCATTCCCAGAAACATTCTGACATCTCGCTGTGAAGTCGGAGGACTTCTCTGCAGTATCATGGTAATCCTCTCTCTGGAGATTCTCCTCAACCCTTTCTCAATCTGGTGTCCCAAGTATTTCACTAACTTCTGAAAGTACTGCAATTTCAAAGGTGACACTTTATGTACAATCTTTCTCAAATGATTCAACAGGGCAATCGAGTTGAACTTACACCAGTCCCTTGTCCTGGATGCAATCAGCAAATCATCCATGTACTGCACTAGAATCAGTAGTTCAAATGACTCCAAATACTTTTTCAGGATCTGATTGAACAGAGTCTGTGACTCCGTATACCCTTGAGGAAGTCTGCACCAGCTGTAGACTCTGTCTAGGAATTTGAAGCTAAAAAGAAACTTACTATCTTCATGAAGAGGCACAGAAAAGAAAGCTTGTGACAAGTCAACAACTGTGAACCACTCTGCATTGCATGGAATCTGAAACAGTATCACTGCTGGGTTCGGCACTACAGGACAACACTTGACCACCATGTCATTCACTTTTCGCAAGTCCTGCACAATGTGTACTTTACCACACTGCTTCTTTAAGCCCATTATCTGTGAATTACATGGACTACTCAACACTTCTCCAGTTACCTTAACCACTTTTATTAGAACATCTTGTGCCATGTTATACTGTGGAAGCCGGGGAAACACTACATTTGGCTTCAAAGTGATTTTAATCGGCTCCATTCCCTTGATCAAGCCCACTTCTTTACCTGTCAGGTCCCACACGTTCTCCTGTACTATTCCCTGCAAACCCACATGCAATTTCCACAGTAAACATCTGGAAAAACTCAATCAATGAGTACTCTTCGTTAATATTTTCCTTCTCAGTTTCAGGTGTCTGTTCTTCCTCATCATCATCATTAGTCTGAACCTCTATTCCTGCAGTTGAACAACTAATGGAACATTTAGTCTTGCATAACAAGTCCCTTCCCAGTAGAGATACTGGACTTGAGTCCCAAACTACAAACGTATGCAATCCCTGGAAATTGCCAATCTCAACCTGTACTGGATCTGTGATTGGATTTGTCAACTGTCTGTTTGCTACTCCCACAACCTGAACTGTTCTGCCTGAAAGAGGTAAGTTCGGAACTTCTGTACTTCTTACTGTAGAGCGTATAGCTCATGTGTCCACTAGAAATGAGACCCTGTGACCCATCACCTTTCCCTTCACAAAGGGTCCTCGTTGATCTACTTCTAATGAAGCTGCAAGCATACATGGCACTTCATCCGAACTAATACTCATCCATTCATAGTTTATTTAATTCTCACTATGTAACGGCAATTGGTGCACCATATCATTACTTCTGTCTTGTCTTTGACCTGTGACCTGCGGAGTAAGAATCATCTGTTGCTGTTCCATTGGGGCTTGAGGTATCTGCATTTGCTGTCTAGGTGCCATAGGACCCTGCTGCTGCACTGGTTGCAACTGTGTCACTTGCGCATGCGGCACTCACACCTGTGCATGGGTTGAAAATTCTGCACTTGATTGTGAACATTTGGATTAAGTCCTCTCATACTCGGGACTTTCACAGTTTGAAATATATTGACATTACCACCTTGCTGAACAACACCATCCTGCACCATCAACAGACACTCCCGCTTCCAGTGTCCCAAGTTTCCGCACAGATGAAACAGTAACATCTTTTTCATCCATTGCACATCATTCTGAACCACTACAGTACTCAAATCCAGATCACGAGTCATATTGACTCCACGACCCCTACCGCTCACCTGAGGTTGGAACATGACAGTTCCCTGCTGCTGCGGTATCTGTTGCAAAAAAGCTCCTAGCACTCCTGTTTGAGCTGCCTTAATTTGCATCACCATTTCTTTCTCCTTCAACTTTTTCTGCTTCAACTCAATCTCATCACTACAGTATTTCGCATACTGCAACACCTCATCAATCAGTTTCGCTTGCCAACAAATCTAAAGACTCTTAATCATCTGCCCTACTTCAGGTCTCAATCCTTTGACGAACTTGAACACAAAGTGCAACATGTCTTTCAGATCAATTGCTTCTTTACCACTGTACTCCTTGAACGCTTTCAGCAATCTCTCATAGTAGGTATGTATTGACTCCTTGACCTCCTGCACTGTCCTGTCAATCCTCTGCCAGTCAATATTTTTTGGCGAAATTCTCGTCTTCAGGAACTCAATCACCTTATAATAATGTTTCATCACTTCAGGTGATCGTGCACCTGTAACTCTATCACTTTCTGGTTCACTCGTCGGCCAATCCACTGCTCTCTTGCACTCAACCCACAAATCAACAGGAACCACTATTTTCAACAGTGTATTCAAGTCTTCCCACAGACATTTGGAAAGCTTCACAAATCTATCTGTCTGATGGTACCACTCAACCTATATCTCTCAGTTTTGGAGAATCCTTGTGAATGACAGAATATCACTCCTGTGCCATGGGGCATGAACAAACTGCCCTCCTGGAATTTCCCTCATCAGTAAAAAATTTACCGGATCCTTTTCTTTCTGAACACCTTCAGACCCTTCTTGTGAATCTCGTTTCCATTTATCCTTCTTCCTTGCCCGTCTGCCTTCCCACTTCTCTAATGCTCCCCAAATCTGAGCACTCTGCAATAACTCTTTCAGATGCGCTTTCATCCCTGCTGACCTAATGTGTTCAAAATCCTTTGCCTCAATATCTAACCGGTAACCCCTTTTCAAGTGTTTTGTTATCTCAATCTCTATGTCATGTTTGTCTGCTAGATCTGCCACTTTCTGATGTATCTTGCCCACTTCTCTCGTAATCCACAGACACAAGTACCTCAGCTCTTCTTCTGTATAAGATTCTAACCTATTTACTCCCATTGATCCCTCAACTAGTTCAGTTATTTCTGTAGCTAGCCTTGCACAATCAATCTGCTCTTCACTCTTGGATGCATTTGGGGAGTATTCAAACTATCCAACCACTCATTTAACTGCTGTTACTTGCATTCGGCATTGGCACCTGTTTTACCACTGCAGCTGGAGTTTGTGGTGTCAAAAGCTTCAATCTCTGTCTTGCACTCGGGCCATTTACCGCATCTGGAAGCGCTACGAGTGGACTACAGTCCATTAACGGTCAAAATCCATCAAAGTCTGACCCATAGACAATATCACCTGCACATGATCTCTCACTCCCCCTCACGAGGCTCTGTGACATTTCACCCTGTTCTCCTGCATTCAATTTCTTTTGTGCAAACAATGGTACCGCTGGACCAACAGTAATCGGCAGCGATATTGCATCTGGTGCTACTCTGACACTCGCATTTTGTGGAAGGGTTACTCCCATACTCTGATTCATCACTGGTGTCACATCTGACTGTGTCCCTGTCATTGGCGTGGACTTTGGCAAACTCTGTGGCTGTGCCTGAGGCAACAATATTGGAGTCGGCTCGGTCTGAACTAGCATTGGCTTCAGAAGCACTTGCTCCAACAGCACCACTAAGTTCGAAGTTGTCTCAAGAATTGGTACATCGGGATAAATTCTCTGTATCAATGGTGGGTTCGTCTGTGCTGGGACCACCGAAGTAGTCACTGCATTGGGGTGCTCTGCACTACCCCTTGTACCTGCCTATTATTTGTCTGCACTGGTCCCACTGTTCCCGTCACTTGAGCTGGAGCAGTCGGAACAGAACTAGTACGTGGACCTTCTTCATGCGCCGCATATGGCGGAGGTCGATCCCTCTTTATCTGTGTAAGATCCTCAACATCTGAATCCTCTTCTTCTACATGAGTCTTTTCCTTTTTTTTTATCTCCTGAACCCTTATCACTGTTGCCAGCATCTTCTTTTTCTTCTGACTTATCTTCCTCTCCAATAGCAGGAAACAACCTAACACCCTGTAACGTCGTCATTCTCCACTTCTTCTGTTCCCAATCCCACCTTGCTTCTGCCAAGGATTTCTCTCTACCTTCCTTATTCTCCTTTGGAACTTCATCTCTTGCTGCTGTTTGGCTATGAGCTCCCAAACTGCTAAAGCCTCAAACTGTGCTGGCCTCAGAAGTGGCTTTGTCTCGTATAGTGTCATTCGCAACTGATCCAAAATTCTCAAATTAGACGTTTCATGCTCTGAAAATGCTCTAACTCCCTGTTTCTTTGTCAATTTGCACCACTGCCTCAACCAAAGCAAATGCATGATACCTTGCACCTCCATCACAATGAATGCCGGAGAATTTTAAGGTGGGGTAGGCTCCCCAACTGTCGCCTTAATGTAAGAATAACCCTTCATGGCAATTCTGAACGCTTTGAAAAACTTCATCTTTGCTATCTTTTGTGTATTCAATTCAATAAGGAAGTGACTTTTACTCCCAAGATTCCTTTCACCCGCTTACTCAACCAATTGCCTCTTACGGACGGCTGCCAATCCGTTCACAACTTTTCTCACTAACCAACCTAACCCAGCACGGCTCACTCTGACGTCAGACTCATACACTGCATCTGACAAAGTCTTGCGGCTTGTCCTCCTAAACTCCAATTCACACAACTAATGCAAATTATTACGAGCACTAACCAAAAACCAATGACCAAAACAAACCTGCTGGTTTACTACAGAAAGGTACACAATCGCTTCAGAGACATTACGGATTTTCACTGATGGCCGTTTTGCTCATACAGCCATTCCTCTTTCTCAGTCTCCCACATTCGCAAGCAAAATTCGACCTGCAAATTTCCCCTCTCAACTGAGTCTGTCCTGGTGCACATAGGACTTGCCAAATCTCAGTCGAAACTTTCTCTTACTCGCTTAACTCACACAACCACTGGTTGACCACTCCCGATCAACCTACTAAACTAGACATATAACCAAGTGCCTCCTACACTTGTCAACATACTCTGGAGTCTTAGACCACGCAGGGTCCGTACATCACCAACAACCACGAGGACAATTTTTTAGCACAAAGCACCACACACATATGAAGTTCGATGTCTTCCCTACTCTCATACTTCGGAGTACGCACACTCCTACTAAACCGTAACTGGATTATGCAAACTCCCTACTTTTCCTCTCATACATTACAAATCACCTGCAGTCTGCTTAAGCCTTTGCAAGCGCAACCTACCACTTTCACACTATCACAAATACACTGGGAACATACCAAACTTTAGTAGTGGGATCCAGGATCTGATAAAGTCTTAAGGGGACATCATCTTTGCTACAATTGCCATTACGAAAAACAAAAATTCAAACCTCATAAAATGAACAACTAACCCTAACTTAAACTACCACCATAACCATTAATGACCACATAACTAGTTCTCCAAGGAAACTAACCATCAAGCTTCTACCAAAAACTGCTAAGCGGCCTGGTCCTCAGTAAGTAAACTTACAAGGGGACGAGTATAGGCCGATGAACCTTTTGGATCGCATGGAGTATCCACGCAATGTTGTGACCGATTTTATCAATTTTCAATATAACTCATCAATAACCACTAAAAGAATCATTAATTATTAGACAATTTTATCAACATTTCATGAACAACCACAACTCAATATACGTTTAACAATTTTTATTTCCCTATTAGTTACAATTCTAGTGCATAAGGTTAACTCAAACTTTATTCAATCAACTCAGAATTAGTTTATTAGCGACCACCAATAACACAATCTAATCAGAATTTGAGAAAACATATTCTCTAATGCTTTAGCATCAGCCAACAAAGACGAATATGTCAACATCAATAGCAGAGTTCAGCAATCAGTACGTCAATCATTTGCCACTGTCAGCGTCACCGAGGAAACCCTACCTAACCCAGATTAGCATCAGCATGTGGGACTTCATGCAGAAACAATTTAGGAACGTGAATTTGGAAAACATCTAACTAGAAGAAAACTATAAAAACAGTGCAGTTGGTACCTAGAACGAAAGGCACAAAAGTTCATCAGTCACAATGTCATAGCTACCTATCCACAGAATGGATCAGCGACAAAGTCAGTCTTCGTCTTCAGGTCATCAATTGATCAGCAATGGATCAGGCTCTCAAACGCAGAAGCCCAATGACAGAATCTTGAGCCGCGTCTCTTGACATCATCAAGTCTTCCCTCACATCTGAAATTTTAGCCCCTTGTCATGACTTTTTATTAGAGTTTTTCAGTCCAACCCCCTAATTCCTAATTGGTCAATTAATCACCAGTTACTACTCTCAACAATGAATTTTATTTAACAAATCTATGAATTCTAATATTACGCCGCTCACAGTTCATTGATTGGTTCACTGTATGATGTCCTCATCATCCAGCTCATTAAGTATCGAAAATGTTGCATCTTCTTCTCCAGTTAGTGTCTCTATTGTTTGAATCCTGGGAAAGTACATCGAGTCTGCCTTACACCAAATTGCAACTATTTTAGTTCCATCATCTCCTGTCCATCGGTACATTGCAGAAAACTCTAGCAAAGCAGATTTTATTAACACAAGTGGTCAAGGTTAGTTTAACACGGTCGCTTTCCTCCAGCATGCTCTAATAATTCAGCTTCTGCATGAGGCCTGGCAACTAGGCCACAACTTCGGCTAAGTTAACTCTACAATATAATGCAAAACATAGGTTATACACCTCAATATGGCACATTACTACATTATTATTACATATTCTCATTATTTCCCACATTTTTAATCATTTTAGTACAAATTTGTATAACTGGTTGTCACTTTCCGTGGGCACATTTTTAAACGTGCACATTATTTTCTCTACAATTAATTTCTCGATGAACTTTTTGTTAATCAAAACACAAACATTCATTAATAGTTTCTAATTAGCATAGCTGCTTCAAAAGATTCTAAGACACAGTGTAGTTTAATCTTGAAAATCACTGCCATCCCCCCTCCCCTCTTACAGGTTCTATTGAGTCTGGAGAACACATAGCCTGGAGGAGAGGCTGCTGTAAAATCAGGGCCAGAGCCGTAGCCCATGGTTCTGTACTAAATAGGCAGTCCAGGTCCAAGGATTCACTCATGTCTCCAATTTCAACACTGTTTAATCAGTGAGCATGCATTAATCATACTGCATTTTAGGGGACTCAAATCACCATCCCCCAGTCCTTTAAGCAAAAGAGGTGGGTGCTGCTGGATGGTACCAGTGCACCTGTTTGGAGCGGTCTGTCCCAACTCCCAGGTGCAATGACTACACTTCCAAATCTCCATCTGATCAGGGAAGGTTCGCTGCAGCCCCTGCAGCTCTGTCTAGTGGCTAAGTCCATGAGACGCTGGCAGGGGTATTGGACGTGTGGGAGATCCCAAGTAGTAAGGGCAGAGTCCCGGGCCTCCGGACCCGGTCGGTCGCGGATGGACACAGACGGACTTGCCTTAGGCATGCACGCCCGTTATCAGATCTGTTTAAATACTGATGGTCGCTTCATTCAGAGAAGCAAAGGTCCAGCAGCTAGACTGCTGACCTGATCCTCTACCCCCAATATGGACGCTGCTGAGGAAAGGGGGAGGGCTCTAACAGGCCTGACCCTGAGACAAAGAAAAGGCACAGTGTGTGCCCAGCAAAAGCGTTGCAAAAGTGAAATAAAAGATTTCAGGAGGACACAATGTTTTAAAGTTTTTCTAGAGTTTTTAGGCAAAAGTGTTTTAGGCAAAGAAGAAAAAATCAGTCAGGCAACAGAAAAAACTAAAAGCAAAATAAGAGCTCAAAAACCACATTAAAATCCCACTTCCTAGATTTCCCCACACTCACTTTCATAAACCGCTGAACGTCTGCGACCCGTTTGGTTTAAATACCGATGGTTGCTTCATTCAGAGGAACAAAGGTCCAGCAACGTGACTGCTGACCTGGTCCTCTACCCCCAATATGACCACCACCGAGGAAAGGGGAGAGAAACTTCTTTGCTATCAGCAAGGCCGCCAGCAAACGAGTTCACAATTTCTATTTTTAGCCATTGACTAGGTAAATAGTAAAGCTTATTTGCTATTGGCAAGGTCACTGGTTAAACTGTAACTTAATGTCAATTATTATGCCAGCAGCCAGGTAAAGAGCAACATTTTTTTGACAATTTGAACAGCCATTATACAGCAAGAGCAAAATATTAGCTATTTAGCCATTGACCAAATGAATGGCGAAGCTTCTTTCTTATTTGCTCAACCGGCAGCCAAGCAATATATATCATCTGCTATTTAGCCACCAACCTTTGCTATTTGGTTAGCTGCTACCTAAATAGTACAAAATATGATATTTATCCAGAATCTATGTAAATAGTTAAGTGTCTCTGCTACCGACCAAACAGTGTGGAATCTCCTATTTATTCAGTGGCTGGGCAAATAGTGCAGCTTTTCTACTATTTGCAAGGCTTCTGACCAGATAGTAAACAACATCCATTATTTGACCAGTGACTGAGTACATACCTGAGGGAATTCACTATTAATTTTAATTTCTCAAGTGTGACTGCTGAACGACAAGGGTTTTCAGCTGTTTATACAATGTTGTCTTCCTTTACAACTGAAAATACAATCAAACATAGCTAAGTATTGCTGACAACCATATACTTACAAATGTTCAACTAGTACCTCTTTCCTTGCAGGTACGTGCAATCAAAGGATGTACCCTGAAAGGCCATTTGTCTGTTCTAAATTAACGTCAACATAAAAAGTGATTACTTTAATGTATCAGAAGAGTCAGACTCCTTACTGCTAAACGTCAGCATATTGGGACCTACTCTTTGTCCACCTAGCTCTTACACCATAAGGGTGAGCCTTTTCCAGGAAACAGCAAATCAGGTTGATGGATTTGTGCAGGGGTGCTTTTATGGATCATCTTTCTTTACTGAAAGTTTTACAGCAAAAACCCACCTACATGCATTGGACGGCTGGGCCAGTAAGCCAGGATATCCTGAAAAGTTCAGACCCCTGCCTCCAATATTAAAGATGGAACAGTGAATTCCCCAAACTCACTGACCCAACCACCTTCCTCGCAGTTCTGGTTGCCTGTATATGGACGCTTGACCTTTCTTGTCTACTGTAGGGAATATTCTTTCTCCCCTCTAACTCACTCCTTCATTACACATCCACTACCTTCTATTGTGGCTCCAATTACGCAATTTAAAGCACCCTCAGTTACCGGTGCTAAGTAACCTCCCGAAAACTCTGAACTGAACAACCCTAGACAAGGTTTCCACATAATTGCAAATTGCGTTCTCCTTTTAGCAATAGCCATAGATATCTTTCCCCTTCCAATTAGTTCCCATATCCTGTATAGCCACATTCTTTGTCCCAGAACCCCAGTACGGTCTGCTAAGCTGCACACAAGAGCAGCATAATCAAACGTCCCCAATGAGTAAAAGCTTTTCTATGAAAAATTCTGTCTGTCACCCACAAGTTAATATAAGCTGGTCAACAAAGGAAGTTTGGGTTAAACGTCAAGTATTTCTCATCAATGATTTCTGTCCAGTATCCATTAAGCTTCTAATAATGCCACAATAGGTGGAGAAAAAAGTATGTTCCCCTGCATTCCCTCCAGCACTCTGCATTTCTGATTTGAGGTCATTTTTAGGTTAATGATTTCACTTAAATAATATGTATAATATACTTACTTAACGGGGCATTCAGCCACCACTCTGCCTCCGTTGTTCTGTTGTTGTGTCATTCCCATTTCGCTTCTACTCACACAGCATACTGCATGATGCAATGGGTCAGCCTACTTAAGCCTCTTGTTATCGTGATTTTAAGTGTTTGTGTGTACTCTTTCACAAGGTGCAAATTTCCACACAAGGAGTTCCCTTTAGTGCCAGTGTTGCTTGATGTAATAGTAGGATGCATTTGAAGAAAGCACATGGCACATTCCAGCTTTGTTAGTTCCTACTATTCTGATTGACTTGTTTGCAGCCATACTATTTTGGACCTATGTTGAGCTTCCTGTTCCTGTTGAGGGAGGACTGCGGTGAGCCCATGACCTAGGTAACCTTTCAACAACCTTTGTCCACAACATTGAATCACAAATTGAAAACAAACGCTGGAGCTTACTCCTAATCCCTTCAGAACATTCAACGCAATAAAGCATGAATCGCCTAAGCCTTCCCAACCTGCTGACTTGCTCATGCTCTGCAATAGTACTTCTCAAGATACAATGGCCAGAGCACTGCTATGGAAGTCATCCAAAATGGAGCTTCAAATTGACTTATTAAAATCATTGGCCCTCTGCCTAGCAGACCTGAGCACCAAACTGGATTCTATTGAGGCCAAAATCCAGGGCGAAGTGGGAGTAGGCCTCTCTCCATATGCCCTATCATTACTAAACTGAGTTCATTCCCAGAAATCCATTGGACCTTGTTGGCACAGTCAGAAGCATGTCTGGAACATCCATAACAAATAAGAACCTAGCAGTAAACACCGCATTTATGGAAGAGAGAGAAAAATCAGAGACAAGCAAGATTCTATCAACAAAGGTAAGGGAAGGCCCCCCCAAGAGGAATGGAGGGAACACACCCAGAATCAGCCCTTAAACCCAACAACCTCTTAACTCTGATAGCAGCGCACACACCACTGTTTTGCCAGTTGAACGGTGGTATCAGGAACATAGAACCCCTTCAAAACCAGAATACTCAGTCACTTTCTCATAGAGAAAAAACTAAGGAAACAACTTAAGAAAAGCTCAATAGCAAAACAAAAGTAGATTTAGTGTTAAATGCACACAAACCACCAACCCTTCAGCTAAGTGTGAAGCCATCACTCTGTATCCAATATTTAGCCCCGGGATAAACCAGGAGCTGCTTCTCCAAACCAAAAGCACCAGTTTAACAACCCTCCCTTCTCCAACAACCAAGTTGAAGTCAACAAAGAAGCAAGCATAGAAGTCCCCCGGGGCTCATAGGGCCGGACATAGCAATATGTCTCCACCCTTAAAGAGATAGCCACTCCACCATATTAGCACCTGGGAGAGCCCCACATCTCCACTAACCTAGGGACATATAACAGCTAATGGCCCACCCGGATCCTGTACAAACAACTAAAAACAAACCATACAGACCCTTCAGCTGACATCTTCAAGTTGTTCTAACACTGCACTTCACATAAGTGGCCATAACAACATATGTCATTGGGTGAGCATCCTAGGTCTACTCAAGCACATCCCTTCCGTAACCCATTTGCCCACTGAAGATCTTGCCTGGGTCAGGTTTCAAAGACTCACAAAAGACACCCACAGTGAGTTAACTATTGTAGGAATGAGTCAAAAATCCCATCGGGCACAGTGCTAGAGGAAGTGTTTTTCGCTGACTGGGAGATAGAAGTCAAGAAAAGTCAACCCAAGAAATACCTTCATGTGCTCTTAACAGCCCAAAAAGCATGGGGCTACACCATACTAAGAAGTACAAGCAGCATTCAACCTAACCATGAATACCAACTAGGCCATGGGTAAGAACATTCTCTTAACTTATGTGTTAACGAGCAAAGGGTGGTGCACTCTCATGCAGCAATAAATGATTGGGTTTAGTTGGCTCGGTCTTTAACAAATCAAATGCATCAATATTCCTAACGAGCAAAACAAAAATAAGCCAGACATTTTCAGTCTTAGTTCTCAATTATTAATAATTTCATGGAACATGGCTGGCCTGAAAAAAACCTATGAAGGAGAATCAGTATCAGACTATCTGAACTCAGGGGATATCTTATGCTTCCAGGAGACTTGAACCACTGGCACAGCGTTGCTGCAAAGACTCTGAATTTCTGTCTCCAGCCACTAAAATGCAACATCTTTGGCCTCCCACCAGGCCATCTCACGGTCTATGTGAAACACAATCACAAACTAAAAGTAACAGCAATCATCACTAACCTGCCCTCACTGCAAGCCTTGCTCTTTAAGGGCTTAAGATGGAGCCAAAAAAACAAGCTCTCACTGATGCTTCTAAATTGCTACCTCAACACTGGACAGCAGCAACAAAAGGCTGGCTCTAGAAGAACTGTGTGGGGCTATTGAAGACTTGTTAAACCACTACTCAACTCATGAAACCATCCTACTGGGTGACTTCAGCACTCAGGACCTAGGACATTTGACCCCATCCAGTTGAACACTGACAGAGCCATATTCTAGAGTCTCATTAACACCCACAAGTTAGTCTCCAAGCAAAACCACAAGGAAGCAAGTGAGCCATTCTATGCCTCCCTTCCAACATGTAGGGAAGTGTTGATCATCAATTATATTTTTATCAGCAACTAACTGACCCGAGCCTCAGCTCCTTGAAGTCAATGACTGGACGGAAAGTGACCACCATAGAACCTGGAAAAAGTCCCTTTAGCTTGCATCCAAGCAATCTGCCCTGCTACTCTCTCTGGGTGACCCAACCGGTGAAGAACTACTCCAAAATGTCCTGCCCAGGATCAAGTAGAAATGTAATTTTCACAAAAGGGTGGATGGTTGGATTGCGACAAAACAGGTAGACGCTGTTGCACTCTAAGCTCAATCTTTACTACAAAACTAGGATACCTTCGGAATACCATGCAGACCTCCGGAATACCCATGGAGAAGTGCCTGGAGTGGCCCCAAGAGCAAGGCAAATCTATTGACCAATCGTTCCTCAACCAAACCCAACAGAACTAGCTGTTAGCAAGCGTCATGTCCGAAAAGCCCTGGATACCCACAGACGAACAAAGACAACTATCAACACAAGCTGTCAGGATATACCTAATACTCAATAGACTGAACATATGGCATCTGAAATTGAAGAAAGCGGAGGAAGGATGGCTTAAAATCTTTGCATTACTGCAAGAGAAATACTAATCCGGTTTTTGAGAGCATTTAAACAAACTAAACAATATTTCACAGACCAAGGAAAATGGAGTGGCTGTGAGGGACTAGATAAACCACGTAAAAAACTATACACCAACGAACCAGCAAGTGATCAAAACACCAGTCTAGTCAAAACCACCCCTGAGTCATCAGACCAGCCAACAGATTTCATTACAAAATCCGACATTATAGCAGTAAAAGGAAAGATGAGGAAGGATGGTGTACCTGTCCCTACTGCTCTACTCGCAGTAAAATTCAAGAATGTGCAAGATTTTGGGGCAAGGCTACAGGTCCTGCTCTACAGCTTCTTATTCGTTATGGCAATGACCTCTGACTCCTTGAGGGGTTTCATCCTCTTCTCCATGCACAAAAAGGGAGACAACTCAAACCCTGCTACCTATCGGTTCATTGCACTACGAGGCCTGGAAGTCAAGGCTTGGGCCCAAATTCTGCTAAAGGAATTAGAGGCCTGGGCCAAAGAGAATAATATTCTTCCCTTTTTCTAATCAGTGTTCAAGGATGCCGCTTAAAGGGGGCGTGACCAGGGAGCTGAATATGGCACACGCTTAATCATACGCCTCTGGAGGGGCCAACAGCAAACCTTGTGCCGGACGCGCCGGACTGAGTGACCCTTCATCGGGGGGCGGGCGCGGTGACCTGCACGGACGAGCGGAGCCACTGAGACGCGGCTGTGGCCCCGGCACGGACTTTCGGCGGGGCCGGACTGCTCAGCGCTGACGGAGACCTACGGCCCTGCCATTTAACGCACTGGAAACGGCCGGCGGAACATCTAGGGCTCACCCTGGAACACCCGGGTCCGGTGACTGAGACAACCGAGGCCTAGGTCAGTGGACAAACCGGAAACGAGCAGCATAAGCGCCTAGGCTATGAGCCGGGCCCACTGGGACGCCTCTCCCTGCCTGACCAATGCCCCCTAAGGGCAGACATAAGAACAAAGCTATGGACCCCCCGACACCACCGGAGGACAATGAGTCGACCATACAGAACCAGTCAAAAATCAAAGTGCAAGACACCCTAGACAAGATATTGGGAGCCATTGAGGACACCAAATCAACATTACAGCGCGACATCAATCAAGTGGCGATAGAGGTGGGCCTCCTGAGAGCTGATCATCATAAATTAGCCGACAGAGTAAAGGAAGCGGAAGCAATATTGGCGGAAGTCGTCCCAAAACAAAAAGATGTGACAGCAGAGGTGACCTCCTTGGCTGGCAGAGTGGCAAAGCTTGAACAGCGAGCTGAGGATGCAGAGGGTAGAAACAGGAGGAATAATGTGCGCGTGGTGGGCCTCCCCGAGGGGGCCGAGGGGACGAACATGGTGGAATTTCTGGAGAAATGGCTAAGCACGGTCGTCGCGCCGGGATGTCTGACCCCCTTCTACTCACTGGAGCGAGCGCAACATGTGCCATCTAGACCACTGGCTCCTGGCAGGCCCCCGCGGGCTGTAATTGCTAAACTCCTGCACTATAGAGATAGAGACATCCTCTTACAGAAAGCCAGGGAAACGGGCCCATTTAAGGTAGCCAATGGCGAAGTGACACTGTTCCCTGACTTCACTTTGGAAGTCCAGAACAAGCGTGCCTCTTTCTTGGCGATTAAAAGAACCTTGCGAGATGAGGGGATACAGTACTCACTGCTCTATCCAGCAAGACTACGAGTGGTTGCGGAGGGAAAGACCATGTTCTTCCAAACCCCAGAGGAAGCATGGGAATGGCTTGAGAGGCATGGGACACAGCCGGCGCGGCCTATACACGAAAATCATGGTGTGAGTGGGACCCGCCGGGCCCCGAGGGGAAAAAAGGCTCAGAGATCGCCCACGACTGACGCCAATGCGGACACAGAGGGAAACTGGCAAAAGAGAAGCTCTGGAGGCGACGGCCAAGGTGGGTGGAGAGACGTCGCCCCGGGAGCGCTATGAAGAAGAATCGGATGACACAGTGGTGTCCTCACCCGGTGGCTCCGGGGGCTCGACCTACACGCCGAGGGTGACCCCGCAAACCGCTGATGAACTCGCATAGTTTGAACCCACACTGGCGCCGAACGGCGAGACAAGTTGAGTAGAAGAATGGCCCCTCCGGACCTGGCCACCCCCCCTGACTTGACTCTCGCCTGTCAGATTTGGCCGGCGAGTATTGCGTTGATCTGTTTGTATAAGTTGCAGTGTTGCATAACTTGTTGGGCAGCCTACAGTTCCGGAGGTGCCCTGGGGATGGGGAGTTGGGGTTTGCAGTTACGAGTTACATCGGCTATATGTGTGAAATGGATCGATCACAATGAAGGTACGAGCTTGCGGGGGAGTCGGTCAGGGTCCTGGGCGCGCCGAGCCTACACACAACAGGCTTTGAGAATAGGATGGCAGACCACAATATTATAACCTGGAATGTCAGGGGGATGGGTACTCCAGCCAAGAGGCATAGAATTCTTTCCTTTCTAAAAAGAAGAGGGGTGCAGATAGCCATGTTACAAGAGACCCATCTGGCACCTGGAGAAGGAGAAAAGCTAAGACGGAGATGGAGGGGACAGGTGTTTGCCACAGAATATTCAGCTTACGCAAGAGGCGTTCTGATTTGGATTAGGGTGGGGGTCCCCCTAACGATTGATTCCTCCAACATAGATAAAAAGGGAAGGTTTGTCATACTGGAGGGGAAATTACAGGGGCTCCCGTTGATCCTGAGTTGTATATACGCCCCCCAATCAGGACCAAACCTCATTTATGACGGGCCTATCTAAACACCTCACTTGTCAACACATGGGGGAAGTACTAATAGGAGGAGACTTTAACGCAGTGCTTGACATAGACCTGGACAGGTCCACCACCCCACTACAGGGGGCAACATCATCCAAGACAGCACAAAAACTAGTTGGGTGGCTAGGTACCTGGGGACTGGTAGATGTTTGGCGGTTGCAACACCCAACTATCAGGGACTACTTGTTTTACTCGGGCCTCCATCAGGTACACACTAGAATTGACAGGATGGTCTGCACTGCGGGATTGGCTCGAGGTGTGACCCACTCTGAGTACCTTGCTCGCACAATATCGGATCATAATCCTCTATTGCTGACATTGAGGGTATCGCAGGACAGACCCCCCCATACCATCATGGAGAATGTCCCCTGCGGCGCTAGAGGACCAGGCATATAGGGAGGAGTTGCGATGTTACCTAACAGAACAAATAGAAACTAACAAGGGATCCACCTCCACCAGAGCCATAGAATGGGAGGCACTCAAGGTGGTGACGAGGGGTTACTGTCTTGGACAGTCCGTGGGGGTAAGGCGCACATTAGAGAGAGAACTAAACGCACTGGAGAAGGTCATTCACGAGGGGGAGCTGAGACAGGGCCCTGAAGTGCAAGTAGATGAAGAGTACGATCGCGCACGCAGAGAGCACTCCCAAGTTGAAGAGCGGCTTAGATGCCATAGCATGCAAAGATACCTGACATCCCTACAGGCAGAAGAGGGGAGATCCGGTAAACTCCTGGCATGGCTGGTACGCCCGAACGGGGACAGCGACCCCATCACAAGCGTATTGGACAGAGGGGGAACACGCAGACTCAGCCCAGGTTCCATTAATGACGCATTCAGAGATTATTACACGCACTTGTACAGGAAGCCTACTGACTTGGGGACGGGGATTCTTGACAATTTCCTGACCCGGATTCCCCTACCCGTACTAAACCTAGAGGATAGGGTCAGCCTAGGAGGGCCAGTGACCACAGATGAGATAACCGAAGCAATAGCGCAGCGGGCCCCTGGGAAGACCCCTGGCACAGACGGTCTTCCTATGGACTTTTATAAAAAGTATAAATCCTTACTAGTCCCCAGATTGATGGAGATGTATATGGAGGCGGCACAGAGTGGAGAACTCCCATGCACACTACGTGAGGCATTGGTAGTGCCACTCCCCAAAACAAATAGCAAGGAGGCATCAGTAGCTGACTACCGCCCACTATCAATGCTAAATAGCGACTTTAAGATCCTCAGCAAGATCATGGCCAACTGGCTGTTGCCCCACATGCCCACTCTGATACATGATGACCAGAACGGTTTCATACCTGGTCGGAGCACCTCTCTGAATCTCAGACAAATTTTCTCCATCTTACATATGCCCGACGAATCGAAGCCACCAACTGGGACCCTGCTAGCGGTGGACTTCGAGAAGGCCTTCGACTCGATCAGATGGGACTACCTGAGGGCGGCAATGTTAAAAATGGGCCTGGGGGAGTGCTGGGTCAGATGGGTGGACCTGTTATACTCATCCCCACTAGCGAGGGTCAGGACGGGTGGAACAATCTCCTTTGCATACCCAGTACACCGGGGAACCAGACAGGGGTGCCCCCTGTCCCCATTGATGTTTGCCCTGTCGATAGAACCCCTAGCGGCCTGGGTACGTAGTGATGGAGCGGGCAGGGGGATTCGGTGGGGACCAGCTGAGCACATTATCTCGCTATATGCAGATGATATTTTGATCTATCTCAGAGACGGGGCGAGCGGTCTCCCTTGGGCCCTGGAGGCCCTAGAGGAGTTCGGAGAGGTATCAGGATTACGGCTTAACCGTGGCAAAACATATGTGTTTCCCTTGACGCCCGGGTATAGACGCCCCGCAGTGTGCCCAATGGACTTGAAATGGGCCCCACGGACCTTCAGGTACCTGGGGATTCAAATTTACCATGACCTGGGGGACTTAAGAGAGGGTAACCTTGGTAAGGCGCTCCGATCCCTGCGGTCCTCAGTCGGGTTTTGGCGCTCTCTGAAACTGTCAGTGATGGCCAGAGTGGCACTATCCAAGATGATCATGCTTCCCCGACTTCTCTACTAGTTCGCCAATTTGCCACTGCTGATCCCCCAGGCATGGTTCCGCGACCTGAATGCGTTGCTCAGGGAACTAATATGGGACGATGGACATAGACGAACTACACTCACACCTGTCTGTAGACCACCCCATACGGGAGGATTGGGAGCCCCTGACTTCGAGGCATACTACCTGGCATCCCAACTAGAGTGGGTATCCGGTTGGCTGGCGGGCCGGGGCCAACTGGATTTATGTACTGCCCAAGGAGTAACGGACACAGCATGGATTGTGGCATGCATGGCAAACAGGAAAATAACCCCCCCCCCCGGAATAATATAATGATAAAAGTCGCGATGGCATGCTGGAAAAGATGCACGAAAAGGGTGGGAGTGGGCCCCCCATATTCCCCAGCTTTACCACTGTTGGTGCTTGCCCTGGAACCTGGGGGGAGGGGACCGGGAAATATGGGACTTGGCCCTTGGTTGACAGCTGGAATAGAAGCAGTGGGCGGGCTCTTCAAGGAGGGTGTAATGAGGGGATTTGCTGAACTAACGGAAGAGGGTGTTCCCCGGGGGCAATTTCTACTCTATGGGAAGCTAGTACACACTCTTAAAGCTCACTGGGACACAGTGAATGCGGAACCCGCCACTCACGGGGTCCTGCACGTACTGTTGACATTAGGGGAGGAATTACATCTGGTCGTCAAAATATACCGAGCCCAAGTTGAGGCAGCCTTAGACCCTTTACAGTCGTTGAGAGGGCGGTGGGAGAACACGATTGGGCAGGATTTATCTGACTCAGAGTGGAACAGAATACTGGCCTACCCCCGGGTGATCTCACGTAACATGCGGTTAAGATACATCCAATACAATTATCTACACAGGACGTATCTCACACTCCACAGACTGTTCCGTATATACGGGGCCCCTGGGACTTGCCCGAGATGCGGAGGAGGAGAGGTGGATTTTGACCACATGGTTTGGAGATGTCCAGTGATCCAGTCTGGCTGGAGGGAAATATTTCCCATCCTATCTGAATTATTTGAGTCTGAGTTGAGACCTACCCTTAAGCTATGCTTACTGGGCCTCAGACCAGCTGCGCTGTGCGGAAAGGTGAGAGGACGCTTCCTGGACCTATCCCTGGCCCTTTACAAGAGACTAATCTTGAGGGGCTGGAAGGCTACAGGTCACCCTATGCTAACTGACTGGAAAAGGGATATCTCTGCATGGTCTAGAGCTGAACTACAGGTCCTAAAAGCAGAAGAAGCCAGGGATATCCGCCGGGTTCCCATTGCCCCGGGATGGGAAGATTTAATGACGAACTGGGATGGTATAATTAAGAGGCTGGCAAACCCAGTCGGAGTAACAAGCGAAATTTAACCCACACTGAGAATAGAACCAAGTGGGGAAAATGCATAAACGGACGTCCAAAACTGGTCCAAATCACAAATAGATCACACCGGGAGTAGGGATGCGAAGACAATTGGCCCACTGACTCCCACTCTACCACTAGAAGTAGCAATAGGCGTTAGTGACCTGCCGTCCCCGCTGCACGCCGGTGCGCCCTGGGTTCACCCTCCCTCCCTCCCAAAAATTGATACATTATCGTACCTTAAATACCAACAACTACAAAAGCCACCCACACAAAGCTGTAAAGTTGACCCCACGGGGTCTTTATCTCCCTTCCTCCTTTCCCTACTTCCAATCAGCTCAACATCAATGTCCTTTTGAGTTTTATACCCTCCACCTCTTGTTTTCCCTTCCTTCCCTCTTCCCTCCCCTACTCCCTCACTATCCTTGTCCTCTCACCTTTAACACCCCCACCTCCCTCCCAAGTTATAAGAAAGAAGGGGTTTAAGTTTATTATTTGATTGTTAATTATACAAAATAGTGAAACGTAAAAAGAAAATGCACTGTAGCAAGTAAATGAACACAATTTATTAAATAAGAAACAAAAAGGTCAACAACATCAAAGCAACAAACAATGAGCAAAAAGCAAAGTATAGTATAAAAGCGAAATGTTAAAAAAAATAAAAAAAAAAAGCCTGTGTAACAAATGCGGAAATGTAACATGAACAAGCATATAACTGTACAACAACAAAATGTTAATAAAAATATATATAAAAAAAAAAAAAAAAGGATGCCGCTTAAACCGTTGATAACATCACTGTGCTTTACTACTTGATACATCTTGCCACTGGGAAAAAAAACAGCCATGACAGTTCTTTTGTTTCATCAACTACAGCACAGAATTTGACCGGATGGACCGAGGGACGCTGTGGAGGAAATTATTGGCATGGGTGAGGATGCCATCCCTACTCCTAAAGGCAATAATATCCTTATATCAGAGAACTTGGGTTTGTATAGAAACTGGCCCCGCTACAGCCACTGCCAAATCTCCAACCAAACTGTATACAGCGGACTGGAAATAGCTCTAAAAGGCTCCACCCTAATTACGCAGGCTGGGAGCATCAAGACTCCCTATTCTTTAGTACATAGATGACATTGTGTTCATGGAATACACATGGTCAGGCTTACAGACAGCACTCAACGCACTCCTCAGGCTCAATGGTGATAACAAACTTCAAGTGAATCAAGGTAATAAAAAAGTAATCTGTTGCGAATTCTTGCAAACAAACGTACACTGGTGGCTTGGGGAGATGCAAATCATTACAGCAACAAAATGTAATAATCTAGGCATTCGGTTCTCAAAAGGGGTCACACCAACAGCACACTTAAAGCATTTAAGATCTAAGGAAGCTGGTGTAGTTCATTGACTGAACTGTTTAAACAACTGCCTAATGAGCCCCATCGCGGAACCCAATTTAAATGCGCTAAGGGACAAACTGATTTCTTCACTAAACTACGGACACCAAGGACGAATCTCAGACTACAGTTAGGCCTTGTAAGCCAAGATCTAGTGCACTTATGAAATACTACATCAGGAATTTACAGACATCAGAAGACTTCCCCAAGGCTCGGCTAAAAGCAATATTTGATTTGGTCAGAAATCAGTCACATGATTACCTTGCACAAGCAATCAAGAACCTAGAAATTGAAGCTAGCAACCTCCATCGCACTGATGTGCCATTCTCTGCCCAGAAAAAAGTGAATACACAGGTAAACCTAGATCAGGATTTGTACAACTCAGTTAGCTCCACGGTCACAAAAGCTCTTGACCACTATCATTTAGCCTGGAAAACGCAACCTTAACTGCACCAAGCAACCCTTGCCCATAGTAAAATTGTATACATGTGCCTCCTTGCCTTACAAATTACGGACTTTGATCCCTCCTTGGCAAGGGAAGACCATGCAGGCTGTTTAGATATCACAATGAACCCTGGCTTCACCTGGTGTGTTGCTGTCTCAAACGTATTTGTGAATGCCGGTGGTTGTTAGTTCCCTTACTATTGGTCCATGGGATATGCACCTGCAAAACAGCTACAGGCCTGTGCGTCTCTCAATCAGCCCCTGCGATCATAGCAAGCTTTGGGAAATTTACAGAGGCCACACGCTCAGCAATCAACTTCTGGAAAAGGAGTCCTGTTGGTTAAGACATCAGCTGACCTCTGAAAAGCAAAATTTGCTCTTCAACAGCTCGTCTAGTAGCCAATCTGTAAAGTCCTCTCTCTAATGAACTTCCTCTTTCAATCTCTTTCCGGTGGACTGTCAAATATGAGCCATTTTCAACCCGCGCTGCTTGAAAAGCCGTTTAAAAAACCTTCAGCCTGTCCAGGTGCTTTTATTCTAGTTAGCCAATTTTTTACCCACCATTTTAACTCCACCAAACTGCACAGTCAAGCACTACAAAGTTTCCTAAATTGAGCTGCTAAGGAGACACACATCATTATAAACATAACATACACATTGCACACAATGTTGTGTCGTCCAGCTATGAAAGACTGTATGAATTCATGTTGATATACCATGAAATCTTGATTTTACCTTCTTTCTTCCTTTTTAAAAATTGGAACACTTGCTGACTCTAGCAACAGTCTTCTGGATAAATCTGTCAGGGCACTTCTGTTTGTAAACCAAGGTTTGCACGTTTTATCACGTAGTGATTTTAAATAATTGAGCATGATTAAATTAAATACAAATTCAGTTTGTCTCCTTGCACTGCTGTTGTAAATTCTTTTTGAAGCGGACTGTTCTTTTTTCAGAGCATACCATATTCCTGAACTCAGTTTCATCAATGATTCTTTGATGAACTTTGCCCAGGAAGAAAAACAAACTGTATGGTGTTTTATTTGCAGCACACTTCTAACAGTTTTATTTAAACATAGGGGGTGTAATTTCGGTTTTAGTATCCAATATGTTATATTGGGAACTCTCTTTCCTTTCTTCTTTCTTTCCTTCTTTCCACCTTCTTTCTTTCTTCTATTCTTTCCTTCTCTTTCCTTTTTGCCTTTCTTTTCCTTCTTTCTTTTTAGCCTTCTGTCCTTCTTTTGCTCCTTTTTAATTTTTTTTGCCTTTTCTTTTTTCTATATGCCTTCTTTCCTTTTTCTTTCTTTTTACCTTCTTTCTTTTATTTTTTCTTTCATTTTTCTTTCCTTGCTGTTGCTTTCTTTACTTTGTTCTTTCTTTTTGCATTCATACTTTTCCTTCTTTGTGTTTTGCCATCCTTCTTTCATGCTTTCCTTTATTTTTCCTTCTTTCTTCCTTTTTTGCCTCTTTTGCATGTATTTGTGTCTTTCTTTCTTTCCTTCTTTCTGCCCTCTTTCTTTCCTTTCCACTTCTCTCCATCGTTCTGTTTAGCCTTCATTCCTTTTTACTTTCTTCTTTTTCTTCCTTCTTTTTGTGCATTTTCCTTCTTCATTCTGTCTTCTTTCCTTCTTTACTTCTTCCCTTTCTTCTTTTTTGCCTTCCTTCCTTGTTTGCCTTCCTTCTTTTTTGCCCTCATTTTTCTTTGCCCTTCGTTCTTCCTTTTTTTGTCTGCCTTCCTTCTTTTTTCTCTGCTTCCTTTCCTTTTGTTCTTCCTTCCATTCGTTCTCCCCTTCTTTCTCGAAAGTAAGGCTAGCAGCCAATATCAGACCAATAAGCCTGTGTTAGCCAAGACTTTTTCATTTTACTAACTGTATGTATAACATGGTTGCTAATACGGATTTCCAGTCAGACTTCATCCATTAGTCCGTGAAGGCGTCCTTCATGTCTTTCTTCCACCTAATCCAGCACGTATCATGAGGGAATTTTAGCACACTTCAGTCATTGACTAGCCTTACTACGTGTCACAGCGTGTTATCCACAAACAAGGTGGCTATTGGCTTTGCCAATGCTTGTTTTCCATTGTTGTACTCTGAACAGTGTATCAACTATTTTAATGAGTGTTTCTTTAGAGCTGGTTTTAAATGTGTACGTACAAATTCATTAGAAACAAAGTTGTTTTAGAATGACAATCTTATTTGCTTTTGAGCGTTCTCTTTGTCCAGAGTGTTCACTTATATTAGAACATTGGAATGTTGGCAGCTCCATTGAGAACAATGGAGTGCTCCGGGCTTTTACTGGCCGGTAAAAGCCTGCAGCGCCAACATTTCAATCTTCTTTGTTCACAGCAGCAGCTGTGAACACAGCCTCACGGAGCCTGAGGGGATTTTAATCCCCTCCAGTTCCGTGAAGCATTTGTTTTATTTAGGAGAACATTCTGCCCTCTAATGGCAGAATGTTCTAATAGCCTTAGAACCTGCCATAGCCGGCTCTACCGGCTATTAAAGGCGCTCTCCCTTGTTAAAGGCCCTCACCTTCGGCTCGGGGCTTTAACGCGGGTGCGGGCCTTTAATAGCCGGTAGAGCCCACTACAGCGGGTTCTAAGGCTATAGTGAAAACTCGGGCTGCTTTTTTGGTACTTAGGCTATTTTTATTGTAACTCTCACTTGCTTCGCTATAGTAAGTCAAAAAACTTTTTGTTTCCAATTTTGAGCTCATTCTTGCTAGCATGTCTCTGTGTTATGGCATGTGTCACTCAGATACTGGTTTACTCGAGGTACATATGTGAATTAGTAGTTTACATATGAGCTCTAAGAGTGCACAAAGGAGATTACCGTGTGGACAAACGAAGCTGAAACAGCCTTTATAAACCCTTGCCTAACATTTCTCCCTTGAGGTAGGACTTTTTGCTGTTTAAGACTGAGAGGATTAGGTGCCTTGCAGGAATGACATGGTGCAAGCAGCATACAGTGTTTTTAACGTTGATTTCACCACACATGAACTTTAACATACAGTTTTGATCAAACAGGTAAGTAGCACACAAGTAAGCACACAATATATATTTTTTTTACATTTACGAGGCATCTTTTACCAGTCAGTACTTTACCACGCAGATATGTTTTTAAATAACACAATTTGTAATGTTATATTTCAAAACAGGGGGACAAAGGTGCTGGTAGTGGCAAAGGGAGGTAATATGAAAAAGCAAACTAAGGAAAATATGAGGGTTTACGGGTGGGTAATGGTGAAGGGAGGTAAGGGTAATTTTAGGGTTTAGGGATGGGTAGTTATAAAGGGAAATAGGTTATTTTAGGATATGTCACCGGTAGAGATAAAGAGTAGTACGGGTAATTTTAGGGTGGTAAGTGGTAAGGGGAAGTAAGGGTAATTTTAGAGTTTAGGGATGGGTAGTGATAAAGAAAACTTAGGGTAATTTTAGGATTTTGGATGGGTAAAGATAAACAGTGTCAATGAAAATATTAGGGTGATGGGGTAAAAGTAGAAGTAAAGGGAGGTAAAAACAAATTTATGGTTTAGAGGTGGGCAAAGGTGAAGAAAGGCAAGGATAATTTTAGGATTAATGGTAAAGTCAGTCAGAAGTCAGTGAAGGTAATGGTAAATTTAGAATTCAATTGTGGGTAGAGGTAATGGTCGCAGGGGCATGCTTTTATGATTGTAAAATGGAGAGGAGCACATGCGGTGCCCTTCCCCAAGGGTAGTTTAATCCCTGGGGATCACTAACCCCACAGCATTTATTTTTAAGATAGCAGGAGGGTGCATGGGCCTTCTCCTTAGGTCTTTAAAGTTCCTGGGGACCACCACTTCCCCAGAGCTTTTGAATTAAAAAAGAGAGGGGCAGAGTGAAAACACTTCTAGTTCCCCAATTGCCCTGGGGACTGCCACGTCCCTGGGGCACGAGTGTTCCAAAAAAAAGGGAGGGGGCCATGCAGCCTCCCTCCCAGACCATATTTGGCCCTGGGGACAACCACCTCCCTGGGGCAAGACCAAATGCGAAGTGGGAGGGGAGCCACGCTGCTCCCCTCCCAGGCCATTTATGGCCCTGGGGACCACCACCTCCTTGGGACCAGCCCATGCAAACTGAAAGGAGAGGGGCTGTGTGGCTCCCTTCAGGGGCCACTATTGGCCCTGGGAACCACCATCCCCCAGGACTGGCTCTATCTCGCAAGGGGACCACCCTCCGGAGACTGCAGGTTGCCTGCTCTTGGTAGGGGTTCTGACAGCTCCTACCAAGCGAGAGCAAACTGTAAGTCTGCACCCAGCAGGCGGGAGCAGGAAAACTGTTCCCACTCGCTGGGAGCGGACTTTTCATCTGTTGTCCTGCCCTCTGTCAAGCGGACAGGAAAATAGATGAATGTTTGCTCCAACACGCAGGGAGCTGCATTTTTTTTGCAGTTCCCTGCTTGCTGGAGCAAAGCCATTCCTCACAGGAGGCGGGAGTCAGCAGGGGCCCAAAGCAGATGAATATGAGCACATCTCCACCAAACAAAGAAGCACTACTACTGGAAACATTACCTACAATGCGGCAAATGCAATGAGATGCATTTATCGCAATGCCATCACCACACTTACCGGAACAACAATATGCGTGGTTAAGGCAGAAAAAAAGGGAGTCAGCTTTGGGAGAGGACGCAGTTAGGGAAGTGGGGCTGGGAGGTAATTTTTAGGGTAGTTTTGTTTTTAGGGGCAGTGGTGGGGAGGTCAGGGTAATTTTGTATTTAGGTTGGGTGGGGGGTGGCTTTTTAGAAGTGGGGCTGGGGGTCAGGTTAATTTTATATTTAGGGTAGGTGGGGGTTTTAGGGGCAAGGGTCAGAGTTATTTTGTATTTAGGGCAGGTGGGGGGGTCGATTTTTAAGGGGCGGGTGGGTCGGGGTAATTTTCTATTTAGGTTGGGTGGAGTAGAGGGTCAGGTTTTTAAGGATGGGCCGGGTAGTTCTGTTTTTGGGGGTGGGGGTCGGGCTAGGACGCAGTCAGGTAAGTAGGGCTGGGAGAGTATTGGTGGTACTTTTTATGGGTGGAGTTGTTTTTAAGGGTAATTTTGTTTTTAGGGCGGGTGGGGGGTTGGGTATTTTTAGGGGCGGGGTGGGGGGTTCAGGGTAATTTTGTTTTTAGGGGTGGGGTAGTTTTATTTTTGGGGGTAAGCGTTAGTTGTTTTTAGGGCGGGTGGGAGGTTGGGGTTGGTTTTAGGGCTCAGTGTGGGTGGGGGAATTGTGGTAGTTTTTAGGGGCGGGTGGAGGGGGTCAAGTAGTTTTATTTTTAGGGTGGGTGGGTGGTCGGGTAGTTGTGTTTTTAGGGCGGGAGGGGGTCATGGTAGTTGTGTTTATAGGGAGGGTGGGAGGTGGCATGTGAAAACTAAGCATGCCATTCCACACATGCATTACTAGGCATGCTTTTACAACAAAAAATCATTGAAATGGCATGCGTGGTAAAGGCATTCGTGGAAACAAGGCAGTTGTTATTCCGACTGCAGTGTTCAGGGATGCATGGTTGGTGCATGTGTTGTCCCATCATACATCCCACTACTACATATATTTAGGAGGAACTGCCCTTGTTTGGTTGAGATTCAACTCTTTGTAGTCTTTTCTTCTTCACTACACCCAAATTCATTATTACAGATTTGTGTATGTAGACTCTTGGGGAACTATCACATTGCCAAAGTTACAGACACACAAGGTCACTGTAGATAATATATTGGTGTCCTTTATACAGCTATATTGTAGAATTTGTACTATACATGTACCTGAGGTAGCAGTCACTAATTATCTAGTACCAAGTATTCCAGTTGGGTAGACATCTTGGACTAAACTGTGGCCTAGTCTTAGATAAATAGGAGCTTAGAATGCATTCTGGCACTGATGCTAAATTCACAAAAATTAAAACTCAACAGGAAGCACTCACAAAGATAAACAAAGCAGATTCTCCAGTTGAAGCTCCACTTCAACTAAGTATAAATCAATGAAACGTCTTGCTCTTGGACAAGGGAAAGCACTTGTGTTCTCTCTGATGTTCCACCTTCAAAAATAATCTGAAACCCTTGCTGGAGGCGTTTCCATCTTTGCTCATTCAGGCACAATAACTTGTACTAACTGTGATGAGTGTTTCTTTTCTTGTCATGTTCTGTTGATAACAGAGCACGTTGGTCTCTCTTTTAACTACTACAAGTATGTAAAATTAGCTAGAAGCCTAAATTGGCCAGCAAGGGGGACCCTACTGGGGGTTGGCCGAAGGTCATGCGTGGTGCAGGGTTGGGTGCTTATGAAGGGTTGGCCACAGGATGGCGCTGGTTGGATTAACATAAGTAATTGAATATTACAAAGGTTACGCCGACTTTATAGTTAGAAAAGATAATTAAAAAACACCACAGATATTCACTAAAAAAAACAAAGGTTATACTAAGGTTCTGAATTTACATGCACAAAATCATAGAAATTCAGCTGTTATAGTTAGAGTTATTGCAAGAAACGATAACTAGCACCCTAAGATAACTATAACTTGCACCCTCGCCATGCACTGCTAACTACCCCAGATATAACATCACTTATGACATCTTCCATGACATCACTGATAGTATCACTAACATTTGCTGTAAAATTATTGATGAGGAAACTGTGCATGATGGGGGCGTGAGCTACAGTCACCTTGGGGCGTGAGTTATTGTTACTTGAAATAACTCTAATTATAACAGCTGAATTTCTATGGTTTTGTGCATGTAAATTCAGAACTAAACTAGAACGTCCCTCTAACCATTGTTTAAAAAAAAAAATGTATATATATATATATATATATATATATATATATATATATATATATATATATATTCATGTATAAAAACCAAAAATGCTTCTGCGATGTAAAGATAAACATATTGTATTACACGCATGGTAAATGTATTCATTGCAATGGCATGCATTGTAATGTCTGATGTTTGGGGTAATCATTCACAAACGTTTTCAACTGGGTAAGATGGTCAAGAGATTCTGTTTTATAAGTGAAGAATAAGTTTGGAATCTTTTTTCCAAACAAGTAAGGGACTATCATTATTACATACAGCTAAGTGAGCCATCCACACACATATATAAAATGAGGAAAAAAGGATGGGTAGCCTAAACATATGCTTATACTGAGAAATAAGTCACTGGTGGATCCCTTCTCATGCCTGATCAAAACTTTGTTAAATTGTTTTCATGAAGTCTGACAATGACAGATACAAGTGACTTTGGTCCCACATTTCACTGAGGCTTTGCTAAAGGGCAAAGTGAGAAATGCTATCAACTGCTATTTTCAGATGTATAAAGACAACAAATAAGGAACCCATTTTTGAGGCAGTCATATTTCAGTACCACAGAGTTGAATCTAATCATCTGATCAAAGAATCGGGTCTTTTTGCAGTTACAAGATTGACAATGTCATGAAAACTTTTCCTCCTCTATCCAATGTTCTAGTCTATGTAGTTTATTTCCCCGGACACTTTTTGTACAGTCAGTGATGGTGACACCTACATAACTTGCTGTTGTTACAGTAGCCATTTTTGTATATCTATATCTACACCTAACCAGACCTGTGGAGAAAGAGCTTCTCTCCTTAAAGCATTAGTTGATGTACCAGACAGGTGTCCCAAATCTTTACACTTGATTTGTAAAATTCAATATGCACCTGGGCTTTGCACTTCAACAGATTTGTGACCTAAAATTATCTTATTAGTTGCTCTAAAGAACAAAACAGTGGATGCACAGGTCATGACTTAAGCTGAATAACAGTAGTGTTTTAGGACACCTTCCCAAGTTTATTGCTGTCCCAAACAATGATGAAAAGTATAACACGATTGGTCCTCAGTAATGTATCACTAATATGTATTTTATGTTTGTCCCTTGCTAGGCAATTTATACAATTTTCCAAAATGCCCCAAAAGACTGCTAGTAACCTGAACTATTGGTAATGTTGCCGTTCACTTTTTTTGCTAGCAATGCAACTCTTTTAACAGTTCCTAAACTAGGATGTAGTGTTCCCTTGTTCTTAACTACTCTCAAGATCTCTATTGTCTACTGTATAAGGTAATAATACACCATATAAATTTCCACCCACAGGGTTCAGGATGGATTTATACTCATTTGTTTATTTAGGTGCTAACTCTCCAACTTCACTAATACATTAATCATTAATCAAACTCTAGTGACTCAGAGCCATGACTACTTGTCTCACTATGAAAGGTTTATCCTCCAGCACCCTGTGATCACACATTAAAATCCTGGAGAGGTCACCCTCTGCCACCAGACAATCCAGGAGCTTCTTCTCCTAGTTGGAGTCATCTGCACACCACAGCACCATATACTGTAGGAGCACTGGCATACAGAATAGTCCCAACCTGCCATCTACAATGTCTAACTTGAGGATGTCTAACCTGACTCTACTCCTCTTACTCACAAAAAACTATACCAGCAGGCCATTAAGCTTCTGAAACGAGGAATTTAGCAGTACACAAAATGAGTTCTACATAGCATAAAGACACCGGGGTAGCAGCACCATTTTACTGAATGCAACCCTGACCATGACAGATAGTGGCACAGTGTTCCACCCCTCAGCCCATAATAAGGTGATATTGCTGTCCCGGTTCATGTGCCACTTAAATTCCAAAATATCAAAACTTAACTGTCTCCCAAGAAAGGCCCATCTCTGGGAGATCAGTCATTTTTTGGGATGCCAGGGGGAAAAGTACTGTCTTGTGTCTGTTTAAATGAAGTACAGACACCCGCCTCAAGTCCTCCATTATTCTCCTAACTATCCGCAGGGAATGTTATGACCTACTCAAGTATACAAGGGTGTCATCTGCGTACAGGGACACTACATGCACAGTGTCCTCGCCCCTCACCCCTCAAATCCTGAAGCTCTCACCTCACGCACAACACCAACCCCTCCATGGCTAGTACGAAAAAGAGTGGGGACATGTGGTAGCCCTATCTCGTACCCTGCTCTATAGAAAAAACATCTGATAGTACCATCACGGTCCTCACTGTCCCTAATGGGTCCATGTACAGTAATTGCACCCAGGACAGGAAACCTGATCCCATACTCATACGTCATAACATCTCCTACAGTTACTCCCACCACATCAAAACACTTCTTGATGTCTAGTACTACCAGTGCCACCTCCATGTCTGATCCCTGGACTGCAAGCAGTATGTGCAAGATGCAGTGGATATTTATATGGGTACCCCAACCAGGCATAAAGCCGCATTGGTCATCACCCATTAAGTGCGTGTTCATGCAACTCAGTTGCATTGCTAGCACTTTTGTAAGCAATATGGTGTTCTCATTCAGCACAGACATGAGCCTGTAGGATCCCAGATCTCTTGGGTCCTTGTCTGGCTTTAGGAGCATGATAATATGGGACTTCCATAAGGTCATCAGTAGTATGCCTCTTAGCTTCACCTTCTGGAAGGTCTCCAAGAGGCTGGAGGGTAATTCAGTGGAGTACATTTGGTAATACTCCACCAGGAGTCCATCAGGACCCCGGTACCTCCTATGAGCCACATCAGGGTGGGGTACTTGTAGTTCTTCCATCTAGATCTCCTCTTCTAGTCCTTCCCTCTGGGCCTTAGCAGTACTGGGCACTGTGGTACTGAAAATTCTGGACCCGTGTTATAAACATCGTCGTATCACAACGATTTTGGTATCAGCAGACCGAGAATGGTTAGAATAGTATGCACAAGCATTGTATTCATATTCAGGTGACGAAATCACCCGAATATCAGAGATTCCGTCCTGAAACTCTGAGGTTCCATTTAAACGACAGCCATTTTGGGATTGCCCTCACATAGGCCAATGACTAATGCTGAAAACGAGTCTGAAGGACACGTACATCTTTGCTGACTCCTCTGTGACCTGAGCAAGCTGACTCCACTGCCTGAAGCCAAACCTGTTCGGCCAGTTTCTTTCCCAGTGGCCGAATGAGATTAGTATCAAGGCACAACACATCATAAAACCTTTTCATCACACACAAACCATGCCTAATCTTACACACACCTGTACCTGTTTCTTTCTTTATGACTTGCTTTACAAGGAGGAGGTGCCTGTTTATATTGGGGGTCCGTCGATATCTGATGAAAGTACTGAGCCTTGCCGGGTAATTGATTGAGGGCTGGACAAACTGAAATATGGCTTGTCATCATAACCCTGCTATTTCTTTGTAGTGAAAATAAGTGAATGGTCAACTGTAAAATAAGGAATCTTTGCCTAAAGCATAATATTTTGTATAAAAGAGAAGGTTAGCTTTGCAAGGGAAGCAGTCACCTGAGAATATACACTGTGTTGTACTTCTAGGATACCTGTTACTGGCTGCAGCCAATAAACAAGATCTTTGACTTCACCAAGAAGACTCTGTGTTTCTGTAGTCTGAAACAGGAAGGACTCGAAGTCTTAGGGTGTGTTCCCTGGCACCACTGGGTTCTGAAAAACCCAGTACTTCAGTTGGCGCCCAACGTGGGGCGATTTCAGCGGTACCGGTCCAAGCCAGAGGTTCGTGAGGAGCTTTGTGTAAAATTTCTGGAGGGAGGCCGCCACTTCATCGACCCCTGTATGTCGACGTGGTCCGAAAGTCTTTGCTGCGAGGTTCCCCGCTTTCCGACGGCTACGAAGGACTGCTGCCCTTACTATTGCCCTGTTTTGGACCCTTGATGATTTGGTAGAGCGAAACGATAAACGAGTCTTCTGGTGACATCATCGTTACCTCAGTTAAGTATAAATGGAGCGTCTCCCAGTCCTTAGTTTGGTTCTTAGTTTGGTATCCCCTTGGGATCTTTGATTTGGAACTTGCAAGTACCAAAGCTGAGGGATTCTTGTATTCACAAGACTATTATATTCAATAATCCTTTGAAGTTTGAAGCTAGACTGGAGAGCGAAGATGCCTGGTCTTAGCAGACATGGAAATTTGTTTTGTCTTGGTTATAATAGGGATTCCCGATTGGAGGACTCGTGTCCGGTTCCTCCGATTGGAACTCCAACCTATGAACTATATGTGAAACATGGCATAGGCCCCCTCACATATAATGAAGTATGGATCCGATACACCAGGAAAGATGGTGTTTTAAAATGGCCCCAATATGGTAGTTTTGACACAGATTCTGGATAATCTGGAGGTTAAACTTTTTAAGAAGAAAGCCTGGCCGGCGATGTTTGACTCTTTCCGCCTATGGCGTAAGGAAGCCAAACAGAAGGAAATTAAATTAGCAAAGAGAAATAAGAGGGAAGAGGGTATCTCGATAATGCAAGCTGCCATGCAGTTTAAAGATGATGAAGAAGAACAGATGAATAAGCAGTTGCACAGGCAACGTAAAATGGTGACCGATAAATGTTATCCAGTTTTTCCGCTTCTTCAGCAAGATGCAGCAAAAGAACTTGAGAAAGATCCTTTAATGTCACACTTGTTGAGTTCGCCACCCCCTTATGCGCAGAATGCTACAGCACCTCCGCAACCTTTAGCTGTGCAACCTCCGGTTATTGTGCCTCAGGTTCTTCCACAGCCGCCAGCTCCTCTTCAGTTGGCTCCTACTACTATGGCGCAGCCCCTTCAAGGGCCGCCGACTTCGCTACCTGCTCCATCTGTACCTCCTACAACTTTATGTACTACATCGACTGCCTCTTCTGGTGTTCTTCCTGATACTGCCTCTGAGTCTGCCTCTGCGTCTGCCTTGCCTCCCTCTGTTTTTCCTCCTGTTCTTTCATCAACTTCTCCTTCTGTCCGACAGAGAATGACAGATACTGTTGCCAGCCTTATATTTCCTCTCTTTGGGTCGTCTGGTGTGACCCCAGATTCGGAGCGTAAGCAGTCGCGTAGTCAACTGCCTAATTCGAGAGAGAGAGAAATGTTTGACCGTATGGCGCGTAAATGGGTTGTTTACCCTTCAAGATACGATGTAGAGTCTGTTATGGATGTCTTCTGTCAATGGGAAGCACCGAAACAAAGATACGTTTTTGAGAAAATGTGTGCTTTCCTTTGAGAGGAATTGGAGGATAATGATTTGGAAACAAATCCGCCTGATTTGTGCCGTGTACGGTTTGAGTTTGCAAGGGGCACGATTGTGGGTTCTGATGTTGAGAAAGCAGTTGCGACGTTGTTGTCCTTTAGGAATAAGGATCCTTCTCAGTCATTGTTCGAACAGGACTCCTCTGTTAAAAAAAAGGTGCGACAGTACCCAATGAGAGAAGTCCCTCCGGTATGGAAGGACGCCGTTGAGGCTGATGTTGCTAATCAAATTGATGCTGTCCCAGCTCATTTTCAGCGTGTTTGGGTACATGTTCCGTGGAAGCGAGCTGAAGTTTTAGCCCTTAAGCAGACTTTGCCTGTTCCCCGTAAAAACCTTGCAGGGTATTATAAGGAATTATCACAGACTGCAGACTCATGCATTATGAATTTAGCCGATATAGACATGTTATTTGGGAATGTTGTTCCACAGCCTTTGTGGGGATTGATTCGCCATACAGATCATGCGCAAGAGTTAGGTGACTCATGGGCTAATATTAGTGCTGCAAATGATAGACAAGTTGGTGGTGCCAAGCCTGAGCCTTTGGTAGCAGAACTGCCTGCTAGGATCATTACTTACATGAAGACTTTAATGCCTGCGATGCGTGTGAATTGGGATAAACTGTCTGCGTGTAAGCAGAAGAAAGATGAAACAGTGTCTGATTTCTTCACCAGGTTTGAGGAAACGTTTATCGACCACAGTGGTCAAGATATGAGTACAGAAGGTGGTCAACGGTTGTTCGTCGACAAGTTTGTGCACAATTTGCTTGCCGAGCTGTGTAAGAAATTGAATGATTCAGAGAGTTCTTGGGCCGTTTCCTCTTCAGCACAAATATTGGCTACTGCACAGTACTACGAAAATAGGGATAAAGATGAGAAGGATAGAGCAGACAAGAAAACTAAAGAATTAAAGACGAAGGTTCTTTTACTACAGGCGTATCCGCCACGTGGTGGTCAGAGTAACTATCAGCAACCTCATCAGTTCCAGAGAAACTCGCAAAGGTTCGAGTTTTCTCAACCACGTGTTCCTGTAGGTCCCAATCAGTGTTCATATTGTAAAGAAGAGGGTCATTTCAAGTATAGTTGTCCTATTTTGTTACAGCGTACGAATGATGCTTCTGGCGCAAGAGGTCGAGGTGTTCAACAAGCTCCTAGAGGTAGAGGACGTGGAAGTTTCCCCAAGAACACGCGTTCCTTTCCGTCTCAAAACTCAATGAATAGCTTTGACCAGCAACATAATGCGTCTGGTAGGACGGCTCAGTACTATGCTGACGACTACTATGCAGAAGATGAGAATCTGGAAGGTAATAATTGCTAGGACAGCCATAGACGGAGAGAGGGAGTTTTTTTAGTTCCAGTAGATCAGAATGGACCTTATGTTAAGGTGATTACATCAGGTGTGTCGGAGCCTTTTCTGTTGGATACTGGTGCTACAAAGAGTTCTATTATGCACTCAAAACTCCCTGGCGCACCTTTGTCTGGCGAGATGAATGTTTCAGTAGGTTTTTCTGGCGCCCCGGTTAGGAACCCGATTTCTAGTCCTATGTCCCTTTCTGTTGGACCTTGTGAATTGGAAGCACCCCTTATTCTGACGACAGGTTGTGGTGAAAACTTGTTAGGATTGGATTTGTTGAAAAGATTGTATGCGACATTATATTGTTCTCCTTCGGGAGTACAACTTACACTGGGTAGGAAAACGGTCTCTCCAATGTATTTGTCGAAGGATAAACTTCCGACCGAATTGTCGTTTCTTCCTGATATCATTTGGGCTACTGGTCCTAATGATGTGGGTCTTTTGGAAATACCGCCTTATGTTGTGACATTGAAAGCCAATGTTAAATTACCACGCATTCAACAATACAAGATCTCTAGTGAAGGTGAAAAGGCGTTGCTAGCGATCATTTATGATTTAATTGAAAAAGATGTAATTGAAGAGACAAGAGGCAACGTTTGTAATAGTCCTGTTCTGCCTGTTTTGAAACGTACTGACCCCTCTAAGCCACCTGTTTACAGGTTCGTGATTGATCTTAGAGAGGTAAATAAAATAGTTGTGCCATAGTTTCCAGTTGTTCCTGATATCACTGCCATATTAACTATGATTCCAGCTTCCGCCACCTGGTTCTCGGTGATTGACTTAAAGAATGCTTTCTTCAGCATCCCGATTGCCGACGAGAGCAGGGATATTTTTGGCTTCAGTTTAGGAGGCCGAAGTTTCCGCTTCAAACGCGCTCCTCAAGGCTACTGTGAAAGTCCATAAATATATAGTCAGGCTTTAAAAACACAGCTTGATGCAATTGTTTTACCTGACGGCGCTACCCTTATTCAGTACATTGATGATTTGCTAGTCGCTACAGATACTGAAGAGATTTGTAAAGAAGCCACCTTGTCGTTGTTGCGTCATTTGTCTGATTTACATCACAAAGTGTCCCTTTCAAAACTGCAATATTGTCGACAAGAAGTGACCTACTTAGGTCATCTCTTATCGAAGGAGGGAAGGAAACTGACCTCAGAAAGAATTCAGGCAATTGCAAAATGGAGGGTGCCAAGGACACAGAGAGAAGTACGTGCTTTCTTGGGCATTACATCATACTGCAGACAATGAATACCGAATTTTTCTTTTCTGGCCAAACCTTTGGTAGCATTGACCTATAAAGATACACCGAATCCCGTTCCGTGGTCTGAAGATTGTCAGAAAAGTTTTTCCGAATTGCGTAATGCATTGTGTTCGGCTCCTGTGTTGGGTACCCCCGACTACAGTAGGCCCTTTACACTGTATGTCCATGAGAGAGAGGGTTGTGCATTGTCAGTGCTGACACAGTCTTTTGGAGACAAGCGGCACCCATGCGCATATTTTTCGTCGACTTTGGATCCGGTAGCTAAAGGATTGCCGAGTTGCTTGAGACCCACAGAGTCAGCAGCTGTTTCTATTCGACAGTCTGCTGGGTTAGTGATGAATAATATGTTGATTGTGATGGTTCCACATGCAGTGGACACGTTGTTAAACAGGACCAAGACACAGCATTTAACTAGTGCTCGATTGTCAGGTTACGAGTTGACACTGTTAGCGAGTCATGTGCACATAAAGAGGTGCAATACGTTGAATCCAGCCACGTTATTGCCGATTTCAGTAGAGACAGATGATGTTGAACAACATGATTGTTTTCTTAGGACAGAAGAAGAAACGAAAGGGAGAGCAGATCTTAAAGATACTCCTCTTGTAAAGTGTGATGGTACCTTATGGGTGGATGGTTCATGCTTCAAGCTTCCGAATGGTGATACGACTGCAGCATATGCTGTCACAACTTTGCATACGATTGTTGAAGCTGCACGTATACCACATAATTCAGCTCAAGCAGCAGAGCTGATTGCACTTACGAGAGCGTGTGTGTTATCAAAAGGAATGAAAGTGACCATATATACCGACAGCCAGTATGCGTTTGGTGTGGCCCATAGTTTTGGGCGATTGTGGAAAGAACGTGGGTTCCTGACTTCGCATGGAACTAAAATTCAGCATGGTCAGTTGGTGAATGAGCTTCTTAAATCACTGACCTTGCCATTACAAGTTGCGATTGTGAAATGCAGTGCACACAAGAAGGTTACTGATGATGTCGGTCGTGGCAATGCATTTGCTCATGAAATTGCAAAAGAAACAGCAAAAGATGTGATGAATCGAATGTATGTTGCAGGCCCCGCAAGATGGGTTGGTGGCGTTGGAATGTGTGAAGATACGATAGAGGGTGTGAAGTCTCTTCAAGCTGAAGCTTCAGAGAAAGAGTTGAATGTGTGGAAAGAAAGTACGGGTAAATTGGATGAAAATGGTTGTTGGGTTGACTTGTCAGAACATCAGCGATGGTTGTTACCCGATGCGTATGTGCTTGCAGTGGTGACAATGGCTCATGGAATGGCCCATATCAGTGTGAAAGGGATTTGTAAGTTGTTGGCTCCAGTATGGCAAAATGCTGGAATTCCTAAATGTGCAGAGAATGTGGTCAAGAATTGCATGGTGTGTCTGAAATACAATCCTGGTAGGGGAACCCCAACTCCAGCTGGTCATTTTGCGCCTCCAACATATCCGTTCGAGGTTTTGCAGCTAGATTTCATCCACATGGAAAGGTGCAACAATCTGAAATACGTACTCGTTGTTGTTTGTGCCTTTTCAAGATGGGTAGAAGCATATCCCTTAAAAGACAACACTGCCTTATCCACAGCTAAAGCCCTTGCCAAAGAATTCTTCCCTAGGTTTGGAATGCCGAGAATGGTCTGAAGTGATAATGGGAGTGAATTTGTGGGTCGAGTGATGAAAAAAGTATGTGAGGGGCTAGGTATCCATCAAAAATTCCACGCTGCAAATCACCCCCAATCAGCTGGACTAGTAGAGTGCTATAATGGCACGCTAAAACTGAAGTTGGCAAAGATACAAGCGAGCTCTGGTCTTAAATGGCCTGACGATCTGCCTTTAGCACTCCTATCAACAAGAATGACTGTGCATTTGCGAGTGGGACTTAGTCCCTATGAAATTGTGTTCGGCTGCCCGGCCAACATATGGGGAGTGCCAAGACCAACAAAATTCAGTGAAATCGAACACCCTGTACTGCTTGATTATTTGTATGAATTGACGGCTAAATTGCGTGTTCTACACCAACAGGTTCACGATACTCTGCCTCAGGTCTCTGAAGCTCCAGGACATCTTATCGATCCTGGATCATGGGTGCTGGTCAAGAACTTCCAGCGGACAAAGAATGACCAGCCCCGTTGGACCGGCCCCCACCTCGTCCTTGTCTCAACAAGATCAGCTGTTCGAGTGGAAGGGAAAAATAACTGGATCCACGGCGTACACTGCAAGAGGGTCCCTTTTCCTCTACCGTACGACCGGTGGGTCCAGGAGGGGATCGCTGACTCTGAGACTGATACTGTGCCTCGTTTTTTGCCATTTAGCGATGCACGTGTAAAAGGAACAATTTCTGAACGAGAAAGTGACAATAATTTGCAAGAAGCTGTGCCACCGTCAATTCGATTGAACACTACAGAGCCTGAACTCTTGTTCCAGAACCAGACAGTACCTGGAAAAAGCTGTTATAATTTGAGACCAAGAACTAAGGACAAATAATTTTTTCCCGTTCCTTTGCTATTTTTTTTTAAAGTGCGCCTCTCTCATCTGAGAAACGTTCTTATTTTTGTTTTTTTCTTTTCGAACCGCCATCCGGGTTCAGCTGTAGGGTTGTGGTTGCCCAAGTCTTTGGAGTGCAGCTGAAGACGTTAGGTCGACAGTTCTGGTCAGTCTAAGGGAGTTGCCCTGGACTGACAGAAGCATTCCCTAGCATAGAACACCCTACCACCGCGAGCAGCAATTAGAGAGGATGGAGTTTTTCAAGAATGAGAGACCTGACAAACAGATGGATTTTAAAGCCAGAATGTCTATAATATTGACAAAGAAACGATTTTTGATATTATGTATTTTCATGTTGCTCAGTGTAATGACGTTTTGAATAGGATATGTTTTATTCTCTTTTCAAGTGACATTTGCACCCATTACACAGCCCATACCTCCTTCTACTGTTTCCTCGCATTCTTTTCACCCCCTGCCTGAACACGAGTCTGCCAGAAGATTAGAATTTGTCAACAATTCATTCATTCAGCTTCTACACCAACACCAATTAGTAGTGAACACAACTAACTGTTGGGTATGTGGTCTTATGCCTCATACTACTGATAAAGGTATCCCTTATCTGGTCCTGCCTTTCAGCCATAATGGTTCTGTGTGGGCATATAAAATGGTGTTCATATACGCGTATGAAGCCAACCCCCTACGTTCTGTGAAAGATAATCCTAAGAATAGTGCTCTAGCTAAGGGTATAGTAGATATGATTAGGGAAGATATTTCCTATGAGACTATCCCGAGAGATGAGACACTAGCATATATTGGATAGAACATAACAGGATATGGAGTTACTCTGAGTGGGAACCAGCGAGCAAAGAGATCCTCCCCGATTTGGATTGTACCCCATCAGGGTCACCTATGTCTGCAAGGTAATGGCAAGAATCCCAGAGCTCAGTTAGGGAAAAGTATCTGCACTGAAACATATGTTTTTGCGTCTCAGACTTCTCCTTCGTTATTAGCAGCTAAGGGTACCTATTTCATCTGCCATAATAGAGCCTATACATGGTTGCCCCCTGACTTCTCAGGCACATGTTTTGTTTCGTTCCTGTTACCTCCCACCTACACGGCCGCGGCAGATTACCATAAGACAAGGATAGTTAGAGGTGTCATAAGTAAAGAAGACACTACAGGACAAGAATTTTGAGATTTCGTAAAGGGTTTTCTGCCGTTTTGGGGTCCTATGGTTAACAGCAGGAACATAAGGCAATTGACAAGGGTGGTTGAATCCACAGTAGTTGAAACCGCCGGTGCCCTTAGTAATTTGACTGCTGACCTCCAGTCGGATCGCCTTATGACTCTTCAGAACAGGGTCGCATTAGACGTCATACTTGCAGACCGAGGTGGGGTATGTAAAGTGATCCAATCAAGTTGTTGTGTTTTCATCCCAGATAACGCTCCGACAGTCTACCAGGCCATTTCCAAACTGCATAAGATCTCCGAATCTATTCACGTGGATAAAGGAGATTGGTCATTGATGGGGTGGTTCTGGGAGCTGATATCCGCCTGGGGATGGAAGACTCTGGTAGTCATTGGGATGATCTTAGCCATTCTTTTCCTGTCCTGTTTGTGTGTACAGTGTGCTCCTGCAATATGTGGCCTCTGTGCTACATTGTGTGTAAGGAAACCTCTATCAAAAGACGAGCTAAGTAATAGGATGATGCTACAGCAACATCTCAACGACTTTATGAATATAGACCTGGACTCAGATTAGCGTGAGTATGGGTTATTGCCTATTTAAGGGCAAAAGGAGGGTCTGTGGTACTGAAAATTCTGGACCCGTGTTATAAACATCGTCGTATCACAACGATTTTGGTATCAGCAGACCGAGAATGGATAGAATAGTATGCACAAGCATTGTATTCATATTCAGGTGACAAAATCACCCGAATATCAGAGATTCCGTCCTGAAACTCTGAGGTTCCATTTAAACGACAGCCATTTTGGGATTGCCCTCCCATAGGCCAATGACTAATGCTGAAAACGAGTCTGAAGGACACGTACATCTTTGCTGACTCCTCTGTGACCTGAGCAAGCTGACTCCACTGCCTGAAGCCAAACCTGTTCGGCCAGTTTCTTTCCCAGTGGCCGAATGAGATTAGTATCAAGGCACAACACATCATAAAACCTTTTCATCACACACAAACCATGCCTAATCTTACACACACCTGTCCCCGTTTCTTTCTTTATGACTTGCTTTACAAGGAGGAGGTGCCTGTTTATATTGGGGGTCCGTCGATATCTGATGAAAGTACTGAGCCTTGCCGGGTAATTGATTGAGGGCTGGACAAACTGAAATATGGCTTGTCATCATAACCCTGCTATTTCTTTGTAGTGAAAATATGTGAATGGTCAACTGTAAAATAAGGAATGTTTGCCTAAAGCATAATATTTTGTATAAAAGAGGTTAGCTTTGCAAGGGAAGCAGTCTCCTGAGAATATACACTGTGTTGTACTTCTAGGATACCTGTTACTGGCTGCAGCCAATAAACAAGATCTTTGACTTCACCAAGAAGACTCTGTGTTTCTGTAGTCTGAAACAGGAAGGACTCGAAGTCTTAGGGTGTGTTCCCTGGCACCACTGGGTTCTGAAAAACCCAGTACTTCAGCACCATGACTCTGTTGGGGAAGGCTGTTACCACATCCCCCACATCCTCCATAGGAGCTCTGTGCACTCTTGATAGGTGGTATTGCAACAACATACTTATTGTGTCCTGGCCCACCACAGCCATGCCATCTGCACAAATGAGGGAAAGAATGATCGGGGGCGTCTCTCCCATTTCAGCAGCCAGACCAAAAATTGCCCCGACTTGTCACCCCCTCTGTGAAGCCGCTGTCAGTTTTCAGATCTTACGTGCAGTCCATTCTATGCCACAAGTTTGCAACCATACTTTGTGCCTCGAGAAGTGTTCCCTTAGCCATCCTCTGCCCTCCCTCCTGCTTCTGTAGCCAGGTCAGCACTTTCTCTCCCTCCAGCAAGTTCAGTTCTAGGTTCCACTTAGTTCCATAGGTCTTACTAAGGCTTTCCCCTATTACCACTACTCAATTTCTCTCTTCTCTGTTGTGTTCCAATTAATGTCAAAGTAACCCTGTAGGACTGTCCTCATGTCTTCTTTGTACAGGGGATGCTCCAGGCATTCAAGCCAGAGGCGCCACAGAGGAATACTAGGGAGTTGTCCCCCTAATTTACACTCCAATAACAGAGGCATGTGTTCCCACATGAAATATACCAAATACCAAACACTTTGTATATTAAGAGCACCATTGACGTATATTAAGAACCAGTCAAAACTGCTGTGTGCACTATGGGTGAGTGTAAAACAAGGGAACCCTCCAACATTCGGGTGAAGTTCCCTCCATATGTCCTGGCAAAGTACTCGGGTCATCATCACCTGCAACCCATCAGTCGTGTTCTGCTTTGTCCTGTCCTGGGTGGTGCCTCTCCAAATGGCCATTAAGCGCACAGGTTAAATTCACCTGCCCAGATGATGGGAATGTCGGCATACAGTAACAGCTCTACCTCCAGTGTACCAGAGCACTGATGTTAAGAAGGTACAGTTCCATGCTGTCCAGTACCCAGTGTACCAATACATACCTCCCCTCTATGTCTGCCATACAGCTGCATATTTGGAATGGGGCCCCAGGCACCGTCCAGAGGAAGAGACAGTCTAGCATAGTTCGAAGATGTAGAGGGGTAGAGTGTCCCCTCATTTCTTATGAAACTTCTTCACCTTCCTCTGTGTTAAGTGTGTTTCCTGCAGCAGTACAATAAGTACCCGAACCCTTCATAAGTAGGCATTTACTCTATAGAATTTAACAAAAGAATTTCAGACCCCTCATATTCCGAGCATGCATCATGACCTCCACCCACCACTGTTCCCTACATGTTAATCTGCAGGATTTAACGAGCCCCAACCCCTCCTTACTACCTTATCAATAAATGGAATGTAAAGCTGTTCCGCAATATACCTATGATCAAGATAGTGTCAGTATTTAACTGATGGTCATACGAGATATCAGCATGGTACGCTAAGAGGAATAATATAACAATGATACTTCTTCATTAGGTTCTGAATTCCCCAAGAGAGGTACATGATTTGAAGATTCAAGAGCAGAACTAATATTAGTGTTCAAGTAGAGCTCAATGAGGTTATAGGAGCATGTTATAGGAGCACACTTTTAATTTCATTCTCAGTAGAAGGTGGGGAACAGAATAATAATCAGTAACAACTAGAACATTTACTAGTTCACATTTATTAACATGAAGTTGTATAGATCCTAATACTTGACTTGGTATTAGAGCAGAAATAATAATCAACAGTAGCTCACATTATGATTAAGATTAGTTATTTAAATAACTCCCCCATTTCAGGTTCAAAGTTGGACACACTCGTTTATTTCACGTTTAATTTTGGAACATGTGATAAATACAAAAAGCAGCATCCTGGCGTTTAACATGTGTACCCTCCAGCAAAGAACTATTGTAACTTTTTGACATAGGAGATCAACCTGACCAGGGGCACGGCGAGTGCATGAATAGTTTGTGGTACTGCTAATATTAATGACAGACTAGGGATGGGTACAGGCATACAAGTTAGATATACATGGCACCGGTTAATCAATTGGTACCCAGGCACCGAGCTTTTGAAATGGTTTCAGAATCATCTCTCTTGTACATTATCCTCTCCTGTGAGCATATATTTACAGCACATGCATAATTAGGCTGTTCAGTTATACTATTTGGTAGCCAATATCCCAGCACAGAAAGTTGTACTGTATGCCAAAAGGAATGGAGAGGCATAATACAAAGTAGCATCTTATATTTCTGAAACAGTGTTATGTTTCTGTACCTTGCAAACATATCACAGCAGAATGAATGAAAATTGGCAAAAAAATCAAAGCCATTTCTAGTATAAACTTCAATCAAACTACTCAAAAACAGCTGAAGTGGAGAATACCGTAAAAAAAAAAAAAAAGTATAAACAATATATGTAAGAATTAGATGGGTGGCTTAAATTAAAAAAATAGTCATTCATCCTAAAAGGACTTTTGATGTATCATTCTAATGGTTACCAAATTTATATTTGCAGTTTATAGTAAATGACATTTAACTAGTTGATAATCAAAATGCATGAAGAATTGTATTGCTATAAAATACATTTGTAATGTATGACAATTTTAGTTGTCGATGTTCAAATTGCAATTCGGTAACATTTGCAAATGACTGTTACTCCATTGACTGAATTGCAATTTGTGAACTGATATTTAGCGATCATCATGCTGTCACCAAATAATGACCTCACAGACAGAAAGTGCCAATAAAGGAGGAGGAGAGAACAGCAGTGCAGGTGTGAATTTGATGCATGAGCAATGTCATCCCATGATCCAGCAATCATTGGCAAAGCCAATAGGTTTTGCTTATGCGAGATCTATTGGCCTTGTCAGTGTTTTTTACATGTTGAAGTGTACTGTTATTAAGCATTGAGAATCTGTGAAAAGTATGCTGACGTGTACTGTTAAGAAGCAGTGTGAATCTTAGAAATGCACATGACAGGCAGAACTCAGCAAAACGTGCATGAATCCAATGTGTGCTATTTTATCATTGTGTCTTCTGTGGCTTCATTTCAGAACAACCATTGACTAATGCTACTGAACTCATTTAAAGCATTAGGTTACCATGAAAACGTGACCTGGAACCATGTGGGCAAATAGTGGGCACCTTCAAAACATGTGAATAAATGGAAAGGTAGTATATTTTGAGGGAAAAGACGGGGTACATTATTCAAGGAGTACAGAAGTCAAGTTCAATATGCTTCAGTGACAAACTTCTGCTAGAGCAGGAGTTTTCAACAAAATTATTAATGAATATTCATGTATCCTGAGTGTTGAAATTGCATAGAAACTCTAATACCGTTGGAAAAATAATGCATGCATTTGAAAGTATGACCACATGAGTGGCCACCAATGTTCACAAAGTGTACTTATTAATGGCTTATTAATATTAAATGATGAGCATATGTGTTATTAATGTAGTGATATGTCATATTAAAGGTTATGCATTATGTACTAGCTCTATTAATTAAAAGCCTTAACTTAGCAGAGGTTTTGGCCTAGTTGCACAGCCTCATGTCAAGCTGCATTTCTAAAGCGTTTAATAAAATGGCTGTTTATAGAATGAAATTGTGATTTTCCACTGTGCTGACCTAACGTGCTCGTAGCTAAAAGTCTTTCCCATGAGAAATGGTTGCTAGAAGATGTTGTTCCCGCAGAATGTAACATTGTAAATGTAACATATGTAAGACTGACTTTCTCAGGAGAGAACAATGACCATACTGCAACAATGTTGTTACCTGACGAGCCGGATGGATGAGACCAGTAAGAAAGGAGGCAATCATCAACATGTGTACTAGTAGAAATGTAGATTAGATTTTTTTAGTTTTATTGGACAAAGTGTGAACATGCAATCCCTTTACCAATAGGGACTTGGGAAATAGTTTTAGGAAATCTAACTTAAAAAGACTGCACTGAGAAGAAGATACCATTCACCAATTGCCCATATGCCATTTCCATTCGAGCATTTGCCACCTGCGCATTTTCTATCTTGACAAAAGGCCACTTGCCCATTTTCCTTCTTGAGAAGAGACGTGCTTAACTTTACTGCTTAAAGACTTTGCCTTTTCTGAACTTGGATGCTGAATCCTGATGCCTTGCTGACCAGACTAATGTATTGAGTACAAAGACTGACACTGCTTGCTGATTCATACTGCGGATAGGTATTTAGCCGAAAATGTTGTTTGCTCTTTCTATTTGCTTTTGTTTCTAGGTACCAACCACACTACTTTGATAGAGCCATAGTTAGATGTTTTTCTAAATTTGTGTTGACTAAATTGTTTTGCATGAAGCTAAACATGCTAATTCTAATCTGATGTTAGTTAGGGAGCTCACTGATGAAGTTTGATCTCTGGAATAACATTTGAGGTCTTTTCTTTGCTGAAACTAAATGTATGTGATATTGTTTGCACCGTTATTTTTGCTATTAATTTGCACTCTAACTTTGGAATGTGTAGTAGCTCAAGCCTTGATTAGATTACGCTTCTTTAGACGCTTCGGACAGTGAGTGTTGTTTCTGTATGGTTATCATTTGATTTTTAGATTAACTTACATGATCTTAACATTGTTAATATAGGGAAATAAATATTCTAACTTTTACATAAAGGTGTGGTTATCCATGACTGAAAGGTCATGGTGTGTGACAATTACTGACTCCTATTGATTACTAATGTTATTGATTGTTGTTGATAATTGATGTTAAAATTGACAATTGGTTATTGATCAATACTGGTACAGGGCCTATATGGTGGGAACATCTCAAGCATTGGTCAAAAGGTTCATCTACTTATTCACGTCCCCTTGTAAGTTTACTTATTAATGTTTGATGTGCTGACACTTTTACTTGAGATCATCGTGTTCCTATTCCTGGGCAGGCTGGAAACTCTTTAGAGACTTTTTAGCCCACCCACCTGGAGCTCTAAAAAGAGAGTAAAATATCAGTCTACAATGCCTCTGCCAAATGAAAGCTTTTTGGAAATTACTTGGTCATAAGCAAATGTAGAGGTGCAGTATTGGCACTAATGTGGGTGATCTAACATGAAGAAATTCACATACTGCCTACCTATCAAACAAGAAATGAAAATACCTTCAATGCTTTAAAACTATACTGCAGGGATGTTTATCCAAATAAATGTAACTGTCCTGGAAATTCCAAGTCCAAAACAGTTAATGAAAATCCAATACTTCTCTGAAAACAATCAGATGGAAATGTGACAGTTCAGGGTTGACCCTGGTACTTCTGGGGCAACGAAACCTTCAGGGTCACAAGTTAGCAACTGGATTGTCTCTGCCTATGTATCTACCCTCACATAAACTCTGATAAATGCGACAAGTGGTCCAGGAAAATGCAGCAAGTCCTTGAATCCTATTACCTCTCAAAAGTCTGTGGATGTGTTTTTCAGAAATGTCACAAAATGGCTGGTTAACAAAGCTTCAGACTATTTTTCACACTGCTTCTTGGTGAATTGATAACACAGATAGAAAACAGCAAAATAGAAGTCGGATTCTACTTCACTGTTTAATGTTCTCTGATTGTTTGTATACATACGAATGGGAAATAGACAGCTATGTTCAAAACGCATTAGGCTTGAGGTTATGAATTTTTAACATTTCCATTCGGGAACTGTTCGCCTAGCACATGCACGTTACAGAAGTGATCTGTGTTTAGATAAAGCAATTATTCTTCTGCCTACAAACATTTGCAAGTCTGTGATAACATCTTCTAACAAGATGACAGGTGCTGCTTTGGAATGCATAATGGCAATGCATTTTAATTGTGTCTTCTCAAATAGTAATATAGAGCAGAGAAAGTAGCATAAGAGCTAGAGCAGCCGACCTTGAAACTGGGAAACAGGGTTCGAGTTTTGGTAAGGCTCAACATCCTGTGATGCCGGGCAAATCACTTACACTTAACCTCTCTGTGAATGTGTCCATCTCTAATGGAACCGGTGCATAAAACGAACTGTGGAGGGGGTGGTAAACAAACACAAGCACAAAAACGCTGTCCAGGCAAAACATTAAAAAAGTTCCACAAAAACAGATGAAAACAGTACTTGAGCCATGAGACACTGATAAGAGAAATACACAAAGAACAACAGGAAATAGTGTGCTACAGCCAATACAAATGAAGGACAAGTAAGTAAGTGATAAGCATGCAAACCAATCAAAAGTAATGGGGTGTAAGCCCCTTTTAAGCTTTAAATTAAATAGAATCGATTTCACAATCACAGAACAAGCACTGTGCAGGTGAAACCTAAAAACAGAAGTGGCAAGAAAGTGCGAATAGCATATATAAATTTAGCAAACTAGAGCTGGCAATCTTTGCAGAGGAACACATGGCACTCAATGATGAGTTAGATGAAAATGTCGATTTGGAGAACAATCCAAGAGTGAATCAGTATTGTTGGTGTGACTTCCAAATGCATAGAGGAGATCAGAAAAAATGTGGTAGGACCTCTGTCACACCATAGGGAAGATGGTGAGCTGAAGAAAAGCAAGTGCCCCTGAAGAGGGACCATCTACTTATCCATCACCCACTCAGATTGAGGAGGGAATAAAAAACATGTTCTTATCAAAAGCAGTTTTGATACTTCCTTGCCATTACAGGTACCACCATTTAAGATTTTTACAAGACTTAGGAGTAGTAAGTTATGTAGTGCAGTAATCTATGTTTATTGTGACATAAATTACACATAAGCATCGAAATAGTACTTTGCATTATATTAAAATGTGAAATACTATATTTTGTAGATGCTAAAGTGGAAGGAACAGAAGAGGGTGAAGATGAGAAACAAAAGGAGATTCCCCAGTCTGAAGACACATCAGACATAGGCCAACTGCTGCTATCATCACACCCAAGACTGAAGCAGCTGCAAAGCATTGCAAAGTCATTAGACGCCGACCTCGACAACAGCGACTTACACCTATAACAACGCATGCTTGTGCCCAACATACTGCAAAGCTTCAAGTTCTACAAACAGTTTTTATGTGCTATGGACTTAGAAACTTATATACAAGGCCTGCTAGCTGCCTGTACGCCACTTTTTGTTATGTGCTGGCGGAGCATAATGCAGGCCCATATCTACAAGGCCACACAAAGCCACTTTGTCTGGCTTTTCATGGCCTTATAGAAATAGTGTAACACAAGACATCATAAGTCACTGCGTAGGCTTACACTGCGTCAGGGAGGTGTTCCATGGGCATTGCAGTGGGTTTTTCCATCCACCACCCATGGGTTTTGACACAAGAAGCTGTAAACCTGAGAATGCGTCAAACGTTTGCACCTCTCCACAGGAATTGCAATGAGGAGAAATATTTTCATTTCTCCCTCTTTTATTCCTCTTTCTATGTGAAAGAGGAAAAAGCCACCATGGATTGTTTTTGTGCAGAAAGGTGTCCCTTCATGCACAACAATAATCCTGCCTGTGATGCAGGCATCCTTGCCCCGTGATGCAAGGGTGCCTATGTTGGTGCTAGGCAGCCCATTGCGCCCCAGTGCAGGGGGAGAGGATAGAAATGAGCCTTATTTTGTAGATACAGGGTATTTCTGCCCTTTTCCTCTGGCGCCGGACACCAGAGCTACCCTGCGCCATGGTGCTTGTAAAAAAGGCCCGTTGGTGTCAGACCTTGGGCAATTGTTTTTACTCATGATCTGGGGCAGGCAGGAGCAGCCCCTCCACTATGGCAGAGGAGTGTCGCCCCAATGGTGAAAATAGAAAAATAAAATGCTAAGATAACTACTTTATTATCATTTTATTTTTCACTTCCTCAACCAGTCTGTGTGCCGAATGTAGGGCTGGGAAGGGCAATCCTCTGCATCAGCGGAGGAAGGTGGAGTAGTCAGTACACTCTAAAGGCACATGTCGGTTTGTCCGGCCATCTTAGGCTGGCCAAACTGACATGCGCACTTAGAACTCTCCACCTGGGCTGTGTGGCACAGCCAGGTGGAGAACAAGCACAGGCTCCCAGTCCCAAACTGAGCGGCATTTCAGCCCGCTGAGGCCAGTTCTGGCACTTCTCTCATGCTGGGCTACACCATGAGAGAAGCGTCTGGAATGGGTGGGAAGGGGAGGAAGCACAGAGGTGGTGGGAGCGGTGGGAGCACAGGAACACAGAGGCGGCAGTTAAGTCTTTATTTTTTGTTATTATTTCTCTCCACTCATACCCCTGCTGCTTCACTAAGTTACTGGTGGCAGCTGCCACTGCGGGCAGGTCTTGCTACTGCAACTGCATTTCCTGCACTTCAAGGAGCATTGTTGACAGTTCAACTTCAGCCCATCCCTGCCATTCAGTCTCTTTGTATAAAAATTTATAATTTTAAGGAAATCAAATTTACAATCTGTGTCACAAAATATAGATAGTTTAGCAGAAACTGTTACGCTATACTATACATTTCTACCAGTCAAAGCCAAAAAAGTTGCTACAGTAATAGTGAGAGCCGAAGAGAAATTCACCAATGCTACTAATATTGGTACAAGAAGAGTAATCTACAAAGAGAAGTATCACCCTGTAATCAAGTTATTGGAAAAGACTAAAGCAATTCACTTCAGCCCTTGTGGCTTTGCAGACTTCCCCACCTCACACATTCAAATCTGGAAACAGACTACACGCTATAGTAAAGTGGGGAGACCTCAAGTCGCAGTAATCTTTCAGCGGCAGACATACATACAGTGTAATTATGAGGTGGCAGAAGTGGAGAGTGTGAAAGTTCAGGGGTAGAATGATATCCAGACAGGCCTGCATTAGAGAAAAAATAGAACACTGAAAAAAAAGCTGAATAATTCTTTTTATTTTTTATTATGTTTTACAACCAAAATAATCACATCTTCATATGCTGTTAGAGGTGAATGAGAGATCAAATTCATCTTGAATTTATCTGTGAGTAAACAGGGAAAATGTAACTATGTTAAGGCTATGAGCACAAGTTATCTATATTTTCTTAATTTTAAATATACTTTTGTCTAGTCTTAAAAATAATTGTTTGGTTGAGCCCTGTGTAGTCTTTTCTCGGCTTCCCTAGTTGACCCTGCCCTGGTGAAGGTGAAAGTTGATCATTATCTTAGTCACTGTCTTCTCTATCAATGGGTAGTCCCTTACGAGTTGCTATGCTATTGAGCTTTGCACAACATATAATCATTTTCGATAATGGTTCATGGGAGTATTGTTGAGCACCACTACTCTTGTGAAGGCAGCAAAATCTGCTTTTAAAGGTCCATAAGTACCTTCTAGTACTACTCTTGTTGGCCCTCATGATATTTCTTACCTGCTTTCCCTGGGAGTAATTGCATTAAAAAAGATGTAAGAATGCAAGGTCACATTAAATAGTTACTGTTACCTACACGAGGAGCATAAACTAATATGTTCAATGTATAAATGGGAAATACTATTCTACCACAGAAACTTAAAAAATGAATAACCAAGTATGACACAATCTCCAAAGTCAGCCCTATCCAAGAGACTGGAAAGGCCACAGTTCCTAAACACGAGTCCTGTGCATTTACAGGAAAACATGCTACAATGTCAGTAACGATGAAATATGTACTGCAATACAACTTGAACTGCTAGTTCCTTCAATTGCAATTAAAGACATCCAGTTTCAGCAGATGGTCAAATAAGAATGTGTCTCATCTGCACGATCAACCGAGATAATTGTGCAATCCAAAAAAAAAAACAAAAAAAAACAAGCTTTATGTTGCTGAGTTGCTGCATAGTGTAATGTGCACCTTTAAGTTTTTTTTTTAGCATTGCATCTACAAATAGTCTATAAAATCTAGATAAAACACTTTCAGAAATCTCGCCTGCTTTAGAAACTATTATCGGGTAGTTACTTGAAACCACGTCTGTGTGTTGTCCTACCCAAAATAAGCACCAAATCTCTGATACTTCAAATGTATCTCCTATTCTCTGTGATGAAATATTGTGATCCTGAGCCTAAACATTCTCTCCTGTTACCTCCTGCCTTGCTGCTAGAACTCTCAAATGCCTTGCCACCACAATTAGTCACATTTACAAGCCCCTAGCACCACCCTAGCATCATCTTTTTTGCTTGCATTACATCACTTTGTAAATCCTTGTGCCACATTATGCCTGTGCCAGGCATAATGTATGGAAGGGTGAGGGTGGGGAATTTGGATGCAGGAAGGCCCGAAAAATGGCACAGTGAAATTTATAACATTTCACTGCACCATTTATTCTGTCATTTTTAACGCCTGCTCAGAGCAGGCATTAAAATGATGCACCTATTCTGATCAATGAGCCTCCCTGTGCTTTGCTGCACTAGTGTCAACATTTTTTACCCTGGTGCAATAAAGCACCACAATAGCATCATAAATATTGATGCTGTTGTCTTAATGACCGCAATTGTGCACTGTAGTGTAAATATGGCGCAACCATGGTGTCGTAAGGTGGGGCAGGGGCGATGCAAGAAAAGTGGCGCATCGGGACCGATGCACCACTTTCTTGTCAATATGCCCCTAAGTGCAGCCATTTTGTAGAGTGAACTGCTTTATGGCCTTTCTTTCATAGTTTGTACCTAGTTACCACATGCTTCTACTTCGTGGTAGTTGTTTATGCAAAAATATTATTTTATGACTATAAATATTTAGAAATGCTTGCTTGATACAAAGGATTACGAAATCTCAATTAGGTAATCGTAATTTAGTAACCTCAAAATATATTCGCAATCGAACGGTAAATTGTTCTGGACACAATATAGATTTAGGGGTCATTCCACTTCGACTGCCAAAAGGCCGCCCGCCCGCCCAGCGGGAAAGACCCAGCAATGATGAAGCCGGCTCCGAATGGAGCCGGCGGAGTTGCTGGTGTGCAACGGGTGCAGTTGCACCCGTGGCGATTTTCAGTCTCTGCTTTGCAGAGACTGAAAATCTTAATGGGGCCCTGTTAGGGGGCCCCTGCAGTGCCATGGGCACTGCAGGGGCCCCCAGGGGCCCCACAACACCCGTTCCCGCCATCCTGTTTCTGGCGGTGAAAACCGCCAGAAACAGGATGGCGGGAAGGGGGTCGGAATCCCCATGGAGGTGCTGATTCCCTGCGGCAGCGGAAAAACCAGCGGGAAACCGCCGGTTTCCCTTTCTGACCGCCGCTTTAGCGCCGCGGTCAGAATGGCCCCTGAAGCACCGCCAGCCTGTTGGCGGTGCTTCCTCCGTCCCCGGCCCTGGCGGTGCTTCCTCCGTCCCCGGCCCTGGCGGTCCATGACCGCCAGGGTCGGAATGACCCCCTTAGTTATTTCTCTAATAATTTCTAAGCTTGATGAATTCCGATGTTGGTTTGATGAATTCACAAACCAGTCTGCAACTGGTTTCCGAAACTCAAAATATTCGTACATTGACACTTTAATCATATAGCACTGAGCTTATCGAAAGTATTCATGATTGGGAGAGAGAGTTCATATATTTAAAACCAATCCACAGATCCACCAGCTGACTATAATCCCAGGAGGCTGAACGCCAGCCTTAACCTTATTAACACATACTACTATTAACTTACTCACAGTTTATGAGATGGAAAATCGAAGTTGTTTCTGTTAGGCACTTCTTTCAGCTAGTCGACATCACATTGCTGTTCCCAACGTTTTTAAGCCTGGTGGAAAGATGGGTGCTATTGGTGATAAGGTATTTGTCAGTGGATCAACTTTACCTGTCTCTCATACTACTTCTATACATGTATTACTGTTTTTCAAATGTTTTACTGTAATATCTCCCTTATCTTTTAACATGCTTTAGTGTTTCTCAAAGTGGAGGACTTTTCTTGCGTTTTCTTTTCATACTTTTCATACTTTACTTGCAATTGCTTTTCAGGGTATTTTTCATTGTCTTACTATTTTTTAAAATAGAAATAAGGCCTTTGAAAATGGAGTTTACACAGAACATCAGAACCAACAATTTCGTGTGACAATATATTTTGTCAAGAATATGAAGGACAAAAATATTGTCAAGGTAAGCTTCTACTGGTAAGTATAGTTTTACTATATATAACTCCGTACCTTGATGATATATATTCAAGGTACATAAATGAATTAAGAATAGTAAATCTATACTTTCCTATTTGCACTTACCTTTTCAATATTTGGCCCTCTATATATTTGACATGACATTTTGTCAACACAATATTTCTGATATTTTATCAGTGATCCTTTAAAAACAATAGGAACACAAACTGTTCACAAACTGCATTTTACAATAGTTTGGTATTACTACAGTAGTACTGCTCACTGACTACAAAATGCTATTAGCTAATCCACATGCAGAGGTCTCCGTCTCTCCTATCTTTTGCTTTTTCCAGGAAGTAATAATGCAGGCGCTCAGAAGCCCCCCCTCCTTTAAGTTTGGAAAAGTGACCCTGTGTTTGCAGGATCAAGGAATCCATGACCTCTCCAGGATTTTTACTTATTTTTTTAAAGCACTCCCAAGGCTGGAGCTTTTGCGCTACAGCTCAGAATGCAGCTCCTTGAGGGGACTGGTTATTTGGTGGCATTTAGTGTGGCCTGAAGGTATATAATGAAGATATATAGGATACAGCACCTCCAAGAGGCTGGTTTTACGGGTGCTTTTTATGTGGCCTGATAACATATAAAAACAGACGCATGTTATGTTCATTTTAATGTGCATTATTGATATAATAATGATGATAGTGATTACTGATCAAGGTTGATATACTTTATTGACACTAATATTTGCATTTACACAGGGTTATTATTGCACTTATGAAATTATTGTGCTTTCAGGGTTATTTGTTGTGCGTGTAATGCAGTGAACCTTTGATAAAGCCAATAGGGCTGTTTTATCTAATGTGATACCCTCCTAGGTTGTGATGTGTTGTATGGTATAGGTGGGGTGGGCACCTTAATGTTGAAGGTCATGACACTTTGGGGTCAAATGTAATTTAACATTGTAATCCAAGTTTTTTTTTAGATCTGTTATATGTAACATATTTGTAAATGAATGCCTTTGATTTAGCAGTCTGTGTATTAAATTTAGTTATTTTCTAAAGAAAAAGCACTGACTAGACAATCATTTATTGAGTGCTATTACTGCATGCCACTGAGTGGTGATTGCTAGCACACACTACCTCCCCGAGTAGAACTTGGACTGCTTTACTGCACTACCCTGAGAGAGTCAAGCGTTACAATGAGGTGCTTGGTTTTCAGCTAGCAGAAACTGTTAACCTATTTCTTGCAAAGGCCTTAAAGCCTGCACAACTAACAACCCAATTTCCAACGGATACCAGTTGGAGCTTTGTTTATACACCTAGATAGGTTTGCAATATTTGTTCTTTCACAGCCTCCTGCATTCCCATAATTGGTGCAACCCAAGCAATGATAAAACAACTGCTTCATTATTTCAACACAATACCAGATAAGCATAAGGAGTGCACTCATTTTACAAGTATTGTATGCTCATGTTAAACTCCATGTGGATGGGGACTTTAAATAGGCATGGGCTAAGATGTACCAAGTAATTTTCGTTACTTAAGAATGTGATGAATCAGGCCGTTATTACCACATTGGTGGTATTTCGGCAAGACCACCGCACTGGTGGCTTCCAAAATCCCATAGGGGGATCTACTGTAATGGGGGGCTAGGTGTGTGCTTGACTTGCATGTGTGTCGGGTGTGCGTGTGTTTGTGTGCATGTGTGTGTGTCTGTACGGGTGTGTGGAGGTGGGATGTGTATAGGGGCGACAGGAATGATTATTCCTGTCGCCGGGTGCATTACCACCAGGGTTTTCCTGGCGGGGCAACTGCCACAAAAACCCTGGCTGTAAGCACCCTCGTAATACGGCTGGTCCAGAGGAGTACCCCGCCGGCCGCAGCGATCTCTCCACACTGGTGGGCCTGGAGCCAATGTGGCTGTTTGCCGTCAGCCACACCACCTTGCTCCTGATCGGAGGTCTGCACTGCCGGGCCCGTGGCAGTGAGACTGCCACCTCCACCATGGCGGTCCTTGAACCGCCACGGTCGTAATGAGGGCCTCAGTTCGAAGATAGAGTTCCAACCAACCACATGAAGGGAAGATAACATTTATAGGAAGTTAGGACCATTTCTTAAAAATATTAAAACGTTTCTATTTGCTTTCCCTACTGTGATCAGTATGTCATGAAGTTGCCAATGAGCAGGAATCCAAATCATTTTGATGCTTAGATTGGATTGATCAGAGGAAGTGAAAATAATGTTTGAAAAAATGGTAGGATGAGGTCTCTTTAAATCTTAAGACATTAAGGAGGTAATTTAGACATAGTTTACAGCGTGCTCTCTAACTTGCTAGGCCAGCAGATTATTTTCTGGCAGAGGACTGCATTCCTGACTAGGGTCTCACTGCCAAAAAAGCATCTACTAGGGGGCATGGTCAGCACTCAGGAAAATGGTTGCCTAGAACTGGAGCACCGATGAAGGGGAAGAAACAATTGCTTTAATCTACAGAATCCCTGAACCTACATCACACATGGGGAGAGATCAAAGCATCGGATCATGCCCTGAACAAGATTGCAGGCTCTGCTGTCATCTGAGCATGCTGCAAAGCAGAAGCGGTTTCTTCTCGAAGGCAGGGGAGCACCCAATACGGACGTGCAGTGGGTGCTGCCAAAGGCAAGCCCGTCCGTGCCCGTCTGCGCCCGACCGCACCAAGACCGCGCCCAGCGCCAGCCCCCCTGGCCCACTCAGACAAAACTACTCCCCCCTCTCCCTCCACTCACTGAACCCAGGCCCTCGCCCCACCTGCACCCTTCTCAACCCCACACACACCCATAGACCCTTCACCTGCTACACCTGTCATTTCTCCTGCTCCTCATCCCTCACACCACACACCAACCATAGCGACCTCCCAACAACAAACACAACACCCCAACGCAATACTCACCTGCTCTGCCCCCACCCCCACCAACCAGCCCCGCCGCACACCACCCCCCAACTAGAACACACCCCGCAACAACACCCTCCCACACCAACACCACCCACCACAACCACCTCAACTGCCTGCTCCTCAACACCCGCTCCCTTCACAAACATGCCATAGAACTCTGTGACCTCATCACATCACACTCACCTGACATCGCCTTCCTCACGGAAACCTGGACCAACCCTTCCTCGGAACGCGACATAGCTATCGCCACCCCCAAAGGATACAAACTCCAATGCAAAGACCACCTCAACAGGCCAGGTGGTGGCATTGCCATCCTACACAGGGACATCATCAAAGTCACCACCAGCTCCCAAGACACTATCGACAACACAGAACACATGCACTTCCTAATCCACATTAACAACAACTCCACCCTCGGAGGTACACTAATCTACAGACCACCAGGACCACGCCCCGCCTTCTGCGACACCATCGCCAACACCATCAGCTCGCACGCCCTCACCTCCACAGACTACATCCTCCCCGGTGATTTCAACTTTCACTTGGAGAACCTTCAAGACCACAACTCAACCTCCCTCATAGACAACCTCACCAACCTCGGACTCAAACAACTGGTCACCGCACCCACCCACTCAGCATGACACACGCTCGACGCAATTTACACCTCAAGCCAACACATAGCCTACACCCACACCATCGAACTCCACTGGACTGACCACCACTGCGTCCACTTCTCCTTCACCAAACCCCCCACACACCACCATCAACACACCACACCCTACTGCATGTGGGACAAGATCCCCACAGAACGCCTGAACTCCCAAGTGGCTCATAACCTCCCCCCCCCCCACACCAACGACCCCAACGCAGGAGCACACAACCTCTCCAAATGGATCACTACCTGCGCAGACACACTAGCCCCCCTCAGAAAACACATCGCCACCCGCAACATCAAAAACGCCCCATGGTTCACCCCGAACTCCAAGCGCAAATGCAGCCAAGCGGAGAAAATATGGTGACAAGAACCCTCTACAACCAGCTTCTCCACCCTTAAAACTACCATTGGCACCCATCACCAACTCATACCCACCACCAAAAGAGATCACTACAAGACACGCCTTGACAACAACTCCCAAAACAGCAAAGAACTCTTCACCATCATTAAAGAGCTAGCCAAACCCAAAGCCAGCAACATAGACCCCACACACACACAGCCCCTATGTGACGCCCTCTCCAACCACTTCCACCACAAAATCCTGGACATCCACAACAGCTTCATACCACATACATCCCTCACTCACCCAACTCAACCCCCACTCATGACCCCCCCACCACACTCACCACCTAGGCCCCCATCACACACTAAGACACCGAAAAAAACATGAACTCCATCCACTCCGGAACCCCCCCCCGACCCCTGTCCTCATCGCGTCTACAACAAAGCCAGCCCAACCATCGCCCCCATACTCTGCAACATAATCAACTCCTCTTTCGACTCCGCCACCTACCCAGACCCCTGGAAGCACGCAGAAACCACCACTCTCCTAAAAAAAAAAACAAAGCCGACCCAGAGGCCCTCTCCAACTATCACCCCATCACCCTCCTCCCTTTCCCCTCCACGATTGCCGAGAAACTAGTCAATGTCAGCCTATCCCACTTTCTCGATGAAAACAACACTCTTGACCCCTCACAATCCGGGTTCCGCAAGAACCACAGCATGGAAACCGCCCTCATTGCATGCACTGACGACATCAGGACCAAAGTCGACAAAGGCAAGACCATCGCACTCATCCTCCTAGACCTCTCCGCAGCCTCAAGGGTCCTCCCTCAGCCCCACATCTTCAACATTTACATGATCCCCCTAGCCAACATCCTCCGACCACACGGATTCACTATCCTCTCCAATGCAGACGACACCCAACTCATCCTCTCCCTCATCCGCAACCCCCACCACCGCCAAAACCAACCGACACGCTGCTCTCCTCGACACCGCCAACTGGATGACAACTAACCATCTCAAGCTTAACTCCAACAAAACCAAGATCATCATCTTCGGCCCCAACAAAACCATATGGGACGACTCCTGGTGGCCCACTGCCCTAGGCCACCCACCCACCCCCGCAAACCACGCACGCAACCTCGGCATCATCCTGGACCCCTCGCTCTCCATGACACAGAAAATCAATGCACTAAAATCCTCCTGCTTCCACACACTCCACACTCTAAAAAAAATCCTTCAAATGGATTCCCCCAGAGACCAGGAAGACAGTCACCCATGCACTCATCATCAGCAGAGTAGACTACAGTAGCGCCCTCTACTCCGGCACCACACTCCAACTCAAACGCAAACTCCAGAGAATCCAGAACACAGCCTCACGCCTCGTCCTTGGCCTCCCCGCCATGAACGTATCTCACCACACCTTAAATCCCTTCACTGGCTCCCCATAGACAAGAGAATCTCTTTCAAGATCCTCATCCACGCACACAAATCCCTCCACAACATCGGCCCGACCTACCTCAACGAAAGAGTGAACTTCCACACTCCCACCCGCAACCTCCGATCAGCCGACCTCGCACTAGCTACAGTCCCCCGCATCCAACGAACCACCATAGGAGGCAGGGCCTTCTCTTACCTCGCCCCCACAACCTGGAACTCCCTCTCCACCAAACTCCGCAAAACCAAAGACGTCATACTCTTCAGAAAAAACCTCAAGACATGGTTGTTCGAACAGTAACCCCCCACACCCCTCCACAAGCGTCTTGAGATCCTCACGGGTGAGTAGCGCGCTCTATACATTTTTTTGATTGATTGATTGATTGATTGAATGAATCCTCCCTCTACCCACCACCCCTGTGAGCCGCACAGGCAAAAATTACAATAAAAAACTTTAATTGTCATTTTATTTTTACCTACACAGAGCGCACCAGCCCAGAGATATGCTGGCTGTGTTCTCTGCTGCTGAGTGGAGCAGGGCTAACAGGAAGCTCCAAAGTGTGCATGTCACTATGTCAGGCTATTTTGCGCCGACCAAAGTGACATGCACACTTTGAACCTCTCAACTCAGCTGTCTTAAGGCAGCTGGGTGGAGACCCAGCATAGGCCTCTAGGGTTTGAAGGAGTGTCCAGCTAGGATGCTCATCCAATCCAGGCACCTTTCTCAGTGAATAGAGAAACCATCCTTCAATGCCTAAACTTGCTTCCAGGTCTCATGCTAAGCACCAAAACCAACAATGAATCACTACAATCAGAAATGGTTAGTCTCCGGAATGATTTTAAAGCCCTGGCAGGTTGTCCTGATGACACAAAGTCAAGAATAAGTAACATTGAAGATTAGCTATCCAAATTGGAAAAGAAAACCTCCAGACTTAAACTTTCCCTAGAAATAGAACTCACAGAACTCAAAGATAGGAATACAAGAGCGATCCTCAGAATATATGAATTACTGGAAAACTGAGACACGAGTGACACTTCTTGTATCACTTTCCTGCAGTCATGGATCCATTATATTCTGGGCATTTCCTTTGATAAAGGCTTTGAAACTGAGTGTGCACATAGAGGCCCTTCTTGACATAACCCTAATCACTGCTCACCAAGACCGATGATCTTCCGACCACGTAGAAACAATCCACAACTGCATGCAGAAAATCTGAATGATTGATTGGATTGGAACCAAGATAGAAATTTTCCAACGCTGCGTCAAAGATACAGTTGCAAAAAGAAAGGGCTTTCTAGCTTTGCAACTCCACTGTGGACGACTGTGTTTGTAAGATCATCCCTGATTGCGATGAGTGCTGATTCAGTGCCTCTTCCTGGGCGGAATCCAGTTTGGTAGTCAGAAAGTATGGCGTTATCTTCAATGAATTCTGACATCTGGGTGAATACCGCTCTCTCTATCAGTTTGCCCAGGAAAGGTCAGTTTGTAATCAGTCTGTAGTTGTTGGGGGCCAATGGGTCCAAGTTTGTTTACAATAATAACAGGCATTTTTAAGGAATGTATTTTTAAGGTCTTAATGAAAGGTTGCCGAAGATTAGGAATTATTGATGATTCTTCTTGCAGGTGTGGCAGCAGAAGTAGGTAAAAGAATGTTCTAGAAGATGTGTGCGGCAAAAGGGTAAGAAGGGCTGCTGGAACTCCTGCTTGCTTTGACCAAATCCATGAATTCACTTTGTGATATTAGATTGAAGGAGTGCAGATGCTGGGTTGGCTTACTCTTGGAGGGGATTTTAGTAAACAGGTTGGTGCTTGTGGTTTTCCTTTGTTTTAAATAGGAGTCCAATGTGTCTGCCTTAGTTATGTAATTAATTGTGAGTTTGTCTGTAAATTCTTGAGTAATGGGATGCGTTCCTTCCATGCATTTAGGTTTTCGAAATTCATTTAGAATTTTATAAAATTCTTTGTAAGCAGATTTAGCATTTTGAATTCAGCCTGAGTAGTACCTTTTTTAGCTTTTTTGATTGATGGTTTGTATATTCTCTCACATTTGTGTAGGTGAAGTTTATCTTGAATGTTGTTTGTTTTGACCCAGGTTCGTTGCAGCCTTCTGATTTGTTGTTTTATCTTTTTTAGTTCTGTATTTGTCCAAGGTGTTGGTCTTTTTTGGCCTGTTTTGTTGGTTTGAGTGGTATTAGGATATTGAAAGCTTCCTATAGCCGCTCAAAGTTTTGGAACATAATTTATCATGTCTAGAGCCATGTTTGCTGTTAGTTGTGTTTCTAAGTCTTTAAAATTGAGTTTGTTCCACATATGTAATGACGTAAATATGTAAGGTGGTCTTGGGTGTGTGGATTTGTGGTGTTTAATGTTGGAAAGTTACCAAATGGTGGTCTGACCATGTGGACTGGCGTGATGCTTTGAATGGTAACTAGTTCTGATTTGGCAAAAATGACATCTAGGATGTGTCCAGCGATGTGTGTGGGATTGTGTACAATCTGATGTACGTTCAATGTGAGTAGGCCATTGGTGATAGTTTTTGGATGAAGCATACTGGGTTTGTCAAACCAAATGTTGAGGTCCCCAAGAATGCAGAGGTGGGAGTATAACAGTATAAGGTTTGAAACTGTGTCTAGAAATGTGTCTGGGAATTTTGAATTGTTAGGCAGAGGTCTGTAAAGGAGATTAAAGTTACAGGAGGAAGTTGGTGTTGGGTTGCATCTGGTGAGGACTTCACAACCTTGTATGGAAATGTTTTCTGTTCTGCTGAGATTTATTGTTTGTTTGCATATAATAGCTAGTCCACCCCCTCTTTTGCTTATACGGTTTTGTGTGATGGTTTTATAGCCTGGAGGAATGGCTTCACACAATACTGGGGCCATGTCATCTCCCAACCATGATTCTGTTATGAATAGTAAGTCAGCTATGTGTCAGTGAGCAGGTCGTAGATGTGATGCTTGTTTTTTTAGAGTGATAGAGCATTTATGAGAAGGCAGTTTAGAAAATGTGTTTTGGTGGAGGTGTCATTTTGTTTTGGAAAAGGGTGAGCAGTATATTGTGAGCTTGTAGAGGTGTGTTATTAATTTTGATAACTGTATGAGGGTCACAATAGTGTTGTTTTTCTATATTGTGTTCCTCGTCCAGCAGACTTAGGAGGTAATTTGCAAGTGCAAATGCCACCAAGCTGAGAAAATATGGAGACTAGAACCCTCCTCAACCAACTTCTCCACACTCAAAACCAATATTCGCACCCATCACCAACTCATACGCACCGCTAAGAGAGTTCACTACAAGACACGCCTTGACAACAACTCCCAAAACAGCAAAGAACTCTTCACCATCATCAACGAACTTTCCAAACCCAAAGCCAGCAACATAGACCCCACACACACACACACACAGCCCCTATGTGACACCCTTTCCAACCACTTCCTCCACAAAATCCTGGACATCCACAACAGCTTCACATCACACACACCCACCACACATACCCCTCTCCCACCCAACTCAACCCCCCCTCAAAACCCTCCCACCACACCATCCACATGGACCCCTACAACACACGAAAAACGGAAAAAAACATGAACTCCATCCACTCCGGTTCCCCCTCCGACCCCTGTCCACACTGCATCTACAACAAAGCTAGCCCTACCATCGCCCCCATACTCTCCAACATAATCAACTCCTCTTTTGACTCCGCCACCTACCCAGACCCCTGGAAGCATGCAGAAATTACCACTCACCTAAAAAAAAAAACAATCCGACCGGGAGATCCTCTCCAACTACCGCCCCATCTCCCGCCAAGGTTCCAGAGAAATTAGTCAACACTCGCCTATCCCACTTCCTCGAAGAAACCAACACCCTTGACCCCTCACAATCTGGGTTCCGCAAGAACCACAGCACAGAAACCGCCCTCATCGCATGCACTGACGACATCAGGACCAAAGTCGACAAAGGAGAGACCGTCGCACTCATCCTCCTAGACCTCTCCGCAGCTTTTGACACCGTCTGCCACCACACACTCCGCACATGCCACCACAACATAGGAATCCGCCACAAAGCCTTAGACTGGCTCTCCTCCTTCCTCACCGACTGAACCCAGAAACTCTGCCTCCCGCCCTTCCACTCCAACACTACCAAGATCACCTGCGGAGTGCCCCAAGGGTCCTCTCTCAGCCCCACACTCTTCAACATCTACATGATCCCCCTAGCCAACATTCTCCGAGCACACGGAATCACCATCCTCTCATATGCAGATGGCACCCAACTCATCCTCTCCCTCACACGCAACCCCACCACCGCCAAAACCAACCTACACACCGCTCTCCTAGACACCGCCAACTGGATGACCACTAACCATCTCAAGCTCAACTCAAACAAAACCGAAGTCATCATCTTCGGCCACAACAAAACCACATGGGACGCCTCCTGGTGGCCCACCGCCCTAGGCCCCGCACGCACGCAACCTCAGCATCATCCTCGACCCCGCCCTCTCCATGACACAGCAAATCAATGCTCTAACCTCCTCCTTCTTCCACACACTCCGCACCCTAAAAAAATCCTTCAAATGGATCCCCCCTGAGACCAGAAAGACAGTCACCCACGCACTCATCAGCAGCAGACTGGACTACGGCAACGCCCTCTATGCCGGCACCACACTCAAACGCAAACTCCAAAGAATCCAGAACACAGCCGTGCACCTCGTCCTTGGCCTCCCCTGACACAAAAGAATCTCACCACACCTCAAATCCCTACACTGGCTCCCCATAGACAAGAGAATCACATTCAAGATCCTCATCCACGGACACAAATCCCTCCACAACACCGGCCCAACCGACCTCAATGAAAGAGTAAACTTCCACGCTCCCACACGCAACCTCCGATCAGCCGACCTCGTCCTAGCTACAGTCCCCCGCATCCAGCACACCACCACAGGAGGCAGGTCTTTCTCCTACCTCACCCCCAAAACCTGGAACTCCCTCCCCTCCGACCTTCGCAAAACCAAAGACCTACTAGTCTTCAAAAAGAACCTCAAGAGTTGGCTGTTCGACCAGTGACCCTCCCTCGCCCATCCCCTCCTCCCCCCTCACCCTCCCAGCGCCTTGAGACCCTCACGGGTGAGTAGCGCGCTCTACAAATTTCTTTGATTGACTGATTGATTGATTGATTGAAAGGAGGTATGTTGTTGGGTCCGTGTTGGTGGTGAGCTTGGTGGCTGAGAGTGATATGATGAGTTTAGTGACTTTTTTATAGAGTAGCCTTGCTGTGTAATAGACAGAGGGAAGCAAAGTTGTTAAGAGTGGCATGTTGTTTATTTTGTTTGCGTCTGTTTAGGATGGAAGGAGTATGGATTAGGGGTGGTGGAAGAGCATGTGGATCATAATCTAAGGCTCTAAATTGTGCAATGGATGAGAGGCTGGTGAATGAATGTTGCTTTGTTGGGGTGTATGTGGTAGATGTTTATGAAAAGTAAGAATTTTGGAGTAAAGATTGGTCAGGATTTGTATTGCTTGTATAGTCATGAGTGTGGATGTGGGCCCAAGCCCCTGTGGAAGGGAAGATGAATGGGCTCTTCTATTCAAAATCTCCTTGGCTACAGACAGGCAGAATCCACACTTCCAAGGTGGCAGAGTCTGATTCCCAGGTAAGGGACAGATTACAAAGCAATTAAAACTGCTTGTCGCACACTCAAATATATGGCTTTTTCTAGGCAAAAACAAGTGGTTCACACGGTTTCCAAACACAGTTTAAATCAAAGAGCAGATTAAGCAGTCTCCTAAAAATAATCTAGGTAGTTACTGAGGTGTATGTAGCCTTGTGTAAAAAAAAGGGGGGGGGGGAACTGAGGAAGTCTTTGTGAAAAACTAGGAGAGAAATTTCAAACAGTCACAGGTGAAAAAAATAGCAGTTTAAAACCACCAAGTTTGCTGAAACACATAGAGCCTAATATACATAGGCATGGGTAGGAAAAATAAACTGTTTTAACAAGTAACAAGAATTCAAAGAAGGTCTGAACTCTTACCATTTCTCCTAAGACTCTGGCTCACTGGGCTGTAGTAGGATGCAAGTAAAACTAGGTTCACAAAATGGAGGTGGATGTCTTGGGGTGCCCTCTACAAACTTAAAGGCCCACTGCAGGTGTGAGGGGAGGGCTCAGGTTGCCTGGGAGCTAGGAAGCCAATATATAATTTACAAAGTGTTGAAAGGCTGCAGGAGCGTTACATAAGCCATATGGCATCACTTGATAATAAAATAATCCATAACGAGTTCAGTAGTTTTCCATTAATCGCCATATGCCACTCGTATTAAATGATATGCACCTCGCAGATCAAGTTTGGTGTATACTTTAGCATTTTTCACTTGATCTACGAGAACTAACACCAAAGGAAATGGGTATTGATTCTTGATAGTAACCTGATTGAGGGCTCGATAATCTATGCAAGCCCGAAGACCCCCATCCTTCTAGGATATGAAAAACAGTGTGGAAGAGACTGGCGATTGCGATGGGCGAATAAAACCATTAGCTAAATATTGATCTAAATATTATTTCAAATGTCGATTCTCCGCTTCTGTTAATGCATATATTCAACTACATGGCAATATTGCTCCTGGCTCCAACTCAATTTTACAATCACATGGTCGATGTGGTGGAAATTTCTCAGCCTCTTTCTTGTCAAAAATGGCAATCAAATCTTCATATTCTTTTGGAACTTCTGTAGTTTCAAGAGCACAAATTATTGGAGAATGTGATGTTATACAGGCCGCCTGTGACTTTGTGGATGTTCATACTTGACTATGAAAACAATTCTCTTTACAATAGGGAGAGTTCATTTCAATTGTTCTTTTACTCCAATCAATTTGCGGATTGTGCTCGGTAAGCCAGGGCAGACCCAAAATCATTTGAAATTGCAGAGCATCTATTAGATAAAAAATTGTCTGTTCCTGATATCTACCAAAACCTTGTAGCTAAATCAGTTCAGTTTCATGAGTAATTGGGCCTGAAGAGAGACTGGTACCATCCACCGCTCTTACAACTTCCAAGGCAGAATTCTTGACAAAATGAATTACCATTTTACGAACATATGTAATATCACAAAAATTGCCTGTAGCTCCAGAATTAATCATTACTGAGATTCCTTGAATTGCCTTCTCTTGAGTCTTGACTGACACCCTTTTTACCAAATGTGGTGCAGCTGTCTGCATTGTATTTGTCAGTTGTTGTTCAGAGGGAGTTGACTTGGTTACTGCTTCCATCAGGGCAACTCTTACTGATGAAGCTGCCCTTTTCCTGCCTGCCCTGTCTTTGGTTTCCCGGGACATTATTTAACAAAATGTCCAGAAGCACCACAATATAAATACAATTGATTTGCTCTTTGTTTTTCCTTTTCTTCTTTTAATAGCGGTCCTCGTATTGAACTAATCTGCATTGTTTCTTCTACTGCTACTCCATCTCCTATTCTCATATTGTCATTTTTTACTCGATCAAATCTCGGTGGGAGGGGCCGATAATCCCTTCTCAGCTCTCCGTTCAGTTAACCGATGGTCAATTTATAATACAAGATCAATTAATTCTGAAATTTCAGTGGGTCGGTTTGGAACTTGCACCAATGCATCCTTCAATTCATCTTTTAACCCACGATACAATATAGCAGCATTTTTTGACTCAGCCCAGTTGGTTTCTACTATGATTTTATTAAAATGAGCTAGATAAGCTACTAAATCTTCATTTCCTTGCTTTATTTCTAAAAGCTCATTATCTGTAGCCTGAGCTGCAGTTCGGCAGTCAAATATTGATAAAAACTCTTCTTTCAAATTTTGAAAATTATATAAAACTGGACAATTTCTGGAAATAATAATTGGCATGGACCACTCAGCTGCATCACCTGTCAGATAAGACCATATAATTGCCACCTTGGATTGGTCGTCAGAAATAATAATGGGTCTACACAAAAAATGCAATAAGCATTGAGTAAAAAATATTTGTGCTTTATTTGGATCTCCTCCAAAACGCTCAGGCTGTGCAAGGGGAATTATAGGAGAAAAAGCATGAATTACTTGAGTAGAGATACCTGTAGACTGCGAAGTACTATGGGTCTCTGAAAACGCTGAGTCACTAGCCTTGGAGGTGTTTCCTAACTCATTTATTCTTTGTTTTATCTGTACTGTCTTTCCTATAGTGCTATTTAATTGTTTCTGCAACCCTTACAAAATAGCATTTAATGCTTTTACATCAATTCCTTCTGCCATTCTCCTCAGGAGGTAATCTAACTTCCCAGTAATAATAGGGAGGGCACTTCAATCTGTCAGATACCTTGGTTTGATTGCCTCAGGAGCAGAAGATGAATCCAAAGACCTAGCCCAGACTACTCACAACAAAACAGAATCTCTCTTTTGAGCACCCTGGAAGGGGAAGGGGAATGGGATTTAGAGAGACTGCCTCAAAGGTCTTGTTTCTTCAAATACTCAGTCTGCCATTCACTTCTCAACACTTTTTACAATCTTTGTGCAGACATATTTTTTACGTTCGTTTGTCTTCACATTCCTTAAAATGTAATTAATTGTTGCTATATATATATATAGATAGATAGATAGATAAGAGACATATTATTGTATAATTCATGAACTTGTTATTCCTGTGGACTGTCTTATATTGTCTTTTTCTGATAATGGTAATCTGTATGTATCTTCACAAGTGTCGTATTTCAATGCCTCTGTACATTTCTGTACTGAGGTTGTCAGTATTTAGATAACTAAACTATCTGTTTGGTTGTGGATAATATTCTGATAATGTTGAATTGTTTAACCCAACCGGAAACTCTCTGAAATGCCGCAAATCTTTTTGACACTGTATTCTCTCTTGAAACATTAAGAATTATCTGTGGTTTACTTGAATAGTCCTTGGAAATGCATTGGAAGTTTTGCCCCAAAAACGTTTACCTCACAAGAGCGCTCTATCTATGCCTCCGTATTACTGCAAGGATACAGTTGAAGTGCGAAGCACTCTAGCGATGCGCGCGTATCACAGTACCAAAACAGAGTGCAACACTAGAACTGCAACATTGCATCTGAACATCTCATCGGCCATCTTGGATTTCTTTTTCTGTGTCTTCCTTGCAACGTGTGCAGTGCAACTCGAGAAGCTATCTTCAGATAAGGACATTGCCTCTTCCACTGCGGATACTTCTTCACCAATTCTCCTATTTGTTTTCCTTTACCTTTTACTGTTAGAACATGGCAAGTCTGAGGGTTCTCAACAGGCGCTGAGTTCAGCACTGCCTTGGCTGATTCCAACCTCCACCGTCATCGAGATGGCGGTAGGTTGGCGGGGCCGCCTGCCAACTTCGTAATCTGGTGATCGGACTGCCACAACCGTCGCAGTCCGAGGATCAACACACTTGTAATTATAAAGTAGCCTCTTTCTAGCATGGTTACCCCCACTTTTGGCCTGTTTGTGAGTGTGTGTCAGTGTGTTTTTACTGTGCCACCAGGATCCTGCTAGCCAGGACCCCAGTGCTCATAGATAAAAACCTATATGTCAGTGTGTTTTGCCTGTCTCACTGGGATCCTGCTAGCCAGGACCCCAGTGCTCATGGTTTGTGGCCTTATTTGTATGCGTGTGTAGTGCCTAACTGTGTCACTGAGGCTGTGCTAATCAGAACCTCAGTGCTTATGTTCTCTCTGCTTTTATATTTGTCACTGTCAGCTAGTGACTTAATTTACCAATTTCAATTGGCACACTGGACCGCCCTTCTAAGTCTCTAGTATATGGTACATAGGTACCGAGGGAATTGGGGTTCCAGGAGATACATATGGGCTGTAGCATTTCTTTTGCCACCCATAGGGAGCTCACACAAATCCTTACACAGGACTGCCATTGCAGCCTGCGTGAAATAGTGCACACATTATTTCACAGCCATTTTCACTGCACTTAACAAACTTATAAGTCACCTATATGTCTAACCTTCACTTGCTGAAGGTTAGGTGCAAAGTTACTAAGTGTGAGGGCACCCTTGCACTAGCAAAGGTGCCCCCACATGGTTCAGGGCCATTTCCCCGGACTTTGTCAGTGCGGGGAAGCCATCACACACGTGCACTACATGTAAGTCAATATCCATATGTAGCTTCACAATGGTAACTCCAAATATGGCCAGGTACACGTCTAAGATCATGGTCTTGTCCCCCCAATCCAAAGCTGGTATTGGGGAGCCAATTCCATGCATCCTGGGGGCACCACCATGGATCCCCAGTCCTGCCAAACCAGCTCTCTGAGGCTTGCACTGCAGCTACAGCTGCTGCCACCTCACAGACAGGGTTCTGCCCTCCTGGGGTCTGGGCAGCCCAATCCAAGGAAGGCAGAACAAAGCATTTCCTCAAAGCAGAGTGTTACACCCTCTCCCTTTGGAAATAGGCGTTACAGGCTGGGGAGGGGTAGCCTCCCCCACCCTCTGGAAATGCTTTGAAGGGCACAGATGGTGCCCTCCTTGCATAAACCAGTCTACACTGGTTCAGGGACCCCTTGTCCCCTGCTCTGGCGGGAAACTGGACAAAGGGAAGGGGAGTGACCACTCCCCTGTCCATCACCACCCCAGGGGTGGTGCACAGAGCTCCTCCAGTATGTCCCAGACTTCAGCCATCTTGCTTTGCAAGGTGTGGGGGCACTCTAGAGGGCTCTGAGTGGCCAGGGCCAGCAGGTAACGTCAGAGACCCCTCCTGATAGGCCCATACCTGATAAGGTAGCCAATCCCCCTCTCAGGGCTATTTAGCCTCTCTCCTGTGGGTTCTCCTCAGATTCTGCTTGCAAGTTTCCGTCAGGAATCCTCTGCAACAACTTCAGACTCTTCTGACCTCGGATCAACTGCAGCCTGCTCCAAGAAACGCTGTAACTGCAACAAAGTGTCTACAAGAGACACTTTTCTTCAGCAACTTCAGCTCCAAGTCAGCAACTGGTATAAATAATTGTTTTCATGTATGGACAGGGTATTTGGTATTGAATTACATTTGTATTGTCAAATTTTTTAAACAACTATTTTTCTTAGTACATACCAAATGAAATGATTTTGATTTATCAATTAAAATTTCTTCTTTAACTTTTTAACTATCAATTTCTGTACTGATACCACTTTTTGTAGGAATTTATATCACAGTTCTCTTACACAACTTATTGATTTATGACCATTCTATAATTGTTAACAGAGTGTCATTACTTTTTATGTGTGCTCCATTCTCATCTTCTCACCAAGTCAGCAACTGCAACAGTTTCCATGGTGTGCACGCTCTGGGGACTCCCTGTCTTCATCCTGCACCAGAAGGACCGAAGAAATCTCCCGTGGAGTGACGAAGTCACTCCCCCACTCCAAGCAGGCACTTTCTAAGATCACGACCAGTACCCTGGGACTCCTCTCACAGTGATGAGCGTGCTCCTAAGGACACAGAGGGTAGACATCATCGACATAGACTGGCCTGAGGTCCTGCTGACAGTATTTGGAGGAGGTAAGACCTTGCCTTCCCTGAGAGCAATGGTACCCCTATGTACTACATCTTCTTCACCTCCTGAGGCCTCTGTGCAGGCTTTGCAAAATTTCTTTGTGCACAGCCTGGCCCAGGTCTCCAGCACTCCATCCTGTGATGCTCAACTCACTGAGTTGTTCTCCGGCAGCGTGGGACCTTTTTTTGTTGTGCATTTTGCACCTCCTTTGTACCCAGATCCTGTGGCTCCTGGGGGTGCTGGCTGGCATCCTGAGGGCTTTCTAAAGTGCTGAGAGCCCCCTCTTCCTCTTCACACAGAGTTGAGGTCCCCAGGTCCCTCCTGGGTCCAGCCAGTGTCATTTTGATGCAAGTAGCCAAGGCTTGTTGGCACCTTCCAACACACTCTTCTGGGTTGGCAGGGGCTCCTGTCCTCCCTGGAACTTCTTTCGACTTCTGTACTTGGTCCCCTTCCTTTGCAGGTCTTCAGGTCCTATAATCCAGCAGTTGTTCTTTGCAGACTTGGTTGGCTGCTGCAAAATACCAAAAATGAGGTGTAGTGTGTCCTAAGGAAACTTGCAATACTTTACTCCTGCTATCATGGGCTCTGGGGTGGGGTAATTTACTTACCTTTACTGTATTCTTACTCTCCCAGTGATTCTGCACACACTACACTTGTCTAGGGGGGAATTTGTGATTCACATTCCAATTCCTTAGTATATGGTTTTTGTTGCTCCTAGACCTATTTTCTCCCATTGCATCCTATAGGATTTCCTACTGTTTGCATTGTTCTATGACTATTTACTTGTCTAATTTTGGTGTCTAGTGTATATATTGTGTATAATACTTACCTCCAGAAGGAGTATTGTCTCTAAGATATTTTTGGTACTGTGTCACCCAAATAAATACCTTCATTTGTGGTAACATTGAGTATTATCTTTACTTGTGTATACGTACTGTGTAACTATAAGTCAGTAATCAATCAATCAATCAGTACATTTGTAGAGTGCGCTACTCACCCACGAGGGTCTCAGGCGCTTGGGGGGAGGGGGGAAATGGGGGAGCTGCTACTGCTCGAACAGCCAGGTCTTGAGGAATCTCCTGAAGGTCAGCAGGTCTTTGGTCTGCCGTAAGTAGATGAGGAGGGTGTTCCAGGTCTTGGCGGCGAGTTAGGAGAATGATCTGCCACCAATTGTTGTCTTGTGGATGCGTGGGACGGTGGCGAGGGCGAAGTCAGTGGATCGGCGCTGTTGTTTGGGGTGTAGAAGGTGAGTCGTTCATTGAGGTATGCTGGTCCAGTGTTGTGGATTGCTTTGTGGGCGTGGGTGAGGAGCTTGAAGGTGATCCTCTTGTTGACGGGGAGCCAGAGTAGGATTCTGAGGTGGGCTGTGATATGGCTGCGGCGGGGAATGTCGAGAATGAGGCGTGCGGAGGTGTTATGTATGCGTTGTAGTCTTTTCTGGAGATTGGCCGTGGTTCCTGCATAGACAGTGTTGCTCTAGTCCAGTCGGCTGCTAACGAGGGCCTGTGTGACCGTCCTTCTGGTTTTGGTGGGGATCCACCTGTAGATCTTGTGGAGCATGCAGAGGGTGTTGAAGCAATACTGCATGAGCTTTGCATGTCTCCTAGTTCAGCCTAAGCTGCTCTGCTCTAGCTACCTCTATCAGCCTAAGCTGCTAGAACACTACTACATTTCACTAATAAGGGATAACTGGACCTGGTATAAGGTGTAAGTACCCAAGGTACCCACTACAAACCAGGTCAGCCTCCTATATATGGTGCATATCCTGCCATGGCTAGCCAGGTTTGTCCCTCATTGCTGAGAGAACCCAATCTGGTATTTTGGAGAGCATGCAGAGGGTGTCTTGGAACCAATTTTGGTGTTCACAATATGTTAATTCTATTCCTAAGTATTCATAATATCTATAAGCAGCAGGAACTGGAGCTACAGTGTATGTGTGAACTGCCTTTGTGTTGGCATCAACTGCAGTAAAATTAACCCAGTAATAATTAACTTTGCATTTATGAGCTGTGTGTCTCAGCTATGAGGGCAACATCTCCTCCACCACTGGTGAGTCCATATGCAATTAAATGTGCAGTTATTGCCTGTCTATAACTAATAAGAATATTCAATGGTTGTGCCATATTTCATGAATGGAAGTCAAAGAAAGGAAATACTACTGTATAGTGGAGTGATCTTTTCTTAAATGTTCAAGCTTCAACAACTTACAGACACATAGAGCTTCCTATTAAGCTGAGGAGAATGAATACTTTTCATCAAAGACATCACTGTATAGAGATGAAAAAGGAGCCTTGAGAACACATAAAAAAAATTACTATGGTGGCACCATGTTATATTGTTCCTATCAATTTAGTAAGACTGTGAAGATAACAATAAGAACTTCACAATATAGAGACTTAGGGCCTGATTACAAGTACGGCAGTCCTAACACCACTGTACCTGCAGTGGTGGTCCGACCACCAGATTTGGATGCTGGCGGTTGGTCTGCCACAATTCTGCTGCCACCACCAGGACCTGGGATCCCTACACATTGGTGGTGGAGAAAGCTGTGGTCAAGTTTTGCGGTGCCAATGTCAGCACAACTGTGCTGATCATGAGTTGGCTTTCTGCTGGGCTCTTCATGGCAGGGATCCCACCAAGAAAAGGCTGGCAGAAAGACAGAGATGGGGCCACAAGAGGGCCTCTGCACCATCCTTGTCATTGGCAGTGCAGAGGCCCCCTCTGCCAGCAAAGCCGGAATTCGCACTGTCTGCAATAACAAAAGTGCACATGCTAACTGTGCTGGTGGCGCAGACAGTGCAGCGGCATTGGCCTAGGCTCTCCCTTAGATCTGAAGCTAATGCCGTTGCACTGTCTCTGCCGTCTGGCCCAGCTGGACCACTGTAATATGGCGGTAATGAGGTCACTGGCTTAGCAGCGTCCTCCCCACCGCCATATTGGCGGTCAGGCCACCAAAGTCCTAATTGGGCCTTAATCTACATATATCATCAGTAAATCTTGGTTTGTTTTGATTAGCTCACAGTACCACATCCAAATCCCTAAACTGACCAGAGTAATAAATGTTATTGGTAATCTCGAACATAAACACTCTGATTCCCAAGGAATCTGTGGAAACAGATCTGTCCCTTTTGTTTTTTTACTCTTGCAAGCCCAACATAAACACAAGATAAAAAAATGCATTTTTAAAACATTTACTGAAACAAACATGTTACTCTGATCAGCATTATTGGAATAGCAAACAATACAATTCAACTATGTTAATTGTTGCTAATGTTACCTAAATCCTAGCTGTATCTAATACTGTACTCAAAAGAGCATAGCGCGGGTACCCTCTGCCAGATCAGTTCAGATAATGTAACACCCCCCCCCCCCCAATACTTTGGTCTTAGGCATCAGGAAGCCGGTCTTAGTGTATAGGTTACCTTTCTTTGCAGGATAAAGGTCAGGATCAGTAGAGGTGCATCTCAGTCACAGCTCACAGCGATTCTATGACAACCCAGCATGAAGTGCTCCTCTCAGAGTATAGCTTGGATGGTGGTTTATATAATCAAATACTTTCCTGAGCACACCATGACAGAGGTTCATCTTGCATAAATGGGTTGTCTCCTAATAAGCACAAAAAAAAATAAGGATATCTCTTTCGGATTGTACGACCCTGGACTAAATGTGCAGACTACAGGAAGACAATGACTACCAAGAATAAACATGTATGCAGCACATTCTTGTGTTAGTGGAAAAATATGGAAGAAATCACCATTAGAAAAGGATGTTAAGCTAAAGCTGAAATCTAACACATTATCTCAAGACCTTAACAAGAAATGCAAACCTTCCCTCATGGAAATGACTATTACCTTGCCCTCTAACAGATCTTGGGAATATATATGCTCCAAATGCCTCCAACTCAAATTTTCAAAATGTTATCAATATGAATACTGGGCTATTTATAAATGTTATTGGTCTCCATTGAAACAACACAAACAAGGCCTGATTAACTCATCGTCTTCCTGGAGCTGTGAACATACAAAGGCTGATCTAGACCTTGGGCCTCATTACAACTTTGGTGGTGGGAATTACCTGACCGCCAAAACTGTGGGGAGGAAGCAGCAATCATACCGTTTGCTTTCCCCCAGTCGTATTACAACGTTCCCGCTGGGCTGACTGGTGGGAACATCGTGTTATGACATTCTACCAGTCACCACAGCAGGAACAGTGCTACGGTATTGGTCTTGGCTCCCTTAAGGGAGCCGAAACCAATACTGTAGCACTTTAGCACCCTTAGAATGCGTACTGTCTGCAAAGCAGACAGGACACTTTCCATGGGTGTTGGCAGTGCGGCCCCTGCACTGTCCACAACATGGCACTGGGCAGTGCAGTGCAGCCGCCCGTGGCCCTCAGCACAGCCTTTCAGCCAGCCTGTCATCGGCGTTTGAGCTGCTATGGAAAGGCTGGAAGAAAGGGGACTCGTGCTCAGTACAACGGTGCTAAACTCAGCACCGCCATGGTTTAGCACTAGTCAGACTGCCGTGAGTCTGTCGGGAACCATTTTCCTGGTGGGGATAGCAGTGCCCTGGAGATCTGCCTGCCAGGGTGGTTATGTGGAGGTCAGATCTCCTGGAGTGCGGCGGTCTGTCTGCCACCGCGGCATTAGCGGTCCTCAGACTGCCAATATCACAATAAGGGCCCATATCTCTTATTTCATTGTAATAAAGTTAGGAAAGTTTGGATTGTAATACAAACAGTAATTGTGAATATCTTACAGATAAACAAGATCCTGAACCATGATTCTTGGTCCCGGACTCTTAGATTTATCAACCGAACTATCTGACATTGACCTATCCATCCTTGATCTGCTCCTGACTATGGAATAAAACTATCTTGGGAAAATGAAAAAAATATATATATATTAAAAAGGGTTTCATCACAAACATGGTGGGCTTGGTTTGTTTTATTAGGAGTTCTGACAATATTCTCACTACCAATAAACAATCAAACCACTTCAATTTGAAGTACACTGGGCCTTTATATGTAGAAGGTTAACCCCTATAATACACCAACCTACCTTTCTCTGAATTTGTAGATACACATTAGCATACTACCCCACTTTCTCATACTAACGACTAGATATTTATTTCCTTGTTTGGAGGTAAACATTTTCGCCACTTATGCTACATAACCCCAACAACTCTGTCCATTATTTGATGTATCAATTATACTTTGCAAATTGTTGAGGTCAAATCAATATGTTTTGGTATTTTACTTTTGCTACGGACTGCTGTAAATAGATTATGGGGATCATTACGACCCTGGCGGTCGGTGCTAAAGCGGCGGTAAGACCACAAACAGGCCGGCGGAAAATTGGTCATCCGCCACTTCACCATTCCGACCGCCATGGCGGTGAAGACCGCTGGGATGGAGATTGCGGTCTCCAGCACGGCGATCGTCACTAGACCACTGACGGTATCAGGACCCTGCATACCGCCATGGATCTTGGGTGATTGGGCACCGCCATGAGATCCATGGCGGTAGGCACTATCAGTGCCAGGGAATTCCTTACCTGGCACTGATAGGGGTCTCCCCCACCCCGCTACCCCCCACGAATCCTCCCCCCATACCCCTGCCACCCCCCAAAGGTGGCACAACCCCCCTCCCCACCCCGACCATGCACATATACACACCCCTACACGCACAAACCCCCAATGTGCACATATACACACCCCTACACGCACACATACACCCCGACAACACATACCCGCACACATGCAGACATGCACACCGTCTGACCAGCACACATTTCCCATACACACAACACCCCCGCACACATACACTCACTCACTCACCCCCTCTACACTCTCACACGCACACCCCCATGCACACACACAACACACATCACCCCCCACTCCCTTCCCTAACGTATGATCAACTTACCTTGTCTGTTGATCCTCTGGGAGGGGACGGGATCCATGGGGGTAGCTCCGCCACCAGAACACCGTCACCAGAACACCGCCACACCGAAACATGGGACGTGATTCAGTGGGCGGTGTTCTGTTGACGTGGCGGTGGAGGTTGAGCAACCTCCACTTTCCCGACGTCCGACAGTATGGCTGCTGGCGGCTTTCCGTACGAAAAAGGACGGCGGCCTGCCAGCGGTCATAATACGTGGCGCGGAAGTCAGCACGGCGGAACCTCGGCGGTCTTGCGAAAAGACCGCTGAGGTCATAATGACCTCCTATATGCCTACAATGTTGCAATACTATGATATGTATGACCATGTGCATCATACCCTTTGCTTTTCCTTTATATGATTTACTTTTTTTTTTTTAAACTCAATCAAAATATTTGAAAACAAAATTTAATCTGCCAGTGTGCTGGATGTATTGTAGGCACAACAGTTTGTGGAGCAGGTGCCATTTTTTTTGGCTCCTCTCAGCATTTGTATTTATTTTGTTTTTACAGTAAACACTACTGTTTGTTTCAGAAAAAGAGACAAATTAATGACCGGACATGCATAGAGTTTCTCCTTGCATAGCAGGCTATCAAGTTATTTTCCTCATACAGACTGTCATATAAGACACGGAAATTCAGTAAGGAAGGGGTGACAACCACCATCACCTAGTGGTCTAGTCCCAAATGGACTCTCCAATCAAGCATGTCTCATGGTGGAACCAGCTGAGGCTCTGCTGTCGGAAGACCTGCAATTTCCATACCTCTAAATGATATGTGACCATGAGTTTGACCAGCGAGGCAGTCGCCAGAATCAATCTGACCTCTAAACTGATTTAGTTTCTGAGATTGACACATTTGACTATCAGGAGCAATTCCACTTGTGATATAGTCATTGATGTCCCCTTTGAATTTATCATGCTCAATATGTTGTAATATATATAAAGTTCCTCATTATATAAAATAATTGATTAATCTGGTTGCTTTAATTTGTTTGGTTGCTTTATATTGACAAACTGCAAATTTCTCCTATCTATAGTTGCTCTGTTATGATGTTTGCAAATGGAATAGCTATAACAAACCATTTTTGCCTTAACTGGCTTTTCACAAATACTAAGAAATTATAACTATTGACAAAAAAGTTTCTTCTAAACTTCATCAGATTTTGTGATGGTGGGCTTCATGCTTTGAAGTGCCAGTGTAATTTGTGTAGTTTTGGGAATTTTTCATTACACTTGTCACTTGAAATTCCCAAAAGTATAAACTAATGCCATTTTGTGTAATTACACTCTATTCTCTGTAAATATTTTACATGAACATTTCATTCTTGGTAAAAATAGATGGAAGGATGATAGTTCTCAAATATTTATCTCAAAGTATGCTAGAGAAAGATGAAAGCAGATCTTTGAGCCTTGGACCCTGGATGATCAACAACTGCTGTCTCCCATCCCCTCACTCCACAGCAGGACTGTTCACCTGCGTCAGATGTCTCTTCACCTGTAACCTAGGACCAACCGTCCTCACAGAAAGCCACTCCACGCCCACCCCGCAGACTGATGCCACCCCGGAACCACTCTTATACCTCCTAATCAATGGCAAATCATTTCTGCAAACACACCACCAAAGTCTGGGGCAACTGGAGAAGGCCATCAACCACCAGCTCGCCAAACACCTGTAGAGAAACAACTTGCATGATGCCTCCCAATCCGCTTTCTGAGTCAACCACAGTACCAAGACCACACTGATCGCTGCCATGGATGACATCTTCACCGTACTCAACAAAGGACAATCTGCAACCCTGATCCTTCTCGACCTATCCGCGGGCTTTAACAATGTTTCCCACCAACCACTCATCAAGAGACTGCACCACATCGGAATCAAGGGAGACTCACTCAGATGGATTGCATCCTTCCTCACAGGACAGACACTGAGAATCTGCCTCTCCCCCTCACCTTGGAATCCACGACCATCGTATGCTGCATCCCTCAAGGCTCATCCTTCAGCCCCCACCCTCTTCAGTGCCTATATGACGCCTCTGGCTAACCTCATCGGAACCCACAATATCAACATCATATCCTACACCGACGACACCCAGCTCATCCTCTTGCTCTCAGCAGACCCCACCACCACGAAGACCAACTTCCACAACTGCATGAAGAGCATCGCAGCTTGTATGAAGTACAACTGTCTAAAGCTCAACATGGATAACACCAAAGTGATAATCTTCGGCAAGCAGGATCATCTTCGGCAAGCAGACCTCTCTCTAGAATGATGCCTTGTGGCCTGCGGAGCTAGGACCCACCCTCTACACCCAAGAACCACTCCTGCAACATCAGCATCATTCTGGACAGCACACTCATCATGAAACAAAAGATCAACACAGTCACCTCTGCCCGCTTCCACACTCTGAGCATGCTCCAAATAATCTTCAAATGATTCCCCACAAGTATAAGAAAAACAGTCATACACGCCCTAGTTACCAACCGGCTAGACTATGGCAACGCATTGTATGTATGCAGGAGCCACAACCGAACTCTTGAAAAAGCTCCAGAGAATACAGAGCTCAGCGGCCAGACTGATCCTCAACCTGCCCAAACAGCCACACAACACCTCAGGAACCTGCAGTGGCTCCCCATCCAGAAAAGATGGCATTTAAAACTACTGACTCACACCTACAAAGCCTTCTATGACCAAGAACCAGCATACCTGAACCACTGCCTTAACTTTTACCAACCCACCAGAAACCTGCAATCTGCCTCCCTCTCCCTTGCACGGAAACCGCACGTCAGCCAGAGCCACAGCAGAGGCCGCTCTTTCACCTCACCAAATCTGATGGACTTCAGGAGGAGACTCAAGACCTGTCTGTTTGACTAAGCCCAGCAACCCAGGACCTGGATGCCCTCACAGGTGATAAGCTGCGCTCTACAAGTACCGTTTGGTAACTGATGCCTACGGTTTCAAGGAGGCATAGAGGTGCATTGTAATTTTAAGTCTTAAGCTTTAGTCAATACCTTTTTATTTTATTAACATGATGTATATTATAAGCTTACTTAACAGGGCTTTTCAGCCACCTCTCCTCATCCAGTGGTCTGTTGTTGTGTCATTCACATTTAGTTTCCACCCATACAGCATGGGGCAATAGGTCAGCCTACTTAAGACACTGGTTGATTTCACTTTGCGCGACTGCATTTTGTTCTTTCACAAGTTGGGCATCTGCACACATGATAGTTCCCTTCAGTGCCAGTGTTTTTGCTTTTATTTTATTTTATTATTAGTTTAGTGTTGCCTGGTGCAACAGCAGTGTACATTTAAAGTGGGGACATTCCAGCTCTATTAGTTCCTCTCTCGTGCCAATGTTGTTTTAAATTCCTTTTGCAGTGGCCCATTTTTTTATCTGACTATTTCAAGCATATCATATAGTGACACCGGACTTGGTTTCATCAATGGTTCTTTAAAAAAAACTTTGTCCAAGATTAAAACAATATCGAGTAACAAGGCTACGACCGAAACGCATTGGTGATGCCAATGTATTGAACACCGTTTTCTGCACCCTCATATTGGAGTCCATGTCATCTCTTGAAAGTCTGGAGACTGTTGTTACATATGCACATGTATATAGATATATATGCGCGCACACACACACACACACACATATATATATATATATATATATATAGTTAATGTTCGAGTTAGGTGAAGTCGTCAGTGACAACATTATCATTCTGAACTAAAAAAAACACACAGAATTTCACCAGTTGTAGATAGTAGACCTCACATATTACATCAATCATGGAATGTTCTATGACATAATTTATGATATCACTGATGACCTCTCAAATGGTATAATTGATGACATCATCCAATGAGTGTTTTTGTTTTCTAGTTTACACAGTGGTGGGTAACTACCATATTACTTCCCTACCTAATTTTGTACAGCCTGTATCCAGCTAATGGGGTAAGTGATTACAAAACTCATGTGCTCCTAATGCATTATAGACATGTAGAGTTATTGAACACATTATAAATCTTTGTATTGAAGAATAATTCTGTGTGCAGGTGATAGTTGACAATTTGTGTTCATTATGTTCCACAGAAGATTTTTGGTACTACAGAAAAAGTTTCCACCAGAGCAAATATTCTAAGCACTACATCCCAAGACTTGTATGCAGCCTTGAGTAATTACAGCGAATTGTCAGCAATGCAATTTTTACATAATATAGAAGATCCACCAGGTATTGAGCTATTTACATGAGCTTGTTTTGCTTCAGAAGATGGGTAATGGGGGATGGGGTACCCAAGGCTGATAACGGGTAAGCAAGGGGGGCTGCATGGCCCTTTCTTCCCTTTTAACTTAGGCCCTGGGGAATGGGGTCTCCAGGGCCTAAAGAGGCTTGAGGACGGGGCCAAGCATCCTCCCCCTCCCCTTAATTTTCTGAAATGGCCCTGGGGGATGGGGTCGTCAGGGCTAACAAGGCTCTGGAAGGCCTGGTGGATGTGGTCACCAGGGTCGAACAAAGCTTCTGGATGAGGGCCAAATATAAAAGGCACTGTTGTAGATTTAGGCTTAGAGTAATTACATAGCCTATTGTAAGGATTTGAACATTTATGGTTCAGGGGTCTCTTAGTTTATTATTTATCTTGCATGGACCCCTTCCCGGATTCCTCAACTGGATCACTCCCCATATGTGGATCTGGTGCCCACTCAGGGCACTCATGACACTAATTAGGGGCTGCAGGGGAGCCCAAAGGCCCCAAAGCTCAGTCGGCTTCTCGCATGCAGTAGGAGCTAACATTGCTCCCATCCACAGGGAACAGTTATTAATGCTGCTCCCTGTGGGCGGGAGCAACATTTTGATCTGTTTCCCAGCCAGAAATAGATAAAAGTCTGATTCCAACAGATGGGAGCATTTTCAAAGCTCCCACCCACTGGAAGCAGATTTGTGTTTACTCCGGCTAGGCAGGAAATTCAAAAAGGCTCCGACCAAGCAAGAGCAACCACAGGGTTCCCTGTCCATGAGGCTGCAGGCAGGGAAACCACTATGTCCTGGTGGTGGGCTCCTCAGGACGTAGCTACTGAGCTGACCCTGGGCAATGGGGTCGCTGGGGTCATTTAGTGCTGAAGGGGCGGGGCCGTCCAGCCTTGGGGCCATCTCTCATTTTTGTAAAAGTTCAGCCACAGAGATGGGCTCACCCGAAACTTTGGAGGGTCCGGGAGGGGTGCTGTGTGGGCCTTCTTCCCATATAGACTAGTTTCAGCCCTAGGGACTCGGAGACCCAGAAAACCACTCAAACACCCATTGCTAGAAATTGAGTCTCTAGTTTGCAGAGGAATGCACCCTGTCTAAGTAGGGACCACAGTCCTAGTCAGAGTAAGTCAGATACACACCCTAAATTAACCTGTGCTCACCCCCTAGTAGCTTGGCACAGAGCAGTCTGGCTTAACGTAAGAAGCAATGCATAAAGTATTTGTGCAACACACACTGACAGTAACACAATGAAAACACCACAAGAAGGACTCCATGTCAATTAAAGAAAATAGAGATTATTTATCTGAGTAAAGCAAGACCAAAATGACAAAAATCCAATCAGTAGAAGTTGAGATATTAATTTTAAAAGAGTAAATGCAAAAATAGCGCTTAGGAGTCACTAGCAGTCAAAAGGTTACTTGAGGTCGCCAAGGACTGGTACAAGCCCAATGTTTCAGGCCGACCGCGATGGAGGGTAGGTCGGCTACAGAACTCACACAGGGTCTGCTCAGAAAGTACCTTATATGGAGCAATTGTTGATGCCGAGGGCACGATGCATCAGTATTTTCCAAGCAGGCTGATTACTGCATCATCGTCAGGCTCTGTAGAAATGAATGCAATGTGTCATCATCAAGCTGCACAGGCTGTAAACCTGCTGTCATCAAACAGCCTCTACGTCAACGAAGGAACAATGTGGCAGAATTTCTGACTCACTTGAGGCGATGTGTTTGTTTTTGCAGAAATCAGCACAAAACCCACTTCTGAGGTCCAAGACTGGAGAGGCACCTTGGGCTAGGGTAGGACTCACAGATGGCAGCACCAGGAGAATTACATGCAGTCTTTGATGTCCCTAAGATTGTAGGAGAACAGGGGGAAAGCCATCAGGCCCTAGGAGACACTCAGGTTCAGTAGGATGGGTCAATCCTTGTTCTCAGCAAGGCAGAGATCAGCAGGCAGCAGGACAGCTCAGCCATGTGTAGAAGCAGTTCCTTGGAACAGTCAGTCCAGGCAGAGGGGCAATCCTTACAGCAGTCTTCACTCCAGCAGAGTCCTTCCTTCGATTTCATGGGGTCCAAGTCCCAGTACTTATACTAAAAAGTGCCTTTGAAGTGGGGGTGGCTTCAAAGCAGCTCCTTGAAGTGCACATATTAGCCGGTCATCCAAACCCTAGCCCCAGACTACCAGTGGGGGATAAGTAGCCCTTTGTGTGGGGCTCAGGCAACTATGCTTTGAAGTGTAAATGTGAGCCATTCCCATCCCCCCTGCCCAGAAAGACCCATCAGTATGCAGATGAATCCAGATTCAGTTGAGTGTCCTGTGTTGTGGCTGTCTGGAGGGAATGAACAAATGTAGCTTTCACCCAGCCCAGGCCAGAAGTGTATTGGAGACAGGCTGTCAGGCACAGCGAGTAGTGAGAGCAGAGGAATTCCCACTTTCCAAAAGTGGCATTTCTAAAATAGTAATATAAAATCCAACTCTACCATTAAAGAATATTTTTCGTTACCATTCTTATTACTTGAAATATGATGTAGCTACACCTTTCTGATTCTGAATTACAGCTTAGAGGTAAAGTAAGGAATTGCCAGTGTTGGCCTAGTAGGAGAAGGCCACACATGAGTGAAAAACGACTTTGGGAGTTTATTTTTACTACTAGGACATGTAAAACTTAAATGTACATGTCCTGTTTTTTACTTATATTGCACCCTGCCCTATGGACAGCCTGAGCCTACATTTGGGGGTGACGTACATGAAGTAAAAGGGGAGTTTTGGGCTTGGCAAATAGTTTTAAATTCCAAGTCTGAGTGCCAGTAAATTGCACACACAGGCTGTGAAGTGGCAGGCCTGAGACAAGATTGAAAGGCTACTTCTGTAGGTGGCACAACCAGTGCTGCAGGCCAGCATTTAATTTATAGGCCCTGAGTATATGGTAAACTACTTTAGATAGCACTCACAAGTAAAATAAATATGCCAAACCAGTGTAAACCAATATTACCATGTTTCAGAGAAGAGAGCACATGCACTTTAGCACTGGTTAGCAACAAAACAAGGTCAGAAAAAGAGGAGGAAGGAAAAAGGTTTGGCATAACCCTCCAAAAGGGCCATTTCCAAAGCCCATGCAGCCACTCACACACCTACTTACACACCACTAACTGATCCAGAAAACCACTTGCACCCCTATACAGGCACTAGACAGCTACTCACATGCCCACACAATAACTTGTACAGCTAATCACACACCCTTACAGCCAGTGATACAGTTATATCAATTGCATTAGATAAGTTTGTATTAAATGTGTTATTTTGTACTGAATGTGTCCTTTTGTTTGGGAACAGATCCATGGACCCATCGCTGATCTTCCCACTATGTAACAGGCAGACCCCTTATTCGACTGGTGATCTGGGATAGATCCTCGGATCTGAGGGAGAAATTAAAAAAAAGGATTTGAAAAGAAAAAGATCCAGTGTTTGGGAAAAGGGTGGGCTCTGAAAAGAGCCTTTATGTTTATGGTGTGTAGATGGTAATTACACAAAGAACAGGATGCAGTCTTTTGAGTTATTTAGGAGCACCCTGTTAGCTGTATCTGTAAAATGAACTCAGTCTTTCCGATATATTCTGTCCATATCGAAGCATAAGTTGTTATGGTATATAAAGCCCATGTTGTGGTCTCTGAGAAATGCAGAACCAGCTGTACTGACATGTTTCCTGGATTTGTCTTTCTGCAGACAAAATCTTGGTAACCAATTCCATTTCTGTCTTTTGTAAATGTTGGAGAACACCAAGGTAGTGTGTGAGAAAAGTGACAATAATTTACCAAAAGTATCCATCATTAGGATTTCTAGTCCTACCCCAGTAACTGTGCCTACTTCATTACCACCATAGTTTACAATCATGAGGTCTGGATGATGGCAATCTGCAATGGTTTTAACCAAAGGCGGCAATTGAAGCCACTTTAACCCTGTCTAGCCAACCCAAGTAATGCATACATTAGGTAAACCTAGGTCCCTGCTAATGCTACTCTTTCTAGTACTCTCTCAGGCCCAAAACACAAAACTATGGTCCACAATCAAGGTTCTGACTGTTTTGGAGACAAACAGGAGCAGCACACAGGAAAAGGCTGCAGCAAAATGAGGCAGTTTTGAAGCTGAAAGGCAACTAAAATGGAGGACAGCAAGTAAAATACAAAAGAACATATCTGATTGGATGGTGAAGATATGCAGGGAACTAAAATTAGGTAATGACTAAGAAAAAAAGTAATTAACCCTGTAATCGGCTTTGGGAAAATTAAAAAGCTATGTTGTTTGGGATATGTCTGGCATTGCAAACAGTCAACCACACCTGCTCCAGTTAATGTGAAGCTAGCATTCTGTTGAGAGAAAGACTTGTGAACTTTTTACCTACTGATAGGCAGAGACTATTGGAAACATGGTTATTACTGAACCCGAGCTAAACGAGTGTGAGGGAAGGGAACAAAAGAGGCTGCAGTGTGAAATTGAAAAGCAAACAAGGGTACAAACATTGCCCAGTAGGGAGTGTATGTCTTGTAATTGACAATATATTACAAAGTAAAATACAAATGAAAAGCATTGACAGGAGACTGTTGACTGCTTTTAAGGTCTTTCGTGTGGATCTATGGATCCACTGCAGACACCCTGGAATCACGCTGAGCTCTGCAGTGGATCCACAAAAAAACATTTAGAAGCGGTACAACAAAAATAAAAGATGGGAGGAAGTCTGTGTTTTTCAATGTACAGCAGTATCAGTGAAAGAACATTGGGAAGGGTAGCTATTATTCGTATTTTCTACTGAGAGTGGAGAAGGATTTCCATAATCCTGACTTGAGATTTGCAGAGGAAAACATATGTTACAGATATTAAAATAAAAGTTGGACAACAGCAAGGAGATTTTACACGTATGTTAATTAGAATGCACTACGAAAATGTATATTTAAAAAAACCTATGTGTATATAAGCTGAAAGAAAATGTGTAGCTTCTAGACACTACAGTAAAATGCACAATAGAAGGGAAGTTAGATGAAAACATTAAGTAAAAGTATAGTGAGCAGGAAAGGAGGAAGAGGAGTTGCTATATTGACCCTATAGTTATTTAATTAATCCAATATAAATGCGTTTGAAATTAGATGTGGCTGCTCGCTTAAAGTATGTAATTTAATAGTTTTAATTTGCACCCACTCACACAGGCAGGCACTTACACACCCATTTACACTCCTACAAAACAACTTATGTACCCATCAGTCAGATACACAGACAGTCACTGACACACACAGTCACATACTGATAGAACTATTGACACACCCATTTATTACCTATACGTCCACTTACATAGTCATTCACATCCCCATGCAGGCACTGTCATACCCACTCACACACCTATACAGCCATTTATGTACCCAGCACTCAGTCAGTTACACAAGCATTTTCACAGCCATGTACTCAATTATTCACCCAGTCACCGACCCATACAGCCACTCATAACTATTTACAAAACCATACAGTCCCTCACACACACAGACAGAAACAGAGGCGCTTACACATCTACTCACACACCCACTCTTATGTATCCACCACTAGCAGAGCTACTTGCACACACGGTTACACACCCAAACACTAACACAGCCAGTTACCAATCCATGTAGTCACATACATACCTATTTAGACACCCATGGAGTCACTGACATCCAAAAAACACCCGCACAGCTACCTACACATCCAGTGACATACCCATAGAGGCACTAGTTCACTCACTCACATATCCACTCAACTACTCACACACCCAGTCACCCACCCATACAGCCACTCATACCCATTTATACACCCATACTCAGATATTGCACAGCTTGTTATACACTAACATAACCACTTATATGGCAACTTACTTGCTCATAGTATGTAATTCAATTGTATGTAATGTCAAGTTAAATGCATTCTATTTTTGCTTTTCAAATATCTACTTGTATTTAAAGAGGAATGGAAGATGGAACGGTGAGGTGAAAAAAATGAACAATTATGCTTCTTAACAGCTTCCATAAACTGGGCAACAGATTACATTTTTAGTGAAACTGACATATGGCATTTGCTACGATAAGTGATTGCGATTTCCAGTTTTGGTGAAACAGCAGGGTCGTAGCCATCTGGTCAAGCGGTAAGGAACCCACAGATGGTCCAGCTACTGATGATGATGCACCCCCTTCTATCTCTCTTACCTTGTGATATGCCCTTCTATGTATGGTTTTCAGGTGTTTCCAAACAGAGGATGTGCCACGTGAATACTTCTCCATATCTCAGGTTTTGTGCTGCATATATTGCAGTGGACAAATTTTAGGATCCTGAAGGGATGGAGAAATATGTTAACACATTTGAGAAATTATTTAAGGTGACAAGCTGCCTTCTTCATCCTGCTCTTCTATCTTCAGCAGAAGTCATCTTAACCTTGAAACTCTCTTCTTTTAAAGGAAAGCCAGAAAAATGATAGCGCTGTGGTTTAAGTAACTGATTTAGGGTGTGGTTTGGAATGGGGATGGGTGAAGACTTAGGGGCTGATTCTGACTGTGGCGGGCGGCGGAGGCCGCCCGCCACAGTCCCGCCGACAAATGACCGCACCGCGGTCAAAAGACCGCGGCGGCCATTCTCACATTTCCACTGGGCCGGCGGGCGCTCTCCAAAAGAGCGCCCGCCGGCCCAGTGGAAATGCCCCTGCAACGAGGATGCCGGCTCCGAATGGAGCCGGCGGAGTTGCAGGGGTGCGACGGGTGCAGCTGCACCCGTCGCGTATTTCAGTGTCTGCTTTGCAGACACTGAAATACTATGCGGAGCCCTCTTACGGGGGCCCCTGCAGTGCCCATGCCATTGGCATGGGCACTGCAGAGGCCCCCAGGGGCCCCGCGGCACCCCCTACCGCCATCCTGTTCCTGGCGGGAGACCCGCCAGGAACAGGACGGCGGTAGGGGGTGTCAGAATCCCCATGGCGGCGGAGCGCGCTCCGCCGCCATGGAGGATTCCCCCGAGCAGCGGAAAGTCGGCGGGAGACCGCCGACTTTCCGCTTCTGACCGCGGCTGAACCGCCGCGGTCAGAATGCTCGAGGGAGCACCGCCAGCCTGTTGGCGGTGCTCCCGTGGTCGGTGACCCTGGCGGTCACCGGCCGCCAGGGTCAGAATGACCCCCTTACTGTATCCAATCAGAAGTTGAGGTTTGGGTGTGCTCCTAGAATTGCAACAGATTTGTGCTGGCATATAGGTGTATCCGTGGATCCATAAACTGAATACTAAAAAGAGAAAGACCTGTTGCATTGCATTTACGTTTACATAAGTTACCTTACGTTGATTTGTTGTTACTTTCAAAAGGTACAATACAAATAAATTTGCAAACAAAATGTATTTATAAAAACTAGTAAAAATGTATACTACTAAACTAAATATGTGAGTCAAATTGTAGTATAATTTATAATAAAACTAATAGTGAAATTCACTAAAAACACAAAGCATACAGGAATGTTTTAGTTAGGAAATAGAATTAAAAAAATAGAAATTCACTGGGAAAAAAACAAAGGTTACAGGACGCTATAGTTAGGCTCAGTTTTCACACACACAAGTCTATAGAAATTCAGCAGTTTTAGTTATCTGAGCTAAATATAACTTATAACCGCAATGCGCTGCTTATGCCCTCACATATTACATCACTCACCTCATGGTCAGTGACATCACTCATATTTTTTCAGGCCCTGGATGAGATTTGCTATGGCATGTAGAAGGCTCTTAAGAGGCACCAGATGGGCATCTGGGAGGCCATGGAGTTGTGTAAAACCACCATCCAGTTGCAAGAGTACAAGGGCTTGAACAGCAGTTGTAAACTTGCTTTCTTGAAAAGTACTTCTAAACTTGCTTTCTGGCGCAAACACTTTCACTTTCTTTAGACAAGAGAGCTAGTACCTGGCCACCTTTGTTTTTAGCAATTTCCTCAACTCAATGTAGTAGCATCTCTAACCACCACTTCTCTTTGCATTCCACAACAGGTAATTCAGAAAGAGAACCTTTGATGATAATGTAGTTTTTCATTATAAACAAATCATACTTGTGGTATTTGAAAAAAATATTTGCAAATGAACCCAGTCATGCCAATTAGCCTTCACCCTTGGCGTGTTGCCATAAACAAATATAACCTTCTATACTGCATATGAACTGGTAACTATCAAGAACAGACTTCCAAAATTACAAGTAGATACCAAATTATTGTTTGAAAAAGGATGAACAAGAATTATCACACTGCAAATCTTCAAATTTGAAATTGCTTATAGGGTGATAACCAATACCAGAACTCTTGCCTTGTATGGTAATCAAAGATCCAATGTAACAAAATATCTGTCTACAGTCTTTTACACAGTGATGAGAATCTACCCTGAGAGTTTAGCAGCTTTAACAATCACTTTTCAGCATAATGCCGCTGAGGGAGCTTTTTGTAATAAATAAATGTCACCTAGAACATCTCATATACATTTTCCCAAAGAACAAATTAGGTTCAATGCCTTTGTCAGTGACTTGTCACTATAACCAACTCAGGCCTCTTGAATTCTGCATATGCCTTTCCTACAACCCTCAGCAATACAGTCAGAAAATTATAATTATACACAAAAGTACATTGAAATGTGGCTCAGCACTCGACAATAGATGTACAGGCAAAGTCTGGATCAAAGGTCAGACAAAATATAATATTGAACATAAGAGTCTATTACAGAAACTACATACATACACAGTGTTCCAATATGGAGGCTGTTAGAAATGGGGTCTTTGGTTGGCAGTTAGGTTAACCCGTGTCTAAGCAAGGACCCTCACTCTAGTCAGGGTAAAAGAGAATCACCCTCAGTTAACCCCTGCTTACCCCCTTGGTAGCTTGGCACAAGTAGTAGGCTTAACTTCAGAGTGCTAGGTGTAAAGTATGTGTACCAACACACACAGTAACTTAATGAAAACCCTACAAAATGACACATCAGAAGTTTAGAAACATAGGAAATATTTATCTAAACAAAACAAGACCAACATGACAAAAATCCACAATACACAAGTCAAGTTATCAATTAAAAAGCAAAGAGTCTTCATGTAGTTTTAAACACACACTAACACTGTTAGCGTGAAAATGTACCTTGGGTGCATCAAAACTAACTCTGCAAGGGTGAGTGTGCGTCAAGAAGGGCTTGCGATGCATCGATTTCACTAACGAACAAGACCTTGCGTCATTTCTCCTTTTGTTGGGTCAGGGTGCGTCATTTCTTCTCTCCGCAGGAGAGCGATGGGTCGATATGGTCAGCACTCTCGGGTCCGGGCAGGCTGTGCATTGTTTTTAAATGTTCATCGATACTTGCGTCGGAAATCTAGCCACACGATGATCCGAAAACCACGCAGCGTGGGTTGCAATCTCACCAGCCTCCGTCAGCAATGCTGTGCATCGTTTCTCCCACCCTGGGCATTGATCTTTAGGTCACTTTGCAGGCGAGCGTCGATTTTCAGCCGCAAAGCCGGCGGCACGTCGATTTTTCAGCTGCAGATCGGAGTCGCATTAATCTTTTCCCCGCACGGTGTTCTGTGCATGGATTTCTTCCTCTTAGGCTGCCAGCTTCTCCTTTCAGAGTCCCAGGAACTGGATGGGCACCAAAGGGCCAGAGACTCCAGGTGCTGGCAGAGAGAAGTCTTTGCTGTCCCTGAGACTTCAAACAACAGGAGGCAAGCTCTAAATCAAGCCCTTGGAGATCTTCACAAGGTGGAGGCACACAAAGTCCAGTCTTTGCCCCCTTACTCTGGCAGAAGCAGCAGCTGCAGGATAGCTCCACAAAGCACAGTCACAGGCAGGACAGCTCTTCAGCTCTTCTCCAGGCAGAGGTTCTTCTTGGTTTCCAGAAGTGTTCTAAAGTCTGTGATTTTGGGTGCCCTTCTTATATCCAATTTCTCCTTTGAAGTAGGCCTACTTCAAAGCAAAATCTCTCTTGAATTCAAAATCCTGCCTTGCCCAGGACTGGCCCCAGGCATTCACCAGGGGGTTGGAGACTGCATTGTGTGAGGGCTGGCACATCCCTTTCAGGTGTAAGTGACCACTCCTCCCCTCCCTCCTAACACAGGTGGCTCATCAGGAAATGCAGACTACACCCCAGCTCCCTGTGTGTCACTGTCTAGTGTGGGGTGCAAACAGCCCAACTTTCAAACTAAACCAATTACATACACATTTTGTAAAGGAGCACTTGCACTTTTGGACTGGTTAGCAGTGGTAAAATGCCCAGAGTAACAAAAACAGGAAACTTCAACAACCTGGCAAATAGAGGCAAAAGGTTAAGGGAGACCATGCCAAGGATGAAAAATCTAGCAGAGGCTAAAAGATATTCTTTATTTCACATTTGTCTTCTTATTCCTTACATTGCCACACGAAAACATGGTTTAACTCTCTATTGTAGCGGATGAGTTTCATTCTTACAGAACTTCATTAGAGCTACAAAAATCATAAATCATGAGAAATGCATTATACACATATATTTACGAAGCAGGCTTATCTAAGAGATGTGCCAAGCATTTGTTGTACTCGCAGTATCCATAAATGTGGACACACACTCTGAAGAATAACTCAAGACCAATTTACAAAAATACTACAGATTTCTATAATAATTGTAAGACCAAGATCATCAATATATGATAAGTACTTCTTTTGTTATGATTTTTCCAAAGTTTTTTTCTGTGTAATTACACCCCATAGGAATGAATGGGAAAAACTTTAAAAATGTATATAAAATCAGGCAGTGCTCTCACAAGTGTCACCTCCTAATTTTAGATCAAGGTCATCTAGATGTCCTGTGGACCACCCGGAGAAGTTCGGGCGGTTCCCGGTTCAAGCAGGAGCAGCAGCTGAAAGTCTTGGAGCCATTGCACAACGTAGAAGAGGCCCACTTGGAAATACACTGCACAGGTGGACATAAAGATATGTCTGGTGGGTCCCCTTAGAGTGTAGAGGTTGCAAGGGTTTAGGGATTCCTAGAGCACAGCTGATTTGACATTGCAGGGGCCAGGGAGGCGGGTGCAGTGCAGATTGGTCAGCCGAGAGTCGTACATCGGGGAGTCCTTGGAGCCAGGTGCAGGCCTATTTGAGGATAAATAGTAGGTCAAAATGGCCACTCTAGGGATGGTTCTTTAGTGTCCTGAAGTCCCTCATCTGGTGCTTGATCTGGTCCTTGGAGACTCCGGAGCGGTCATCTGTAGCTTGATCTGGTCCTTGGACACTCTGGAGTGGAATGTTCTTCTGGGTGTCTCACGCTGGGGGTCCAGTACCCCTGTCAAGGGTACGTCTCAGCCCCTGGAAGTCGCAGTGCCACCAAACTTGGCACACTGGTGTGTCATCTGAGTCTGTTGGGTGGAATTGGGTCTGGCTGCTGGGTCTGGTTCGTTGGTCAGAAGCCGGTCAGTGACTTGGATGTCACTGGTTTCTTGCTTGCAGGTTGTAGGGCAATGAACCCTTTACTCTGAGGGAGGGTCTCAGTGATTTGCAGAAGGCTTGAGGTACTCTGAGAGTTTTTAGAGTCTTTCATGTTTCCAGGTAACACCTCAGTGACGATTGTTGAGTCCTTGGAGCAGGTGGCATGGGTTGGCACATTTTTCATCTTGCTGCAGGCTTAGGGATTCCCACTAAATACTGCATTTAGTTGGCATTAGGTGACGATTGTTGAGTTCTTGGAGCAGGTGGCATGGGTTGGCACATTTTTCGTCTTGCTGCAGGTTTAGGATTCCCACTAAATACTGCATTTATTTGGCATTAGGTGACGATTGTTAGTCCTTGGAGCAGGTGGCATGGGTTGGCACATTTTTCATCTTGCTGCAGGTTTAGGGATTCCCACTAAATACTGCATTTAGTTGGCATTAGGTGACAATTGTTGAGTCCTTGGAGCAGGTGGCATGGGTTGACACATTTTTCGTCTTGCTGCAGTTTTAAGGATTCCCACTAAATACTGCATTTAGTTGGTTTTAGGTGACGATTGTTGAGTTCTTGGAGCAGGTGGCATGGGTTGGCACATTTTTATTCTTGCAGCAGGTTTAGGGATTCCCACTAAATACTGCATTTAGTTGGCATTAGGGGGAGTACCTGGTAGTGTCCGATGAGCCACCAACCTTAGGGTGGCTACACCCACTATCCCACTATATGACCACTTCCTGTGGCAGCAGAGGTGTGGGTCAGATTTCAAAGGTGGCAAGGCCTTTGAAGCTGACTGCTGGTGCAGGATGTAACACCTCCACCCAGGAAAGGCTTTGTGTTTTGGCTACTAAGAGCAAAAGCTTTCACCCCAGGAGTCCAGGTGTGCGTATAGTGATGACAGGCTCACTACGGCCAGTCAGCAACCATGCCAGGGCTGGTACGTTTTGCAGGGGGCACCTCTAAGGTGCCCTCTGGGTACATCGTATTATAAATCCATCAGTGTGGGTTTATTATTCTGAGTTGTTTGATACCAAACAACCCAGAATTCAGAGAGGCTATCTTGTAGATGGAGAACTCTTAATGACCAGTGTCCAGCACATATATTTGCTGTATCTTCCCTGTACACCTAATGCCTTAAGGTTTTGTAAAGACACAGAAGGGACACATTTGCTCATGCAAATATATGCCCTCACATGCATAATAGTGCACCCTGCCTTAGGACTGCAAGGCCTGTCATAGGGGTGACTTACTTATAGTTCCTGCAGTGTTAGTGGACATGGCACTCGGTGTGTGCCATGTCGAGTTTGCAACTTTTAAATATTCCATGTCTTGAACTTACAATGGCAGTCTGCATGAGGCTGGTGTGGGGCCTCTCAGGGTGGCACAATTGGTGCTGCAGCTCTAGGGGGCCCTTTTCAGTACCCATGCCCTGGGTACCAGGGGTACCATCTATTAAGGACTTACAAGTGCGTCTGAAGCACCAATACACAGTACAGTTTTGGGGAAGAGATCTGGTCCTGGGAACCAGTTTAGAAGGGGCCCAGGGCATTTACATTTTGAAACCACATCTTTTTCCATGCAAAAAGTTGGGGGCTACCATGTCAAAAGAAGCCCTTCCTCAGAGTCATAAGCAGTGCATTGCGGGGCGTAAATTTTAGTTAGCTCAAGTAACCGTAACTGCTGAATTTCAGTGGTTGTGTATGAATGAAATGTGAGCCTAACTATAACATCCATGTAACTTTTGGTGTTTTCAATTAATTTCTATGTTTTTTATGTCATTTCCGATCTATAACATCCCTATAACCTTTGGGTTTTCTTTTTTAAGTGAATTTCTTTTTTAAGGCTATTTAAATTTTATTTCCTAACTGTAATTTTTAACCTTTGAGAGTGAATGTGTGACTGAGTGCATAATGGTCTCAGTAGGTCTGTGAGTGGGTGTGAGTGTCAGAGTGGGTCTGTCAGTGAGTGTGTGAGTGTCTGTGTAGGATCGTGAGTTGGTGCGTAAATCTCTGTGTAGGTCTGTGAGTGGGTGTGTCAGTCTCGGAGTGGGTCTGTGAGTGAGTGCATGGGTGTCTGAGTGGGTCTGTGAGTGGGTGCCTGAATGTCTAGGTAGATCTGTGAGTCTCTGCATGGCTGCAAGTGTATGAGTGAGTGCATGCGTTCCTGAATGGGTCTGTGCGTGAGTGCATGAGTCTGTGAGTGAGTGCATGAGTCTCAGTGCGTGTGTCACTAGGTGCATGAGTCTAAATGGGTTTGGCCATGAATGTCTGGGAGGGTATGTTAGTGGCTGCTTGAATGTTTGAGTGGGTCTTTGAGTAAGTGCATGAGTGTATAAGTGAGTTTATGAGTGGGTGAATGTATCTGAATGGGTCTATGTTTGAGTACATGATTCTCTGAGTGGGTCTGTGAGTGGGTGCATGAATGTCTGAGTGAGTGTCTGTCTGTGTCTGTGAGAGGGTGTGTGACTGAGCTGCTTGAGTGACTCGGCCACAAAAGGAACCACACCTGACCGTTTATCCAATAAGAGTCCACAGTTTTACAGAAAATGTAAACCCAACTGAAGCTTTTCCACTGGTTAGTTAGTAAGTGCCAACTCGTTGGGTAAATGTCCAGTGTGTATTCTACACTACTTTAATAATTCCAAAACTACAGAACAGATTTACACCAAATCACAAAAAGCACAAACTGTGGACTTAGATTTAGCACAGACTGTAGCCGTGTCAAGAGATTTCAAAACCCCCATAGACACAGAATGAGGGGAAAGTGTTTGTGCACCACCCCTTATTCTTTGCCCTCGCTTGACGAATCACCCCATAACTTTCTAGACAGCAGCTGAAGTAACTGGTATACTAGTTTTGATGATTCCCCAAATGGCACCAAAAGGTATTACCAACACACAAAATGCTTTGACTAGTGAAAAAGTTGGTCCTAACTATAAAACCCTACTGGTTATCGCCAGTGTTCAGACCTTACCCATTTTTATTCCTGTGACTCTTCTTTACAGCATTGTATCTTAGATAGCAACTTCACTCCTCCTTCAACCATAAACACCCACAAAAAAACACCAACATTCATGTCTTGTGAGTATTGGGTCATAAACAATCATACATACCTTTAAATGAGCACTGCACAACTGTAAATGCACCCTTCTCTTATTTGTGTTATGGAACTTTGCGGACCTGCGTGGGAAAATTACAGATTCAGATTGGGGAACTTTTATTAACCTTAATGACCTATTACTTTTGCAAGAGAAGCGGGCTGTAGAAAAATCTCACAGAATGAGTTACTATTTCTTTAGTATAGAAGTAGTACCCTCTTGAGCAGGTCGTCCTTCAGGTGGCCTTCTAATTTGGGTCAGAAATATGCCAAACATAACTTTTAAAAAACTGGAGCTCGCTAGTTTTGGTATCTTGGGTCTGTCTATAATGGGATGAAATTGTAGTAAGGTATATTTATACAAGTTCTATAACCGCTCTGTGTAGAGAAATAAAGGATTGCCCATGGTAAAATTGCACACCCAACAACTCTTCGACAGATCAGAGGGTTCACCCTTCATAATTGCTGGAGATTTTAACACTACTTTTGTGCCACTAAATGGCTTAGCTACAGCCATTGCCCTAGGAGATAAAGCCAGAGGCATGCCTTTACTGGAGAGTGAGTGCTTACCTTCACGGACAGTTTCTGTCATAAAACCTTTGTCAATTACCTTGAATTACGGTTTACGAGCCTGTAACGGGAGATATGCATCTGACAGACAGTGTGCCTATACATTTGCTCGGGCCCTAGCCACAGCAGAATCAATTATATACTCCTACACATTGACGTCTGGCATGCAGTACTGATTTTGAGATCCTGAGTAGACAGGGTAGCTCCCTTAAGTTATCTCTGAAAGGTAACCCTTTAAGGATGCCTCTGATTTGGGAACTGTGAGAAAACAGGGCTGATTGCAGAGGCCCCATAACTTTTTGCCCCCATTTTCCTATTTTTGCTGGTGTTTTCCTGACTTTGATGGTGCCCTGGGTACTGCTAACCAGTCCCAGGGCCTGTGCTCTGTGTAAAATGGATATGCAAATTAGGCTAATTATAATTGGCTAAGTTAACCTACCTATAAGTCCCTAGTATATGGTACGGCATGTAGGTTAAGGGACCACAGCATAGGTGGTGCACACCTAGGTGCACTGCTGAGGTGCCCAGTGTCATTTTAAAAGCAAGCCTGCCTTGCTGGCTGCTTTTAAATTAAAGTTATATGCAAATTCGACTTTGGAATTAAAGGTACTTCCAAAGTCTTAAACTACCTTATTTTTACATATAAGTCACCCCTAAGGTGTGCCCTATGTGCCCCTACGGCTGGGTGCCATGTAACTATAAGCAGGTACTTTATAAAAATAGATTTATAAGCCCTGGTGAGGTAAAAACAGCCAAATTCGTTTTTCCCTCATTGAAGTAAATGGCCTTCATAGGCTAGAATGGGCAGACTTTATTTTAAATTTTAAAGTCTCCTTAAATGTTACATACCAAGAATTTGGTATCAAATTAATTGTTGTAATAAATCCCACAACTTCCAGTTGTTGGATTTAATATAACTTGTTCAGGTAAAAAGTTTAGACTTTACCTAAAAAGTTGCCAATTTCAGCTCTGCATTGTTTTTGCTGCTGTGCTCTGATTGGCCAGCCTGCAGCAGCTTCTGCCAGGCTGCCTTGATGAGGTGTGAAGTGGCCTGGCTTCACACAAAGGAATGTGCTTGGGGGAGAGAATCTCCCCTCAGCAGATGGTGAGGCAGGAAGGGGGAGGGCTGCCAAACTGGTCTTCAAATGCAGAGAAGGACATTTGGAGCACCCAGCAACACCCCCACATCCTGCAACCCCAGACAATTAGGTGCCCCCTTGATTAGATTAGGAGAGGGCAGGATAGGGGTGTGTTTATGATTTTTAGCCACACCAGTGGGTGGGCTCAGCTAGATGTAACCTCCAAAAATCAGATTCATCCATGTTGGATTTTTAGAGACTGTTGCCTTCTGGGATGGATTTTTGCCACACTTCCCAGGAAGTGGTCATCACAGGGGGACGACCCTGTACCTGATTGGAGGACCAGGACCCCCCTGCTTTTCACCCAGGAGCAAGGATAAAACTGGCAGACCTGCCCCCACACCTCAGATCCCCGCCAGATTTCAAGAAGAAAAGAACTAAAGGAGAAGAAGGACTGCCCTGCTGGACCCCTGGCCTGCACCTGGAACCTGCACTCAGAAGGACTGCACCAGCTGCACACTTGGGCTTCACCACAAGAAGGACTTTGCCTGGCTTCAACTGGTTCAAGGAGGGACTCCCTGTTTGCTACAGGTGAAAAATTGCTATCCAGAGTCCCCTGCACCAACTCCTGAAAAAGTGACCAGCTGACCACTGTCCAGTGGCCAAAAAGGAGTTTGCGCCAGGTGCATTCTGGAAGTTGAAGTCTGCACCCCCCAAGGACCATCACAGAACTTCTGGACCCTTGGGGTGAGCTGTGGACCCCAAAAGAACCTTAAAAGAACATCTGGGTGAAGCCCCAGAAGTTTGGAGAAGATTTGAAAATGTTTGTAAAAAAGCTCCAGAGAGGGACCGACCCGCCGCGGAAATTCTAGCCGGCTTGCCTCAACCGCGACCCGGCCTGACTTCATGGTTCATCCCGGTAAAGAAAAACATCCGAAAAAGAGACTAAGTCCGAAGGTAAAAATTTGACCGGGACCTCCCAGCCATCGTATCCGAGAAGGGCTCCACGGACGTCGGATCAAGATCCAGGTTTACCCCGGTCGAAGGATTTTCATCTCGAAAAAACGACTAAGTCCGAAGGTAAAAATCACCACCGAGGAAACCCACATCGCGTATCCGGACAAGGGCTCCAGGAGGTCGGATTCAACTGGCAGGTTCGTCCCGGTGAAGAAAAACTTCAAAACAAAGACTAAGTCAGAAGGTAACTTTTTAACCGAGGCCTCCCGCGACTTGTAGCCGAGCAGGGCTCCATCGCGGTCGGCCTGAAACTTTGACTTTGCCCCGGTCGAGGTGCAACCAGATGACCCGATTGGCGCTTTTTGTTTCTAAGCGCTAGAAAAGTAATAATTCTTTAAAAATTCATATCTCCGGTTCCCTTTATCCGATTTTATTCGTTTTTTTGTCATTTTAAAGATAAAAATATAAACTATTTTTATAAATTGGTTTTGGATTTTTAAACTGTTTCCTGTGTTTTATTTAATTACCGTTTTTTGATATTTGAATGCTTTACACACTGTCTCCTAAGTTAAGCCTTGACGCTCGTTGCCAAGCTACCAAGGGTTGAGCTGGGATTAATTTACTGAGACCTAACTGTACCTAGGTGGAGGTTGGTGGCTTGTTGCTAGGTGTAGGTACCTACCTGCCCTTACCAATAACCCATTTTCCAACAGGAACTCAATCAGAGGCGATCATAACACTAGGCAACAACAGAATATCCATTAAATAGACCAAGTTATGTTTTGACACTGATCTATTAACACAAAATCATATCTTTATTGACATTCTTGAACCTCTCACTGAGCACCCATCAGATACAGCTCCTTTAATTGATCTCCATGAAGATCTATTTAAGGCCCTGTACTATTTATGCACAAAGGAGCTAAAATGGAAAAAGCACTGCACAGCAGGCTCATGCCTGGTACTCCAAGGAGTGCTGTAAGGGCGAAGGGCAATTAATTGAAGCTGTTAAGAAAGGAGGCAACCCGTGCTGCTCATTCTAACTATAAATAGATCACAACTACCATTCAGAGTTAGATTGATTCAAATTGGTTAGCCCTGGTCAAGGCAAAGGAAAATAAAGACCCCCTGCCCTTCTGGCACTTACTCGCTCATGGCAGTTTCAATACCTACAGCTCCATCAAACTATCCATCCAACCACAAAAGTGGGTGAAACACTTTATGGATATGTGTGCCTAAATCAGAACAGGGGCAGAAGTAATATTACCCAATGCACAGGATCAGGTGACTGTAACTGATATTGATCCTATACACTTAACACTTGATAATACACTCGGGCCATTCAGTCTTTGCGCCCAGGAAGGCACCATGCCCCGACAAAGTTACATGCATCTGTTTTACTTAGAACCCTCTATATGGGGCCCTTATATAATGCATTATCAAACAGAATTATGGCAGGAGAAAAAATTCCTGACTCGTGGGGGGTGTTAAATTAATCCCATTGTTTAAAAAAGGTGACAGATTAGGCCCTAACAGCTATCGGCCCATCAGCCTAATTGAGAACCTCCAGAAGATGTTTTGCCTTCAAATTCTGTTGAAACTCCATTCAATCTCCTTTTCAGGTAGGCTTTTATTTCAGGGTGAGCACAAGTTATCAGATCTTTCGATTTAATCTTATCATTTGAAATACCTTAGTGTAATGGCAAGGTCTTCGAATAATACAAGGCATAACGTAGTGAAGAATAATCCTCTTTATTGGCTTAATAAAGTATGCTGATAATGGAGACCATCGGCCAGCGTCCTTCCATCTCTGCTGTTCCAGGTCAATCCCTAACAGACAACCGTCTTCCAAGGCAGGAACACTGAACTTGGAAACACGTTTGGAAGATACGCTGGAAAAGCATACAACTGCAGTTTGTAGAACAAGGAATACAGAACTCATGAGAACGTGTCCCATCATAACACAATATCACATCTCCCCCCTAATAAAACAAAAAAAAAAAAATATATCCCAATAGCAAAAAACAACACAATGTGATATATAATTGGCAATTCCATATAAAATTCTCTCAAGTATCCAGACTTTTTTAGAATGCCTACCACTTCTAGTAGTGTAATCAACTTCAGATGCATACTTATTTCTATTACAATGATCATTTCTGTTAATATAGGTGCCCTCAATAGGATCTTTGTTGGTACACCACATCTTGACCAGTAATGTTGGTAAAATATGTAGTAATATTACTGTTAACACTTCTTCCTTACAGAATACTTTGATTAACAACCACAGTTTACAGTTGAAAAGAATATGTAGAATCATCTCCTTTCAATATATTATCTACAGGGGGGCAGGGGTTAATAAGAGGTTTCCCTTGAAGTTGCATTTTACTTCTCAAAACAGTGCTCTGAAAGTTATTAAAAATAATCAAATTCCACTTCGCCCACCAACGTCCATCTTCTAGTCTTACAGATGAATGTGTTGCTTTGGATACCTTAAAAAGGCGCCAGAAATTGAAACTCTACTTTGAACTTCCTAGGTCTCATGTCCATAAGTATGACCCAGGAACCTACATTAATATTGTTACCAAAATTATGTTTCTTAGAATAATACTGCTTCATTTCTCTTGAGCAGCCACCACATTAGAATTGGCTTTATTCACATGCACAAGCTACTGAATGAAAGGGCCAGAATTGTCCATTAACTACATAAGGCACAATCCTGTGTGACATCCCTACCTCTCAATAAGCGAAACAGTGAAAGCGCTGTAACACTGTGCGAGTATTGGGATACATTTTTTCTGAATAAATTCCTCCACATTTTCACCGCAAGTCAAAATAGTCTTGATTTCCTCTTTGTAGAAAGTGTCCCTTTTGACATGGTCACACCCCACACACGTGTTGCCTGGTTTCTGGTGCAATTCTGACTGAAAGTGCACTGGGTTGCTGCAAACAGGTCCCCAGTGTCAGATATCTTTCCCCAAAACTGTACAGGCGTTTTTCCCAATTGGCAAACCTTTAGCTACCACTATAAGACCCTAGTAAATGGTACCCCTGGTACCTAGGGCTTAGGGTGCTAAAGTAGGGTCCCTGCGGGCTGCAGCATGAATTGTGTCACCCTCCAGGACCCCCTCACTGAGTGCACACAGTGTTGCTTTTGCAGGCTGCATGTCTTGGTGCAGAACTAAAAGAAAAACACAACATGGCACACACCCTGTGTGCCCTGTCCCCTTTACACTGCATGCAATATATTTAAGTCACCCCTCTAGCAGGCCTTCCAGCCCTAAAGACAGAGTGCATTATACTGCATGTGAGGGCACCCCTGCATGAGCAGATATGCCCGTGCTATGTCTTTGTTGATTCTCAGACATAGTAAGTGAACAGTGAAGCCATTTTTAGTACAAGGGCTGGACACTTGTCATTACGAGTTCCCCAGGTACATGATAGCTTCGCTGACAATAGGGATGTTTGGTATCAAACATCTCAAATTAATAAACCCTCATTGAATCCAGTGATGGATTTATTAATACTTGCACTCAGAGTGCCCCTTACAGATGCCCTCTGAAAACCCACCAACTCCTAGTATGGGCACGGACTCATCAAAACTGGTACAGCCACCTTAGACAGAGTTCTGGGCCCCTGAGGTGAGAGCCAGTCCTCTGGAGGCCTCAGAAAAAAGATCTGCTCTGGGCAGAGGTGTGACCACCTCTCCCAGGCAGATGGACATTTAAAGCCGGGGAGCTTTAAAAGGCCATACCACCTTTGAAATGTGACCCAGGCCTCTCCAAAAGGTTGAGATGCGGACGCCCAGTTCCTGACCCCACTTTTGGCAGCAGGACTGGTGGGAAAATTAGTTAAATAGGAAGAGTGCCCACTTCATGCCAGTCCCACCCCTAAGGTGGACAAACTGAAGTGGACCCTACTTTTTACATTCCTCTAACTTATGTGGAAAGAATTAGGCCAGTAGAGTTAGGGCTATGCCCACCTTCCAAAGGAAGTGGTCATAGGAACATTGTGGTTACCCTAAAGTTGAGTAGCCCATTGGCTACCACCTGGCATTCTCTGTAACACCCCTAAATTCAGTATTCCGGCATCCCCAAACCCCAGAACCAGATTCCTGTCGACCTAAGAAGAGCCAGGCAACACAGATGTCGCCCAGCAGAGAAGACTGAATACATCAACTGACTTGGCCCAGCTCTACCGGCCTCTCTGAGAAACCATCTCTAAAACAGAAGTCTGCCTGAGGAACTGCAAAACCACCGCCTGGAACCACCTCTGCACCCAATGTCCCCAGCCAGAGTCCAAGTGGCTCACCAATCCAGTGTAGGTTCCCTCAGCACTTCTGCCCAAGAGTCCACCATAGGCTGACCCCTGCTGGGGCCCACAGCGAAGCCTGTAGCCTAAATCCAAGGACTCCCCTTGACTGCGATCTGCTTGGTAAGCTGTTTCTGACACCAAAAGGCACCCCTGAGCCCGGAGCAGCCTGGGCCTTGTGGAGCTGGACCGTCAGTGTCCCTATGATTACTGGCATCTCTACTTACCTGTTCAGCTGTGGGTTGACCTCACCTGGCTTCCTTGCCTGAGCCTGTTTCTGAATCTGATCTCCTTGATTGAGTAACATTGGGCACCCAAAGCTGTGTTGGCACTCTGCACCTGGCAGCCCCTGTGCTGCTGAGGATGTAAGTTTGGTGTTGCCTTGTGGCCCCCTTGTACTTACCTCAACTCGACCTCTGACCCTGCTTTACTCACCAGTGAGCAGCGCTTCATTAGACACCCCCTCTCTCCATTGGATAGCATTGGGGGCCCGACTCTGACTTTGACCCCCGTGCTGCTGGGGATGCACTGTTGGTACTAACCTGAACCTTGCCCAGTGCTAGTGTAAAACCCCGAAGACTGGGATTGTAAGTTGTGTGTAAGTTACCTGCAAAACTGCATTCTTGTTTTTCTCCCATAAGTTAACATTGAAGACTCTGAAAATTTCACTGTCGATTTTTGAAACAGCAAAGTATTTTTAATTTAAAAACTGCTTACCCTATAACAAAGTTCTTTGGTTGAAAGTATAGATAAAAGCAACTGTTATTTTTCTAAATTTGTCTCCGATTTATTCTTTGAGTGTGTGTCTCATTTATTTCCTCTGTGAGTACATCAAATGCTGAACACAACTTCTTGATAAGCTTAACTGCTCGCCCACACTACAGTACAGTGTACTTCATTTTAGTGCAATATATAGAGACCCAAACTTCTACACTCTTTAAGTAAATAGTTAGCTCTCTCAACAGCACCATTGATTTGAAGTGAATACAAAGCCACATTGTAATGTTTAATACCTTTATTGTTTAGAAATATTTCCATCCTCTCTGAAATCAGTTGGACTCCATTTTCCATAATAAGTTCTTGCGGATAACCTTCCAAAGTGAAAATCTTCTCAAAGAATTTAACAACAATTTGAGTGGTTGTTTCAGCTACAAAATCATAATAAATCCATTTGGAAAAGTAGTCTGTGAGCACTATTAACTATTTGTACCCATCAGGTAAAGCCAAAATAAGTCCTACCAAATCAAGTGCTAATTTGGACTATGGACCTTGAGGCAATGGAGTTGGATTAAGGGGAGTATCTTTCAATTTCCAATTTTTATCAAACATAATATATTCCTGACATGAATCCACAAAATTATCCATACCTTTATCAATGTAAGGCCACCAAATCCAAAACCTTTCTCCTCAAGCTTTTAGGTACATCAAATTTACCACTGTGTAGCAAAATGCCAGTCTCCAGTGTGAGTTGGTCAGATAACTGAATAAAACAATTTAAGTTTCCTCTTAATTGCTGGACATGTGGCCATCCTTATTGGACAAATTGTTAACTTAAGTTAGGGTGTCATCTTCTTCACATGCCTTATTACTCTCTTGCTCTGAAATTATGCCCTGACAACTATCCACAACGTCCATGCTGGCCACCTTACATTTATTACTCAAATGTTCTTTGCTAGTAACCAATCTGCTGAAGGTCATACTCCTGAAGCTTAGACAAAATATGCATTAGCCTTGATGATGATGATGATGATGTGCCTTTGTCCACTTAACAAATAAATTAGGGGTTTGTGATCCGTGCATAAAATAAAATGTATACCTCAGACATAAATTCTAAATTTCTCAAATGCCCATGCACAGGCAAGTGACACTCTCTTGATGGTACCATATCCAAGCTCTTTATCTGACAACACCCTGGACGCACAGACAATGGAGACTTCATTATTATTTATGCACTAGCATAAAACAGCACCTAGGCCTACCCCACTTGCATCAGCAGTTATCATGCATTTATGACTGCTGAAATAAGACTTTTGGAACTTTAGACAGTATGGGCCAGATGTAGCAAAAAAGCAATTTGCGACTTGCAAATTGCGAGTCCCTGCGACTCGCAATTTGCAAGTCGCAAATTGCTATGCAGTACGGTGTCTCAGACACCGACTGCAACTCGCAATGGGGTCGCAATGACCCACCTCATGAATATTCATGAGGTGGGTCGCAAATTGCGGCCCCATTGCGAGTATAGGCACTCGCTAACATGGAGGCCTGCTGACGTCAGCAGACCTCCATGTTAGCGACCTGCTTTTAAATAAAGCAGTTTTTTTTTTTTTAAATGTAGCCCGTTTTCCCTAAGGGAAAACGAGCTGCATTTAAAAAAAATCCGAAACCTTTTGTTTCGGTTTTTTCAGGGCAGGGAGTGGTCCGTTGGACCACTCCCTGCCCTGAAAAAATGTTTTGGGGTCCAGTCTCAAACTGGAAGGGGTCCCATGGGGACCCCTTCCAATTTGCGAGTGGGTTACCATCCACTTGAAGTGGATGGTAACTGCGACTCCATTTGCGACCGCGTATGCGGTCGCAAATGGAGTTGCATACCACTGCGACTCGCAAATAGGAAGGGAACACCCCTTCCTATTTGCTATTCGGAAATGCATTTTGCGAGTCGGTAACGACTCGCAAAATGCATTTCTGCATAGGAAACACGCATTTGCGAGTCGCAAACGGCAGATTTTGCCGTTTGCGACTCGCAAAGTGTTTCCTACATTTGGCCCTATATCTTTAATTTTCAGAAATGTGTTTTTGTTCTTCAGACCTCTAATTGAACTTCTCTTTCATCCTGAACATTCACTCATCCCCTAAAAAAGATTTTAACTCCTCCCTATTATTAGGGAAAATAAGACTTCCACAAGGTCCTCCTTAGGTTTGACTCCTTCTGCCATTATACAGTGACCACTGTATTCTATACTGCTGGGAATAAACTTGCATTTGTCCTCTGACACAATCATTTCATGCTTACTTAAAATGTTAAGTACTTTGTCTAAAATACAATTATGTTTCAAAACAGTTTTAGCATAAATAGGTATGTCGTCCTGGAAGGCTAATACACCAGGCACATCCTTGAACAGAGTAAACATACGTTTTTCAAATACACTCGCCACTGAGGCTAAACCAAAAAGCAAGCGTAAGCCTTTGTAGGCTCCAAAGGGGGTGATAAACGAGAGGCACCTGGTGGTACGCTGCTTTAAGGTCAATGTTAAAACTTTGGCACCTTCTAAAGTAGATAAGATTTAATTATTTTTGGTAATGGATAGCAATCTACTACAATATTGTTGTTGAGCAAATGCAAGTAATCAAACAGACGTAAATGCCCTTTTGTATACCTATAACTACTGCACTGACCCACTCAGCTTCATTAACTGGTCTGATGATCTTATCTTTACATAGTTGATCAAGATGTTTCCTTAATTCCTCCCTTACCAACAAGGGAACATCCCTTACTTTGTATTTTACTAGTATAACATCTTTTTTTTAAGTGATTTCACATTCAAAACCCCGAACTGTGCCAATGCTATCAGAAAAAACAGTTGGGTATTTAGATATAATTTGATCTATACTTTCTTCTTTGGACTCAATTGTCATGACAGTAACCCTAGTGGTCAGGTCCCCAAATTCCAAATTATATCCATTCTTCCTTGATCAATCCAACCCGTGGAAACCCCTGCCATTAATAGCCACATAGATTTTAGTAAATATATCTTTGCCTGAAAATTGTAGCACTTCTTCAGAAAACCCAATTGTTTCAATCTCAGATTCGCCAGAAGCAATAGCCCTTAAATCAGGTTATTTTGGCAAGTTGTTGCACCAATGTAGTTTGAAAGATTGTTCAGATAACCTGATAACAGGTGAACACTGTAAGCCGCCTATAAAAAAAGCTTACACACTACCATGTGATCTGTCAGAAGGCAATTTAATTATTCTACTCTGATAAACTTATCAAGGCCCAAATTGTCATAAGACACTTTTTAATGTGGCAAAAGAGCTTTCAGATTCTAGTCAGACGTCTCCTGCACCTTCGCTCTCGCAATATCAGTGTGAGGACTGGCTTTGTTTTTCATTAAAGAGGTAGCCAATATTCATCACAGCTGGTTAAGGACTGTAAAGATGAAGTAACAGTGTTAAATCCTGTCATTCCAGGTTGTGACATCAAATCCATCCTCATAAAGCCTAACAACTGCATGCCCTTGCATAATTCCTCCTCTAAACTGAGGTTGTGGCCCCTGTTGGATGTACCCTCCTTTTTGGAATTTTACAGTCTATTAACTCTGGCTCACGATAAGGTTTCTTACCATCTTCCAAGCTTGGTTTTGTGGACTCAGAACTACTTCATGTACTGGTGAACTTTCTTAACTCCTCTCTTTATGAGGGTCTTGTTCCAACCAGCTGGAAACACGCTATCTTCCACTCCTAAGGAAACCTAACTTAGGGCCTGATTACGAGTTTGGCGGGCCAACAATCTGCTCGTCTGACCTTTGGGGAGGAGACTGCTGCGAAGCTGGAGGTCACCCCCAGCTCAGTTTCAATGTTTTCACTGGGCTGATCCGGGGAAATCTCTGTATTAGGAGATTTCTGCCGGTCAGCCCGGTGTAAACAGTGCAGCGCCACTGGCCCCGGGTCCTCAGTGAACCAAGGCCAATTCCATCGCACAGAGGGTGCCCCCAGCACCCTCAGAATGCGCACTGCCTGCCATAGCAGACTGCGCATTCCAAGTGTGCTGGGCAGGGGGCACCAGCACTGCCCATTAAATGGTTGTGGGCAGTGCAGGTGCCCCCCTGTGGCCCCCAACACTGCCTTTCGACCAGCTTTTCAAGGCAGGAACACCGCTATGAAAAGGGTGGTGGAAAGGGAAGTCATGACCAGCACAGCGGTGCTGGACTCCCCACCGCTGTGGTTGACCACGACTTCAACCGCTGCCAATCTGTCCACGTTTTCTGATCCTGGTGGTGGCAGCAGATCCCTGGTGGTTCAACTGCCAGGGTCATAATCTGGTGATCGGACCACCAGGAGTACGGCGGTCTGACTGCCACTGTGAGTTTGGTTGCAAGACCGTCAAACTCATAATTGTGCTCAGAGACCCAAACATTGGGTCAAATTTCATTCCTATTTCTTTGTTACTCTACCTCCCCAAGGTTTTGGAGAATCATGTAAATGCCTTGCTAAAATCCTATGTGGAAGCTCAACATTTCTTATATCCTTCACAGTCAGGCTTTAGGGCAAGACACAGTACGGAATCTGTCCTCCTGGGAGTTACAGACCAACTCAGAAAGCTCCTGGATTAAGGTGAAACAGAGGCTTTTATTTTACTTGATTTCAGCGCAGCATTTGATTGAGAGATTGACAGCTTTGGGACTTGAATGAACTGAGCTGGCCTAGCTAACTTAATTCCTCTATACCCGGTGTGATGCTATTAATTGTGTTTGACCAATGACTTTGTGTTTCACCACTGCGCATATTAGTTGCTCAATGTTCACCAGTAGCACATTATATGTTTTGTTCAGTTTAGCTGCCTATTGGCTTTTACATGGAGTTAGCCATTACTTTCTGTATTCAGTTTAGCTACCTATTGGCTTTAACATGGAGTTAGCCATTACATTTTGTATTCAGTTGAGCTGCCTTTTGGCTTTGACATGACATTAGACATTACATTTGATATTTAGGTTAGCTGCCTATTGGCTTTGACATGACATTAGCAGCTTAGCTGCCTATTGGCTTTGACATGGTATTAGACATTACATTTTGTATTCAGTTCAGCTGCCTATTGGCTTTGACATGATATTAGACATTACATTCTGGATTCAGTTTAGCTGCCTATTGGCTTTGACATGATATTAGACATTACATTTGATATTTAGGTTAGCTGCCTATTGACTTTGACATGATTTTAGACATTACATTTGAAATTTAGGTTGCTGCCTATTGGCTTTGACATGACATTAGACATTACATTTGATATTTAGGTTAGCTGCCTATTGGCTTTAACGTGGAGTTAGACATTGCAGTTGAGACATTGTAGAGATGTCTGTGTTTTTTCCAAGCTGTGGTTTTCCACAAGAGGAACCAAGCTGTTTTCTTCACACCAGACCTTAGCTGATAAGAGCACGTAGATTTTGTGTTTACCTCGCAATCCAGTCTGAAAGCAGAATGGCTCAGGAGAACTGGCCATTATCCAAGGTCGTTCAGATCTCACACTGAGTTTGCTTTTAAGGATGACTCCGGGCTACAGTGAGGGGGATTTGAATCTGCTTGACTTCAGGCTGGAGCTAGACGTCAGTTGCCAGTCTCCCGTTTGGGTAGAAAATCTCTTTCTCGCAGTTGACCGGAGTCATCAACTTGCAGACCCAGAAAGATGAAGCTGAATATAGGCCCTACTTGCCCATACAGTGATGAATTTTGACTTTTATGCTTTGCTTTGCAATTATATTATACCATAATCATAAATATTTGCTGTGTACATTACAACTGAGAAGTACTGTGATATATTTTGCTTTCATTGCTGCGACTACTCTTTTAAACGTGTGCTTGAAATCTACTAATTTTGTCTCTCAGGAACTTGTGGGTGGGGGAGAATTAACAACAATAAAGGTCTTCTTTGAACTCAAAAGTGCATTCCAGAGAGGTTCTGTAAGCTCCGATAGGAGATATGTAGGAAAGCAGAACACCTGGACATCTCAGGCCTTTTTGGCTAAAGCAGTGTCAGAAACTCAATGTCCAACATTGGTTGTCTCACAGGGCTCAGTCCACTGCTGTTTAGCATCTATGTGCATCCTCCTAGCAGCAGTAGTGGAGAGTTTTGGTTTGACCCTATTTTCTTATGCAGACGATACCCAAATATTCTTCTCCTTATCGTCTGTACAGGACCAGGGTCCCTCGATGTCAACCTTGGCTTGAAACTAATTGACACCTGGATGAATAACAACTCTCTCAAGCTGCACGGTGATAAGATGAAGGTAAGTAATTCTGGGTAAGAATCCTCAATTCTGGGGCTCCCAATATTGGCCTGCTTCTCTTGGGCCTCTTCCATTCTTGTCTTCTAAAGTTAAGAACTTGGGCTCCATACTGGATGACGCCACAGGGGTTGAAGGTGTTCTTTACTTGCTTTGCTCAAGTGGCTGAAAAATATAATTTGTATCCTCCCCCTGTCATCCCAAAAGACATTAATCCAAGCTCTAATCCTGTCATATTGGATTATGGCAATATCCTTTACTTAGGTATAGCTCAGGTTTCTATACGCTGCTTCCAAACAGTTCAGAATGCTGCGGCGTGACAAAGCAGGATTCATTTTCCCATCTCGTAAAGAGCTACATTGGCTCACGTTCACTAAGCACTTTCAATTTAAAGAATTGTGCTATGTATTCAAAGCTTGAGTTGGATCTGGCCCTCTACATTCAGGAGCTGGTGTTGCCCTATCTGCCAGCTCACTCATGGAGATCACAGCATATGGCTCTATGCACTGTGCCTAGATTTCGTCTGGCCTGGATGGGAGGGCGCTCCTTCTCAGTTCTGTGTCCTAAACTTTGGAACTCCCTCCCTCTTTTAAAAACTTGAAGACGTGGCTATTTTAGGTTGGGAATCTGTTTCTTACTGCGTCTCTAGGTTAGCACCCGAAAACCCTATTTGGGTAGCTGCGCACTCTATGAGACCATAGTAATAATAATAGTAATATTAATAATAATAATAATAACAACAACAATCAGAGTCTACCATGACTTGTAAATCAACCTTCCAAATTTTGACATTGCAAAATGGACCACTCTGATTGACAACTAACCCAACATCATCACTTTCAGGTGTACCCACACTCAACTGATTGTTCACCTCCTGCTGGCTAGTACCTACTGTTAATATTGTCATAATAATTTCTTCCTCCAACCTATAATGCTTCTGTTCTAGCTCTGGAACACAATTTACTTGAACACTTGCACCACTCCTGCATACTTTCATGAAACTACTCACTTTTAAGCATTTATTAAATTTTTCCCTTAGGCTGGGCAACTGATATTGTCCCCAAATGACAAAGAGAACCACACCTATGACTTGCAGGTGACTTGATCATTCTATTGGTTTTGTGACCATCCTGTATCTTTAAACTGCATCTACACTCTTATTATCCAATCCAGAAGATTCACCAGACAATATTTTTACAGACTCTAATGTGCATTCAATGCCTTTAGTGATTTTTTATAGTTTCATGAAGTGTGGGACTGGTGCAACATCAAAGGTGTTCCTGAACTTTCTTGGTATAACAGTATAGGACAGTCTGATCTCTGAGATATTGATCTTTAGCATTCTCAAATGTACAGCTGCTAGCTAGAGTTTTAACAGTAGATATATATTGATCAATACTGGCTTTATGACTATATTGATACCACTAACATCGTAATACAGAAATATTGTGTCAAAAATATTGATCACAAAAATATTGTTTTCCTATACATACAATGGTAAGCACAAAAATATCGAAATAAAATATTGTTTGACACTAATATCGAAAAATTAATCTTTTTTTTTTAAATATATATGTAGTTAAAATCAGTAAAGCTTAAATAATTTAACATATCAAATTAATATAATGTAAATTGAGGGTCTGATTACGAGTCTGGCAGTCACAAGACTGCCAGACTTGCTGTGGTGGCCGGACCACTGCAGCTGTGGTGGTGCGACCACCACATTTACCATCGTCCCCACCAAGATTCAAGATCACAATGGGCTGAAGGCCCCTGCACTGCCCATGTTCCTGGCATGGGCAGGGGCCCCCCTGCCCAGCATCCTTGAAATGCACACTTTCTGCTGTGGGTTGACAGTGCGCATTTCAGGGGTGCTGGTGAACCCTGCATGCAGCAGCATGCTGCGGGCTCAATTATTATCGGGGAATAATGCTGCCATGCCTTTACCACTGGGCTGTCAGCCCAGTGGGAAAGTTGCACTGGGGCCGGTGGGGAGACCGCCAGCACTGCAGTGGTCTCCTCGTAAGAAGTTTGGCGGACAGATGTTTCTATCCGCCAAACTCCTAATGACCCCCTAAGTATATTTAAGTAATATCTAAAAATGTATAAATACTTACTGAAACAAGACACACACATATAAATGTGTAAGTTTTATATACACATATATCATGTAAAACTATTATAACAATAATTTTAGTTTATGTTATAATTTTCAAATTTTTTAATTTTAATATACCATATATTTACATGAACACAAAATAAAAAAATAACAAATAAACGGCAATTACATGTAAAATATTTCCAATTTAATTATACATAAAAAGTACATTTAAATAAAAATGTTAAAAATTACATGCATGTATACAAATAAATAATATAAAACACATATTAGAATTATATATATACATAAACAGGATTAACAAAATTATTAACCTATAGCAATAATAAATATACTACTCACTTTCCAATGTATACAAAAGTAGGGAAAGCTTTGGACTCAGGAGGGGTAAAATTTGCTATTCCGACTCCAATCTGAGCAACAGTAGAGAATTCATTGGACTCCAGAAATATAAAATGTAGTAGTCCCACTCCAGTGAATGCAACAGTAGGGAAAGAGTTGTACTTAGAAGAAGGAAAAGTTACTGTTCCCATTCCAGTGTGTGCAACAGTAGAGAAAGCATTTGACTTTGGAGGGGTAAATTTTACTCTTTTCACTCCCATCTGTGCAACAATAGGGAAAACGCTGGACTCAGGAGGAGTTAAATCTACTATTCCTACTCCATTGTGTGCCACAGTAGAGAAAGCTTTGGCCTCAGGAGAGTTAAATTTACCAGTCCCAATCCACTGTGTGCAACAGTAGGGATACAGTTGGACTCAGGAGAAGTTACATTTATTGTTTCTACTCCAGTAAGTGCAACTGTAGGGAAAGTGTTGGACTCAGGAGGGGTAAAATGTACTATTCCCACACCAACGAGTGCAACAGTATAGAAAGTACTAGACTCAGAAGACGTAAAAGTTACTATTCCCACCCCATTCACTGGTACTGTTGAAATAGAATACTTAATTTCAAACAAAAAACAACATATTTTAACACATCTATTAAAAACCCCAAAATATAAAATTCTAATTATAAAAATGAAGAGGCTTATTATGAGTTTGTTGATCAGACGAGCCGACCGCCAAACTCACAGGGATGAGGCTGCGAACAACCTGGCTGTCTCATCCACCCCTGTGCTGACTGGCGGGAACATCATATTACGACATTCCAGCTGGTCAGCCCAGCGGGAACAGTGCCACAGTATTTGTCTCAGCTCCCTTAAGACCAATACTGTAGCATTACCAAACCTTCAGAATGTGCACTGTCTGTAAAGGGTGCAAGGCGGGGGGGGGCCCTGCACAGCCTTTCGGCCAGCCTTTTTATGGCAGTTGAACCACCATGGATAGGCTCACAGAAAGGAGACTCATGCTCAGCACGGTGGGGCTGAACTCAGCACTGCCAGGGCTGAGAACATGTCAGATCGCTATCAGCCCATAGTAATATGATGGTCAGACCGCCCGGAGTGCAGCGGTTCGACTGCCACCACAAGTATGGCAGTCCTTGGACTTCTAGACACATAATAAGGCCCTAAATCTCTTCATTTTAACAGAAATGCTTAAAAAACATAACTATTACACATTTTAATAACTAATATCAATTTACACAAATATTATTAATATCATTAAAATTCAACACTGTAGTCGCACAAACTTAACAGTCAACAACTAAAATGTAATAAAAATAAAGAAAGAATAACACAATTAACCTATAAAATAATTATAAAAGAAATTCCTTAAAAAGTGAAATTGTTTTTAATTTATAATTACTTAAATACTTTCCCCATTACAGTACAAACTAAACAACACCCATCTAAACTATAACTTATCATAATTATCAACTACAAAATACACAAGCAATAATTATCAATCAATTATTAACTTACAAACCTGTAACCCCAAAAACACAACACACACCGAACATATAATCTAAAAAAATCATAATTACATAATTTACATAATTATCTGTTAAATTATTAATTATAATTAATTTACTTCCCACCTGTACCCCTATAAACCTCACAACCCACACATAAAACATAACTTAAAAAATAAATGATAATTTACATAATTCATTATTGCAAATTAATAATTAAATTACTTCCCACCTTATACCACTACAAAACCCACACACTTAACTGAAAAAATAAATTAGTAAATTTACATAATTAGTTTTCAATTCAACAATTATTAAAAGTGAATTAAATAATTCTGATTAAATTACTTCACATCCTATACCTCTTCAAAACCCACAGCCCCCACCTAAAACTGAACTGAAAAAATATATTAGAGAATTTACATAATTATCAATTAAATCGTTAATAACAAAACTTAATTAACTAATTATAAACAAATTACTTTCCACCCTATCCCCCTTCAAAACCCAGAACCTGCAGCTAACACCAAACTGAAAAAAAAAATTAGACATTTACATCATTATCAATTAAATCAGTGATAATAATTAAAAACAATTATTCATTATAATAAATTACTTCCCATCCTATACTCCTACAAACCGCACAACCCACTATGACACTAAAAATTACAATAAACAAATTAAATTTAGAAACTACTACAAATTTACAAACTATGTTAAAAAATATATATTTATACAATTTAAAACATGTACAATTAAAACACATACTAAAACAAAAATAATTAAAAAACTGACAATATATTTTTTCAAATGATAGTAACAGATGTTTTTAACATCAGTATTAACAGATATTTTTGTAAATATTAGCAACATCGATATTTTTAACATATATATTAACAATATAGATATTTTTAACATCCATAAAATGTACCTCTAAAATTGATATTCTTGTCAACGATATTCCTACATCACGATAATTGCGAATCATATTTAGAACTTGATATTGCTGTATCTCAAAATTTTAAGTTTGATATTTTGCCTGAATACCATCAATACTTTTGCCAGCTGCTTGCTTCCATGAATAAAAATTGTAAATTTCCAATACAATGCTAGGTTCCTTTGAAAAGTGCAAAGCCAATCTTTTTTTAGATTCTATGAACATATTCCAATCTGCAGCATCCCATGATTCCCCTACAGGAGAAGGAACTTCTGGTAAGTTTTAAAAACAAATTCTGTCCTTCAGTAGCAAAAATAGCAAGTTTCCTGACTGCTTTGTAATCATTTCCAGCTATGACTACCAAATAGTTTTTGAATACTTGCACCCAATGTTTCTGCTCTAATTTAGGTTTTCTAGGTTCCACTAAGAAATGAGGAGGTTGTTGTACATTGCCCCCGCTGGACATAATAATGAAGAAAAGCCCAAAATGGAGAGAAACGAACAACAAAGTTAAATAATTGCCACAGTGTAAATTGCAAAAAAAAATAAAAAATCAAAGGCTGCCATTGCTTCTGGCAAACCTAAATCCAATTTAATTAATATATCCTGCCCAGGGAAGGTAATTCAGCATATGCACAGTGTGGCTTGTAGGCTTTAATCAGCACCAACAAAGGATGTAACATACGTCGTATGAGGATGAGTAAAAACAGCTGTGGCCAATCAGCTGTGAGAGTACACAAAGACAAGATTGGTTGCAGAGCATGCATTTAGGTTATGTGCACACTGCTTTGATTAATCAGCAGCAAGCGCATATCACAAGACGTTTGGTTGCGAGAAAACTAAAATAAACTCCACAATGCACACTGATGTTGCACGCGCACTGCTCAATTAGCCACTAGCACGCAGATGTCAGATTGGTTGCTACCTAATCAGTGGACGTAGAAGACTGCATGTACACTTTTAATAACACCAAGGAACCGGCAGTGTCTCCTCTGATGGGATTATGTTGTGTCCCCTAATGGTGTCAGAGAATAGAAAATTGCCAATCACAATCATTTAGCAACATGCTAAAATCTGGAATCTGTAAGGTGATCCCTTCCCCACAAGAAGACTCGAAAGCCTCAGCAACTGCATATGGTCAATAAAGCTGCCAATGGGCTACGCATGGAATAGAAGAAAAAATGCTGGTTCAGTCCTCTTGTCTCCAATTTCTAATGGTAAAGTAATCCAATAATACGAGGCATAATGTAGTGAAGAATAATCCTCTTTATTGGTTTAATAAAGTATCCTAATAATGGAGCCTATTGAAAAGTGTTCTTTCAGCTCTGCTGCTCCAGGTTAATGCCTAACAGACAACCATCTTCCAAGGCAGGAACTCAGAACATGGAAGCACATTTTGAAGAAGCACCGGCAAAGCTAACAGTTATTAGACAAAGGAATACAGAATGCATAACAACTTGTGAGATCATAACACAATATCACACTTAGGCCCTTATTAAGAGTTTGGTGGTCGGGTTAGCAGCCTGCCAAACTTACGGGGATGAGACTGCTATCAACCCAGCAACCTCACTGCCAGTCGCATTATGATGTTCCCATCAGGCTGATGCCCTTCTGTTATCTCATACATCATCGGGGCTCCACAATATCCTTAATACATTTCTTGATTTCTGCAATCTCGGTGATTTAGAGGTGAACACCACAAAAATGTAAATCATGACATTTAAACCCCATAGAGCTAGCAGAGACAGGTTCACAATGAAGGGGTCGTTACTGTAAATAGTTGATAAGTTTGATAATTTGAGAGTCAGAATTGATAAATCTAGAAACTGGAAATCTCACATTCAAAAATGACTTTGCTTCACAGCGCTTCAGCGATAAAGAGGTACAGGGCAAACCCCCCACATCTGTCTCTCCCACCATAGATGTTTATAGGGCAAAGGCACAAGCAGCCGCCTTGTATGGGGCCAGAATTTGGGGAGTTAGAAACATCAGTGGTCTAAGCAGTAAAGAGAATTGTTTTTTGAGATCCTTGTTTAGATTACTTCAGAGCATCCCCTATGACTCCACTATTCTCTAACATGTTGCTCAAAAGGATTGATGGAGTAGCATCTCTAAACTCATTCTTTATTACTTCAGGTTGCGGATCATTCCCGAGCTTCAGCAATACAGGCTTGCCGCTGAGGAAGTCTTGAACTTGGGCAAAGCACACCTTTTGTTGTGGTTTGCGTATGTTGAATTCCATTTTAAGGACCTGGGTTTAAGTAGTTACTGAAGAAATCCTTTATCAAATAAATTGGGTGCTAAGGTTGCAATAAAAACTGCTTTTTGGAACATTAAAGCCATTGCCCATCATTGCAATGCTAAACCTGGGGGAATTGTGGGAGAATTTATATCCATCAAACCCAAATCCACATTGGAACCGTACATGGATGCAATCCAACCACCACAGGCCTAGACTGTGTTTATAAAATTCAGGTAGAGTACAATATTGGTTAGTAAATTTGCCAGTAAATGGATTAGCAACTGAACCAAATTGACACCATACGCACTCTATAATCATGTGAGTTAGGGAGATGAACATGTTATTCTTTTGCCCACTGTATGATAGGCCAAGGTTGGCTTGAATTAAGACACATTGCATCGCCTTAGGAGCAAGACAGTATAAAGTGGTCTACCAAATCTTATGCTTGGACACCATTCCTCTTACAGTTTTTGGTCTAAATTGGTATTTATATGCAGTGTCGTTAAACAGGAAGCAGATGGGCATCCTTTTTTGACAATCTGGCATACTCTTTCTTCACAAACCTTTATTACTGCCAATCAGGTTTATATGTTAGTATGTTTATAACATGTGGTTCTATGCAGTCAGATTCCACCTTGCACTTTACCCTATTACTAGTTGCTATGGTCCATCTGGTGATATATACTTAAGACTGTAAAATCAGACACTATACCTTCTTTTATGTCAAAATCTAAGCAGAATTTTATATATATATATATATATATATATATGTATATATATATATATATATATATATAAAAACAAACTGGCGGACACCAACAGGTAGTTATAGTTAGGACGTAAGGCCTCATTACAAGTGTGGCAGTCCAAGGACCGCCACACTCACGTTGACGGTTGGACATCCACACTCTAATTACAACCCTGGCAGGCTAATTCACCAGGAGACTGCCGTTCTCAATGGCATGACGGCCCCCAGAGTTGTACTGAGCCAGGGTGGCGCTGAACTCAGTACCGCCTGGCTGATTACAACCGCCCTCACCGCCACCCTTTCCATGGCAGTTTCGCTGACATGGAAAGGCTGTTGGTAAGGGTGTGCTGTTGGCCACAGGGGGCCTCTGCACTGTCCATGCCATGAACAGTGCAGGGCCCCCCTGCCCAGCACCATCGGTATACGCACTGTCTGGTGCTGGTCGGCCCCCTCTCTGCTACAAGATAGCACTCGGCTTCTTTAAGGGAGCTGAGTGCTATCTCGAGGCACTGTTCCTCCCGGTCTGACCTAGGGAATGTTCTATTGCAATGTTCACGCTAGTTCAGACTATCGGGAACACTATAATAGGGCAGAGGGAATGCCACCATCATGGTGGTGTCCTCCCCGCAAGTTTGGCAGTCCCGCTGTTGGACCACCAAACTCGTAATGAGCCACTAGTTTCGATAGGAGAAGCATTTTTTTTTTTGACAATAACTTTGGCGCCGTTTTACGAATCTTCACATAATTTTCAAAACTAGTTTTCCACTTACTTCTGCTGCTTTGTAAGAAGTTTCAGGGAGATTGATGAAGTGGGGGAAGATAAAAGGGTGGTCCCAAAATGAGTATTCCCCATTTTCCTCATAGGGTTTTCGCACACAATTACAGCCTGAACAGCTGGATGGAATTACACCAAATTTGTCATCATTTATAGCTTCTCCCTACATGCAGAAGCAGGGAGCCAGCAGGGGCCATGGGGGCATTGGGAGTCTCCCCACAGTCCCCAGGAGAGATAAAACTAAGCACATCTCCAAACAAAGCAGCACTTACTGCATATAATTAAGAGGAAGTACCCTTGTTTGGTGGAGATTCAACTCTTTGTAGTCTCGTCCACTTCTCTACATGAGGATTCAGGTTATTGCATATTTCTATAAGAAGACGCCCGAGAAAGAATCATAGTGCCAAAATTACAGACATACAAGGTCACTGGAAACATTACCTCAGGGTCCTTTAGCAGCTACAGTGTGGAATATGTACTCTACATTTACCCATTTATCAATTAGCCAGTAGAAAGTACTCTAGTTGGGGAGACATTTTGCGCAAAACTGTGGAATCTTCTTAGATAAATAAGCAGGCCAGGAGGCATTCTGGCACAGGTGCTTATTTCACAGAAATTAAGCCTGAACAGGAAGCACTTACAAATATAAACAGAGCAGGTGCCCCAGTTAAAACTCTGCTTCCATAAAGTACAAATCATCCTAGATTCTTGCTCTTCGCCAAGGCAAAGCAAAAGTGATTGTTGCTCTTTCAAAGTGCAATATCTTCTGTAGTGACTGTATTTCATCCAGCCGCCAAGAACAGCTTTCTCATTAATAATTTTATTGCAAATGTTGCAGTAATAATATCAATGATGCCATAGAAGGTGTCATCTAAAACTATCTTACAGATACACAATCCTCTTGCGGACAGGGTTCAAGATTTAAAGAGGTTAGAAGGAGAACAGTTGAGCTATAAAACTAAGGTTTAGGGGAAATGCAGCGAGAAATGGCAGGCTAAGTGTTCAAGGCTTTCTGAGTACAGGGAGAGGTGTGGGGCATCACTGACTTGCAGGGCAAAATCAAATAGGCCCAGGAACAACATTAAAGAGTTGATAATAAACCCCCAGGGGACATCTCTAATAAGGTGGGGGAAATGCAGGAACACTAGGTTTCTTTGTTTTCATCTTTCTCCATGGACAAGGTCTATTCAGGTTTAATAAAGCTTAGGGGATGGTTGCGGGGCAGTTGTCTCCCAAGGCTTACAGATCTGGGAAAAAACTCCCTTGTAGCTCAGATTATGGATGGTGAAATCTGTCCTCATTTATGAGTTCTGTTGACATTTAGACCACAATAACAATTTATCCATGGAGAGAAGGGGTGTGTAACCATATACCCTCTTGGTGTCTCCACGATATTTGCTGTCCTGATTATGACCCTGCACTGATTAATCTGTTCTTGGGGTCAAAACATCAACAAAACTCATAAATGTAGACCGGTATTTAATTTTTAATGTAGATAGGGATATCTGATGTACAGATATTCTATACAATAACACATCATCTGTTCCAATCACAGGTATAGGTTTTGTATATGTAGCACCAATGCACTTTTTTCACCTTGGCACTTTGCACTGCGCCGTAACTGTATAGGAGCACCATTGTTAATATGACATTCTTGTTTTCAAATATTCTTTGGGAATATAAAAATAAAATCATATTTAATTTTTGAAGAATTTCCTTTTGAATGAGGCTCTAAAACAATAAGAAGAATGGCCGTGGAAGTCAAGTGCGACACTCCCCCCTTGGGGACCATTTGCATTTGATATTGTTTATATCCAGGTCCCTGGGTTAGGGATTAGTATCCCATACTATAGATTATGTTTCCAGAGAAAAGAGGTCTCCATTTCCATCTGGTATGAGGAATTATTGGACATGTGGAGGAAAACTCAAAGGCTCCATATTTGATTTGGGAAGGGATGGTGCCAGCGACACATCTACAGCACTTATGGTAAGTATCCCTAAACATACTATATCGCACCGTTAAACCTGCCAATTTAAAGAAGAGTTGATTTTTTACCATTGTTATGTTATGGAAATTTGAGAAGCACATGATGACCCGCGGCATCCCAAACAGCAAGGTTTTAGGCCGTTTTCTGAAAGACATTTCATTGTCAGCCATCCGCAGGGTAAGGAGTAGAGTGTTCCAGAGTTTTGCCACATTGTACCTGAAGGTTCTTCCTCCCCTTTTAACTGTCGGAACTATGGCCTACAGTCTTGGAGGATCTGAGAGCTGTACCAGGCTTGTAGGGAGCAATCAGCTGTCGACAGATGGAGGGGGATTGATTTTGAAAGGCTGTGTGTGTGCAGTACACAGTGCTTTGAAGTTAATCCTCTGTGTGACCCGGAGCCTGTGGAGATCAGCCAGGGCCTATCGTGCTGAGAGGTGTCTGGGAATATTTAGCAGAGTGCTAGCCACCATATTCTGCACCACTTGAGGTTTGACAATAACAGCTTTTGGTGCACTCAAGTAGAGGACATTTCCATAGTCTGGGGGGAAGAGAATCAAAGCCTGGAAAACTAGCCTCCTAGAAAGAGGGGGGATCTAGTGAACACTTTTTCTCAACAATCAGAGGATCCCTTAACAGCAGGCCGAAAGTTTGGTTGCTTGAGTCTGCATGGAAAGGATTTTGTCCAGCCATACCCCCCATATTTTTATAACCGTTTTGGGGGCAGGGGGCAGACCTAGGCAGTTAGGCCAGCCAAAGGGCTGTCGTGGGTTTGTGCTGTTCCCTAGTATAATCACCTTGGCTTTATTTCCATTGACCTTGAGGCAAGACTTGCCCATCCAGCTACCTACCCTCTCAAGGCATGGCCCAAGTGACGGGGCAGTGTGTTCTCAATCAGGGGTAAGGGAGAATACAAGCTGTGTGTCATACTCCAAGGACACTAATGAGATCCTGAAAGGCAGTACAATGTTTGCCAAAGGCTGTATGTATAGGTTGAACAACGTGGGATTCAAGGATGATCTCTGTGGGACTCCACACTTCAGAAGAAATGTGTCTGAGGAGCATGATTTTTTGAAGACTTGAAAATATTTGTCTCTCAGATCAGAGCTGACCTATTTGAGGGTGAGCCCAATATTCCTATGTTCTGAATCCTCTTAATGAGGATCCTATGGTTGACTGTGTCAAAGGCAGCACTTAGATCCAGAAGAATGATAGCAACAGTGCCTCCTAGATCTAGTATCCTTTTTACTTCCTATACGATCACCAGGAGGGTGGTTTGGTGCTATATTTGGGCCTGAACCCTGTCTGGGTAGGATACTGGTTGTTGGTGGCTTCCATGAAGTCCGAGAGGTATAGGTTGATGTGTTCTTCCAGCACATTGAGTCCCAGGAGTAGGGAGATGGGTTGAAAATGTTCTGGGCAGCAGAGGTCGAGGTTAGATTTATTTAGTAAAGCTTTTACCATAGAGTGAAACGGGTACTATTCCCTTATCTAATGAAAGATTAATCATATCTGCCATGAATGGGAAGAGGATATTGTCCGCTTTTAGGAGGATATGTCGGGGGGGGGCAGGGTCGAGTGGGGAACCAGATTTCACTTTTCTAAAGAGATTAGCAAATTTCTTGTGAAAGATGCTTGTAAATACAATGAATCTCTATTCACAGTTCTCCTTGTCATTGCTGAGGTGTTCCGGACCTAGATCTATTTCAGATTCTTGAAATGTCAGATGTATGTGTGCTATTTTCTTTTTCATTAAAAAAAAAAAAACTAGGCTAGGTCATTACACCTCACATTAGAGGGGTCCAGAGTGGGGTTGTTTGAGAAGGGCTTTATTAGTGACTTAGTGATTCTAAACATTTCTAGAGGGGGGTTTGCTGCCCCTTAGATTTTAGTTTTGTAGTAGGCAGCCTGGGCAGATTTAATTTTGGGATGGTAATTCCTCACCGTCTTGCGGTATTTTACTTTATTATCCTCTGCAAATTCTTCTTCATTGTATTTCAGCTATTTCACATTTTTTCATTAAGGTCAGCAGGTGAGGGGTATGCCAGGGGCCAGATTTTTCTTTGGTTTTCGTGGTTTGGGTCTTTATGGGAATGGTATGAGCTAATGAGTGTTCGATCCATTGAGATATTTTAGCGTGTGTTTCTTGAGGGCCAGTCCCCAGCTCCAGTGTGGCTGAACTTAGGGCATGTACCGGATCATCCTTCATTAGCTTAAATCAGCTACGATCGCTCCAGGCGAATGATTTGGGACAGAGGGTCGCAAAGGAGTTGTCAAAGTCAATGGGATCAAAAGTGGTCCGACCAAATATTAGGCAATTAATTCTGTACTTTAAGTGTGGGTGGTATGTAAAAATTGGGTCAAGTAAACAACCCTTTACATGAGTGGGGGAATGTAAAATCTGGATTAACTGAATAGCTGCAAGATCATGTGGAAGCCCCGCAGCTTGGGCCCCAGTGGGCTCCTCCAGATGCAGTTTCAGATCACCTAGCACAGTGAAATAGGTTTTATTTACCACCAGGCTGGCGATAACATATGGGAAATTCTGAGTGAATCGTCCAGTGGGGTCAGGAGGCTGATTAATAAGTGCTGAGGAAAAAGTGAGTGTGGGGATTAGAAAGATAGCACATGTAAGGCTTTCACAATCAGGCAGATGTAGGGGTTCAACTAGGTATGTGAACGATTCTTTAAGTATTAATTGGATTCCCTCTCCCTTCCTATCTCTTTGGCAGGTATGGGAGCTGGAGGGCAGGGCCTGGATGATATCATGGCCTGATTCATTGTGGAGCCAGCTTTCCACCAGGAAAATCACGTTTGACTTTTGTCCTCCAGAAGTGTGAACATTTCCAGCTTATGATGGAGTAGGGATCTGCAGTTAATCAGGTACATTTTTCACATGCCGATGTCCTTAATATGGTTACTAGGTTTGGTGACACAGGGAGGAGTGCAAAGGCAAAAGTTACATTCCAGTTCTCCATTGATAAGTTTTATTATCCCTTCCACCCCAGAGAGTTTAGTTGTGGGGATGAGTAGCTGAGGTTATCAGGTTCACCCGGAGCATGGTTCCTGGCCTCTGGTCCCGTTCAGGCACAATGGCACCCTCGGCTTCATATTATAATGCTGGATTTATTAAACACCTGTAGCACCGACCATTATGGTGTCTTCCAGCATACAAGTCACCTCTACTTCCATCTACACTAAAGTGTGCAAACAGCATGTGCTGCTTTCCTACCCAGAAGTGAGGTGAGGGAAGTGCAACTGTGCGGCTAGCAGGTAACAAGTGATGTTTAAAAAGACAATTGAAACAACTTGTTCCCCAGTTAATGGGATATTCTAGCCGCCTCAAAAGATTGCGAGGTCTGCAAAAATGAGACACACAGTGGCAGCGTGTCACCTCAACTGCACAACCGCACCCCAGGCTCCACTTTATAATACTGGATGTATTGAACAGTTGGAGCGCCGACCAGTATGGCATCTCCCAGCGTACAAGTCCCCTCTACCGCCATCTACAATTTAGTGTGCAGAGCTCCTCCCTAGAAGTGAGGTGAGGAAAGTGCAATTGTGCAGCTAGCTGCTGACAAGTGATGTTTAAAGAGGCAATTACAAGAACTTGTTCCCCGTTTAATAGGATATTTTGGACTCCTCAAAAGATCACAAGTTTGTGTTAAAAAAAAAAAAAAAAAAAAGAAAAATCAGGCACTTGTCTGCAGGAAGATGTGGTAACCCCAAAGCAAATGATGAGCAAATGTTTTCAACTGTGTCTCTCTCTCTCTAGCTTTTGGGAGGCCATGCTTACACGTATATCTGATGTATTGAAAGTCACAAACAAGGTAAGCTCCACTCTTGTTTTGTTCAGCAAGGACACAGCATTATATGATCTTCTTGAGAGATCTCAGCGGAGTTTGTGGTTTATTATTATATCTGTTGCTTCTTCCTAGAAGGGAGAGCTGCAAACACTGCCTGGATCCTACACCGCCCTCCCCTGACACCTAGTTGAATGCTGTCTAATGTACTTGTAAATCAGATCTTGAAGGTGCCCATGGTACAGCGGACACTATCTGGGCTGGATTTTTTTAGATGGAAAGGCATGTTGGTTCTGTCAAATAGTACAGTCCTAGGACTATACTGTTGATCCGAGCGATCCAAGTTTCATAGCCTACTTCTCTAGATGTGGCAATTCTATGCACCATTGTCCCTCTGCCTGAGATAGCCTTTTGCTGAGTGATGGTCGACCAAGACCAAGGATGTTATGTATTAAAGGCTGCCACTCATGAACCCACAGGACAAGCCATTTATGTTTACCAGTAGGCGAATCCTGTTGCCCAGATCCTCTATCAGCAAATCAGGAATTAATTCCAGATGGGCACTTGTGTGTCTCATTCTTGGTGGTCATTTGAGCGAACACACCCTAAAGAAGGTTTACTTTTTTTCATGCGTTATCTCCACACATACAAAAAGTGGCTGGTGAAATAGGTCAGCTTGCGGGCAAATGTGCTCAGTGCAAAAACTTCCTGTCTGTTTATTAGTGCAAGGAATACAAGGTTATCTTCTCCAACATCGGAGTTCCGCTTGCATGACAAACGGTGATTTCAGCTTGTATGTAAATCGCTTTAGGGAGAACTGTTGTAAATGATCGCCTGCGGCCAGGCCCTGCACCCAACTTCTCATAGAAGGCCAACTCACTGAAGCACATAGCCTTTGGTCGTGGGGGGTGGTGGTGGTGGTGGTGGTGGTGGTGATGGTTTGCTGTGAGAAGCACAAAGAAAAGTAGAAAGCAGAAAATAAGACAAATCACAGTCAAGACAGGTATGTATTACATTGAGCAATGCCCGAGGTTAAATGAATATTAGGCCTGCAGAACAGCAGCACAGGCCTTCTTAAAAACAAAAAAATTGTGAAAGAATAATGTTGTAATGGGGAACTTCCTTTCGGAGTTTGGGTCCAAAAACCCCAAAAGGCCTTCCACTGGCTTACTGGAATGAAGAGTCCATCTAGTGCAGTAGGGAGAGACTAAATATGTGGATAGAGGGCCTAATCTTTTTATATTCCCTATGAACAGGGAGACTATTTTATTCTGTAAGCCTTCCTAGTCAATCTCTCGCAGCTGATGCCTGTTTCAATGTTTTCAGTCCTCTCACAACTTTAAGTATCATACTTTGTAATCACTTGAGCTTCCTCACAGTACAGATGGGAAGAACCATAGAGATAGCATTACAATAATCAATGTGGGAGACAACACATGCAGAAACCACTTGCCCAAACTTCTCTTCGGCAGAAAAAGGTCAACTCTTAAAGATTTTGTAGAATACCAAAGCCTATGGTCCGGTCCTTTTGTGTTTGTGAGACGAATGTCAATTTTTGACCGGCAAAAGGGAATCTTCTAGTTGTACAGGCCAGATGTCTGAGATCATGGGTTTTTCATTCTGAGCAACTGGAATCAACTCTGTCTTGTCTCTATTTAGCTTTAAGTTCCTAGTCATCAAACCGAATATTTCTAGGAAAACTTTCTTTAAGTCTGTCAATAGACTCTGTCAGCCCATGTATAGGTCTCATCATAACCTGATAAGATCCATCATACAAATTTTATAAAATAGAGGAGACCAGACTGTGACTTAAGGGACCCCACAGGAGAGTTTATTTTGATGAGTAAAAAGTGGATATTAACCTACCAACAGTGATTGGTTAAAAAGAAGGAAATCCATGAAACAGCCTACCCTCCAAGTCCAATCGAAGATTACTGAATCTTTTAAAGTTGCACCACGGAAATCAAATACAAATTCCAACTTTTTTATATATAAAAATCATACATGTAATACCTCAGATAACATAAAATGATTATTTCCACAATCATTATCCACCTCTCCAAGTGAGGACAGATAAGGACAGACTTTTGCTGCATGGTTTTTGAATGTGTCATCTTTTATCGGGAAATGTAACACAACATTTTGCCAACATAGTATCATAAGAAGCCGTACTGAAATCAAGGCATGCCCTTAAATTCAATCAGATAAAGAGGCGTGGCCTTGCTCGTTCTGTGTTCACACCCTACACCCACCATTATCCTAAACTGGAGCTGGAACGGGTTAATGAAACATGTAGGGTGTGCTCTGATTAGTACTGAAATACCTTTGATAAACCTGGAGGATGGATGAGCGCACTGCCATGACCTGTCTATGAACTCCTACAAAACAATGCCAGGGTGTAACAATTACAATTCACACACTCCTGTAATTCCCTAGTAGATAATAGGCAAGGGGGATTCAAACTTCCTATAAGTCCCAAGTATATAAGAGGGCAGGGAAGTTTAGAGGCCCAGTAGATTTCCTGCACTGGATTTTGCACTGCTGTTTTGCCTGCTATCTTTAAAAAGTAAAATGTGTGCAAATTCAACCATGGGATAAAAGGTACTTCCAAAGTGATAATGTATCCTATTTGTACATATGTCACCCCTAAGATTTCCCAAAAGGTGCCCCCAGGGGAGGGGTGCCATGTAACTACAAGCAAGGACATTACAAATGATGTTTGGTATTATAGTAGTTTGACTCTTGCTCTAGGCAAGACTGCTAGTTTAAGGATGACAGTATTTAAGTTGGTCGGTGACTAAGCCAAACCTACAACAAGTCGCAACTTTTGTTCCAACCCTCCATGCTTACAAGCAGCACCTCACCAAAAACCCAAACAGTAAAAGGTGATTTTTGACAGCCTTTAGGCGTGGACTCAAGAGTACGACATCTCAAGGAGTGTCGTGGTTAAACAGAGATTACCCCTTTCTCACATTAATAACATGCCTCAATCAAACACACGGGCAATGAAGGAGATGCAGTAAAGGATTAATAGGTTTTAATTATCAATATTGCAATCTACAATAAATTGCATGGGCTGCAATGATAAGGATAAAGAATAGTGCAATAAACGTAATAGTGAAAACTAAAGTCACTAGTACAAAGACCCCCCCATTATCTTGCAACTACATAGAATGACATGAGATGAGATATGATATATGTCCTAACGCCTTAACATGATGAACCTAACCTAGAGAGGACTAGGTATGATAAACCTAATCTGCCAATGCCGTGTCCATGAGAAGAGCCCCTCAACAATTATTAACTTGGAATGAGGTCTCTACTTCAGACTCCGTGGGGACACGAAGACTGGGTCAGTGTCAAGGCGAAATGCAGCATTGTTAGCATCGATGGCATCTGGTAGGAATCCCTCTGGCTTTCTGAGTAGGGTGCATTTATACAGATCTGATCTGACCCCTGATGTGGGTTTGTTCCCAAACAATACATAACAAGACATGCTTGGGGCAGCAATTATATAAACAATTCCCTCGAAAGCGCAAAGAGGGAAAGTACCTAACATGAATACCTACAGTTTGTTTATCTTTGTCTCGGATAGTGAAGGAGTCTTCAGATGTCTAGAGGGGGAGTGTTAATGGAAGTGAGCCACACCAATAGGTTGGTTTAGTTCGGCCTTTGCTACTCTGGAGGAAAAACGTCCATCTTGGAATTTTAAGGTGCAATGCTTTATGGGGACAAGGAAATGCCACACTTTGGAGAAAGGTGTCATGCTTTTGGGCGGCACCCTGCAGCTCTCTGGACAAGGGTGCCCCCTGCTTGTACCTGAAGATGATTGAATAAATGTGGCTGAGCTGCATTGCAACTCAGATCTGCTGCCTGAAATCACAAGAAGAAGAAGGATTGCTCTGCTGGAGCCCTGTTCTGCCACCCAGAGGACTGTACTCTGAAGTACTGCTCTTGTTGCACACTTGAGCAACAGCCCTAAGGAGTTTGCCTTGCTTCAAAAAGGATTCAGAAGTGGACCCGCTGAAAGCTACAGGTTAACAGAGCTTGTCTGCACCAACTATCACAAAGGTCCCCAGCTTGGAATCGGTCCATTAGACTTTTAAGGATTTGGCTAGGTGCATTGTGGAAACTGTAGTCCTAAACTTCCAAGGACTATCTCAGAGCTTCTAGACCAGTGGTCCTCAAACTTGTTAATGCCGCACCACCCCTACCTCCCCCCCCAGTAAAAACAAAAAATAACATTAATTGGGGCCCCCTACAGATTTTTCACACTTATTCTTGTTATATTGACATTGTTTAACTATGTCTAGACTTATTTAAACATTGCAGTTACGTTATGTTACTGCTTTAAAAATGCAATCAAATAAATGATGCCAAACATACTATTCTGCTCAGGCAGACGTTATCAATGAGTAAAAGTATCCACAGTGTGATTATTGCGGGTGGCATTTTTAAAGAGTATTTGGAGTCCTTTCCCTTTTGTCACTTACTCCCAGCTTGGATATAAATGAGAAAACACGTTAGTGATAGCCCATTACAGAGCAGTTTACTGCTGCTTAAAACACTTATCAGCATAATGTTTTTTTTGGCCAAAGCCTGGCGCCCTCCCTGGAACCATTTGAGGGCCCCCTAGGGGAGCTCGCCCCCAGTTTTAAGACCACTGTTCTAGACCCTTGAATTGGTGTTCTAGACACTTTTAACCCTCATGAGGAACTTAATGAAGGAGTTCCAAAAGCTTGAAGTTTGGGGCAATTCTGCCAAAAGCTCCTTAAGTGGATTGACATGACATCATGAGTCAAGCATACTACCTTCAACCGCAACCTGGCCTGAATTTTAGGTTTATCCTGTTGAAAGCTCCAGGGCTCCAGACTTCCTTGGAATGAGGTCTCTACCAGGGCCTCGCGGAAAAGAAGTCCAACTACATTACATTGAAATTAGCTTGCTGGACAGAACCACACAATGCAGAGAGAGAAAAGCTCTAAAAAAAGTGTCAAGGTAAAGTTTTGACCGACGCCTCCCACTCAGTGTATCCGAGCAGGGCCCCATTGTTGTCAGCCTCAAATTGTGACTTAGTCTTGGTCCAGCGCAACCATATGTTCTCGGTTGGCGCAATTTATTCATAAGCACTAGAAAGCACATTTTTTAAATGTAGTATTTAAAAAGTCATAACTCTGGTTCCCTACATTGGATTTATAAAATTTGGTGTCAATTTAAGGATACAAATATTTCCTATTTGTATAAATTGTTGTGGGATTTTAATCGTGTGTTGTCTGTTATTTATTTACTGTATTGGTGTATTTAAATGCTTATATACTTGTCTACTAAGTTAAGCCTGCCTGATCGTTGCCAAGCTACCAGGAATTGAGTCAGGGGTTGATGTTTTGAGAACCTGACTGGACCTAACAGTGTTTTGGGGGAATGATTGCTAGTAGTAGATGTGTACTTACCTCTACTAATAACCAGCCTCCAACATAATTGGTGTTCAGCGGTGTGGATGTGGACTTGTGTTTGAAGTATGCCGTACACTAAAGTTAGTTACGATCAGTAAAATAGACTAAAGTGACTTAGAACATAACTTTTGATATTGGATTGTTGAAATTTGGACTAAACTGTTAGGGTTTGTGCACAGCAAAGAGCATGTCCCCTCTTACTGCACTAGTGGGTTCTGTAATAGCTCCCTTTTAAACTTACTATTGAAAGCCTTTCTTGTTATCTCACCTTCCTCCCCCCCCCCCCCCCCTAGGCTTCTGTGTATGTTGTTTAATGTGCTGTTTTGTTTACACATTGGGCCTTGCTTTTACCAAGGCTTCTTTAAAACACTCCTCTCTAGGCCATGTGTTAATTTAACTCATTTGCATAATAACTGAAACTCTGCTCACCCTTCAAGAACATGTGCAGCATGTGAGGACCACACCCAGCTCTTCAAACCACACCCAGCTCTGCACACCTTTCAAGAACATGTGCAGCATGTGAGGACCACACCCAGCCCTGTCTATAAAAGGCAGCCCCCGAGCCTCGCCCAGTGCTTGTGCTCGTCTACCTCCCGCTTACCTGAGGATAGATCCCTCGGCGCTGGCACTCCTGCTCTCTACAGACTTTCATTGGCTTCAATGGGCGCAGCTGCTGGCTCTTCCTTCTTCCGGTTTCCGGTTCCTCCTTGCCTCAGCCTCTCTCCTACAAGCAACCTGCAAAAGAGAAAGAAGACAAGGTTAGACTGATCAGTATCTCTTGCCAGCAACAAGTAAGTGCAAAACTTTTATTACCTGAAAGAACTTTGACTACAATTTCTGGATTCGTGTATAGACAATTTGAAACAAGATACCTTCCACGAACATTGTGATTCAAACTCTTTGTTACAACAATACTTTGCGGAACTTTGTGAAGCAAACATTTTTTTATGGAACTTTTAAGAATCGAACCGTGGAAACCATTAACAGCAAGGCAAACAGTAAATCAAGGACTTGCACAAATTACATGCTGTATTTTGACGTAAAAGTACAGTATTTGTTTTATAAAAGATTCTGGAAATATGGGAAAAGTGAGTCTGCTATTGGCAATTTAGGCTTTAGTTATATTAAGATGAATGTTTGATATTGATAATTCTGATAACGGTATTTGTTTAATGTTTTAGAAGCTTTAGAGTAATAGAAAGCACATCCCAGAGCAGTAACACATTCCAAACCTGGAAACTAGAGACCAGGATCCAAGAGGTACTTTTAGAAGAAAATTTCTAATAAATAAAGGGATAGTCAGGAACCCAGTTAGGAATAGGATGTACTTATCTGTTCTTTGTTTATGTTTCATTAGGCACCAGTTTCTACAGAAGTCAGAGAGGGCCGCAGATTTGTGCAGCACTTCAACAGTGGAAACGCAAGAACGCTGTTGTCTCTTTATTTTATTTTATCCACTTCCCCCCTTCCCTTGAGCTTCTGTTCTTAGTGCACTGTTTTAAAAACTAGTGTGCTGGAACAAGCAGTTTCAGGGTGGGGTCGGATTGTCTTCAACCTCCATCAGAACTGAACAAGGACTCAGGTGAGCTGGGCTTTGACATAAACTGATTTTTAATTCATCTTTTTGATCTTTCTAAATTGGTTCTATTTCTGATTGTGAGGTTTGTGTGACACAAAACTAGGCATACCATGGAGCTGGGCCTGCCTAAACTGAACAAACTCAAATTGGCTGAGTTTATTGTTCAGTGTAGGTCCAGGGGGCTACCTAATATCAATAAGATCCGGAAGGCAGATTCATACTTTGGTAAACCCACTCTGGTGAACGCACCCAGTAGAGCCTTACCCTCGGCGGTGTAGTGACTGTTCTGAGGGGAATTTCCTCAGAGTACCTTGTGGCATGGTCCACTACCACCAAGCTGGACGTGTTCCCTGATGCAGTTGGTGGGTCTAGGGGACTAACAATGTCTACCATCACCCTCTCAAAGTGAGATGTCTACAAAGTGCACCCAGGACTTTGTGCTCACCTTCTGGTGAGCACTTCATCTGGTACTGTTCTGCGGTCAGACCAAATTGTTTGACTAAGCATTACTTCATATGGGAGTAAGATTTTGTCGCATCGCGCTGTAGGGTCAGGGGCCTATCCCTCTCAGCTATTGGAACCAGTTCCCACAGTAGTGAACCCCAATTCTTAGACTGGAACTCTTTCATCTCATGGGCCCTCTCAAATGCAGTCAGCCATTTGTCAATATCATCCCACTCAATGTGTCTTGGAAGTATTTCCTTGGAAAGCCTGGGATTACCCCTACCCACTTTGGGCAACTCAGCACCTTCTTCATTGTCGCCGTCACCCTTTCTTCTTTCTTCTTCCCTTTCCCACTGCTTCTTTTCCAGCTCTAATTTCTCCTTTTCTATAGCAAAGGCATCCAACTGATCCTGAATCTTTCTCTCTTCAAGAGACAGTGTTGGTTCCCTCTGAGGGAGCCTTCTCTATCTCCCCTAGCTGGGAGTATGAATCTAGTACTGGAAGCTGTGGACAGGGTGTCATCCTCTTTTTCCTGGTGGAGGGTGTTGGACACTTTCTAGAGCTGTCTGAGCCCAGGACTTAAGGGACCTAATCAACTCTGCCTTTGTGGCCTTGTTGCTATTAGGTAGCCCCCTGGATCTACACTGAAACCTAAGCTAAACTAACAAACTCAGTGTCTTAGATAAGTCCAGCTCCTAGTATCCCTAGTTATGTCCACACACAACACACAACCAGCTGCTTCAAGCTACCAGGGTTTGAGCCAGAGGCTGATGTTTTGAGAACTTGACCTTGACTGGACTGGAGCTAACAGGCTTGGGGGATTATTGCTAGTGGTAGGTGTGTACTTACCCCTACTAATAACCAGCCTCCAACAGTGCCTTATTACATTGCCTCATGAAATTCATCAACAAGTAGGTAAGTATTTAAAGTAATATTTTTGGGGTGCTCAATTTTAGTGGTTCCCCTTGCCCACAGAAATCAAAACCAATGAAGGATACGCACCACAAATGTTTTGTATCTTGAAGGGAACCGCCGTAAGGCAGTTCCTCTTCAAGATACATAGATCACTGCTGGTCTGGCAGTTGTCTCCCAGTTTGATGGACAGTAGTCTTTCAGAGTGGCTACCCTGACAGACATATTGGTACATCAGTATCAGCTTCATTTTGCAAGCTAATCTGTAGCCTCATGTGAAAGGTCTCAGAGTGGCAGCATAATAAAACCAACAGTTAACAGCACATCATCAAACATTACTTTGTCTGAAATCAATAAAATCTGAAATCTTAGCTGAGTGCAGGGCACAAGCATTACTCTTTTGTTTGGGCTCCTAATCTAGGATTTTCCCTCACTGTGTCTCAGAAGCATAGGAATCTAAGTATACATTTCAAAAGATTTCCATGATGAGCTGAGGCCAATGCTGCTACACTGTTTCCACTGGCTGACTGTCGGAAACCTCCTAATATGGAGATTTCTGCTGGTCAGCCCAGTGGAACTTTGCTGCGGAGTTGGCGGTACCCCCGACCCAATTAGTCTCCTTCCCTCTGGGCTGGCAGGGCGACGGTTGGCCCACCAGTCTTGTAATGAGGCCTGTGGTCACTGAAAATACACACCAACTGTAATACAAAAACTGAATTTACATGATTACATGTTCGTATACCATATGGTACATTGGAATTACCACTAGACCAGCAAAAGTGAAGATAGCAGAACACCAGAGTGGTATCCATTATAAAATAACCACCACCAATATGAGCACTCACAATCTGAGTCATTGTCACATTCCAGACGATGTGCGTTAGACCATTTTAGAAGCATATCCACATTTGATCAAAGAGGCTTTGTTCCAAAAGGGAACAAAATTGGATATTTTGCTTAGCAAGACACAAAACAGGCTTGAATGAGGATATCCCTTGGAGCGAGATTGAGAGATGATTCTACCTACTCAATCCTGGGAAATACTGTACTCGCACCACTACGGGTACCAAACTTGGTTGCCAACATTTGTGTGAAAGATTTATTTCACCCTTTTTTTGGCACCCTAAGATGCATTTGCCCAAGACAGCTTCACTACCTACTGTTTTAAGGTGAACCAGACATATTTTATTACTAGGGACCCCTATACCTGATTACAGTTCTATGAATTACTTCATTGTTACCTGGCTAGCCTTAGGTGTATAGATATTGCCAACAGTCACATTTGTCTCCTCCTCCTGTACTTTATGACCATGCTGGAGCATTTCTGTATGCTCTAGTTCGAGGTCAACAAATCTTTTCACCCTAGCAAGGGATAGGAAGTAGTAATACCTAATAGTGAGAAAAATCAATTTACAGTGTAAACAATTTGACCACACAATGAAAGCCATATTGGAAATAAAGTTAAAGGGTTTTATTACAAATTCATACTCAGATTAATGTAAAGGTACAGTATCACCATAGGGTGATCAAGCCTTTGGAAGAGACGCAAACAAATCAGCATTAAGCAAGCCAAGCACTCAATAGCAGCTATGCAGATTAACAACCGCAATACTTGGTGTTCAGAGAATAATCGCTGACCAACTCATCTAAACATTAGTGCAAATTAGAATCCTCTAAATACCTAGAAATAGCAAAGGGAATCCTTCAAATTCAACATGTCACTAATTGGCATGAGCTAAGTTAAAAAACAGAGGGAAAAAAGTGAAAAGAAAATAAAGGACAAAAAGAAGCTAGAAAATTTACATATGTGGCAAAACAAAGCTAAACAAAGTTGGCAAAAAGTATGTGAAAAGGGAAGGTGCCAGCATATCAGAAGCTCGGCCAAGAGTCTTCTAATGGGTCTGAGGAAATCCAAGTTATCTCAGCAAACATCTGGGAAAGTGTGGGGTAAAGACAAGGGGGTCTATACCTCTCAAAATCCAAAAAGGATGTTCTCTCGCCAACCCACTGAAATTGATTAAAGTTCAAATTAAACAATGATTTGTCCATTGGTAATGCCTATGGATGGGAAGATATAATTGTCCAATCTCTTCTCATCACACAACAGACATCTGCAACATGCTTGAGAGTTCCCAAGACCATCCTGGGCAGGTTTCTATCCTTGGTGTCCTGTACGATTTTGCAACAATATGAATAGGGCTAGTCTTCACATTCTCGGTCTCTCTGTATGTACCATACTCAAGGTTAATTTCTCAGGCTCTCTGAGTAAAAAAATAGCACATTTATTTCCAAGCTAACATTTCATGTGAAAGACACCTGCAAAGAAATGACACATTAGCAGAAATGAAAAACAGTTTCCCACATGTATGAGGCTTGGGTCTAGCATGCTAAACATGGCTAAGCTAAAGCAAAGTCAGTATTACACATTTATTCATGGAAATCAAATATATAAACTTCTGCAGTTATAAACGGTCAGTAATAACTCATCTAAACCTCATGTTACAGTAAATGCAAAACTAAATAACTTGTCAACACGTATAAATAAATATGATAGAGAACTACATTTTTCAATATTAGGTTATAACATTTAGTGCACACATTATGAAATTCATTATTTCAAGGGCAAATACTCTATATTAATATGAGAATGAATATATAATCAAAATCAATGGTTACATTTCAGTTCATATGTTTAAATCACATAGATTTAGTTTCTACTCTATAGTGACTGCACCTCCGCATGGACTTTAAGTCCACCACTTCACAATTAGCATGCCATAAATTCACATGTTACAATTCACTTATGGTCATGTACAGATCAACATTGTAACATCTAGGGTAGCAGCCGAATTCCTACTGCACCAACCACATTCTCACTGATTTTGAAGAGATTCTGCTTTTTATTAGCAGATGAGCATCACACAAGAGAGGTTACACAGCAACCCTATGGTTATACCATTGGGATCCACTACAAATGTTGCCGTTCCAAGATGGAGCCCATTTCTGGCTGTCCTCCATAGGAGATCTCTGCACACCTTCTTTTATTTTTATTTCTCCTCGACTTCCTTTCCCTAGCGGAAATACTGTGCAATCTTGAGGGATTTCCCTTTTTCTTAATATATTCTCATCACACAAGCTAGGCTACTCAGCAACCCTAGGGTTACAATTGGGATCAACTACAAATGTAGCCGTTCCAGAATGGCACCTATTCCTGGCTCTCCTCAATAAAAGATCTCTGCACACCTTATTTTATTTTTATTTTTGTTTCCTCAGAAGAAATACTTCGCCTGGACACCACCCGGCACTGCCAGCATTACCACGTCTCGGCTCTGCACAAAAGGGTGGTCAGCACACGTCACAAGCACCCACTTGGGACTATGCTTTGACCATCCACTGAGTTGGGGGGGTATATTAACCTGCATTCAGCCTGGAATTTGTTTGACCCTGACATGCACAGACAGTCAGTCCAACAATTTACAACATTGGTAAGCCATTAACCATTCATCCAGTCAGCATAAAGACCGCCCCCATTGCTCCCTTAGTACCCTCATGGTGGCAGAGAGGTGTAGGTTGCTGCTACTTGACCACGGTGGATGCAATGAGCAATCTGGCATCACTCTCACTTCATCTTACTCCTATTTGCTGATTTAGGTCTAATGAGACTTTTCTTCTTCAGTTTTAATCTGCAGCAAGTGTGGTCTCTGCCTACACCTATGAGGCCAATATCTTACCAAATTCAGGTAAGCTTTAATGCATTTGCAGCTGACACAAAAAATTGCAGTATTATTTTTTTTTAGCCCTGATGTGGGGATATGTGAGAAATACATTACTTCACTTGTGTGTCACTTACTTGTGTGTTTCTCTGCTTGTCATGTGAATTTGTACAACCACTAAGAGGTGTTCCATCACATTTGGCATGCATTCAGTAAAAGATCAAACTTCCCAGGGGGAACAAAGGACTGTTCAACACACAATCTCAAACACTCTATCACTCCAATAATCAATCTCAAATAAAGGAATCCATTAAAAATTATTTAATGACGCAATCCCATAAAATGACAAAATGAAACCAACCTTAAAAAGCCCATAAGGACTTAAATACAAATATATATATTTTTAATAAAGAACATCATGTATAAAAGACAAAGCCAAACATGAGGGAGACAAATACCAAAGACATCCACTGTGGTCTATTGTGTGTGGGTTGTCCCAATTTTTGGTATATACAGGCCAATCGATTTATGTACACAGTCCCTATTCAATTTCACGCCCTTTCCTATGGATCCTGCAATGCCAATTTGCATCAAGTATCCTACCAAATGCATTGTTGTTTTCAAGCTGGGTATGCCATTTGAATACCTACCTTTGTACTTTTAAATCTGTTTTGTTCTTTTATTTCAGGTTGTTTTTGAAACATGCCCAGGTGTACTGTATACTATTGGGGCATGGCGTTATGTGATTGGGTACTTTTTTTTTGCTAACATCACACTCACACATCCCCAATCTCCAGTAGATTAGATTTTTTTGTTCCTGAAGAATTGTCCTGATTGAAAGCGGCAACCATTGGCAAGAAACCTGTTGACATTTATTTACACTATTTCAAGTGCAGCATTGGACCATTATCTCCACATTCAGCCACCTGCTGTTTTTAATCATAACAAGAGGACCCACAAATTAAATTAGCCAGGGAACCTCTTAGCTATTTTTAATTTACAGTACACCAATCTACATCCAGAGCAACTCCAGTAACATTTTACATCTGCTTCTTTTCCTGAAAAGACCTTCCGCAAAGAGTCCCATCGAGTGCCTTATAGACATTGCAGCACGACCAAGTGAGGAGTTACCAGACGATGAAGCATGACACTCATTGGGGTGTGTGAAGGTGAAGGCTCTTGCTTCTGAGTTATCAGATCCTTACATCTGATTTCTCGGTCCCCTAAAGACCTTCTTTGTCTCTCCTCTCCATTGTTCTGACCCTAAAGGAACTGCATATCCTTTTGGATTTGACTGGCACCAAGGACGGTCAAAGCTGTAGCACTAAGATGTGGTCAGGCATCGCAAAGCACAATGTAGCAAGAAGACTCTGGTTTACTGCAGCTTCACTTTAGTGGTTTCTAAAATTAAAAGAGGCCGGAGAAACTGCCAAAATATCTGTAACTTTGGGGGAAGAGATATGTTCATGGGGAATAACATACCACCTGTGAAAACAAATGAATTTCATTCTCATTCACTTTTATTTTTTTTTATACTATTGTCAGATGAGGAATGTTCGTAGATTTTCAAGGAGTAGTCTGGAACCCTATGGGTAGTGAAGCTTTCCTGGTTTCACCTTCAGAACTTTAGTGAATTCTGAGAACAAATAAATAGAATCATGGAAGGTCATGAACCTTTGAGTTCCTTTCAGTTAAGATTTACATCGGATTATCAGGCCATCAGTTCTCAATGTACGTTGAATGTTCCTGTTAAATTATCATAGCGGGACGCGTTATTACACATCAGGACTCGTTTTAGGCCAATGAATCTTTTGACCCAGTTGAGAGACACCTTAGGACGAGATAGCTAATCAATATGTCAATCAATACGTCAATAATGTCATCAATATTTATCACAACAATGCATTTCACTTTAGTCAAAGACATTAATCAACTCAGGGCGCTACCATGACCTTGCAGTCATGAATAACCACACCAGTTTAGTAGTAATTTTATGAAGTTTATTCCCTATTGATTACAATTCTAGAAGCATGTGTGTTAATCTCAAAACCAAAACACTCAATAACATTGTCATAATATGGCAACTTGAGTAAGACTTAAACAACGCAAGGAATGCAATCATTAGAACATAACACAGCGTCAACATAGGTCAATTTTAGCAGAGTGTAATTAACGCGTCCGTTCAACAAAGCATAGATTCAGTCATTTGTCTATTTGCATCAGTTTAGTGAACCCTTATCCTAACCACTGATTAGCATTAGCATGTTGGGCTTCATGCAAAACAATTTAGAACACCAATTTGGAAAACATCTAGCTATGGTCTCTGTCAAAAGTAAGCAGTTGGTACCTAGAAAGGAAAAGCAAACAGACAAATCACAATTTCATTGGCATAGTTACCCTCCAAGGTTTAGGTCAGCACTCAGGTTCAGTCTTCGTCTTCAGGACATCAGTCTGTTCGCCATCAGTCAAAACTCAGCTCCCAGGGAAAAAGGGGCACTTCCCTCATAAGGAGGTAAAGTATAAAATGGTCAATCTAAGGTAGAGGATGGTTCTAAGTAAAATCAGCAGTCACTAGGCAAAGTGATAAAAGTCTCTGGATCAAATCAACAGCATTTCCCTAACCAATCTAAATGGGTCCCCTCGTGTCATGGGTTTTTATCCCTTCTTCGTTGTACATTCCCCTAAAATTTAATTGGTCAAACGTTATACCCCACTATCTTTAGCCAATTAGAAAACAGATTATGTCATTAATCTTTTACCCCACATTAGTTCACAAATATTTTATTGGTCCATATGATTGACCTTCGGAGGTAGCATTTCCAGTATGATTTCATCCTTCTGTAATTCTTTGCACATCTTTTGGCCAGTAGCTCCATTGTCTGTACTGGTTTGAGCAACCTTGTACATTACATTAATTTACACTGTTTCTTTTTGCTAATACTTTTCTACAAGCAAAATGAATTTCATGAGACCGGATCGACCATGGTTACATTCAGCTTCTAGTTTCAAGAAAAACAAGGGGTCATGTCCTTTTGCGAGTCATCACACTGCAAGTTAGGAAAAATACATTTAATATGAGAGCCAGGCAGCTAAGCTTCGGCTCATGCTAACTTAAGGCCGACAAAATTTATTAGCACTATTTCAATAACATAATCATTAATAATTAGTATAAAACTATTCAATTACAATAATTCATAGACATTAGTCATTTTATTAGTTCACGTATACATTGTTGGCCACTCCCCGTGGTCACATTTCAAATACACGTTTAAGCAAAACCTACTGATACCGTTTTCTATGCAGCATCATTGTACACTATTTCATAAACATCTCATGTTAATATGGATTGTATAAACTACGTTCTCTCACTCCCATTGCATTTTTTTGCTTTGTTATCCACGTCAGTGGCACTGAAACAATTTTTAGAGTGGAGGTGCTGCCATTGTGTCAATGAAGTCATAGGTTTTATGAAAATCCAGGTGTCACAGAAAAAACATTCAGCAGAAGAGTGGCAGGGCTGGAATGGGAGCCAAACGCCGCCCTGGCAAATTTTGTCAGACCAGCCTCCATAGAGTGAATAGCGAGCGAGCATGGCCATGACACTGGGTCTTGTAGGGTCCTCCCCCCAAGAAAATGTGGGAAACAATTGCAAAAATGGTGGATTCTACAACACAATTTTCATTCTATATCCAATTGTATTATTTTTTAAAGCAGAGTAAATCACTTTACAGTGCACCATGGTACAGCAACCTTTATTGGGGCTTTTCAATTAAATCATCACCCTCTAAAAGTGCATCTCAGCTCTCCATAGTCCCTCTCTCACAGGTATTTGATTTGTTTTCTAGTGTTTCTCTTACCAGCATATGGTGTTGGAGCACTTTAAATCACATACACATAAAGAGACAATGAATCCTACATGTGTAAATCAGTGTATAGAAAATATTACATAATACAAAGGTGGACTACAAGATGTAGGATTCACATGTCATCCATACTGGTAGGCATCTTTGAAGAGTGCTTGGTCTGGGGAGGCATAAACTCAGGTTTCAGAACGTAACACAGTGGTTAGCGTTGACTTTACTAGTAACAATTTATTTCTACCCAAATAAACCCTTTTTAGCAAAATTAGGATAATCAAAGACTGGGAAAAAATAACTTCCTATCCTGTATCATGCAGTTTGCATGCAGCTCTTTGATGGCAGTTCATAGCTCACTGCGCTAGATTATGATTGTAACTTATGAACTGCACAGTAACAAAATGATCTCTGACAAAATCAGTATCTCACTGAGCCCCGTACATAAAATACTGCCCCTTGATCTGCATAGTATACATTCTTTGCAGCAGGATTATTAACCCTTTGCGCTACCTTAGAGAAGTAAAAACTGCCACTAGACAAAGCTCTGATATCTCTCTAGCAGGTACCTTAGAGTTATTGTTGCCTGAAAACTGTTGAATAAACATGGAATTCTGGAGTGCTCTTAAAACTGCTGCTCTGGTATAAATCCAGCCTCCCACTAACAAAAGTGGTCGCCCATCCTTCCTGCCTCCCAGGGACGCATCCAATGCCTGGTATGGCCACTCTAGCATTGGAGAGTGGTAAGGGTGTGGTATGTAGCCAGTGGTGCATTTTGGTGAACACTGTCACAATTACTACCTCAGCATGGTGTAGTAGTACAAAATCATTTACAGACAGCCCATCAAACATTGAAATGCCCAGTATATCTGCATAGACTTGCAGTTTTCTGATCACACTATGTAGCGCACAATGTGTACAATTTGTGTTCAGTGACTTTTTATCATTGGCAAATTATCAAGCAGTGTATTGATCCTATTACTGTGTTAATTTACACTTATTTAGGTTTTGTTGTGTTTACGAAAAAATTACATCCTACTTACTTTCCTTTCAAACTAGTAAGATTGTCACATGGTTCACTTTACAAAACCGTATCACTCTGCAGTCAGAGAAAGAAAAGTAAACATAAGTCTCCGTGCTTAAAGAATAAGCAACACTTTTTAAGAAGAGATAGCCTGAAATTTGACCTCGCTCTTTGAACACAAAGCAAATGTAACAAGATTATAAACACAAACTTTGAAAGCACCTTCATTGCTCATTCACCTTTTAAACGCCAGCATGTTTATTTTGGGGGTGCTTCAGCTACCCTACTTCCAGCAGCTATGTGCCACAGTGATTTCAGGCCCTCAAACATCTCAGACTAATTGACACAATACAGTACCTCCTTGAAAATCTGAAGCTCTGTGCAAAAAATGTCACTTTTACAGATGTATATATTTTGTTAAGAAAAATTAATCGTAATAATGCATTGCAAAGATTTTCATAGCTTTATCTCATTTTCAACTACGTAGAAAAATATAAATTGCCACTTTTCTAGCTCCTTAAATAGATGGGCAAATTAACTTCTGGGCTTTGTAGAAACAGATCCAGTAATATGGATAAAATCTAGCCAGTGGGGCTGCCCCATGCAGGCTTCAAGCAGGAACCTGCTCAGCCAGTGATGAGTGGGTGGATTAGATATTACAATGTCAGTGTTTATAGAACGGTTTAGCAGGGTGGCGCACACACAAGGAGCTAAGCCTCTTACTAGTGCTGCTGTCACTTAGAGGCAATGCTTGTACAGTGTTCTTTTCACATAAACCATGTCAAAGCCAAGCCATTTGTTGCTTGAATTGTTACTTCTTTTACTAATAGGATAAAAGCTGACGTCTTTCCTGCAGAGTTAGAACGTTTGCAGCTATCGTTTGTTCCACTTGTTTCAACAGACTTACAACTACAGTAAGAAATCCCAGGTTTCCACCATATTGTCCCCAAGTCTAGGGAAGTGTTACCTATCCACAGACAGCTCATATGGGCTGGCATCACCGAGGCAGCTTTTCCATTCAGCTCCCCAAGACCCCCACACTCCAGGTCACACCCAGCATGGCAGTACTTCACCTTTAACGACAACAACTCTTTGGGATTGGGAATCGTGAACTTCCGGCCGTATTTTATTTGAATAAAAACATAAAAATTCAAACAACAAACTTTTACACAGTAACCCCATATTATTTACACAATATTTACATTTTTTAAGATGCCTCGCCTTAACACAGTCCGCTAATACATCCGAATTTCCTACCACTGACAAAATCAGTTCCTGCATTTCCAAAATATGAATGACTGTTGATGAGATCATGACTGACTAGTCAGACACCCGTTCCCCACCCCTCTGGCTATAAGGCCCCAGGGGTAGTATCTCCATATGGTATTGCTCAGTCCCCTCCTCTAAACAATTCCAGTTGCATGCAAACCATGCGGAAGGGGCCCTCCTGCCCACCAGGACACCAATATTGGGCACCCTCTCCACACACACACTCTTGGGCTCTACTCCCCTCCAAGGGCCAGTTCTAGCTCAAGTCTTTGCGCATGCGCAGGTGGTTGGACCTAGGGACCAGATGCCAGCAACTGCTCGCAACCCCTGCACCCTTTGTTGTCATTCTCACTTCCTGCCAGCACCCTCTGGAGGGTCGAATTACCTTGCCATCCTTCTGAGGTAAGGAAAAAGGCACCTATTGCCCCCCCAGTCATGATCTCACCCCGCCAACCATAACCGCATAAAATATGACAAAGAAACAGCGAACGCCTCCATGCTGTAGGGAGAAAAAAAATGTTAGTAATCATCACGTCAACATAATCAAAACTTCATGTAGCACAACACAGATAAAAACAGGTCCCATCTGGAACAAAAGTGTAATCTATGCAAGTCCAGGTGAATGCCAGTTGGGGGGAGGCGGGTGGGTGTTTTTAAGGTGGTCTTCCAAGGATCGCACTGGAAGTCCTCGGCTGTGAGCGATGTTAGTGAAGACCTGCTCTTCATCCAGCACCAGTGCGTGATCAAGACTTCTTCTCATTGATCTAGTGGTAAGAGACTACCCACCCGAGCAATAATACATTTTGGGTAACATCATAGTTAGTGACTGGGACCACTCAAGAACTCAGTTCTAGATCAAAATTAAGTTCAAAAGGCTTTATACGGAATTGTTAATAAAAAAGCACAGAGAAAATGCATAATTTGTATGAAGACTCAGATACAGAATCATAGGTCATAACGAAAACTTAATAGAGGGCCTGTGTACCCATGAGGCGGTCTGTCTGCTGCATCCTTGGTGCTCGGACTGCCAGATTAGGATGCTAGTGGTCGGACTGCAACAACACCGCTGACCTTGCCAGGATCATAGATCCTGCCTCACAGGCAGTGCAGAAAGCTGTGGTCAGGTACTGCGGTGTCCATGGAGGCACCCCCGTACTTATCACGACTTTCCTTTCTGCCAGCCTATTCATTTGCAAAGTCACTGCCCTGAAAAGGCATGTGGAAAGGCAGAGTTGGGGCCACAGGGGGCCCTTGCACTGACCACATCGAGGGCAGTGCAGGGGCCCCCCTGTCAGCACACTCTGAATGCGCACCATCCGCCATGGCAGACACTGCGCAATCAGAGTGTGCTATGTGCAGCGGCATTGGGCTAAGGTCTCTCTGAGAGCCAAAGCAAATGCCATCACTCTCTTTCCACTGGCTAACCTCGCAGTTGGGAGGCCACCGGCTTGGCTGCGGCCACCCACTGCCATATTGGAGGGCTGGTGGTCAGACCAACCATCATTGCAACCAGGCCTTTAGAATTTAGAAATATTTTTACTGCTAAGAGTCAAACTCACTAAGAGTACTGACCGTACTCTAAGTGAGTTAGACAATTTCTAAATAATTGGACAGTTTCGGGATGAAAATGGAAAACCACACACGATCTGTCAAAGCCAGAGATTATTATGCACAATGTATGGATGTTAATAATAAAACTGCACATTCAATAGGGTAAGATCACGTCTAGGTCACATTGGCAAACCAAAAACACTTTTGTGTATGTGAAAGATTCTTAACACTAACCAATTTCTTAAAGTAAGTGAAATCTTTTGCTTGCTTTCCCAGCAACTGCACTTCAGAAATGTATGACCGTATGTGAAACTTTTCTTAACAATAGCTCATAGAAGTATGTTGGTCTGCACGCATGCAGTGGATATGCCAGTGGAAATCCTTCAAGATGATGCATCAGGTACGCAACGGAAAGTTTTATATACATTTATATGCTTTCTAATACTACAGTAAATTTGCATCATAACGCTCACTGAAACTGTGGGGAAAGAAGCCTTGCAGTGGGTTGCTAATTGGGAGAGGGTAATAAGCAAGACCAAGATGAGCAGAAAACAAAAAACTGCATTCACTTTAATTAAATGGTGTGTTACACAAAAATGTCACACAGCTATATTACATTATTTATTACACTTCTTAATGAGATAATTAGATTGTAAGTGCAAAATCATTAGTTCATCAGTTATGATCATATGCATGACTAAATTTATGCATCACTAAATTTACTAATTTGCGCACACAATTTTACACCCAAAATTGCACATCAGAAAAAAACTTTGATACTGGTATCCTGCTACTATAAATATAACAGCCCTGCAGAAAAGTGTTGGTATTGTTGCATCCTAAAATATAGCTGCTTGGATGCCAGCTGCCGGTACTGTCTATTACACGTTTAGGACTCAATGGGTGGAGGCCAGAGAGTCTGTACTATAGCAAGAGTTAATGGGTTTCGAGAAAAAAACCTGAGTTACGCATGGGCATCCCAAGTCATGCTACAAGAGGACTAGAAATGTAGGGCAGTATGTGCAGAGCTTCCCACCCCTGTGTTAGTTGAGCATAAGTTACTTCAGTCATAAAGAGAGCAGGAGTTCCTTAGCAGAGAAGTAAAGAACGACTGTGGTTCTGGGATATGTAGGCCCCTTACCCAGACAAACAGCAAGTAGCATGGTATGCTCTTGTATAACCAAAAAACAAAAACAAATAAATACCACACTACAAAATAATCTACATTTATTATCTCCAACAGTAAAGAAGGTGATAAAAAGAAATGCAACAGAAAAGAGTGCTGCACAGCCTCATCAAAATAGGCACTTTGTCGTTCCCACCAGGAATGCTCCACTCATCCAAGGAGAAGCAAAAAGGGTGGCGTTAGACCTGATAGCCTTGGGGTGGTCATATCCCAAATTTTTGCCTGCCTCCCTCCACTTTTCTGACACTGTTTTTGCTAGTTTTAGGACTCTGTGCACTTTACCACTGCTATCCAGTGCTAAAGTGCATATGCTCTCTCCCTTCAACATGGTAACATTGGTTCATTGCCAAATGGCATGTTTGTTTTACTTACACGTCCCTAGTAAAGTGCACTTCATGGGCCAAGGGCCTGTAAGTTAAGTGCTGCTAGTGGGCCTACAGCATTGATTGTACAGCCCACATAAGAAGCCCCTTAACCATGTCTCAGGCCTACCATTGCAAGGCCTGTGTGTGCAGTTTCACTGCCACTTTGACCTGGCATTTCAAAGTACTTTCCAAGCCTTAAACCCCCCCTTTTCTAGATAAAAGTCACCCCTAAAGTAGGGAAGGGTGCTATGTAGGTAAATGTTGGGACATGTACGTATGTGTTTTATATGTCCTGGTAGTGAAAAGCTTGTAAATTTGTTTTCCACTACTGTGAGGCCTGCTCCTTTCACAGACTAGCATTAGGACTGCCCTCATATACTTTAGTGATCGATTCTGATCTGATAGGGGTAACCAGGTCATATTTAGTATGGCCAGAATGGTAATAGAAAGTCCTGCTTATTGGTGAGGTTGGATTTAGTATTACTATTTTAGAAATGCCACTTTTAGAAAGTGACTCTAAAGGATGGATGATGGACGGACTGTTGAAACTTTTCAAACACTCACCCCCAGTCAAAGATCTGGGTTTAATCCATTGTTCTTCTGCTCACCATGCCACCCCAGTTTGGACCCAGCCATATACAAATCAGTCTTGACCCTGTCCCCCATGGGAATAGTCCAGCCTGAATTGCCAGGCCAGGTCCTGGAAACAAGCATCCTGGGACCAGTTTCATGGTATCATCCCTCATCAGATTTCATCAGCTTTGCGAACTTGAATCCAGTGGCACACTGAGCAAGGGACCCACATCTGGGCATACCCTCTCCACTCAGGGCAACTTTAGCAACTCAAAAAGGAGGCCTGCTCCTTTCATAGGCTAACATTAGGGCTACCCTCATATACTGTTTGAGTGGTAGATTCTGATGAGAAAGGGGGTAAATAGGTCATGTTTAGAATGGTAATAGAAAATCCTGCTTATTGGTGAGATCAGATTTTATATCACTATTTTAGAAATGCCACTTTTAGAAAATGAGCATCTCTCTGCACTTAAAACCATTTGTGCCTTACAGCCTGCCTCCAATCAACGTCTGGGCTTTGCTGGTTGACAGCTCCCTTGTGCATTCATCCCATGCAACCACAAACAAAGAACTCAGTCACATCTGGGTTCATCTGCATATTGAATGGGTCTTCCTGGGCTGGAAGGGTGGAGGGCTTGACACATTTCAAAGACCAGTGGCCTGCCCTCACACAGTGGGCTGAAAAAAACCCTACTTGGACCCTGGCAGACAGGACTGGGCTAAAAGGGGACCTTATGCACTTCAAAACCACTCTTCAAGGTCTCCTACACTTCAAAGGAATTTTTGGCTACATATAATTGGCCTCTGACCCCACCAACTCAGACACTTCTGGACCTACACCTGCACCCTGTCAGAGGAGCTACCTGGCTGCCCACAGGACTCATCTGGACTGTCTTTTTTAGAAGGACTGCTGCCCTGCTGTTACCCTGCTGGCCTCGGACTTTGTTGAGAAGGACTCTGACTTCCCCAAACGTGCTCTCCAAGGGCTTAGATTGAGCTTGCCTCCTGGTTCTGAAGTCTCAGGGCCAACAAAGACTATCTCTTCAAGAAACTCCTTGTGCGTAGAAAATCGACGCACCGCCTGCAGAAATTGATGCAAAGCCTGCACTGCGATAGAGAATTAGCTACACAGCCAACCGGAACAATGCAGCCCTGACTTCCCAACTGGAAATGAGGCACTGCACCTACCTTGCGATGGAAAATTTGACGCATCGCCTACCGGATTGACACAGCACCTGTGCCTTCTTCCAGCGCATCAAGGATTTTCAACGCATCATCCCTGGGTGTCAAAATAAACTGCATCGCAGTGAGGAACCAACACTGTGCGCCAAAAAATTACGCAAACACCTTGCAGCTTGGAAAGAAACGACTCATCGTCTGTGCAGCATCGGAAAATTTGACACAGCATCTTTTTTTTCCAAACATCTCCTCCTCTGCGGTCTCCGTGAATTGTTATTTTTGACACATACCAGGTACTGTGTGTAACAAAGAGGCAACTGTTTATTTCTAATAATTGAGACACTTTTAAACCTTTTAAAAGTAATATTTCAACTTGTACTTATTGAATCTTTGTCGTTTTGACCTTATTTCATTCAGATAAATAATATCTATTTTTCGAAATCTGTGTGGTGTATTTTGTGGGGTTTTCACTGTGTTACTGTATGATTTATAGCACAAGTGCTTTACACATTGCCTTCTAAATTAAGCCTGACTGCTTAGTGCCAAGCTACCAGAGGGTGGGCACAGGATAATTTGGATTGTGTGTGACTTACTCTGACTAGGACTGTGGTCCCTACTTGGACAAGGGTGTATACCTCTGTCAACTAGAGACCACATTTTTAAGAAGTGGCAAAAGAGTTGGAGTAAATTTCAGCCGGTTCTAGGGCCCAGTTTGTTAAGTCACGGACTAAAAATGGTCACAATAACTAGGATGATTTCTCCCCCTGCCAGTCAGAAGCCATCCCAAGCTGAGAACAATGGAGATATTGGTACATGACAGGCCAGTCTCGCAGCCCCCCAGTTCTGCCCAGAATATATTCCTGCTAAGTATTACGCATTGCAGGTTATATTAACGCATTTTAGTACTGGTGTCCACATCACTGCATAAAAAGGTAAGTCATGCTTTATCAGCAAGTTGGCTCCTATATGCCGCAAGGTGCTGAAGCCAATTGAGGTCCTGATTTAGATATTGGTAGATGGGTACACCGTCACAACATTGACGGATAGCCCATCCGCTGAAATCTAAATCCCATTCATTCGTATGGGATTTAGATTTGGGCGGCTGGGAAATCTGTTGTGATGGAGTAACCCATCCGCCAATATCTAAATCAGGCCCCAAGTCAGAGGGATGTTGGTTCACTTCTCAGCATTCCGTGCAGTGTGAGCTGGGCCCAGGTCGATGAGAGGTTCATTGCTATGGAGGTCTGAGCCTGGGGACAGTTGTTTACTTTAATGAAATTGGACCTGAAACATTATTTCAATTGCATCTTGCACTGTTGGTGTTGGGGCTCCCAGTGCTGCAACAGTGTCAACAGTACAGATCAGCCAGTCTGTGTGCGCTGTGACCTGGCATCCACTCCAGGGGGGGCAGTCCTGAGTTTCTGCCACAGTGAAAGAGCCTGCGAAGAAGACAGCGGCTGACTTGCTCAGGAGAAAAGAGTAACATTGGCAGTACACAGAGAGCGAGGCTGGCCTAGACTGGACATATTTGAAAAAAACCTTCTTTTACATAGGTCAGCCCAGTGCTAGGGACGATTTCTTTTTAAACACAGCACTCGCTGAATTTTTTATATGGAAAAACATACCACTATGGCCTTAACATGCGTCCCGAAAGGCATAAAGAGGCAATACTGTGTTCATTTTAGGTTGCTGAAATTGCGTTAAATCTGGCCTAAATTAATCACCAAACTAAGAGAAAACGGATTGTTTTGCAGTATTAAAGTAATAGAACTATTACATTAACGGTGCATTAATGTTCAAACAACCAGAATGAGTATGGCGTTTGTTAAATTTAGTCATCAGGACTGGTAAGACAGTGAGCAACCAATGCACTTTTAATAGTCCATTTTTTCTCATCTTAGCCACGTGCTTCCCCGAGGCCTGGTTTTACTCGTGAGAAGGTGTCACACATTTACAGGAGAATGTCATTCATAAGTACATTGAAACGGTGGAAATGTCGCACATAACACAATCTGGAAACATGCCAGCTATTAGAACATGTCAATGAAGATAGAGTAACTAATCCAGATAAACTCACATGACGAGGAGCACTGCATCAGCCCTACTCACAGTAATCACAGGAGGTTTTGAATAACTACTCCTAGTTAGCAAAGTAATATCTAGAAACCTGAGAAACGGAGCAGTCTCGCATTATAGTGCGTTTGACCAACTCGACAGGGCAAAAGTCAGTCGAGGATGCATTCTGTGCCCTTTGTGGTAAAGATTAAGGGCACTGTGTAATTACCAGGTTCTTCAGGGTGCCCCATCTGTTGGGGGAAGCCAGTGAGCCCCAGTTTCTGATAATGGAGTGCAGACCTGTCAAGCCAAGCACTGTAATCCCTGGCCACCTCTCAGAATGTATGTAGAGCAAGCCATGACGGGCACTAAGCAACCCGGCAAAGATAGTGACCTCCCTCTACAACTTCATAGACACGTCAGCACTGTGAACAGAAGGCCTCTCTCATAGGGTTCCACTTCTTGTCTCCATTTCATACACTGACTGGCAGCTGGTGCAGCTAAGGCTAGGAAGCAGCAGGCTCCATTTATTTCGAGGGGGCGGTAATCGGGTAAACTGTCGATAAATGGTAGCTCCATTTTGAGTTCCAGACATGATGGCCTTTCTGGGTGAAGTATAAAGAAAAAACGTAACCATAATGGTCGTGTTTTTAAATAAGGAAAACTATTTACACTTCTCAGTCTACTACAATTACAGAACACCAGGAATAGATGAGAGCACGTGTGTACATGTGGCTAATAATCCATATAATTGTTAATAAATTATCAAGAATATATGCATATTGTATTTCATTTTGCAAACATTTGTTTTACAAAAAGGAATGCAAGACAGGCTACACGAAACACACAATAAACATGCACACATATTGCCGATATCAAACAATCAAATGTATAATATATTAAAAACATATTTGGACTCTTACACAAATCTGATAAGAAAATGAAGATGCTAAAGAAAGTTCATAAAGTTTTATCCCATCATGTGATGGAAAGATTGACGTTTCCGTTCAGTTACGAAATTATATAGACCATCATCAGGATTATCGTGCTCGACCACAAGAACTTCAGTTTCTCGGCCAATTCTGAAAAATGTAGTTAAGCAATAAATGAGTAGTTCACAGTTCAAGAAGGGAGTCCTGTCCCAAACCATTGTTGATTAATATGATGCTGTTGGAAAATGGGTTATTGGTAGGGCTGGTAGGTACCTACACCTAGCAACAAGCCACTAACCTCCACATAGGTACAGTTAGGTCTCAGTAAATTAATCCCAGCTCAACCCTTGGTAGCTTGGCAACGAGCGTCAAGGCTTAACTTAGGAGACAAAGTGTAAAGCATTCAAATATCACAAAACAGTAATTAAATAAAACACAGGAAACAGTTTAAAAATCCAAAACCAATTTATAAAAATAGTTTATATTTTTATCTTTAAAATGACACAAAAACGATTAAAATCGGTTCAGGGGAACCGGAGATATGAATTTTTAAAGAATTATTACTTTTCTAGCGCTTAGAAACAAAAAGCGCCAATCGGGTCATCTGGTTGCACCTCGACCGGGGCAAAGTCAAACTTTCAGGCTGACCGCGATGGAGCCCTGCTCGGCTACAGGTCGCGGGAGGCCTCGGTTAAAAAGTTACCTTCTGACTTAGTCTTTATTTTGAAGTTTTTCTTCACCGGGACGAACCTGCCAGTTGAATCCGACCTCCTGGAGCCCTTGTTCGGATACGCGATGTGGGTTTCCTCGGTGGAGACTTTTACCTTCGGACTTAGTCGTTTTTTCGAGATGAAAATCCTTCGACCGGGGTAAACCTGGATCTTGATCCGACGTCCATGGAGCCCTTCTCGGATACAATGGCTGGGAGGTCCCGGTCAACTTTTTACGTTCGGACTTAGTCTCTTTTTTGGATGTTTTTCTTTACCGGGACGAACCACGAAGTCAGGCCGGGTCGCGGTTGAGGCAAGCCGGCTAGAATTTCCGCGGCGGGTCGGTCCCTCTCTGGAGCTTTTTTCCAAAAATTCTCAAATCTTTTCCAAACTTCTGGGGCTTCACCCAGATGTTCTTTTAAGGTTCTTTTGGGGTCCACAGCTCACCCCAAGGGTCCAGAAGTTCTGTGATGGTCCTTGGGGGGTGCGGACTTCAACTCCCAGAATGCACCTGGCGCAAACTCCTTTTTGGCCACTGGACAGTGGTCAGCTGGTCGCTTTCTTCAGGAGTTGGTGCAGGGGACTCTGGTTAGCAATTTTTCACCTGTAGCAAACAGGGAGTCCCTCCTTGAACCAGTTGAAGCCAGGCAAAGTCCTTCTTGTGGTGAAGCCCAAGTGTGCAGCTGGTGCAGTCCTTCTGAGTGCAGGGTCCAGGTGCAGGCCAGGGGTCCAGCAGGGCAGTCCTTCTTCTTCTTTAGTTCCTTTCTTGTTGATTTCTGGAGGGGATCTGAGGTGTGGGTGCAGGTCTGCCAGTTTTATCCTTGCTCCTGGGTGAAAAGCAGGGGGGCCCTGGTTCTCCAATCAGGGACAGGGTCGTCCCCCTGTGATGACCACTTCCTGGGAAGTGTGGCAAAAATCCATCCCAGAAGGCAACAGTCTCTAAAAATCCAACATGGATGAATCTGATTTTTGGAGGTTACATCTGGCTGAGCCCACCCACTGGTGTGGCTAAAAATCATAAACACACCCCTCTCCTGCCCTCTCCTAATCTAATCAAGGGGGCACCTAATTGTCTGGGGTTGCAGGGTGTGGGGGTGTTGCTGGGTGCTGCAAATGTCCTTCTCTGCCTTTGAAGACCAGTTTGGCAGCCCTCCCCCTTCCTGCCTCACCATCTGCTGAGGGGAGATTCTCTCCCCCAAGCACATTCCTTTGTGTGAAGCCTGGCCACTTCACACCTCATCAAGGCAGCCTGGCAGAAGCTGCTGCAGGCTGGTCAATCAGAGCACAGCAGCAAAAACAATGCAGAGCTGAAATTCGCAACTTTTTAGGTAAAGTCTAAACTTTTTACCTGAACAAGTTATATTAAATCCAACAACTGGAAGTTGTGGGATTTATTACAACAATTAATTTGATACCAAATTCTTGGTATGTAACATTTAAGGAGACTTTAAAATTTAAAATAAAGTCTGCCCATTCTAGCCTATGAAGGCCATTTACTTCAATGAGGGAAAAACGAATTTGGCTGTTTTTACCTCACCAGGGCTTATAAATCTATTTTTATAAAGTCCCTGCTTATAGTTACATGGCACCCAGCCCTATGGGCACATAGGGCACACCTTAGGGGTGACTTATATGTAAAAATAAGGTAGTTTAAGACTTTGGAAGTACCTTTAATTCCAAAGTCGAATTTGCATATAACTTTAATTTAAAAGCAGCCAGCAAAGCAGGCCTGCCTTTAAAATGACACTGGGCACCTCAGCAGTGCACCTAGGTGTGCACCACCTATGCTGTGGTCCCTAAACCTACATGCCCTACCATATACTAGGGACTTATAGGTAGGTTAACTTAGCCAATTATAATTAGCCTAATTTGCATATTGATTTTACACAGAGCACAGGCCGTGGGACTGGTTAGCAGTACCCAGGGCACCATCAAAGTCAGGAAAACACCAGCAAAAAGAAGAAAATGGGGGCAAAAAGTTATGGGGCCTCTGCAATCAGCCCTGTTTTCTCACACAACCCCCCCCCCCCCAGCCCACACGCCCAGGAGACTCAGCCCAACCCTGGGAGAGTCTTCCTGGCTTGTTAGGCGAGGAAGACAGTGAAGAAAACTGGCTGTCCCTTTGCAGGGCCTACTCTGCCTTATATTCTCCTGTCAGGGTCACTCCCTATGGGTAGTGAAGCCATCCCAACAGTAAAAGGACCCAACTCAAACTGAAACTTTCCTCTAGGGGGGTCTTCCTCCTTTCTCTCTGCCAACTTGGGTAGTGAGGTGCCCACCTCCCCTACTCCAAACTTTGCTAGGGCAACACCTAGCTTACCCAAAGAGGTCACCCAACACCTGAGCAACCCCAGCATGACCAATAGGGTCAGGGGGCCTACTTTGCCATTGGCCCTGGGGTCTGCCTCCCAGGCCAAGTACAGTGCTGCCAGGAAGGCTAGCACCCAGCAGAGGCTACTGACAGCTGTCAGTACCCAGAACCACACCCTAAGCTCTCCACTGACAGGTGGCTGAGCTGCTTTAGGGACAACTTTGGGGTCCTGGCACCCCTCTTGCTGTCTAGAGTGGGGGGCTACCACCTCCTGTGGCAGACACCCTCCTTCCACTCTCCCTTCTGTCAGTGCAGGGGCAACACCCTGCATCTGGACAGCTGCCTGACTACTCAGGACTTCCTTGGGGTCAGGGGAGGCCTCACCAGTGCCAACTCTGGGCTCCCCCCCTACTGGGGCAGAAGGCCCTTGGCTCCCTGGAACTCTCTTTAAGAGTGGCCTACCCTTCCTTTTCTTCTTTCCTTTTCTTGGGGACCCCTGTCTCCTAACTGTAGGGACTGACTCCCCAGGACTTTGGGTTGGGGGGGCGCCCTGGGCGACCACCCCATCTGTGACCAGACTCACCTCTGGGAGGTCATTGCCCAGGATACAATCTAGGGGAAGGTCAGCACTGACTACCACCCTAATCCAGTCAAGGATACCCTCCCTCTCTAGGGGCACTATGGCTACAGGTTTGGAGGTGACCTCCCCTGTGGCTATCCTGACTTTCTTTGTCTTTCCTGGGACATACATGTCTGGGGTCATTAACCGGTCACTCACTATAGTGTGACTGGCACAGGTGTCTCTCAGGCCAGTGGTAGGGATCCCATTCACTTGAATGTGGTGGAAGTGCCTACTCCCACCCTCAGGGATCACCAGCTTACCATCTGGTCCTGTCTCCCAGCTCAATGCTAGGAGGACTTCATCATCTGAGGAATCCTCCTCTATGGCTACACTGGACAGCCCAGTGCTAACCACCTTCTTTGGACAGGCTGCATCTCCTCTGAAGTGACCTGTCTGCTGACAGTCAAAGCAAGCCCTACTGTCCAAGAGCTTTTTTAACCCTGGGTCTAACTGTCTCTGCTGGTCAGAGTGGGAGTGGGATTTACTCTCCTCCTTCTTAGGGTTCTGGGGTACAGAGGGAGTCTCTGTGGTGGGCTTACCACCTCCCTCCTTAGGTTTTTGGGGACCTGTCCCCCCCTTCTTGGAGTCTCCCCCCTGGGACTTGACAACCACCCTGGTTCTCAACCACTCATCAGCTGCCTCCCCTAGCTCTCTAGGGTTGGTCTGCTTAGAGTCCACTAGATGCTGGCGTAACCTTTTTTGGGTACAATTGGTCAAGATGTGCTCTCTCATGATCAGATTGTATAACCCCTCATAAGTATCTACTTTGTTACCAATAATCCAGCCCTCTAGTGCCTTTAGTGAAATGTCCACAAAGTCAACCCAAGACTGGGTACTGACCTTCTGGGTGTCCCTGAACTTCATTCTATATTGCTCTGGGGTCAGACCAAACTTCTTGGCTAAGCACCTCTTCATACTAGGGTATGAATCTGCCTCCTCCCCCCTTAAGGTCAGAAGCCTATCCCTCCCTGAGTTGGGGACCAACTCCCACAAAAGGGAACCCCAGTATTGAGGCCTAACCGTTCTCATTTGGAGTGCCCTCTCAATGGCCCCCAGCCACTTATCTATGTCATCCCCCTCTACATAAGCAGGAACTACCCCCTTGGGTAATCTGGGGCAAACTCCCCCACCCATGGACACCTCAGCTTCTTTATCGCTGCTTCCATCTCTTTTCTCTTTGTATGCCCACTTTTTCTTTTCTAGGGCCAGCTTCTCTGCTTCCAAAGCTATGTATGCTAGCTGGGCCTCCAGCTCTCTTTCTCTGATGGATGGGTTCTCTCCTCCTGAAAGGACCCCCTTCCCACCACTAGCTTTGGATCTGCCCCTAGTGACTGTATTTACTGAGGACCGTTCTTCCTCATCCTCACTTGGGCTCAGATGCCTTCCCTCCCCTGAGTGGTTAGAGCTTGCATCCTCCCTTCTTTCTCCCTCCTCTGGAGCTTCTTCTGACTCTACCTCTTGGGCCTCAGCCCATGCTGTCAGGGATGTGATCAGGATTTGCTTCCTGAGATCAGTGGTTGCAGGCAACCCTCTTTCAATACACAACCCCCTAAGCTGGACTACTGTCAGTGTGGGTAGGCTAGCCAGATCAAGCTCCATGGTTCCCTAGTTTTGTGTCAACAAAAACTTTTTGCAAAAATTGGAAACAAGAATTTAGAAAAATTACAAAAAATTCAATAATTGAAATTAATCCAAATTAAAAATTAAAAACAATTTTTGCACTAGGACAATTTAAAGGATTTTTAATTTGTTTTACCTAAAACTGTAACGTGATATTGAACACAAGTACTGGATCCCGTCGCTGCTTCCAATTATGTTGGAAAATGGGTGTTTGGTAGGGCAGGTAGGTACCTACACCTAGCAACAAGCCACTAACCTCCACATAGGTACAGTTAGGTCTCAGTAAATTAATCCCAGCTCAACCCTTGGTAGCTTGGCAACGAGCGTCAAGGCTTAACTTAGGAGACAAAGTGTAAAGCATTCAAATATCACAAAACAGTAATTAAATAAAACACAGGAAACAGTTTAAAAATCCAAAACCAATTTATAAAAATAGTTTATATTTTTATCTTTAAAATGACACAAAAACGATTAAAATCGGTTCAGGGGAACCGGAGATATGAATTTTTAAAGAATTATTACTTTTCTAGCGCTTAGAAACAAAAAGCGCCAATCGGGTCATCTGGTTGCACCTCGACCGGGGCAAAGTCAAACTTTCAGGCCGACCGCGATGGAGCCCTGCTCGGCTACAGGTCGCGGGAGGCCTCGGTTAAAAAGTTACCTTCTGACTTAGTCTTTATTTTGAAGTTTTTCTTCACCGGGACGAACCTGCCAGTTGAATCCGACCTCCTGGAGCGCTTGTCCGGATACGCGATGTGGGTTTCCTCGGTGGAGACTTTTATCTTCGGACTTAGTCGTTTTTTCGAGATGAAAATCCTTCGACCGGGGTAAACCTGGATCTTGATCCGACGTCCATGGAGCCCTTCTCAGATACGATGGCTGGGAGGTCCCGGTCAACTTTTTACGTTCGGACTTAGTCTCTTTTTGGGATGTTTTTCTTTACCGGGACGAACCACGAAGTCAGGCCAGGTCGCGGTTGAGGCAAGCCGGCTAGAATTTCCGTGACGGGTCGGTCCCTCTCTGGAGTTTTTTTCCAAAAATTCTCAAATCTTTTCCAAACTTCTGGGGCTTCACCCAGATGTTCTTTTAAGGTTCTCTTGGGGTCCACAGCTCACCCCAAGGGTCCAGAAGTTCTGTGATGGTCCTTGGGGGGTGCGGACTTCAACTCCCAGAATGCACCTGGCGCAAACTCCTTTTTGGCCACTGGACAGTGGTCAGCTGGTCGCTTTCTTCAGGAGTTGGTGCAGGGGACTCTGGTTAGCAATTTTTCACCTGTAGCAAACAGGGAGTCCCTCCTTGAACCAGTTGAAGCCAGGCAAAGTCCTTCTTGTGGTGAAGCCCAAGTGTGCAGCTGGTGCAGTCCTTCTGAGTGCAGGGTCCAGGTGCAGGCCAGGGGTCCAGCAGGGCAGTCCTTCTTCTTCTTTAGTTCCTTTCTTGTTGATTTCTGGAGGGGATCTGAGGTGTGGGTGCAGGTCTGCCAGTTTTATCCTTGCTCCTGGGTGAAAAGCAGGGGGGCCCTGGTTCTCCAATCAGGGACAGGGTCGTCCCCCTGTGATGACCACTTCCTGGGAAGTGTGGCAAAAATCCATCCCAGAAGGCAACAGTCTCTAAAAATCCAACATGGATGAATCTGATTTTTGGAAGTTACATCTGGCTGAGCCCACCGACTGGTGTGGCTAAAAATCATAAACACACCCCTCTCCTGCCCTCTCCTAATCTAATCAAGGGGGCACCTAATTGTCTGGGGTTGCAGGATGTGGGGGTGTTGCTGGGTGCTGCAAATGTCCTTCTCTGCCTTTGAAGACCAGTTTGGCAGCCCTCCCCCTTCCTGCCTCACCATCTGCTGAGGGGAGATTCTCTCCCCCAAGCACATTCCTTTGTGTGAAGCCTGGCCACTTCACACCTCATCAAGGCAGCCTGGCAGAAGCTGCTGCAGGCTGGCCAATTAGAGCACAGCAGCAAAAACAATGCAGAGCTGAAATTGGCAACTTTTTAGGTAAAGTCTAAACTTTTTACCTGAACAAGTTATATTAAATCCAACAACTGGAAGTTGTGGGATTTATTACAACAATTAATTTGATACCAAATTCTTGGTATGTAACATTTTAGGAGACTTTAAAATTTAAAATAAAGTCTGCCCATTCTAGCCTATGAAGGCCATTTACTTCAATGAGGGAAAAACGAATTTGGCTGTTTTTACCTCACCAGGGCTTATACATCTATTTTTATAAAGTCCCTGCTTATAGTTACATGGCACCCAGCCCTAGGGGCACATAGGGCACACCTTAGGGGTGACTTATATGTAAAAATAAGGTAGTTTAAGACTTTGGAAGTACCTTTAATTCCAAAGTCGAATTTGCATATAACTTTAATTTAAAAGCAGCCAGCAAAGCAGGCCTGCCTTTAAAATGACACTGGGCACCTCAGCAGTGCACCTAGGTGTGCACCACCTATGCTGTGGTCCCTAAACCTACATGCCCTACCATATACTAGGGACTTATAGGTAGGTTAACTTAGCCAATTATAATTAGCCTAATTTGCATATTGATTTTACACAGAGCACAGGCCGTGGGACTGGTTAGCAGTACCCAGGGCACCATCAAAGTCAGGAAAACACCAGCAAAAAGAGGAAAATGGGGGCAAAAAGTTATGGGGCCTCTGCAATCAGCCCTGTTTTCTCACAGATGCCAAATCAAGAACTTCAAGAAGTGGAAAAATAAATATACCAGGTCATGAACCTTAGGTTATGAACTGAAAGCAGCTTTTGTAAATCGCAGACTGGGGCCCAGATGTACTAACATTTTGCAACACCGGTGCACCCATTTTTTGGCGCGGCTACCACACAAAATGTAATTGAAATTTACAAAGCCCGATTTACATCGCGTTGTACGACTTCCGAAGATAAAGTTAAGCAAACCCTCCGCGAGGTGCACACACTTTGCAGTTAGGTATTTGTTGATATCACGAGGGCTAATGGTCTAGTTGATATATGGAGGTACATATACCCCTGTATTAAGGAGAGCTCACTTGTGTCTTCGGCACACGGATCTTGGGCACAACTTAATTATTGGATAGCCAAACGAGGCATACATGCCTGACAAAATCAATTGATCATCTGCCACGTACCTTCTCAGATCATTCACCTGACAGACTGGTAGTTGAGGTGTCCACATCTTTGCATTGTGCTTTCACCCGGCATATGTCTCCTTCAGCTCTCCTTGATGCTGCTTTTTATTTAATCACTCAAGGTGCGCTGCATGCGTCACCATAACACTCATACAATAGCAAACCTACATACTAAGCTTGTCGAATTCAGGCAGGTCGCAGACCAGGAGGTAAAGCACTCACATAAACGTGCTGGGGCTCGGGTCTATAAGGAGGGAGATCAACCAAATAGAACCCTTAGTACACCATCTTAGGTCAGCTTACTTAGGATACTGTACCACTTGAAGAGAGTGATGGCGCAATGCTGGATGAAGGTGACCACATACTTACAAAATTTGAAACATACTACTTCTTAATGATTATTCTATATATTTTTACCATATTGCCTTGGCCTGGCTCCATGATGTATGCCGTCAATTTTTAGTTGCACTTATTATACTTGAAGATATAACCCATATATTAGAACCCAGAGAGTTACAGCCTTGCTGAGCAGTTTTATAAAGTGTAATTGCATCTGCTGGCCCCTCCTCTTTTGTTGGTATATCATGAGGCACTGAAAAAGGGCATTCTTCCCCCCTCATTTAAAGAAATGATAACACTCTATGTACTATAAGTCATGAGCCACTGTCCCTTGTTAACAGGGTTGAGAAAATCCTGGTCAAAGTAATAGCAAACAGATTGCTACTATTACTATCAGATTTCATCTGACTGGATCAATAGGATTTATCCTAGGCAAATCAACCACTCATAATTCATGATCCGTATTTGCTTTGATACATCTGCTGGATCCAGATATGGAAGCCATGGCATTTATCCTGGATGCCACAAAGGCATTTGATTCCATAGAATGGGATTTCTTATTCTCAGTTTTAAATAGAGTTAGCATACCAGTGAGCTTCATAAACTGGGTTTGTCTATTGTACATGGAACCCACAATCAGTAATCAGATTAAACGGGCTTCTTTCAAATCCTATTCTTATTGGCAGAGGAACCAATCAGGACTGCCCACTTTCCACTTTATTGTATACCATGGCAACGGAGCCCCTGGCATATGCACTTCGATGACTTCATGCAAACAGAAGCTTAAATGTCTCTCCTCATAATCTTATAATATCCATCTAGGCAAAAGTGTCAGAGCGTGACCTAGGGATGATCATCCACAATTGTCAGAATTAACAGTATCAGCGAGTATAGTAGGTGAAAGTAGGAGGAGCTAAAATGGCGTCCGGGACGGTCGCTTGAACTGAGCGCTCCGTCCCGGGCTTCACCTAAACCATCCTGAAAGGTGCCCCTCGGGGCCTCGCGGCCGCGCTCGAGGCGGGGGTCAGCCCGGGACGATCCGGCGCTCTCGCTGGGGGCCGGGCTCGGGCCCGTCAGGAGTTCGGAGCCGGAGACCGGCCAGGAAGGACTCGCCCTGAACAAGGCGATCGGGTGGAGTCTCTACGGCGGCTCTACACGCGCCTTCATTTTGCGCGGCTGGCGCCGCCCTGCATCTGGAGCGATCGCGGGTGCCGTAGCACCGCGGTCGCGTTTATTGACTTCGGGCCGCCGACCGGGCCCGGTACATTGCTGGCCAGGACCCGGGGGCGGCGCCTTGAGCCCTCGCGGCGCGGCGGTCGGCCGGCGCGGGGTGGGAGAAGGAGCTGTGGGATCAGGGCAACAGGTCATCGAGGGGGCATTTAAGGAATCCCTGCGGCGGCCCAGGAGGGGCTCATCTCGTTGGGCAGTAAGGGCACTCCTGCCCTGGATTAATAAAAAAAAAAAAAAAAGAGAAAAAAGAAAAAACACAACGGCTGGAGGACTGCAGGGAAGTGAAGGAGCACATCTACAGGACAGTGTATTGCGGTAAGGGGGGATGAGCTGGAGGGGGTAACTTCATCTACGTGGCCGGGTCATTATTGAACCTCTGGGCACCCCCCTCCCCCCGAATTGTCGGCCCCACAACAGTCCTGTGCCCCTTATAGTGGAGGCAAGCAGCGCCGGAGGGCTTATGCCCAGTGCGTGCCGCAGACCTTTGCAGACTCTGCCTAAGTAACTCGCACGGCGCCGTCGGCCGGCGCGCGCCTGGGCCCCACGGACTGTACATGAACAGCAAGCATCTAACTCGCCGGCACAGTGGCTGCCCGTGGTCCCGGGCATCGGCTCCCCTTGTCGAGCTTACCGGGTTGCGCTGCCCTGTGGGGCTCGGCGGCGGTGGCGTCTACCACTGACCACGGCGCCACAGACACCGCTCACGCAACGACAGAAATATCTCTTTCTCGCTTCTGTCGGATACTCTCACACTGCCAGCGCCAACGCTCACACCATATCGGGGACACAAAACAAAAGGCTAAGTAGTTAATCGAAAGCGCCCAACAGTGTGAAACAATTGCACGCAAGGTAATCCAGGGACAGCCAAAATGGCCGGCAGAGCCAAGTCAGCTAAGAACCAGGACCGTAGCACCCATGGATCAACACCTATAGACCAGCAGCCCAGCCCGTCCCTACAGTCACTGGAAAACACCCTCATATTGCACTCTGCTCAGTTTGAGAAAGTATTACAGGCGATTATGGACACTAAATCATCGCTAGAACACAGAATTGACGCAGTTGCACAAGACTTAAATCTCCTGCGCGTAGACCATCGTAATTTAGCTGAGCGAGTGAAAACAACTGAGGACGAAATATCCGAATTAACCCCAATGGCCCAAGGTAACCAAAAACAGATTCAGCGCATGGACGCGGAACTGAAAGTGCTCTGGAGGAGATCGGAAGAAATGGAGAGCAGGGCACACCGCAATAACGTACGATTTTTGGGTTTCCCAGAAAGCATGCGGCAGACAGAATCGGAAATCCCCCTGGAGCAGTGGCTAATCAAGAATGTGTTAAATGGGGCTCCATCCAAGTTCTTCTCCGTGGAAAGGGCATATAGAATTCCGGGCAGACCCCCGGCTCCTGGTCAGCCAGCCAGACCGCTGATCGCCAGATTCCTGAATCATAGAGACCGGGATGCAATACTTCAACAATTTCGCAATAAAGGCCCTTTCAAGTACGAAGACTCGACTATTAACGCATACCCAGACTACACTCAGGAGGTGCAGAACCAACGCAACTCCTACGTTAAAATCAAATAACGCTTGCGAGAACACAACATAAAATATGCCTTGCTCTTCCCGGCGAAACTACGGGTAGTGACGGAGGACCGCATCCATATATTCACCAATCCTGAAGATGCTTGGACATGGCTGCATGCCAAGGGCCTAGCTCGCCCGCGGGAAGAGGCGGAAGTGGATGAGGAATGGCAAACTTCTGCTTCAAGGAAGCGATCCAAGAGACACGCTAGGGGCCAGCCCAATGACTGGCAGGCGGCAGAAGAAAGAGCAAGAGTGCTGAAAGAGACGCCTCTACACATGCAAAGCAACCTTGCAACTGTCAGGACACCTCCAGAGCAGGGCTCGGAATCCGACACGGCCAGTTCCACATCTACATTAACCGGAGAGCTGGACGGGCCAAGGGTCACCCCCAGGTCCGCAGACGAACTTTAAGTCGCATATGCCTACTCCGCTGGCCCGTTGGCTACAAAAATGCTCGAAGTTCGAAGACCTCCAGAGACTCTGAGACGCTGCTGTAGACCGGAGTGAACGTTCCCCAGGCATTGTGTATCTTTGATATAATAGCAAAGCTAAGTTATAGGGGTTGCGCGGGGGATAGATTGCGGGCGGCGGGCGGCGTTGGGGAGAGCGGTCTTACGTCCCGGGGCGCCTAATGTTATAAGCAGACTAAGCGGGTCATTCCGACCCTGGCGGTCGGTGGCCGCCAGGGCCACCGACCACGGGAGCACCGCCAACAGGCTGGCGGTGCTCCTACGAGCATTCTGACCGCGGCGGTTTAGCCGCGGTCAGACGCGGAAAGCCAGCGGTCTCCCGCTGACTTTCCGCCGCTCGTAGGAATCCTCCATGGCTGCGGAGCGCGCTCCGCAGCCATGGAGGATTCCGACTCCCCCTCCCGCCATCCAGTTCCTGGCGGTTCTCCCGCCGGGAACCGGATGGCGGGAGGGGGAGTCACGGGGCCCCTGGGGGCCCCTGCCGTGCCCATGCCTATGGCATGGGCACGGCAGGGGCCCCCGTAAGAGGGCCCCTAAAAGTATTTCAGTGTCTGCAAAGCAGACACTGAAATACGCGACGGGTGCAACTGCACCCGTCGCACCTTCCCACTCCGCCGGCTCTATTACGAGCCGGCGTCATCGTGGGAAGGGAGTTTTCCCCTGGGCTGGCGGGCGGTCTTGCGAAGACCGCCCGCCAGCCCAGGGGAAAACTCGGAATACCCTCCGCGGTCTTTCGACCGCGGAGCGGTATTTCGGAGGGGGGAAGTCTGGCGGGCGGCCTCCGCCGCCCGTCAGACTCAGAATTAGGCCCTAAGTCTGCAGAAAGATGTGTGCCCCTTGTAAGAGCCACATCTGGAAGTTATGAGAATCCTAATATGCAAATCCAACCGGATATGGGTCAGTTTATGTGTGTTTAGGTTTAGTAGTGTTACGCTAGTTGTAGGTAGCAATGGGGTTCTAGCGTGGGGAGTTGGGGATTGTAGTTTAGCAGTAATGCATGTATCGGAATCACTCAAAACACAAAATAAACAGCTGCACTTGCTATATCTAATAAATAGCAGCTGTAGAAGGGTAGTGGCCAGGTGGGCCAACACCAAAGTCCAGATCTTAAGCGCAGAGACTTATCCCCTAAACTACGTAGGATGCCTCCCGGGATTAACAATAAAAACCAGTATATCATAGTGACATGGAATGTTAGGGGAAAGGGGGCACTGATCAAGCGGACCAGAGTATATGCACGGCTAAAGCGACTAGGGGTGCACATTGCCATATTACAAGAGACACATATGCTAGAAGGGGACTTACGCGACTTGCGCACAAAATGGGGAGGCCTACTGATAGGCACAACGTACTCGGGCTATGCCAGAGGGGTGCTGGTCTGGATAGCGGCGGGAGTCCCATTCTTATTAACAGCACATAAAATAGACCAAGGCGGAAGGTACGTAGTAGTGGAGGGCAGACTAGATGGCAGGCAAATAGCAGTGGTTGGCATATACGCTCCAAACAGTGGTACTACGGGATATCTCAGCACCCTCACTCCAACATTATTGTCTCACCCCATGGCCCTGGCCCTCTGGGGCGGTGACTTCAACAGCACACCATCTGCAATATTGGATAGATCCCGTACCCAAGCGAGCTCACCAGTAAATAGGAAACCCACAGGCCCCCTACAAGACTGGGCAAGCGTAATGAGTCTACACGACATATGGCGACTACGTCACCCAAAGCAAAGAGAATACTCATTCTACTCAGCACCACACAACACCCACACTAGAATAGATATAATATGGGGCACCCGAGATATAGGGACACTGGTCAGCGAGTCGGAATATTTAGCAAAAACTCTGTCAGATCACGCACCACTGAGAATAACACTGAACTGGGGTAGATCACGTCAGGCGATTCCCACCTGGCGGTTCCAAGCGGAAGCACTTCAGGACCAGGCATTCGCCGAAACATTGAAAGAATCTATAAGCCAATATTGGGATATTAATGCCATGTCTGCAACAACGCGTGCGACAGAGTGGGACGCCCATAAAGTGGTAGTACGCGGAGTATGCATATCCTCCACGTGGGGAGTGAGACACTCCTTGCAGGCGGAGATCGGCAAACTTGAGAAGGAACTCAGAGCAGCAGAAATAGCGGTAGCACTAGGAGAAATCCCTCATGCTGTCCTAAAAGAGAGGCGCTCAAAATATAAAGACGCCGATAGCAAACTCCGTTGCCATGACTATAACTATCACTTAATGAGGCTGCAAACAGAAGGGGACAGATCAAGCAGATTGTTAGCTTGGCTGCTCCGCAAGGACAGACAGCAATCTCCAATAGGGGCCATACGTGTGGGTGCTCAAGCTATGGCCACCACGCAGGCAGAGATAAACGAGGCATTTAGGAAATACTATTCAAACGTATACACCAAACGCACCTCATGCACTACTCCACAACTTGAGGCCTTTCTCGCTGACTCCCTAATGCCGCAATTATCACAAATAGACAAAGAAAAAATAGAAGCCCCCATGACAATGGATGAAATAGAATTAGCCCTTGCACAGCTGCCTAGAAATAAAGCGCCTGGCGCAGATGGCCTCCCGTCGGAATATTACAAAGCCCATCTAGCTTGCCTGAAACCTCATCTTTTAAGGGTGTTTGCAGAGGCGTGGACTAATGAATGCCTGCCCGCATCCCAAAGAGAAGCTATGATAGTGGTACTCCCTAAAAAAGACCGTGATCCCACTGATGTCAAATCCTATAGACCACTAACACTTCTAAACGTAGACTGTAAAATAGTAGGCAAAATACTAGCCAACAGATTAGCCCCCCTCATGCACTCACTGATACATACAGACCAAAATGGCTTCATTCCGAGGCGCAACACCTTTCTAAATATTCGCAGACTACTGGGCATAATGGGGGATACTCCCTGTGACACACAAGAGGAAATAGTGCTTTCATTAGATATCGAAAAAGCCTTCGATACGCTCGAGTGGGATTACCTCTTGGCTACAATGGCCCGCATGGGATTTGGTCCCAACTATATCTGCTGGGTCCGGACATTGTACTCCAGCCCAAGCGCAAGGGTGAAGACGGGTGGGGTGATTTCCGACACCTTTTCGATTTTCCGGGGTACGAGGCAGGGCTGCCCCTTATCCCCGCTACTGTTTGCTATGGCAATGGAACCTCTAGCGGCAAGAGTACGCCTTATGGAACACGAATGGGGAATAACCAGGAACGGGCTCTATCACACGATCTCGCTATACGCAGACGATGCCTTAATATATATCCGAAATGGCCGTGCACTCGTTCCCTCGGTGATATCCTTACTGGCTGAGTTTGGAGACCTGTCAGGCCTAGTGGTAAATTGGGAAAAGTCGTGCGCGTTTCCTCTGGCAGGGCGGTCACCCACGAATCAGGATGCTCCTCAGATAGGGCGTCTAAAGTGGTGCCCGGAAACGTTCAAATACCTCGGGATAAACATATACCACAACACAGAAGACTTGAGAGATGGAAACCTGGGGAGGGCGCTGACCTCCATTAAAGGCTCACTGCAGTTCTGGAACAAACTCCCGCTCTCGCCGCCTGGCAAGGTGGTGATCGCAAACATGTTGATCCTACCCAGACTCCTATACTATTTTGCGGCCCTACCGATAACCGTTCCCAAAAGCTTTTTCCGAAACTTAAACACAGCGCTGTTGCAGCTCATTTGGGGAGGAGGCAGAGCACGTGTGGCCCTAGCCACGCTACAACGGCCGGTAGACGCGGGCGGGCTGGGAGCCCCCAACTTCGAACGTTATTATGCAGCTGCACAGCTGCAATGGGTCCAAAACTGGATCCACAGGCCAGCGCAGGCAGAATCTACGGGCTTGGAGTCCTGGCTGAAGGGGACCCCCTTGATAGGATGGCTGACATCTAAACACCCTAAGTCGGAACACGTCGGTCCACTGCTCGCGGTGGCACACACGTGCTGGGCTAAATACGTGCAAAGTGGAGCGGACACGCTCCCCTATTCCCCACACATACCATTGGACTACCTAATGGGGGGGGATTACAGCTGCAATGCGGGCGCCGCGGGCATGGATGGAGGTGGGAATACAGACAGTGGGCGACTGCTTTGAGGATGGCAAGCTTATGTCATTTGAGGCTCTTCAGGCCCTCACGGAGATAGGCCCCGGCCAGTTCCTGACATACCACGCCATATGCCACGCAATAAAAAAAGATGTGGGGGGCAGGCACCTCGGAACCAGCGGTCTCCCCCGTGATACACCATCTTTTACAATATAATGACCAAGTAAAAATAGTATCCAATCTGTACAAAATCCTAAACAAATCTCCCGAGCCACAAGCGGAGAAAGCCCGGGAGAGATGGAACGCTGTACTTCCCGCCCCAATCCTACAGGCGGACTGGCCAAAAGCCCTGTATCACGCCCGGGGCGTCTCAAGAAATCCAAGATTCAGGTACACTCAATTTAATTACACGCACCAAACATACTTATCCCCAGCCAGGTTAAAGCGAATGTTCCCTGGCTCTGAGCCAGTATGCCCCAGATGCAAAGCAGCGTCAGCATCCTTCTACCACATGGTATGGGACTGCCCCAACATACAAACAGCCTGGTTGGAGGTGGTATGGGAGATCTCCGAGTTAATGGGGCTTGTGCTGATAGCAGACCCAGTGTCTTGTTTACTGGGATTAAGGGAGAGACATAAAAAACAAAAACACTTGCACAAATTCGTTGACCTTGCCTGTTTAATGTATAAGAGATTGACAGCGATGCATTGGAAAGCCTCCAGTGCTCCTGATCGTAAATCTTGGTACATCCTAATACTGCGGTGGGCCCGCACCGAATACCAGGTACTAAAGAAACTGACGCGCGAGGGGCGGTATCACACAGGTTGTTCCACCTGGGACACCCTGGTATCTAAACTTGATGCCAAAAACGCCGATATGCCCCCATGAATCAGTGAATACACACCTGCAACACACACAATAAAAATCTCCCCACGTCTCCCATAATAGAGGCGCAGCCCGCAGGGTAGTCAGCCACAACGGCTCCAATATCTCCCTCCCCCCTTCCCCCTGTATTCATGCCCCATCAGCTCTCTAATGTAGGATCACCAACAATGCACAGGGCATGGTATCACTCTTGGGGCCTCCCACGCCCACTAGCCTAAACTGGGCCCCTGGCAGAAGGCAAAATACATAGGCCCGGCAGCACTTGGTCCACGCTGGGCACTCGCGAACACCCCCAAAGATAGTCCACACACGTCAAGCATCAGGCAATTGCAGCAAGAAATGATACTGTAGGATTGGTAGGATTCCGAGATGTATTCAATGGGGGGGGGGGGGGGGGGGTTGTGGTTGTTGTTAAACGGTTAAACACTGTATAATGCTTTAAGTGATCCTGCTATTGATAATCCGTATTGCATACTCGAAACATAAAACCAATAAAAATATTTAAAAAAAAATAAAAATAGTAGGTGAAAGTACACCTTTGATAAGGGGTATACCCGATGTCCAAATCCACATCAGGGAAAAATTAAAACCAAAAAGATGCTGTTAATCTCAACATTCTGAACGTTGTGGATGATCATCACCAGGTCACTCTTTGATGAAGGCGTTGTCTATGATTTTTAAAAAAAACAACAACTTGCTGCTTTATATTATTATAAGATATAGATATCAATATCTGACCAACATTATGGCTACATGGTTGTAGTCTTTTGAATTATACATCAGTAGCCCTGAGGAATTCATGGTTTAAGAGGAAACACATGTTGGCTATGCTGAGATCTAACTGCTTACCACCAAGGCTGTGTTTGGATTGAATGATATATTGTCTAATATGTTCACTTTCTTCATGTTAAGTGCATTGGATATTGTGTCGATTGTATCTGTACCACCACTGTTTTCATTTGTCAAGCTTCATAAAAAAGGTGTTGCAAACAGACTTCTTAACTATAGAAATTGATGAATTTGTAAACTTAAACTGTATTCTGTTCCAGAGTTGCGTGGTACTTTCTATTTTGGACTTTAGACATTTAGAGGCATCCGTAGGTTGACCAATATTTGACATAGTGTAGCAAAGCCATACCCTGCACCCAGGCGTTCTCTGCACATGCACATCGAGCTCTGGTTTCCTGGACCATTCTGCTACATGACCAAACCCACCCACCTTCTAACTGCTATTTGGGAGCGGCTGCTTGGATCTTCGGTTTCTGCAGCCTGTGATACGCATCTGTGGTACGTGGCCGTCTCAAACACCTCCGACGGCCATCGTAGGATGTATTGCAGGATCCAGTCTGAAGTGCCTGAATAGTTGAATCCACTTGAGTACTCAACTGAAGTCAGCTGCACTTCAGCGTAGCCCAGGGCGGTAAGGGTCCATTTGCTGAGTACTGGTAGCCCCAGGAAGGCCAGGGAATGAGGAGCAGCCTAACAACCCGGTGAATTGGAGAAATCCAGACAGGAAGAAACCCTCATGAGGTGAGCCGATGAAAGAGGTGAGCACCACATCTATTTGCAACAGCAGAAGCAAGTAGGGAGCTTGGGGGTGACTTGTTTGGCTGGATGCTCACTGGATGCCCTTCATGCACTAGGTTGCAACACAGTCACCCGCTTTGCGGAGGCGAGCACCATTAAGCTGGTGTGGCTTGCACGTGCCACGGTAGTTGGTGCTAAACCCTTGCCTAGCTCCCCACTCCATCCGTCTACCCCTCTGGCTCACTTGGAGTCCTTGGAGCTTTCGGAGCCCCACCCTCTGGATCCCTCAGGACCCCTCAGAGTTTAGACTTTAGCCTCTAGTGCCCGTGATAGCTCTGCAACAGCACTTGAAGGTGGAGTATAAGGCATAAGATGCTTCAGTATCACTGCAGAAGGGCATGAAGCCTTAATTATTCTAGCTTCCACCGCCCACCACTGCTTGTCAAAGAAAGAAGACAGAAAGAAGATAGATAAAATGTATGGAACAAGAGGGAAATCAAAGAGGGCCAAGGAGGCCAAATGTGCTCAAACAATTTCCCAGAGAATATGGAGGGGCCAGATATACTGGTTGTATCACCCGTTATGGACCAACAGCCAGAAAAAGAACCTGTAATGGAAACAGAAGGTACATCGCGCAAGGGATTAGAGTCCATATTGCCATCTGTACTGACATCTACTTTTGTTGCTGGCATTCCAAACTTAGAGGAGCAAGAGTTGGTCCAGTGCACCACAGGGCACACAGCAAGGCCCATCTCAGTGCCCACAGCAAGATCTACAAGTACTAAGGACTGCAATGTACTTTTCCGGAGGCGTGATAATGGAACTAATTAGCTTTGAACATCATGACTGAACTCCAACCACTCCAGGAAGGAGCAATATATATTATTTTGCAACACTGTTAAGTGCACCAAACTTGATTATTTCAGGTTTGCTAAAAAGGAATGTATCATCAGGAGGTATGTACCAGTATTACCTCTGACCATGGGCATAAATTATACCACTCAACTGTACAGACTGAATCAGAGGATATAATCATTGACACTGTTAAGAACTTGAATCATAGACAATTTGCACGCATTCTTTAACACAGAATCTAGGAAATATGTCTGCATGCAGCAACAAACAACTGTTAGGCTCACAATTGTAATAGCTTCAACTCTTTGTTCCATCAAGACTTTGTCATTCAAAGGAAAGTAGCGCCGTCAAGTGAGCAAACGTGCAGGAATGTACCCTAATCACAAATTAAACCAAAATGAACCAGGAAATCTGCTTTCCCTCAAGTGCCACTACATTAACATCAATGTAAGGCAAAGCGCATCAGGTGAAACGATTAGGCAAGAAATTTGCTTGCCCTCAAAGGCCGCCACCCCAACATCAATGAAAGGGAAAGCATGTTTGGTGAAATACTTTTGGTCAACAAAGTTAATTTGCACCCTTACCGTCAAGGCCAGTCCAACCCTAGATACGCCCAAACTCAGGGCTCTGGATGACGGCTGTCCAAATCAGCTCTTAAGCCCCAAGTGCTGAGAATTACCAAGCGGAAGTAAGGAGCAGAGGTCGAGGCTCTTGAACGCTCTCAGGACCGCAGACTACTGAGAGCAGTCTCCTGGGTGGGGCCGGTTTTATTCGACTGCCATGCCCAAGATGGCTGCCCACCAGGAATTCTGGGACATGTGATCCCCCTCAATAATGTAACAACCTAAGAGGAAAAACAAAGGCAGCAGACCTTAGGACAAGGTTCCCTAGGCATTTCCAAAGCCTTGGGAACAAATATAGCGTTAGGAAAGTCTTTAGCAGAAAACAACTATTCGCTCAAGAAACCTTATAGGAACAACATGACCACCAGCGTGCCAATGTTGCAGCTTCATGGCCTTTTCCACATGGTATACCAGTGTCCAGTGGGGATTTGGCACACAGGGGCATGTAAGTGTGGGTGCACCACCAGCATAAAGCTTGGCATGGGGCAGACCCTAAACCACGCACCACCAGGATTCTGGCTATCACAGAAATTAGATCTAAGGAAGTCACATGCATTGTTAGCATCAGACCTGGTTATAACTGGAGCTCCAGCTGCTGACTTTATTACTATGGACAACGAATTGGAGTAACCAGCCAGAGTAAGCCTCAACCACATTCACTCTTTATTGTCCCTTATTCTTCTAGATGAAAAATGACTGCTATATATATCAGATATGTAGGTACTGGATCTGCCTAATCTGGAGCTTTTAACATTAGATAATGTCGACGGCAATAGGATCGATTCCCAAATGAATAGCATAACATGTGATGATCTAAATTTCTTGGACAAGAATCATCAAATCTACGTAAGGGGCGAAATGAGAACCAATACATGGACCAGGTCTCAAATGGAAATGCACACTCACTAGACCTACCGGTACTATGTATTATGAAGATTATGTGCACCACATTGGATTCAATCGTGAATGCGCTCAAGACTCAGGATGGCCCTAGTGGAGTATGCCGTAAAGGTAATTCTATATATGCACTCGACTTAGAGGACCAAAGAAAGCCCAAGTTGCACCCCTCTGTTAGAGAAATTATTGGAAGTTCCAATGGTTCTAAATTATATCATTGAGGACTGCAGATATAATCTTAAACATCTACCAAGAGTCGAATTTGTTAGTAGCGAGCTTGCTGTCAAAAATCCAATGCAGAGCTCAGAGCAAGTATCTGCTGTACAAAAGGCAGAGGTTCAGACAAAACTGCACACATGCACTGGGGACACAATAGAAGAATGAAATACATATTATGTGTCCATCACAGATGCACCCTCTCCCCTTAAAAGAAGGCCAGAAAGAAGAGGACATTTCTGAAACTAAAAGCCTATGCCTCCAGGAATAAAATTAAAAGTAAAGGGGTGCAGCAAAAGCATAAACAACATAAAATTCCCCCCCCCCAAGCAAAACAAGTAGAACCACCCCAAATTAAGTTACAATCTACAATTGACTTGGAATTCCAAGAGCAAGGAGGTGGGGCAGACCCTTAGGACTGCAGCACTACAAAACATAACCAGACTGATGGTGATTTCTTAAACCAAAATTCAGATCTGCTGTGTGGCAACGTTTCAACTCTTCACTCACAAATAATAACAAATACCAACAGGATTTAGGCCAAGTTCTACATTAAAACTGGAAATTGACAATGGGGGAAACCACAAACACAGGAGGTAGAAACAAAGTTGACTCATAATGAGGGTGAACCACAGTTATGTAATTTAATGCAAACGACAAGTGGAAACAAGTGCAATCAAGGTGATCAAGCCAATATCGTAAAACAACCTGACAACTTACACTTTCCCGAAGCACCATGGAGAATAAATGCACTGAGCATCCAGAGCCATCAACTAGAGTTGATCACCTAGACCCAGGCATTACCAACGTAGGACCAAGGCTTCAAAACAATCCATTCTTGGATCATACAGAACTAAGTTTAAAAAAGGCTATTCATGGAAGCCCCGATGATTCGCCTCCATAATTCTTAACATCGCCACCTGGCCAAGTCTGTTCTGATGTTCCACAGTCCTGGGTTAATTCAACCATTCGGTCCCAGGACAGAACTCATTTAACAATGCAACTATCCATACTATCAGACGTCAGGGGTAAATCCATAAAGGAACACATGCAATGCTATATCCAGGTAAACACCCATTGCGACAGAGCCAGGGATCCCTCAAACAAACCTGAAGGTTAGGCAACAATTCTATTCACCCCAGAGTACACCTCAAGAGGGAGTCAAGATCTGCAACAGAAGCAGCATTTTGTGTCTTATAAACTCCCTCCTGGGCTTACAGCATGTAAGATCAATTGATTTATTGGCATTTAGATTAGTCTTATTAAATAGGACAAGCAACAGAGTCCACTTAGACATTGTGGTCCAGTATAAGGTCAACAAATTAAATCCTCAACCATACAAACCTAATGAAGGCCTGGGACATTAACAGACACCCCAGAAAAGGAATTGTACCCACGTATATTTCTAAAGCAAGCAAGTGTAAACACTTCTGAGCGCAATCAAAACCGGGCTCAGTATTACAAGATGCATCAAGTTCCTGCCAGCTGCTCCCCAAGCAGTCCACCCAGACTGATCTGATGTTCCGCAATGCAAACAATGTATCTCAAACCAAACCATGTCTAGTTTCCCAGGCATCATTATTAAGACTGCCATTGGTCACCCAAGAAAGCAGATTTTTGTATAGGATAAACCTAAAAATGTCAAATTGGAAACTTGGCTAAAAACACCTCTAAAATTAATAAGCTAGAACATAGCAGATTTAAAGTCCAAGATGGAGGATAATGACTGGCTGCCGTTTTTCATTCAACAAGATAAATGCTGTTTTCAGGAAACGTGGACCACTGATGCAATTGATCTAGAGGGTTACTCAACATATCGCCTACCCACAATCAAACATCAAAAAGGCAGATGAGTTGGGGGTCTGATCATTTGGGTAAGAAGGTCCTTGCTTGAAAGTACGGAAATATCTCATACTATACTAAATAGGAACATGCAAATCATCAACCTAAAAAGCAAGGCATGGTCATTCAAGATCATGAATGTATACCTCCCACCAGGTGGCTGGGCACTAGTTAACCCAGACATTTTGCTTCTCAAAGAACATTTTTTAATGAAAAGACAGAGAATCATTGAAGCACCTACCAAAAAATGATGCCAGGAGGATTTATCTGGCCCATAAAGAACTGTGTACTGGTATGCATTGATTTCAATACCAAGTTGTATCCACTAATGTGGTACCAATCAATAATTGATGAAGACAGCACTTGGAACATACTCCTGCCATCTACAGAATGTTGTACAAGCACAAAGAAGAGTAAATTAATGCTCTAAGCCTAGTTGAGGGAGGCATGCAAACACTGAATGGCTGTACCAAATCAGAGAAACCTCTTAGGTCCACTTTTCGAGGTGGTGGCAGGCAAAGTGTCATTGACTACATGGCAACAAATATTGAAGCATCGCATCTTATAGTCGATATGGGAGTAATTGGCAGGATCAAAAGTGATCATGATCTACTGATTGTGGTCTTAGTGCATCCAAATTCACGCTCTGGGTTTCAACTGCTAGCCAAAAAGATAGCGGCCCTAAAATTGCTTTAAAACCAAACAGGGAAAACGTTGTCATGATCGTTGATAAATCCAATACAACCATCTATACTACAAGTTGCAAATGGATAGCACTACAAACCACGTTATTAACTCTACCTGTAAACCAGAGGGTGCAGCAACTACAAACATTGAGGAGCTGCAGGTAAAGACAACTGTAATGAAAAAGAATAGAATCAACATTCCCTCGCACATTGCTCCACAGGACTAGGACTAGGCCAGGACTAGTTTGATGAGGAATGCTTGAAACTGAAAAAATAAAAAATAAATAAAAAAACTCAGTTGTTACCTTTAAAGAACAGGCATCTTTCTGAAAGCAGAAAACTGCTATTCCTGAATAACAGGAAGCAGTACAAAGGGATATTAAAGTACAAATAATTTACTTATGAAATTCAAAGACATTTTGGGAAATTATCAGATGGGGCTGCAAAGACCCTCCAGAGAACATGGAGCTGAATGTTAGCCCACAACTCCACATAGCCCACTTTACCACCTTGTACCAGAGAGACGGTGACACCTTGCTGCATGAAGCAAGCAACTTACTAGCTCAACACCAGGAGATGGGCTGCTGTATTTTCAGTCCTACTAAGATACCTGAAATAGAAGACTGTAGCCAGAAACCAGACTTAAAGCCAACAATGAGTGAACATGATGCCCCAAAACAGCACACTTTAGGCTGTACACCAGCGGCAATAGCTTCCACAATCCCTGGCACTCCTTTGGTTTTGGAGCAACTGTATAAATTTAGTAAAAATAAAGTTGCCCTCATAAGGCAACTGACCCAGATAAAATCCATTCAGACATGTTTTGCAACCATCTAACATTATGCCTATCAATCCTGACCCAATCATATAACAACATCTGTCTCCTAGAAGGTATCCCTTCATCATGGAGAAAAATCAATAACTGTAACGCTACACAAAAAAAGGATTCATGGACCTTGTGTTGAATTATCGGCCAATCACACTACTTGATGGCATTGGCAATATACCCGGAAAACTATTGCTACTGCGCTTGGACCAGTGGCTGGAAGAAAGAGATCTAAGATCGCCATACCAAGCAGGTAGCAGGAGGGGACAGAGTACAGTAGATCAAGTATTCAGATTTAATTTAATCTGTTTAAAAAAGTCATGGCTATATTTTGATATTCAACGATCTCCAAACACCATTTGACGGCGTTGACCACTACACACTATGGCAAATCTAAAGGAAGATGGGAGTCCCACAATAGATTCATAATCCACTTGCACCACTAGGGTCAGATACAGCACTGGAGGTGAATATACAACAGAGATCCCAATTTAGTAAGGTGTCAAACAGGGCTGCGTCTTAGCTCTGACCCTCTTCAACTGCTATGTAAATGACATCATAAACACCTTGAGGTACCTTGAGGTACCTTGATGGGCCTACGTTAAGCAATTAATGTATACCAATATTGATCTCTTCTAACGATGCAGTGTTGTTAGCCAGAACAGAGATATCAATGCATCATTTGCTGGAAGGGTTTGAGTCTTTCTGCACCACCAGAAGACCGACCATCAACAAGGGGGAAAAAACCAAAATATATGGTCCTCAATCAAAAGCAGAAACTGTGAGCCACTTTTAAGGTTTATAAAAAAACCTCTGGCTCAAGTATCTACATGCGTCTATCTGGGGACCTGTGTGGATAGTAAACTTTTGTGCACCCCGCATTTATCCAAAAGCAATATTATCCTGGCACAGCAAACTGGAGCAGTGCTGAGATTTGCAAAACTCTGTGGAAATCACTGTGTGGTCAGCCATCCTGGCCTATAAAATGAAAGCAAAGTTGGCAAGTTTATATGCCTCTGAGATATGAGGACACAAGAAGACTCCAGTACTACAAGTCACCGAAAATAACTTTATTCGCCGGTCACTTTGCCTGGGCCATGGAACACCAATGCATGCCCGAGAATAAAGTTAGATATTACAAAAATCAGGGATTACATCACATTGGCACCATTAAAATAATGGTTTCGCATCTCGTCAAAAACAGACCTAGCATCATACAAATCCACATTATTAAATGTTATGAACTTACAAGATCACCACAAGTTACAATGGTTCACCCATCTGTCAAAGGTCTTAGTTAATATCGGCCAAAAAGTTTTCTGGCTCCATCCTGAAACAATTACAAAGGACAGTCTCAAATCTCAATGCGGCCATAAAGGCATACTGGGATCATAGAAATAAAGTGGTGTATAATCAACTAGGTCACTTATTAAAACACTACTTGTCACTAAATCATGAGCAGGTTCCTGTTGCCTTCATTGATGACATCTACCCAGTGGAGAAAAGATCTCTCCATTTAATATCTCATTTGGGAATATTTTTTGTGACTTCAGTCACGAAAAAGTGGTGTTCATATCGTGATGAGGGGTCAGATTATGGTCTGTGTTCTCTGGGTGGTGAAGAAACATTATGCCACTTCCTTTTGTTGAGTGACCTCATGCGTTGCCTTTGTAAGTAATATCTATGCCCACTTTTCTTAAAGTTTAAGGTCAGAAAGTGCAACAAGGCTGAGTCTTTGTGTAGAAGATCGGATTTCAGAGACTTTGTGCTGATTATTTAATCTTCTGTCTATGTAGCATGAAAACAAAGAGCAGAAGTGCACATAATGTTGCACGCAGACAGATAACGTTACAAAGGGGTGACTACTAAATTTCCCTAGCCTTGGCTCCCACTAAAAAAACTCATTGGAAATGGTGCCACTGCAACCTTTCTGTGGTCTGAGTATTGAATTGTGGCTCTTTTTTCACCAACAACCTTAACACTTTTGCAACACCAAATGATCAGGACCAAGTACTTCCATAACAACTTTTTAAGGACTTGAAGAAAGACTGATGGGGCATTGAAAGTTTATATGCTGTAGTTGCTCCAGTGTTACAAGTAGGTTGCCTAAGATGTACCCTATCACCCTCTAGATGTACTGGTAATTCATGCCGGTCATATCGTTAAAGCAGATCCTCCTGGGGCTGGCCGATGGCTGCTATTGGGCTTATTGCGTCAGGGTGGGGTAATGTACCAGCATTTTACACCCAGTACACTTTAAAAATCATGTCTTATGACAGCTGCTGCAGGCCCATTACTAGCAGGCAAAATGTAATTCATTTTGGCCCGATGAATAAGTCTGAGTAACTCTGGGTTCCTTCTATGACTGATAAAAAGGTAGCAGTTTTGACTGAGTCCCACTGGACAATTGTTATATTAATACATACATACCTGTGATGTGGGCATCTGCTTGGACTTCAGGCCAGTTGCAAGGAAATGTTTGTGATTTCAAAGGCTAGGCCCAAGGGTACCATTACAAATACCCAGCCCCAAGCCTTGCTTTCAAGGATTAGCTCCTTTAGAAGTGGGCCAGCGAAAAAATTAACAGGGTGAACCTGCGCAAGTTCTGAGCCATAGACCTAGCAGGCAATTCATGCAACAATATAAGTAAAAGTCGCTTCACAATCCAAAAAATGGTACTTTCACTAAATGCAGAAGCGATTCACTATTGTGTTTCAAATTATATCACTGCATTGACAGACAATAATTAAAAGTGATTCTTTCAGGTTAGTGTGAATTTAGAAACATTCAAGGCCCCCTTATCTGACAATAAATCTACTATTGAGCTAAGAGGCAAGTCAGTTGGTGCGAGCACCTTATATTGTGGCCTAGATTTCTATTGTATATGAAACAACATTATAGTCTATGTAATCAAACACAAAAGAAAGATTTGCCTAGGATCACAAAATTTGGTCAGTCAGGAAAGCAGTGTTTTGTATTTATTCATTGGACATGAGGTTGGACTGCAGGTGGCAGGGAGAAGCCACATGAAAGTCAGTTGTCAAGTGCTCCCTTTATGTGGCCTAGAGTCTTGTTATACTTGGAGCAACTTTACAGTCTATTAAATCAAACATGAGACAATTGCTTAGAATCACACAATTTGGTTCAGCAGGAAAGCCAGAGTTGCTCTTAGGGTTTTTGCTTTCACATTTTGCCATTCAGCCACTAAATGGGCATCTGTTTATTTCTTCTCTTGAACATCTATGGTTAATGATTTGTGTTTAATTCTTGGAACTTGAGGTTGTAGTATCGATGGCAAGCAGATGCCACATGAAAGGCAATTGTCATGTGCATCCTATATATGACCTAGATTCTTTATGTATATGGAGCAAAGTTATAGTTGATTAAATCACACAAAGAGTGCTGTGGGTTTCACTGACAGCTAATCCCTAGGTCAGCTTACACTTACTATGTGTCTGTGTTTGATAAGCCTTATTAAGAGATAAAAATGCACACCAGAGTAATACAGAAACAGCATCAATAAGACACATCATGAAATTAACTGTTGTATGTAAAGAGGAGGCTGTATAACATTAGAATTGTTGTGGTGACCAGAAAAACAGAATAAAAAAGGAAATATGAACAGATTAAAATCAAATACGCGAAATGATAGGGTGCAAGTTTATTTTTGGAAAGTTTGCTGCTTATGAAAGAAGGGGGGATGAGGGGAGGAAAACAAAAGTTACATAAAATACAAGATATCACAAAGTGATCAATAAATAATATAATAATGTGGCATATAGATAAGCAGTTACATAACACTAAAAGATATCAAACACAACATGACTATGTAGAAAGTAAGAAAAGTGTCAGAAGTGAAGCAATTAATGGAGGTTTAAAGGAGTCAGGATGTGAAGTTTGATTAACAATAGGAACAGCACTAACTGTGTTAAGATATGTCAGAATGGGTACCCATAATAAGTCTTCGTCATGCAGTCCGTAAGCAGAACTAGCATAAGCTTTGTCTAATCTATGATGATAGCAAACTGCATACCACCAGGCTTTGTAAGAAATGCTAGAAGTGCATTTCCAGTTGGTAGTGATCTGCTGCAATGCAATGGCAAGTAAGAGACCCAACAATTTCTTATTGTTAAAAAACTTAAATGCCAGTGTTCACATAGAGTGCCCAAAAAAATCAAAATAAAGCCAAATGGAATAGATGTTTGAAAAATAAGGTTAAAGCTGCATCCAAAGGAATCAACTGTTGGGCCATAGAAGTAACATATGTTTAAGGTCAGCATGTGTGAAGGGGCAAGACCAACAGCAATTGTGGAAAATGTAGATAGAAGAGAGCAGAGTAAAAGGGAGCGGATTATAAACAAATTAACATCGGAATAAGAGAAGCTGCCCTAGACGTTTTATGAATTTAAAGCCAAAATTTACTCCAAATAGAAATAGGCCAGGATTTTCCCAAGTCAGCCTCCTAGAGGGACTCTGGGGAAGTTTTCATTCAAGAAAGACCAGCAGATGTCAGAGACGTGTTCATAAGATAAGGTTTAGGGTTAGCAGAAAAACATGAAGTAGAGATTGGCCTATAAGACTGACCAAAGAACTATTAGGCAGGGTTATAAAAACATCTAAAAGTATATACATTAAGAGAAGAAATCTGGAGTGAAAGGACGTAGAAAAGAGGACGTGAAAAGAGATTGGAGCACACTCAACAAATAAATCTCCAATCTAAATAATCACTTCATCTCCTCAAGACTTCCAAAATAAAGGACCATTATGAATCTTAACAGAGTTCTTATACAAGAGAGATTTTGGGAGAAATGCAGAACAGGTAAATACGTTGTGAGAAATGTGAAGGGGTAGTATTTTACATAGATGTTTGAAAATTGGAGAAGATGCAGAGGATGATTTGAGTGAGAAATAGATTTGTGGAAAGAAAAGGGGAGATAAGAGATTTTTCAACCAAAGTGGTAAAGAAGAGGAAGTATTCTTCAACAGCCAGAAAGATGCCTGTCGAAAACAAAGTGATGTGATAATGTTGAAAATCAAGGAGGTTAACTCCACCAACACATTTAGGATGAAATCAAGTTTTTTTAATGAACAATTGAGGGATATTGACAGGTATCATGGATAGAGTATAGAGAACAGTGGGAAAAATCATCATCTTAATGGAACCTGACGGCCTCACCAGGATAAGAAAAGGGGATTCCAAGTGAAAAGTAGGCATTCAGTTATACACCAAAGGTCCAGACAAATAAGGGATCCCATAGAAGGGATGGAGATGGAGAACCATATTCCTAAATATTTGAATTTTGAGGAGGTCCAAGTAAAATCTAAGGATGAAAAAAGCTGTTTAGTGCAGTATTTATTTAAAGGTATGATTTCTGTTTTATCTGGAGGAATTCTCTAGCCTGAGATTTATGAGATAGTAAGAATATCCTGAGAGACACCCAGCAATGAAACTTCAGGATGAAAGATAAAAAGTATATTGTCATCTCCATAAGCTGCAAGCTTTACATGATGATTATCATATTGAAATCCAGAGATTGAAGAATGTTGTTGAATCATACAGAGGAATGATTCCAGTGCAAGAACAAACAGTGTTGGAGCTAAAGGACAGCTTTGACACACACCACTATGGCGGGAAAAGTACAGAGAAAAGAGCAAATTGTCTGCAATAGATGCTTTGGTGGAATCATAGACTACAGAGATCAAGGAGAGAATTTTATGGCCAACGCCATGCCATTGTAGAGCCTTATGCATAAAGGTCCAGTCAGGTCTATCAAGTGCCTTTTCAGTGTCAATAATTATAGCTGCTAAAGCGTTCATACTCAAAGTATGGCCTGGTGACCACATTTGGCCCTCCTGACGTTTACATGCAGCCCTCTGGTCAAAAGGAGTACTGGGCTGCTGTTTACGCGACCCAGCACTATCAGTAGAATTATGTTAAACAGGAAAGCATTAATTTAAAGGTTAATTGGTGTTAAAGAAATAAGTAGGGAGTCCTATACCACTTAACTTTAGAAACACCTTCATTTTTACACATATCTTGCAGCAGAAGTGTAAAAATATGAGTCTCTTCAAAATTCAAAAAAGTGTATTTAATTAACATGTACACAGTTTTCACCTTAGTGCAACCGATTATATCAGTGCATTGAGAAGTATTAATTTAAAAGTGATAGTTTTCAAGCATGAATTTAGAAACATTCATTCTTCCCCCTACCCTGACAACAATGCCAATAGTAAGGCAAGTCAGTGGTTATGTGCACTCTTTGGCTGCCTGGGTTCCTATTATACATGAACAACATTATAGTTCATTAAATGAAACACAGTAGAAGGTTTTGTGCAGTGCACATCTTGAATTCATGTATGTTGAGGTCCTCTTGTAGGTGATAATAATGAAAAAAGAGAAAGGGAAATAAAAATAATTGCCAAGCATCACGCAATTTGTTAAAGTGGGGAAGCAGGGATTAATGACAGGTTTGCTAGGTTGACATTGTTCAATTCAGCCCATACATATACATATGCTTTGCTTCCCCTACACCCACCTTACTGGCAAGCCCCCCAACCCTCTTGCACGACCATCACCCCAATGGCATCAATGCACCGCTCAGGCACATCACAGACCCAACTTTTTGGCTCCTCAGAAAATGTTTCTGAATACCAATATTCTAAAGGATAGTCAAGCATAGATGCTTTACTAAAGACATTAAAAAAGATCTAGTATTATCTGAACCCATCAGATCTTTTACAAAAACCAACTTGTTCAGGTCCAATTAAATGGGGTAAAAAAGATTCAATACATAAAGCAAGGATTTTTAGCAATGATTTCATAGTCAAAGTTGAGCAATGAAATGAGTTTATAATTTTTGCACAAAGTGGCATCTTTTGGAATGAGGCAAATAGCCAGACCATTGAAAAGAAATGGGAATAAAATTAATTCAGTGAAAAAAAAAAAACCTTTGGAGCCAGGAGATGTACCTTCTCTAATAAATGAAGAGTAGAAACCAATCCATCAAGAGGAATATTGAGTTCTAAAGAAGTAACGTCAAGGGCTGAATGGGAGCAGTTACTAAGAGATAAAGAATCAATGTCCAGATCTACAGGGTGAGATTCTGGGGTATAAATTGTTTTATAGATCTTCACAAGCTCATCAACATTATCAGAATCCTTTTACATTTGGGTGCCTGTGCTAAATTGTTAGGAGTCTATTTTCCTACAATCTTTCTTTAGTTTAGATAATTGCCCAGAAGTTCCCTACTGTGTTGTTCCCCACCCCTAATGTCTAGCACTACTTTTCTAAAGGTAGGCTGAAGCATTATAAATAGAGATCTTTCAAATGTAATTTAGCTGCAACTGAGTCATGAAAGATATCCTTAGAAGAAGAGAGGTAGTATTGATGTTCCAGCAATAGAGTTTTATGTTGGGCCAGTGTGACCTTTTTCTTCTTAGAAATGTAGTCAATGATAAAGATCTGGGATGGTCCAGTAATTGAGGTAAAAAAGTGGTACAGGATCTCTGCCCGCAACATCTTCAAGGAAGCCATAAATGCACAGAGTGTTTCATCTACCCCTATTGTCCAATTCTCCAGCATGCCTTTAAGGAAAGGAATGTCTTTCTGCATAGTAGCAATCTTTGAGGATTCATCTTGTCGGTCACTAATCCTTTGTCCAGCTTCCATTAAACGAGATTCCACAGAAGACCATTTAGAATCCTGATTTTGAAGGGGTGGAATAAAATGTCCATAGGAATGGATGAAGAGGACTTAGCAGGAGAGGGGATCTTGTTTAAGATGTTTAGAGGGGCCAACCTGTTGAAACTTCACCGTGGAGGTGGGCTTGGGAGTGGCTGAAGACATAGCAGAAGGTGGAGAATGGAGGTATCAGCCATTGAAACAGAGTGAATTGAGACAGATTTGTGGTTTCCTTATTTCTTCCATGCAGAACAGGCCAATGTAAAAGAAGAAAAGCCCAATTGTAATAACAGTGCACCTGCAATACCAAAAGTCAGGATATCAATCCAAAACTCATGAGAAGCAGAGGATAACAGAATGTAAAAATGCACTAGGTATACCAAACAGCATGCACTGAGGCAATAGGTAATAGTTACAAACTGTGGTTAAAACCGTGCATGGCAGCATACTCCAAGTATTACAAAGTGAGTGGTATGAGGTGAGGTAGGACGTGAGCTGGTTTAGAAGAAAATACCTCATAGGGCCTCTGCGTGAAGATGTGGTATAGCACTGAATCGATGTGAGGAGAAAAGTGCAGCCATCTCCATATCCCACACTGGCCATCGTGTCGCTGAGGAGAAAAGTGATCCACAAAGAAACAAAGGATTCCCTTTAGCGGGGTCTGGAAAGGAGAAAAGAGTTGTGCAGCAGGCTCTGCCGATGGTTTACTGAAGGATTCCCTCAAGTGGAGATCCTCTGGGGTGTTGGTGACAGGACGTCCGAACAGGTGTAAAGATGGCGTGGAGCTCGGTCAGCCAACGGCCATCCTCTACAGCGTCCAAGCCATGCCCCACTGCTAAATGTTTGTGAAAGAAAGTAGACAAAATAAAAAAAATTCTTGCACACTTGTCAACTTGAACCAATTGTTTCATGTTTGGTCAGTACGACAGACTTACTTGCCAGTTTCTAGTAATCACATGCTCAGTTCTTCTCTAGTCATGTTGCAACTGTTCATTGCTCCCTTCAAAAAAGGGCTGCCTCACACAATAGTGATTGCTTCTCTGTGATCCAAATATTTCAGATTTGTGGAGAAGTATCTAAATCTGTCACACAACAACAAAAAATGAGTTCTAAATCTTTTGAAATGATGTGCTTTTTTACCAATTCCAATCACTACACGTTGAAGAGCTGTTTTCCTTGAAAGGAAGGCAAGTTGATTTTTTTTATAGCTCCGGAAATTCTAGAGCTCTGGATATGGTCATGTTAAAGTTTGCCAAGCTGTTACTCTGCCTGGACATGGCGGTCTTGTTCTTTGCCCTTCTCACCCCTATCTACTAGAGCAATGTGGCAGGGTTTGGGATGTACTGTATAATAACACAATAACACAGGGTAGCTTTGCTGTTCTAATGCTCTTAAGTATGGCAGTCTGATGTAATGCAGTAGTATGCTTCATATGAGATGAAGGATCATGGGTGCTTACATACAGCTGGCTCCTTCAGGAGAAGATTACAGTGAATATGCGAGACCACACCTTAGTTTTACTGTAAACAACTAGGCCTTCTTTAATGCACCATTATGGACGTGTATCTTGTTCGGGGATGTGCAAAGTTCTTCGTAGCAAGCATGGTCTGATGTAAATTTTGAATACTGGCTATTCTCTGTGGTGTCTCTCACTGTTTTTACAGCTTCACACTAGTGTAGTTTTTCTATGCAAGTTAGCAATATTTACTTGTGAAGGCCCATATTTCCTTTAAAGTGCTAGTTGGAATTGGAATTGCATGTGCTCTATTCTTGTGAGTTAACTTTCCACCATGTCCTTCTCATTCTTGGATACTGAATGGCTTATATGTATTTTGAGGTGGAGCTAATACCTCTAATGTGCAATTTGTGGTCCAGTCTATGTGTGGGTAGTATGGTGGTACTGATTCCAGGGTGAGCTGTGCTTTGGTTGAACTGGCAAATTTAAGCGTGTTTAGATGTAGTTATGCCAGCATTAAGAACATGAGAGATGCCTGTTGCGAAAATATGAAGTTGACAACCTTTTGGGGGGCAGTGTGTAATTTCTAAAACATGAATGCAGAGGTCCAAACATTTTCTTAGGGTTGCATTGCTAAACGCCAGGGTTGCCATAACCATTTTCTTTTACTATCCTACACTTGCTTTGACTAACTTTTTCTTGCAGGTTCTTTTCTCGTCCTCTTTTCTGCATTCATTATTGTTTTCCCTATATTACTTTCTTCATCTTTCATCCCTTTCTGTCTTTCTCTATTGCTAGGTCATGGTCTCTGTTGGAAACGGCCCTTTTGTGGGGTTATCCCCAAACTTTTTGCCTCTGACCTCCTGTTTCTGACTGTATGCTGAATGTTGCTTTTGCTGGTTTTAGTACCCTGGGCACTCTTTCACTGCAGACGAGTGTTAGAGTGCAAGTGCTCTCGGGTAAATTGTTTGGGAGATTGGCTTATCTATGATTGTCATAATTTATTTACTAGTACGTCCCTAGTATAGTGCACCATGTGTGCACCTGTAAACTAAATTCTACTAGTGGACCTGCAGCACTGATTGTGCCACCCACAAGTGGCCCTGTCAATATGTTTCAGGCATGCCACTGCAGTGAATGTGTGGGCAGGATTAAACTGCCATTTCGACCTGGCAAGTGCACCCACTTGCCAGGCCCAAACCTTCCTTTTTACTACATGTAAGTCATCCCTAAAACAGGCCCAAGGCAGCTCCACAGGGGGGATACAGTGTGTTTAAAAGGTAAGACATGTACTGGTGTGTTTTACATGTTCTGATAGTGAAATACTGGTAAATTCGGTTTTACCATTACAAGGACTATCTCTACCATAGGGTAACATGGGGATTGTCTTGAAATATCTTTTAAGTATAATTCTCCATTGGGAGCAGATAGAGACATGGACTTTTGGCTCTCTGAACTCACAATTTAAAAATACAACTTTTGGTGAAGTTGTTTTTTGAATTGCAAGTTTAAAAATGTCACTTTTAGAAAGTGGGCATTTTCTTGCTTCACCATTCTGTGCCTCTGCCTGTCTGCTGAATACATGTCTTGGTCAGGATAACAGTGGACTGTTTGTGTATTCACTCTAGACAGGCACACAAAGGGAGATGAGGTGTGCCCTGCATTTCTTGATGGGTCTTCCTGAGATAGAGTGATGGGAGGAGCGGACAATTGTACCTGTATAGGCTGTTCCTGTCCACATACAAAGCTTTCTCTGGGCCCCTGGAGTGTATCTGGGGCCAGAGCAGGGAAAGGCAGTGTCTTGTGCATTACAAAGACATATATTTAAGTTCACCTACTCCAAAGACAGAAATGGGTATAAGTATTGGACCTCTGACACCACATAGATAGAACACTTCTGCACGGAGGACATTCTGCCAGGAAGAAGAGCTGGATTCAGTAGAAGGGACTGCCACTCTGCTTGTTGCTTTGTTGTGCATGCTTGCTGCTTCTGTCCTGGGAGTGAAAGATCTGGACTTTGCTTTCTACATCCTGCTTTCCAAGATTTTCCAAGTGCTTCTGTTGTATAGCTACTTTAGCCATATTTAGGCACGTTTATTTAGCAATCTGGGCCTGACGGTTTGCACTTTAGCCCAGTTAAATTTTATTCAGCATCGCTTTATTTTTCTGCCAATGCCACATTTGCAGTGTTCTTTTATTTCTCTCTAATTGTTCTTTTGCCTAGGAAAGCATTAAGTTCTCAGTAGGACATTCATTTCACTTTGTGCTTTCTTCAAGGCTACAGTCAGATAGGATTTCCGGCAAAAGTGGTACACTGTGTCTCCAACATTCACAGAAACATACACACTCGTACGTGGGGACCACTTCTTTGAATATCAAAGTATTTTTTGTAAAAACACTCCTTTGTCCCATATACGTTAGAGGGAGATTCCAGCCAGATGTCAACTGCATGATGATTGCCTCGCTACAGCTGCTTGCTTAGACGGCCGAACCCCTGGCCTACAAGGGATGGTGTCTTTATAAACTACAGGCTTCCTTACTCAGGTATGAGGGATGATGTTTTACCACGGGAAAACCTAAAGGGCGGATTAGGGTTATTATGCTGTGTTCTAACATAGCGTAGGTAGGAGAACTATCTATTACTCCTAGTGACAGTGTGGCAGGACTATTTTTGTATTTCACTCTCCTTGTCACCGTCTTGCTTTTATTGTATTTTATCAACCTAGTTATTGCAATACATGCCATTTTATCTAAGATGCAGTTACTTCAATAAACCCTTATTGAACTATATTCTGCCTCTGTTGTCTTTGCGTGTGTGATACTAAGGTAACTTAGAGAAAGGGACGAGACTGATCGACCACGATTCCCCTGAGGAGTCTTTCTTGTCATGCACCCGGTTGCCACAATCATCCCTGCTCTTGGGTGGAGATGGGGCGCTGCTAGTTAGACGTAAAACCCAGATTAGGCAGACAGGTGTCACATGGTGTGGAATTGTACTTAGTACCCCACCATCTGTGCTATTCTTCTGCCCAAATCCAGTAGCCTCATTAGCATAATGAGAATCTACGCAACACTTGATCTGAGCTAGCCTCCTGTTAAGAAGTCTCAGAGATATCAAAGACTCCATCTGCCTGTGCTCTTCTGCTCAGAGCCCTGACTTCCAAGTGGTGCCAACTCCACTCCCTGGGCCATTGCAAGTATGAGCTGATGACCTGAAGGAGAACATCCATGCACCAAAGTGCGGTGGCTGAACAAATGATGCAGCGTATGTCTTGTGCTGGGAAAATCAACACAGTGCCCGTCTTATGGCTGCAGAATTGATGCAGTACCTGTTTCACCGTGACTCCATCAACACAGCGCTTCTGGATTTTGCACACATTGTCCAAAGGGCATCAGTTTCTCATCAACCCCTCACTGCTGAACTGAGGCTGCGTGTCCAGAAAAAAGCCATTGCCTTTCCTGCGAGAAAACAATGGATGCATCACCTGCCCTGCGCAGTATGGCACATACGCATCGCTTTGCTTTTCAGCACCTCACCTCCCCTGCGGCCCACATCATCTTAGTTTTTGATGCGTCCCAGGTACTTTATTCTAAAAAAGATGCAACCATTGATTCCTATGGTTTAACACTCACTGAAATCTTTAAAAAGTGATATTTTGATTGTGTATGTTGGATGTGTGTCGTTTTGGTCTTGTTTTACTCAGATAAATATTGGTGATTTTTCTAAACTGGTGTGGAGTACTTTTGTGGTGTTTTCAGTGTGTTACTGTGTGCGTGTGTGTGTGTATATACAAATACTTTATACATTGCCTCCGCGATAAGCCTAACTGCTTGAGCCAAGCTACCAAGGGGGTGAGCAGGGGTTATCTCAGCTGTGTGATTCTCTTACCCTGACTAGAGTAAGGGTCTCTGCTTGGACAGGGTGCAAGCCACTGCCAACTAGAGACCCCACTTCTAACAGTCTCTTTCTGAAAAATGAGCCCCAGTCTTCAAAAATGAGTGCATGTGCCCACGACAAACATTAACGGGTGAGTAGGGCTAAAAAAGCATACTTCACTTAGAAGGGCAGTCTCACCTTTGTAGTGCGCAGGCAGATAAAGCAATCACGTACATAGAAATGTGCTGTACATGAGATAGTACTCCTGTTGCCGGGGGCTGGCGGCAGAGTTAGTTTGATCAATCCCTGGGTAAAGGAAGTTTTTATATTGATGAAAGTCAGCATGGTTTTAAAAGTACCTTACAAAAACATGATAATTCTACCCAACTCAGGAGTGTTGGTGTATGTACTTATTGACCTTTGTTAAATATATTATGAAACCAATCTCTGCAATCATACTGAATGGTTTTGAAACATAGCCAGGATGACACTCTCCACGTGTCCGATTCCTTGGTTACTGTCAGACAAGTTTCGGCACTGGTTTATGCAGTTACTGGGGCCTCACTTGAGTAGATGTACCTACCTCATAACTTTAGACGTTCCTAATTAAGCTCTGAGATTCTCATTACATCTGTCTTGCACAACGGTGAAAGTTTGAGGTGATGTGGCAATGGTTAAAAAAAGATTTGCCTGCTATATATAGGTCTCTACACAGTAGTAGATTTTTAAATTAAACAGCTACGTGATAGTTAAACACTCTGTTCAATAACAGTATTTATGTATCAGTCTTTTAGGGATTTGAAGGTTTCCCCCAGTGTTTTTTCTTTACCTATTTTGACCACTTAGTTCTTGAATGTAGAAATGTTCTTCATGTATTCTTTTACTACTTTTTCTTAGGGCACTGCAAGATGTGGAGTTAAAGCTGAAGGAGCTGTGGCCACAGAGCATGCACTGGCAACCTGCGTATGCTCAGCAAATGCTGGTGGCCCATATACTTAATGACCCTGGTAATGTCTGCTTTTATGCCCATAGTGTAACAGCTTCAGAAACACCCTCATAGCAGGCCCCTTAAACAAATGCACAAGACAGTATTTTTGTGTGTGTGTATAGTTTGTGTTGTGTATAGACTTATGCAGGAGAGTCTCTCTGAACACAAACGTGTGTCAGAAGGTTCTGGAGACCATATTGGCAATGGTGGGAATGAGATTACTGAATAAATGCAATATATGTGGAGGGAAATAAACATTACTGTCTTGATATTGTATGTTTTCTTTTCCAATGGTCATAAAGCTCATGGGTCCTCCTCTGCCTCTTTGGAATTCATTGCCAACTGTTAAGAGGCGGCTGACTGCTCATCAAAATGCAGATGCTACTCAGTCTAGGAAGGTAGATCCTACTGCCCATCACAACAAAAGATACCCAGATGCATGGGATTTTTGAACAATTTTGTTAGCCAGATGTTACAGATTCAATTATGTAAAAGGTCTCACTAATAAGAACTCTTTTCTTATGATTACACATTCTGTGGGGATATAGCATTGTGAATTAGTATATATGCAGGCTATCCAGTTGTAACTATCATTCATTGGGAATATCATTTGCTGTGCTCAGAATACCAAATGCAGTGTGCAAATTGCATTTTTATACTGTTCAAAGTGTGTTAAAATGTTCAGTGTAAATAATGGTGGTATGTAGGATAGGTTATTACATTTTATAGTTTTGATATTCAAAATTACAGTTTCTAGCATTGAGACTGCAGTGCATAAAATGTGCTTTTCTTGGGGGCAAATTTCATATGGCTAACTTCTAGAACCTAGAAACGTATCTACTGTGCTTATACAGACACCAAACTTATGTACATTTGGGATGTTAATTCTATTAGACTGGGAACTCAAGTTACGAGTCGACGATCAGCTTTCATTTGTTAAATCTCCTAATGTGCTCAAGTGTACTCATGATAGACATGCTAAATATTTGTGTGAGGTCTTGAGATCTGATGTCATTTTATGCTGTCATATCCTGTGGGGTCACATGCCATGATGCCACTTCTGTGATGTCACATGCATACTGCCTAACTTGGTTAGTTCCCGCACTTCATTTTTAGGACTTGAGCACTGATTAAATGTGTTCTTCCCAGCGCAACATAAAGTCAAAGTTTACACCTGAGCTGGAGAAAAGGCTGCAGGGAAAGGCATACTGACAGTTCAGTATTTTACTGCTGCTGCCCGACTTTGGAGCAGGAGAGCACTGCCCTGTGGGTAGGTGCCTTGGAAATCCCTGGAACCGCGTGCCTTTCACAGTGGGCACGACCAGGAGGTGAACTAAACGAGCACCTCTTCAGTGGTAGCACACAGTTACTGCACCAATCTGTAAGGGTTTTGAATCTGTACTCTTCAGTAATATAGAGCTAATGCCAAGGCAAAGGCACTCCCTCATTTGCACGAGTCCATGCCCTTGTCATCACAGACATCACCTTAAGTTTATGCATGCATGAAATGTGCAAACATGCAAGGAGTATTCCCGAGGGGGGTCGCACACACATCTGCAGCCCCTTCAGCAATACAGAAGAGGCCCAGGGCACAAGAAAATTGACATTGGGTGCTTTGGTAATGCAGTTGCAGTAATCTACATTGTTTGATTTAACTGGCATGGAATAAAGAGGAGTTACGATTACCATGGCACGAAAGAGCTATACTGGAAAATGCTTGTAAGGCCACCTCAGAAAAGTAGCAGCAGGAAGGTTTTCAGCTACTTGCGAAACAAAAGGAACGTGTAATACTTGCCTTGCGGAGATCATAAGCTGTGTCCTCCCAGCTAACTAAAGGTTGACACATTGGGGCATATTTATGAAAAATTGGCGCACCACTTTTTCTGCGCCCCCCTACCTGCACCTAACGCACTATGTGTGTGCCGTATTTATGATACAGCGCCACATAGCACACATTAGGGAAGTAGCATCATAAGGTTTGACGCTAGTTTGGTGCTTTGAGGGATTAGCGCCAAAATTGTTGGTGCTGTTAAACCTGACAGCCTTAGGGCGATCATCCTCCAACTTCTCCCTCCACTTTTCTGACACCATTTTTGTTGGTTTTAGGACTCTGCACACTTTACCACTGATAACCAGTGCTAAAGTGCATATGCTCTTTCCCTTTAAACATTGTAACATTGTATCATACCCAATTGGATTATTTAATTTAGTTATAAGTCCATAGTATAGCGCTGGGAGGCCTTTGGGTAGCATATGTGCTGAGGGCCCGTAGAATAATGCTACTAGTGGGCCTGTAGCACTGGTTGTGCCACCCACTTATGTAGCTCCTTAACCTTGCGCTAGGCCTGCCATTGCAAGGCCTGTGTGTGCAGTTTCACTGCCAATTCGACTTGGCATTTAAAAGTACTTGCCAAGCCTAAAACTCCCCTTTTTCTACATATGTCACCCCTAAAGTGTGCCCTGGCTAACCCCTAAGGCAGGGTGCTGTGTAGGCAAAAGGCAGGACATGTACCTGTGTAGTTTACATGTCCTGGTAGTAAAACTCCCAAATTCGTTTTCACACTGCGGGGAGGCCTGCTCCCTTCATAGGCTAACATTGGGGCTACCCTCATATATTGTTTGAGTGGTAGCTGCTGATCTGAAAGGAGTAGGAAGGTCATATTTAGGATGGCCATAATGGTGCTCCAAAATCTTGCTGACTGGTGAAGTTGAATTTAATATTAATATTTTAGAAATGTCACTTTTAGAAAAGTGAACATTTCTCTGCAATTAAATCCTTCTGTGCCTTACAATCCACGTCTGGCTAGGTTCAGTTGGCAGCTCCTTTGTGCATTCACTCAGACAACCCCAAACACAGGATGCTCAGCCACACTTGCATACATCTGCATATTGAATGGGTTTTCCTGGGCTGGAAGGGTGGAGGGCCTAACACTTCCATGTCAAAGGACAGTAACCTGCCCTCACACAAAGAACTGCCACACCCCCAACTGGGACCCCGCACACAGGATGGAACTAAAAGGTGACCTTGTGCACTTCTAAGCCACTCTTTGAAGTCTCCCCACTTCAAAGGCACATTTGGGTATTTAAACAGGGCCTCTGCTCCTACCAACTCAGACACTTCCTGGAGAAGAGATTCTGAACCAGAACCTGCATCCTGCCAAGAAGAACTACCTGACTGCTTTCTGTGAAGGGCCGCTGCCTTGCTGTTGTCCTACTGCCTTGCTGCTCTCTGGCTGTGGTTAGAAGTGCTCTCCAAGGGCTTGGATAGAGCTTGCCTCCTGTTCCCTGAAGTCTCAGGACCAAAAAGACTTCATCTCAAGAAGAAGGACTCCTTCTGCTGTGAAAAATCGACGCACACCCTGCCGGAAACGATGCACAGCCTGCATCGCAGTGAAAAATTCACTGCATGCCGAACCGGAACGACACAGCCCGACTTCGCAATGAGAAGATCGACGCAGCGCCAGCAGAGCGACTGTAAATTAGACGCACGGCCCACTGGATCGAAGCACAGCCGAACCGGAACAACGCAGCTCAACTTCCAGAGAGGAATCAATGCAGAGCCTGCCGTGCAGTAGAAATTTCCACGCAACGCACACCGGATCGACGTAGTCCCTGTGGCTTCGTCTTGAAGTGCCAGAAACCCATGCAACGTCCCGGGGGCGTCCGAAAACCCCGCAACCCAAAGATGATCTACGACCGAGCACCGGAAATTGACGCACAGCCGTCCATGCGTGAAAACTAAACAATGCATCGCTGTGTGCAGCCCGAGAAATTGATGCACACCTCTTTTGTTTCCACGCATCGCCTCCTCTGTGATTCTTTGCAGAGATTTTGCACGCAAACAAGGTACTTTGTGCTTGAAAGAGACATTTATTGCTTTTTAAAGAATAAAGGCACTTTCTATCACTTTTACAGTGATATCTCAACATATACTTATTGCATTTTAATCACCTTGACCTGCATCCTATCAGATAAATATTATATATTTTTCTTAACACTGTGTGGTGTATTTTTGATTGCACAAATACTTTACACATTGCCTTCTAAGTTAAGCCTGACTGTTCAGTACCAAGCTACCAGAGGGTGGGCACAGGATAATTTGGATTGTGTTTGGCTTTACCTCTATACTGTGAGGGTCCTTGCTTGGACGGGGGGGTAACCTGACTGCCAACCAAAGACCCCATTTCTAACATAAAAACAGGTAAGTAAATATTAAGAAAATAGCACAAACAGTGAAAATCACAATAGGTTGCAATGGGCCTAGGGGAAGCACAAACCATATACTAAAATAGTGGAATGCAAAAGTCGGTTTCCCACCTAGGCAAGTGTGTAGAGGGGTGCTGGGAGTGTAAGAAAACACCAAAGGTAAGCAAAATGCCCCACCCCACCGGTGACAAGACAAGCAGTATTGCACCAAAGCAGACAGAGGCGGGTTCCTGGTTGGTGCAGAAGAGGTCCCACGCTGGATGGATGAATGCAGTCTGGTTTGTGTCACTGGATTCCGCCAACAAGCCTTGGCTCACACAGAATACATGGTGGAGGAAAATGGCACTGCCCGGGACCAGGAGGGACCTGGTGGCCTCTACCCAGGAGGGGGAGGCAGGGAGGGCTCTCAGCAACTCAGAGAGCCCTCAGAAGACCAGGCAGCATGCACAAGAGTCCCACAGCATGGGGACAAAGGAGGTGCAAATGGAGGCCTACACAGCACAACACAAAGGATTCCCATGCCGCCGGAGAACTACTCAGGAAGCTGTGCATCGCAGGATGGAGTGCTGGGGGTCTAAGCTGTGCTGTGCATGAAGAACTTCTTGGAAGGACACACACAAACCTTTGCAACTGCAAGTCATGTGGTGCATGGTGATTACTGTCTTGCGTGGGGAGGCAAGCTCTTACCTCCACCAAATTTGGACAGCTGGGCGTTGGGACAGTCCGAAACACTTTAGTCCACCACCCATGTTGCTGGATCCATGCCTGTCATCTGGAGAGGGGACTCAAGTCACCAGTTGCCGCTGCATAGAGGTGCCTGCTGAAGCAGGGAAGTGACTCCCTCACTCCACAGGAGATTCCTTCGGTTCTTCTGGTGTAGGCTGAAGACAAGCAGTCCTCGGAGGATGCATCACCTGGAAACTGTTGCAGTTGCTGGAAGGAGCTGAAATTACAATGTTGCAGAAGTCGTCTTTGCTTCTTTGTTGCAGTTTTGTGGAGTTCCTGGAGCAGTCAGAGGTTGATCCGTTGGTAGAAGATGAAGTAAAGGATGCAGAGGATTCCTGCTGGAGTCTTGCAATCCAAATCTGTAGAAACACCCAGAGGAGAGCCCTGTGATGTGGTTTGGTCACCTAACCAGGTAAGCACCTATCAGGAAGGGTCTCTGATGTCAACATTTGACACTGGCCATTCAGATGCTCCCAGAGTGCCCCACCACCATGGAATCCAAGATGGTACAACCCAGGGAAACTCTGGAAGAGCTCTGGGCCCTACCCCTGGGGTGGTGATGGACAGGGGAGTGGTCTCTCCCCTTTCCTTTGTCCAGTTTCACGCCAGAGCAGAGACTGGGGGTCCCTGAACTGGTGTAGACTGGATTATGCAAGGAGGGCACCATCTGTGCCCTTCAAAGCATTTCCATAGACTCTGGGAGGATACCCCTCCCATCCCTGTAACACCTATTTCCAAAGGGAGAGGGTGTAACACCCCTCGCCAAAAGGATATGCTTTGTTCTGCCTTCCTGGGATTGAGCTGCTCAAGCCCCAGGAGGGCAGAAGCCTGTCTGTGAGGTGGCAGCAGCTGGGGCTGCCTAGAAAACCTCAGAAGGCTTGTATGGCAGTACTGGGGGTTCACTGTGGAGCCCCCAAAGTGTATGGGATTGGGCGGAATCAGTATTGGGGTACAATGCCCAGTTGTTAGACACCTTACATAGCCATATTCAGGGTTACCATTGTGAAGCTGGAATTAGGTATTGACCTATGTCCAGTGCACACTTAAAATGGCGTCCCCGCACTCACGAAGTCTGGGAAAATGGGCCGGGACAACGTGGGGGAACCTCTGCTAGTGCGGGGGAGTCCTCACACACAGATGTTTTGCACCCAGCCTTCAGGGTCTGAAGGCCTGACATACAGGTGACTTATAAGTGACCTGGTGCAGTGAAAATGGCTGTGAAATAGTGCATGCACTATTTCACACAGGCTGCAATGGCAGTCCCGTAGAAGCCTTTGTATAGGCTCCTTATGGGTGGCAAAAGAAATGCTGCAGCCCATAAGCATCCCCTGGAACCCCAATGCCCTGGGTGCCATATCCTAGGGACTTATAAGGGGGCACCAGTTTGCCAATTGTGGGTGAAATACTGGGTTACCAGTATGTAACGACAAATTTGGAACCAGAGAGAGCATGAGCACTTGGGGCCTGGTTAGCAGGATCCCAGTGACACAGTCAAGCATACTGACAAAAACAATGAAACATACTGACAAGTATGCCACAAACCATATTTTTTGAGGTCCTGACTAGCAGGCTCCCAGTGACACAGTCAAAACACACTGACAAACAGACCAAAAATGGGGATAACCATGCTAGAAAGAGGCTACTTTCTCACACCAATTAAATGACACTATACCTTTTCCAGCAGCCTTAAAATGTCTTCACGCTTATGGGTTACATTTAGGTGATGTTTTGCTTTTGACATGACATAAATCTAAAAATGTAAAAATTAGTAGATCATAGTGCTTTCCTAACAAAAAATTATGTTTACAGGATCTACATTTTTCAAAACTAAAGGAAGAGTTTACAATATCTAAAAGTCTGTTTGTGTTTATTTGTGTTCTTATGTATGGGGGCATGATGGGAATGTGGCAAGCTTTGAAACATGATACAGTTGTCAAGACATCCTACCCTTGGATGACTGAAATCATCTGTTCTTGCTTCTCACAGATCTCTTTGCATTCTGGTCTGTTTTAAGGCAATTTTAAAGTGCAAATCAAGAGTTTCCCATGTTTATCTTATGTCATGATTATAACTGCATTATTAAATTCACAATAAAGTGTTCCTCAAATTGTCACACATATGGCCTTAAAATGTCACACATAAGTGATCCTAATAACTGGGAGTGTTACACACGCAAGCTAAAAACTTGGCAGCTATGAAATAGTATTTAAATTGTTACTTGTGTAAATACTGTGATAGATCAACACATCTGACATTCTTGTAGTGCATGCGTACCTCTGATAAAGAGGGACTGAACAAAGTAAGAAAACATGCCTCTCATGTATTTGTGAAGCGGTAACACGAAACCCAGCGTGCAATAAGAGCTTTGTAACCTGCCACACATCTTGGTTGACTACGGCCTAAGATGTTTATGGCCATGAATTTGGAGTGCTATTTCACTTTGGGGAGAGCTTGGAAGTAAAAAATTGTGGTTTGTATCTCTGCTGAACCTGTGAGATAGCTTAATTCTGTGATGTCTCATGAAGGCTGGAGATGGGAGAAAATGATTAAATGTGGGTGTGATGGAGTCATGTACCATGCTTTATTGTGATTGAATAGTACTTTTATTTTAAGTTTTCTGTTGCAGCTACTAGGCCCAGGAGAACATTACAATTAGGCCCAGATTTACAACTTTTTCATGTAACACAGCACAGCAACCACATTTACTGTGGTACATTAACCAAGGGGCAAACTCTGCACAGAGCCTTATCTACAAATTGTTGGTTTTCTGCTGCTGTTGTCCCCTATGCTGGTGCTTTAACTATACTGCCTTGTGTGATGCAAAGCCTTGTACCACTGTGCAGAGGTGATTGTGCACTGTTTAGCATAGGATTGGTACTGGCAGCATACCCTTCAGGTACTAATTTGCATATTAGACAAACTGAGAAGAGTCCAATGCATTTGGAAGTATGTGGGGCATTGCAGCACTCATGCAGTGCATGCATATTTCCACTTGTTTGCACTTGATTAAAGCTGGTGTTAATTTATGCCCATTTAGCTATCCTAGATCAGGCTTTGAATCAAATGAGATAGGAGTTACTTCTGATGTCTCCCTGTAATGCCCACTTGATGCAAACCGACACAAATTAGAGCAAAGCAGTTTCTACAGGGGCGGCTCCTCCATAAGGGCCGAGGAGCGCCACCCCGCACCAGCAGCGGCAAACCTTTTCCACAAAAACGATAATAAACTTTGCTTGTTATTGTTTTTGGGGAAAAGGGGAGGGGCCACAGGGGTGAATAGCAATGAGGGGGACTGCTTATTGCACGTCACCCCCATGGCCTCGCCCCGCCTCCTCAGAGCGCATGCATGTTTGGCTGGCTGTCTCTGGCTGGCCAAACATACATGCACAGAGGGCACTCTCCAGCCCAGCAACACGGTTGCTGGGCTTGAGAGAGCCTGCTCAAGGCCTGGTGCTGCACAGGCACCCAGTCTGCCTGGGAGCGCCCTGGCTGGGCGCTCCCAGTCAATTCTGACGCTGCTCTGAACAGCATCAGAATTGGCGCAGGGCAAGCTGGGAGCCTGTGCCTGCAGGTAGAGGAGAGGAACAGCACGGTTCTGAATGCGGCAGCACACATACTTTTTTTTATTTTTAATTCAATCCTCCCCTTGTTAATCCCCGCCCCCGCGCACTGCCCCTTCACTGTCGTATGAGCTGCGACTCAGTTTCTACATAGAGAAAATTGTAGTGCAATATCCCCTTTGCCTGTGCGCTAGACAAATGGTCATAAATACGCTGCACTGCTTTGTTTCGCCTTGGTCGCTATGTGCTGGCACAAAGCCTTAATAAATCTCGGTAGCTGCATTACAACAAGGAGAACAACTTTGAATAGGCTCATCCAGTGTTGAAATGCAGCTTATTGCGTGCATTTGCTGACATCTAGAGGTATTTTTAGGGATTGCATTGTTGTGCTGTCCTCAGTCCACTGGCTTTAAATAACGAATACCATTTCTGATCCTAGTCCTCCTTCTCCGTCTGTCAAGCATACATTTCCATAGTATTGCAAAGTACATGCTGCTCATATTTCAAATGACACACTGCTATTGTTCACTTTATAGTATTTCTACCATTCCCAGAGCGTTGGATTACCTGTCATTTTATTTGAACGCTTGGATTGAAATGTTTTCTTCTTCCCAGATTATTTTAATTCTTCTATCATCCCCTTTACCTCACTCCACTTTCATATAGATATTGAGGCCCGTTTTGGCATACTAAAGTGGAATGTTTCAGCCCATCCTTTCCTCCTCACCCCCAACAGCTTTACATTCAGCTTTTTCAAGAGTATAACAATTAAAAGATGCAATTGACAGGTATTTTTTCGCCTTGCAGTTTCATTAGCAAGCACACATTGTCGAAGGCGAAAGCGTTGGTGTTCCCCTTTAACCAGGGCACTGGGCGCTCGGTGTATGATGGAAAGCCGCCCCACACACTACAGGTAGATGTTGATGAGCAATCACGGTCTAATTCAAGGGGGTGGTACAAATTAAATCTAGGTAGAGAACAATATCATTCTCACGCTGGCAATAATGAGGTGAATGTTCAGACATCTCTGTAAGTGTTTAGAAATACAAAATGCTTTTTTGGTATATGAAAATATGTAAATGTATTTAAAGAATGAATTAAAATCAAATGGTAGGAAATAAACACATAAAACACAGTACACAGTAAAAATAGAGGTGAGGAGAACACAGCGGTCAACTACTCATCAGGCTTCAAGCTTTTCAGTCACCTGATCGCCAGGAGACTGTGGCAGAGATTTACCAAAAGGTGGCGCAGCATGGCACTGCAACATAATTTGCAGCACCGCGCTATGCCAGTTTTTTACAAAAATACGGCGCACCCCGGTGCTTCCACCTGCAGTGGAGCTAAATTTTGCTGCCAACGCAGGCATCCTTGCACCAAAGTGCAAGGGTGTCTGCATTGAGGGGTGTAATTGTTTATGTGCAGGAAGGTGTCCTTTCCTACATATAAAAAACAATGGCAATTTGGCACTTCTATGTGTGCTGCATTCTACAGCACACATAGAAGTACCAAATTGTCTTTTTTGAATGATTGTTTATGTGCAGGAAGGACAGCTTCCTGCACATAAACAATCATTTATGGCCTTTTGCTGTTTCCATGTATTCCTCCTCATTGCGCCATGTTAACCCAACCCCTGGAGTGGGGTTAATTTTTGGTGCTGCCACAGGTTTATGATTTCTTGTAAATCTGGGTCTGCATCTAAACCAATGGGTGTTACAGTGGAACGCCCACAGCAACACGCATTGCAAGCACCTCTGCCGCAGAAGAATGCATTAGAGGGGCCCATATTTACAAGGAGGTGCTAACCCACAAAAAGTGGCTTAACGCCTCCTTGTAAATATGGTGCAGTGAATAGCGCTACTGAAGCATCTCTAAAAATGACGCTCCAGTGGTGCTAGGACCTTGAAAATCCGATACCACACATAAGCTCCTGGAGTGCAGTGCAGCAATAGAGAGTGCCTACCCCTTTTGTTTAGGTAACCCCCTAAGAAACATAAGGGGTACTTCATTTGGTCCCTCAAGGCCTGGTGCTCTAAGCACAGTAGTCTCATAGTTGACACAGACAGTGCTCCTAATCTAGAAGCACCTCGGGGGAGGAGGGGAGAGAGAAAGAGAGAGAGAAAGAGAGAGAGAAAAAGAGAGAGGGAGAAAAAGAGAGAGAGAGAGAAAGAGAGAGAGAAAGAGAAAGAGAAAGAGAGAAAGAGAAAGAGAGAGAGAGAAAGAGAGAAAGAGAGAGCGAGAGAGAGAGAGAGAAAGAGAAAGAGAGAGAGAAAGAGAGAAAGAGACTTGACGATGTTCAGAGCAAGCACTCTTAGACAACCAATACTAGGACACTGCAGAGCATGTACAGAGCAAGGTCAAGAGATCCGGTACCTGCCTCTTGGATTTCAGTGGCAGGAAGGAAACCGTGGTCTAGAAGGCAGAGGGTATTTGTAAGAGCCTCAGTGACGTTCGAAGGAGTAGTAGGTTCGAGAAACGCAGCAGAACCACGAGATAAGAAGCTAGAGACTAATCAGAGGTAAGAAAACCCTAGTGCGATGGGAGAAAGGGAGGGGTCAGATGCATAACCTGTGGAACTCAATAGAAGGAGACAGAGATAGTATTGTTAGCAGTGAGAAACGTGCACTAGCAGATCTTAAAGAAGGTGCTAGAAACAAATCCCCTCCCCCAAGGATAGGCTTTTACAGAGGGAGTCATGTTCCTAATAACAGAACTCTTGGTTAGTTAGAGCACGCTCGGGCAAAGTGGAAGAGATATTGACATATGCTAGCACTTTTACTAATACTGGGCAGCAGAGTTTGAAAAGTAAAGAATGGGGTGGTTGGAGATACAAGTTGTCCACAAGACTGTTGCAGGAGCAAGGGTGAAGGTGGATTCAAATGATGTCAAAGGGTCAAGGGAAAAGAAAACAACACTGATGCACAACTGTCAGGTTGGAAAACAATGACAGGGGCCATCTCAAAGTTTAAAGTGGCAGGCCAAAAAAAAAAACAAAAAACACAGGTAATCATTTCAGCTGCTACAAACCACATCAGAATTCTGGGAGAATGGACATAGAGAGGACGCATATCACCAATCAGGGTTCAGAACATGGACACGCAAGATTTGTTATATAAGAAGATAGTGCTCCCCAGTTTCCATTAGAATGTACCAGTAATTCTGATTTTGTTCTGGGGTGAACTCTAATGCTAAAGAGAGAGGAGATTGTAGAGAAGTTTGAGAGGACCAAACAGTTTCAGAGGGGCTCATAGGCCACCGATAGGTGCCCTGACAAGAAACTTCAGGATCTCACTTTCAGGATAAAGCCTCTAGAGATCTCCTCCAAAGTTCCAATGGCCAAGCTGTAAGTGAATATGCAAGCAGCAGCAAAGCTGAATGTATGTAAGAATTTACTTTCAAAACATAGAAAACATGAAAGGCATAACAACTTGCAAATAAATGGGGTCCCAGAAGCAACTAAAGGGCCACATAGCAAGTCTCTCATTGCTAAACTGCTAATGAGCATGGTCCTTAAATAATAATCTAATGGCAAGCTACTAAATAACATGTGTACTGAGCGCAGAGAGACCAACTTAACCTCAATCCACTTAGAGCTAAGCCAAGAAAGAAATTGGTTATCTCTTTTTTCCTGTCTAATTAAGTGAAAGTCACTGGTAGCATCCTAAACAATGAGAGAGATCAAAGTAGAGATCTTTATGTATACCATTTGCTGGGCTCTCTTGAGAGTTACAGGAGATGGGAACTGTAGAAAACAGTGGAAACTATAACTGGGTGCTGGAGTGACAGTACAATAAAAACTTTGAGCCCTACCAGTGTGTTATGATGTTTGGTTTGACTCACCTGGCGCTTGATGACAGGGGGATGATTGCAGAGTGCCCGCCTCCTCTGGACATGGTAAAGTCCTTGATGTAGGTGGGGGAATTATTAAATAGCCTGGGGAGGAGGAACTTGGGGCAAGAAACAGTAATACAGTGTCCGTGTCCCCTTCACGTGTAAGGTTTTAATAGCAACTTCACACTGCACAACCTAACAAACTGGCAATGAGGGAAGTTGGATCCTCATCCCATGCATATCCCACTACGCGTTTACTGGCCTGCTGCGCACCTGTTATGCTGTGTGGGCCGATCCGGCTGCCGTTTCCATCCTACATGTGTCAATGTTTGGCCGGTGTGAGCCTCTGGCAGCCCTCTGGGTGAATGAAGCATGTAAAACAGACAGCCAGAAGGCCCTGACATTCTGAAAATTCCATTGGCAGCACTTTGGAGGGCTGCGATGCAGTCGCTACACCCGGGAGCCCATGAGGAACGCTGCCGACAGAGTTCTGGCTGCGGTGTAGTGCCACCATGTGGCACAAGGTGGCAGTGCCTGTGACTGTGACTGTTTTGTTTCTGCTGTCCAAAGTGGGGATTTCCTCAAAACATCATGTTCCCCCAACTTCACGGCGTCACAGTAGATGAATGATCTTCATCAGAGCAGGGGAGACTGTTTTCCCCCAGTTTGCCAGCACCATATACTATTCCATGTGCCAACAGAACCAATACATTCACAGGCCTCTGTACAAGTGTAGCACCTGGTTCTCATTGCAGCTGAGGAAAAGACATTTCACTGGCACGCAAGGGGAGGAAACAAAGGGAGGTTTTGTGCAGGACACCAACTGTTTTAAGTATCAGACACTATTTCATGGACTCTTCCCATCACCTTTATCCATTCCTGGGGGCTGCCCCGTGAGTTTAGCCAACAAGCAGGGCAAGGACTGTAAAACCGACACCCACCCACTACTGGCACGTTTTTCCCGTCCACCTGCTTCTGCACTCCAACCCCAAAATGGCATCCCTTACTGCCCTTGAGCCCTTTGTCATAGAGAGATCTCCGTGGTTACAGACAACTTGATAGAAGGAGTGGGTGGAGAGGCTAGAGAACTACTTTGCAGCAGTGGCACTGGAAAATGAGAGGCATTGTCCTATGCTTCTACACCTAGGTGGTGCAACCATTCACAAGTTAGCAAAGTCAGTGGCAGAGGAAGGCCCACCTTTCACACACCAGTCTAAAAAAGGGGCCTAACAGTGCATTTTGAACCATTTGCAAACCTGGTCTACACAAAGGTTCCTCCTAATGCAAGTCAGGCACCTCCCAGAAGAGTCCATAGACACTCTCTATGTCAAGTTGAAAGATCTTGCTAGTACATGCACACTGCTGGATGTGGATGATGAAATCCATGAGCAATTCATAAAAGGATGAGCCTCAGTCAAACACAGAGAAAACACCCTTCAGGTACCAGGAATGTCCATGACCAATATTCTTACAATGGGGTGATCAAAAGAACTTTCAAAAGTGCTCGCTGCGCACATGGAGACCACCTTACAGCGTCAGATTAAAACGGAGCCAGTCAATGCAGTGACGCATTTAGCTGCAGAAAACAAAAAGACTTGTCAAAAGCCCACAGCAAGCAACAAGACATGCTACATGTGTGGAGGGTCTTACCCTCTCCAAGGGCCATGCCCTGACCAAGGCAAGAAATGCTTGCACTGCAACAAATTGAACTATTTTGCCAAGGTATGCCAATTGTCAGCTCGTCAAAGACAAAAGAAACCCAAACGAGTCAATCCAGTACAACCACTGGTGGGCAAGGGAGAGAAGGACGACATGGATGATGATGATGATAATGATGACATCGAAGGAACTGTTCACATTGTGCATGCCAATGCAACCAGGTGGACATCTGCGAAGACACGTACCAAAGTGTACCATACTACTCTCGGGCCACCAAGAGCCCGCTCTGATTGACACGGGGCATCCATAAACATCCTAACAGTCAGCATTGCAAACCCTCTCAACACAGCCATACCTACATCCCACAACTACTAGGATATACGCTTTTGTATTGTCTGCACAGTTGCTGGTGGCAGGGGTGTTCACCACCAACATTGTCCATGAGGAATACTTGACAAGTAATTAAGTATATGTGACCAAGACAAGGTGGGGTATGCTGCTCAGTTGCTAAATGAACGAGCAACTCAATCTCATCTCCTTTGCATTCAGTGTTCACCTTGGCAGCGTAGACGACCTGCTCACTGAATTTTCACCACTATTGAAGGGCATCGGCTGTCTGAGGGGTCCTTTGATACATCTCCACATCGAAGAGTCAGTCCAGCCAGTCACTCTAAAACATCATGTGACATTTCACTTACGACCAAAGGTAGAAGCTGAGCTGAAGAAACTGGAGTAGTACGACATCTTGAAAGGGTGGATGGTCCAACACCGTGGGTATCCCCAATCGCTATTGTTTGCAAACCAAAGCAACCAGGTGAAGTCAGAATATATGTAGACATGCACCTGCCCAACCTGGCCATCAAACATGAATGACACCTAACATCCATGCTGGATGACATCGGTGGATCCAGATGCTTCTTGAAAATGGATCTGCGAGCTGGGTATCATCAGTTGCTATTAGCTCCAGAATCAAAAGCCATCACTACCTTCGACACTCATGTCGGCCTAAGAAGGTACAAACGCCTCAGTTTTGGCATGTGAAGTGCAGCTGAAGTTTTTCCGGACACTATTCATGGGGTGCTAGCGGAACTACAAGGAGTCAATGTCAGTGATGCATTCTGGTACACGCATCCACCATTGAGTCACACCTGTAACGGCTGAGAGTGACTTTCAAGTGACTACATGACTGAGGCCTCACGCTGCAGCAAGAAAAATGTGCATTCTTCCAAAGAGAAATCACCTTTTTTGGTTATTGGTTCTCAGGGGAAGGAGTCATGCCTGAACTAACCAACGTGCAGGACATTCAGTCAACTTCGCCCTATTAAGAGAACTGACAAAAGCCAATTACATGTGGGAATGGGGCCCTTATCAGGAAGCTGCCTTCCAAGCCACCAAGATGGAATTGCCTGAAGACACCACAGTGGTCCACTTCGACTCGCACAAGGAGTCAGAGTTGGAGGTGGACGTCAGTGATGCCAGTCCCACAGGCCTAGGGGCTGTCCTATCTCAGAAGCAGGATGATCGGGTGTGGCCCCCTGTGGCCTATGAAAGTCAGGCACTAACCGACACCTAAGAGTAGTATTCACACATTGAGAAAGAGGCCAATGCCGTACACTGGGACTGCAGCCACTTTCATCTGTATCTTTACAGCCAGTCATTCCTTGTCCACACAGACCACAAGCAACTCATACCCCTCTTTAATGGCTCCTGTTCTAAGCCACCTCACAGGATCGAAAAGTGGATCTTACAACTTCAGGACTATCGATTTTCAGTGGTATATCAACCAGGGTCTCAGAATTCTGCTGACTATCTGTCCCGGCACTCAAGACCTGCCATCCCTTGCAAAGCTTCTGAGGTTGAAGAGGTGGCGGAATATGTGTGTCTTGTGGTCGAACAGTCTAGGCCTCTCCCCATCTCCGTGGATCTCAAGGCAGCGACGGTGGCTGAGGAGTGTCTTCAGTTAGCAGTCTCCGTCATTGCTTCTTGGAATTGGTACCTTCTCCTCCGCCATGTGTCGCAAAAGACGGAAGAAGCAAAAATGACACTATCACCAATACATAAGATCCAACACGAGTTAGATATCTCTCCAGAGGAATGTCTTCTAAGGAGTCCATGACTAGAGATTCCAATGTCACTGCAGCAGCGAGTTGTGGAGTTGGCCCATTCGTCACCCAAGGAGTGAGTGGTCAAAACAAAGTCCAAGCTCTCAAGTAAAGTATGGTTCCCTGGACTGGACGACAAAGATGAACGAGTCATGCAACAGTGTTCAATGTGCTAGGCTGTTGGTCCAGCAGAGCCACTCGCGCCAATCATTACAGAGACAATCCTTTCAGTGCCCTAGTTTATAGCCAGTGACGATTTTGGAAGTTTGCCAAATGGTCGACATATGCTTGTAGTGATTCATGACTTCTCAAAATATCCAGAAGTCGAGATTAGGGATTCCATCATCCCCGCTCCATATTTTCCTCGTCTGGAGAAGGTGATGGCCACTCATGATCTACTGAATGAGCTCAGAATGGATAATGCACTCCCATTTTCAAGTCAAGAATTTGTTGAATATCCGAAGTCCAGAGGCATCTCTCACCGGGTGATGTTTCATGAGAACCTTAAACAAAGTTCTACAAATTCTAGTGGCCAACAATCAGAGAGTGGAGTGTGCCAACTATAGCTGCCTCCGCAAGTACTGCCTGACTCCTCACACCTCGACTGGCATTCTGCTGAGCACCTTATGCATGAACTGCATGGTGGGAGACACGATTGCTTATGTGAAGGAACCTTCCAAAATGGTTGATCAAGAAACTGAGGCATTATCGAGGCATAGAGGCCTACATGACAGTAGAGGAGAGGAGACGTGCCATGCAGCGGGAGATCCGTGTGGTGATCTGGTCCTGCTAAGAAATCGACATTCCAAGAGTAAATTCCTACTGCCTTTTGAAAAGGATCGATGGACAATGAGTGTCATCAAAGGTACAATGATCACGGCCCGGAGGGGTGGGGAATCCGTTATGAGAAACATCTCATTTTTCAAACTGTAAAAACAGCCTGAAGCCGAGTCATGGAAATACTGAAATCACTGTAGATGACCTTTTGGTCGAGAGCGGCAGTCACCAACCTATGGATCAGTCTGGTCGGTCCTCTCTCTCATCCCATCAGTCACAGGACGAGGCTAGGACTGCCTATGAATCTACAAGGAGTGAGCCATTGGATACCACGCTCCAGGAAGGGAGCAGGGCAGCACACAATGGCCCACCACATCCAAGACAGGGCATGGAGCGATACAACCTGAGGCCTCGACCAGTAACGTCTATCTGACTCAAGGAGTTTGTACTAACCTGAGCCGCCATGAGCTGATATGAAGACGAAATATTAGGACTCAGTTGCCGCTCATGACGTACTGGGAGACTGTTAGAAATGGTGTCTTTGGTTGGCAGTCAGGTTAGCCCCTGTCCAGGCAAGGAGCCTCATTCTAGTCAGTGTAAGTGACACACAATCCAAATTATCCTGTGCCCACCCTCTGGTAGCTTGCCACTAAGCAGTCAGGCTTAACTTAGAAGACAATGTGTAAAGTATTTGTGCATTAAATCATGCAATAACACAAAATAGCACCACAAAAATACACCACACAGTGTTTAGAAAAATATATAATATTTATCTGGATATTTGCAGGTCAAAACGATAAAAGATGCAATAAGGAAATGTAGAGATATCACTGAAAAGTGATATAAAGTGCCGTAAGTCTTTTAAAAGCGAACAAAGTCTCTTTCGAGCACAAAGTACTTGGTTTGCGTGAAAAATCTCTGCAAAGGGCCGCAGAGGAGAAGCGTGGAAACAAAGGTGTGTGTGTCGATTTCTCGGTCCGCACATGGTCGATGTGTCATTTAGTTTCCACGCAGGGATGGCTGTGTGTCGATTTCCGGCGCTCAGTCGTGAATCCTCTTCGGGTTGCGGGGTTTTCAGACGCCCCAGGGTCTGTTTGTGGAATCCTGGGCTTGTGACAAACTCGGTGTCGTTCCGGTGGGCGGCGCAGGGAAATTTCTCCCGCACGGCAGGTGCTGCGTCGATTTCTCCTCTGGAGGTCGGGGTGCGTCGTCCCAGGTCGGCTGTGCGTCGATCTGGTGGGCCGTGCATCGAAGTTCTGGTCGCGCCGCGTCAATCTTTTCCTTGCGAAGTCGAGCTTGTTGTTCCGATTCGGCATGCTGTGAATTGTTCACCGCGGGACAGGTTATGCGTTGTTTTTAGCAAGCTGTGCTTCGAATTTTCACCGCACGAGGAGTACAGTTACAAGAGAGAAGTCTTTTTGGTCCTGAGACTTCAGGGAACAGGAGGCAAGCTCTATCCAAGCCCTTGGAGAGCACTTCTTTACCACAGCCAGGGAGTAGCAAGGAAGCAGGGCAACAGCAAGGCAGCGGTCCTTCACAGAAAGCAGGCAGGTGAGTCCTTTGGGAAGCCAGGCAGTTCTTCTTGGCAGGATGCAGGTTCTAGTTAAAGTTTCTTCTCCAGGAAGTGTCTGAGTTGGTAGGGCAGGGGCCCTGTTTTTATACCCAAATGTGCCTTTGAAGTGGGGAGACTTCAAAGAGTGGCTTAGAAGTGCACTAGGTCCCCTTTTAGTTCAATCCTGTCTGCCAGGGTCCCAGTAGGGGATGTGGCAGTCCTTTGTGTGAGAGCAGCCCTCCGCCCTCCCAGCCCAGGAAGACCCATTCAAAATGCAGATGTATGCAAGTGAGGCTGAGTATCCTATGTTTGGGGTGTGTCTGAGTGAATGCACAAAGAGCTGTCAACTAAACCCAGCCAGACGTGGATTGTAAGGCACAGAAAGATTTAAGTGCAGAGAAATGCTCACTTTCTAAAAGTGGAATTTCTAAAATAGTAATATTAAATCCAACTTCACCAGTCGGCAGGATTTTGTATGACCATTCTGGCCATACTAAATATGACCTTCCTACTCCTTTCAGATCAGCAGCTACCACTCCAACAATGTATGAGGGTGGCCTCAATGTTAGCCTATGAAGGGAGCAGGCCTCACAGTAGTGTAAAAACGTATTTAGGTGTTTTACACTACCAGGACATGCACCCTGCCCTAGGGGTTACCTAGGGCACACCTTAGGGGTCACTTATATGTTGAAAAAGGGAAGTTTTAGGCTTGACAAGTACTTTTAAATGCCAAGTCGAAGTGGCAGTGAAACTGCACACACAGGTCTTGCAATGGCAGGCCTGAGAAAAGGTTAAGGGGCTACTTAAATGGGTAGCACAATAGTGCTGCAGGCCCACTAGTAGCATTTAATCTACAAGCCCTGGGCACAGACAGTGCACAGTACTAGGGACTTATAAGTAAATTAAATAGTGCAACTGGGTATGATCCAATGTTAACATGTTTAAAGGGAGAGAGCATATGCATTTTAGCACTGGTTAGCAGTGGTAAAGTGCGCAGAGTCTAAAAACCAACAAAAACAGTGTCCAAAAAGTGGAGGGAGGCAGGCAAAAAGTTAGGAGTGACCACCCTAAGGCTGTCAGGTCTAACAGAGACCCTCCCTAAGGATCCTCCTATGTGCCCATGTGAAGAGGCATGAATAGCTATGTTATTGTGTTTTTTTCTTTCTTTCTTGGTATAGGAGGAATTTTATGTTTGGTTTGACCCACCTGGCGCTCGGAGACAGGGGGATTATTGCAGAGTACCTCATTTTGACATGATGGTAATGTCCGTGACAAGGGTGGGAGAATTAATAAATGGCCTAGGGAGGACGGACTCAGGGCCAGAAACAGAAATACAGTGTTTGTGTCTCCTTCACATACAATGTTTTAATAGCAACTTCATGCTCGGTGATCTAATAGTGCTTAATTTGAGTGTGTGATCGCAGGGGGTGGCCACAGGCACTCACTTTGGGGAACCAGCACTTAATTTCCAACACCAGCTTAGACCCCTGAGCAAGAGAGAGAGAGAGAGAGAAACATAAAAATGGGAAAGAAAGAGGAGTAGAATGACAGAACAAGAGTGACATGGAAAAGGAAGAAAGGGTGACAATGAACCCGAAATACTGGGAAAAGGGGTCCGGACGTCTGGATGAGAATAGTATGAGGAATAAACAAGGCTAGATGGCCTTGGTATTTGGTATCCCTGACATTCTATAGTGCCAGCATCAAGCTTCTGTGCACTAATTCTTTTACAAATTAATCACGGAGACTTTCTAAAATGTATGTTTAGATACAAAATTTCCAACATAAAGAATGTTGAAGAAACAAATAGGTTACATAAGCAAGTATAGGAGAAATAATTTAGTATGGTTCTAGTCCCCAAGGTAAAACAGTACTAGGGCAAGCATTGCCAATACCAGTGGTAAGATAACACAGTATGATTTTAAACACAATGCTTAATAAGTGCTGTGTCATGACCGAGGGAGGTAGGCTCAAAATCTCTAGATATCGGCAGTTTCAATAGGAGTGTTCTCTAGGGAGGGTCAAGGGGAAGGTAAAGTGTGCAGTGTCCACATTGGGATTAAAAAGAAAAAAAACATTCTCCTAATGAATCCTAAAAGAAGCTGTATCTTTCTCCAGCTACTGTATTCCTGTAATGTAAGAGGGTTAATATGCAGGTAAAAGGGAGGGGCTTCTGGAGGCCATGCAACAGAAAGGGTCCGATATCCTGTTCCTTCAGGAAACTCACCTAGCAGAGCAAAAAGCAAGGAAATACCCATCTGTTAGAAAAGCGGAATGCGTTATCTTTTCTGGACAGCATTCCCTTATAAGGGGCACTGCTTTCATGGCAATGTGTGGAATCGGTGCTATTCAACATTAAATATACCAGGATCTATCTGGTAGATGGGCACTCCTATCAACATGAGGCAATCTTTATAGCTTTGGTTTTGGTATATGAACCCAACACTGAGGAGCCACAATGTTTCGAAAAGTTAATAACAAATAACTCAATGTCCAGCTCCTTACATAATAGCAAGATAATGTGATGGAATCCTTTGGGTGAGGGGTTAGATAGGTCTCACGATAGGTCTCAGTTTAAAAGGACAAAACCAGAATGGCAATGAAGAAGTTAACAAAAGGCTTAAGCTCTGGGGAGAGAATTGAGAGAGATAGGGAGAGCAGAAAGAAAGAAAAAAGGAAACACTTCCTAAAAAAGATCAAAATAACAATAACACCTTTCTAACCACACAGACTACATGGTGTAGTGTGCTACCTGTTCTGGCAAGAGCTTTGGCATTACACATCGGGGTACTAAATGCTATATACCAAGCCATGTCACGTTTCCCAGGTCCATGCATGATGTAATGCTCCAGTCCAGTTTTCTTTTTTAATTCTGGGAATTGTAGGCTTGTTTATTTCATTATAAAACAGGACTACAAGTCTCAGAATTGAAAGGAAAAAACTTGACTGGAGCAGTTCATCACGCATGGACCAGGGAAACTTGGCAGCTATGTATACCTGTTCAGTATGACACAAACTAAGGCAATCTAGGGAGCTGAGAGAAAAGGGAAAGGAGAAAGAAAAAAGGGGAGAACGCAAGTATAAATTGGAGAAAAGAGAAGTAAGGACAAAAGGAGGGTGGGAAAAGTAGAAAGAAGGGGAAAGTGAGAGCATGCAGAAGTCAATAAAAGAAGAGAAAGGAGATGAACATTGGAAAAAGGAGCATGAAAGGAGTGAAAAATAAGGATGTGGGTGAAGACAGGGGGGAATGTAATGAAAGAAAGCGAGAAACGAAAAGAGAAGATATAGATTAGAAAGAGATGAAGGGTCCAGAGCATAGCTCTGAAGTGCCCCAGATACATGTATAACAAGCTATTCTAGTCCAGGTTTTTCTTGTATTCTGTGACTAGTTGACCGGAGAGAAGGAGGGACTTAAATGGGGCTTGGGAAGTAGGTTGGCATGAGGTACAAGAGGGAAAGGAGGAAAGGAAAGGGAAGGGGAGAGGAAAGGCGATAGGTAGAAGAAAAAGGGAGAACGGGCAGAAGGAGATGTCAGAGAGAATGGGACTCTTTCTGATGATGCAAACAACGCTACCCCTCCTGACACCGCCCACAACTCACGCCCCACGTAGCGGTTGTACTCATCAATGTGCCCACAACCCCAAACAAAAATGTTGAACTTTGTAATGTTCATTACTCTTGTAGCTTTCGCTGATTAACCTTTGATTCTTTTATTTAAAATTCTGTGTCATGTGAAGTGATCAACACTGAACGGGGGCGGTATTCACACACTTTTTATGCACATTATAATGCATGCATGTTCTGGCACCTAGTAGTGATTTTTTGGAATTACATTTATTCTTATTGCATACATACACTGATTCGTTTTTTTTTTTTATAATTTCAAACGACTTTAGGGAAATTTCTGAAAAATAACAAAACATCCATCCCATAAAAAGGAGATAAAATGCAAGTTTCACATAATCTTTTAGAATATTCTGGTATGATTCTGTACTTGGGGCATAGCTAGGGAAAAGATGTAGCCTATTGGCCGGAGCTGCCAACTGGTGAACCAAGTTTGAGTCCTGGCTCAATATCCGGTTACAAATAAATAAATAATCTGACTTTATGTAATCTGGTGCTCCTGTAAAACGATCCAATGCCCTTTGCCAAGGTTGCAATAAAAAAAAAAAAAAAAAGCTACAAAGTTCTCTTCATGAAATATGCAGTAAGTGTACAGTCAGACACCAAGACCCAAGATAGTTACTGGATGGCATGGACAGGAAGTGACGTGGAGAGGTGGGGTGAGGTGGAAGTGCCGTGAGGGAGATAAGAGTGCATGGTGTTGGGGGGGGGGAAGGGGGGGAAGAGCCGTGGAGAGAGGAAAGTAAAGAGATCAGCAGTAGCCACTCTACTGTGTCCACATCCTCCTTTCAAAGGTCTGACACTTCAGCTGCCAACGAGAATTGTATTTTGACAAACCTGGGCCACAACAGAGAGCTGTGTCAGAACCCAGGAGCCACACGTACAGTAAGAACAGACCCCCCCCACTCACCCAGCTGGTCAGAACTCCACTTACCACTGCTAGCATGGTTGCGTGCAACTCCAAGGCAGAGGAGCCAGCCTTCAGCAGCCGCGATCTAGGAACAACAAAGCACGCCAATGTGTTCCAGATTATAAAGAGACAATTTGTGACCCAGCATCTCAAGCGGGTACGCCCTGTAAGGCCAAAAGGGAAGAAAACAAGAGGAAACCACATCAATGGGTTGTGGGAGGGGAGGATAAAATAAATTTAAAAAAAGAAAAGAAAAGACAGTACAGATCTGCCTGCAGGCACTCTCCAGAAGCAATGTTTGATTAGGCAGAAAGCCTATTAGAGACAGTCATCTGAGATTCGGCTGGAAAAACGCCCAATTGCGATGGCCCACTGGCAGCCATCTTGAACTGGGCAGAAAGCCCATTGGGGCAGCCACCTTAGATTGGACATGGAGCCCATGTAGCAGTGACTGAAGACAACCACCGCCAAGTACAACAAAGTTGCATAATCACTTAAAGTTGGGTAGAAAGCCCCATTTGGCATTCACTAAGAACAATTACCCTCAAATTTTGAAGGTACTGCATATCTCTGAGAAGCAGCCTATCCACATAAGGGGAACACAAAGCACCTATGGGCAAGAGACAACAGAAGAGGTCCCGAGCAACTAAACCAAACAACATCAATCATGTGTCAGGACAGGAAGACCAAATACGATGCAGCTGCCTTCTTGAAGCCAACACTGCCATTCGGCATAAAGCGAAGCAAAACCTTGGTGCCAGATGGCCAGATGGGGTAACTGGAATAACAAATGTGATTACTTCATCAATGCATTGAAAGCATCAGAAGACACAAAAATAATCAAATACCTCAAGAACCTAGCAGATGATGGTGTCAAGCAAAACCATAAAAACATTCCAGAAGGAGGAAGTGACCACGTACCAGAAAGTGAAGGAAGCACCGACCAAAATGTTTGACCCAACAATCAACATGAATTACAAGAGATACACATTCAACAAAACATGACAACAACCAGAAGAGACAATGGAAAAATTTGGGGCGAAAGTCCTTGATCACTGTATTTTCAGTGAAGTCAATGATGAGAAAACCATGTGAATCAGGATATTCGATGGATGCCAATCCAACACATTTACAAGACAAATGCTCAGAGAAAAAGACAGTGGACAAAATACTAGCTACATAAAAAGTGGAACACAGGCCAGAAGGCAAGTAGCCGCCATGGAAGCAGCACTAACCCCAAAGAGACTGTATTTGCATGAGGAGAACACAAAAAAAAAAAAAAATCACACAGGCAAAGACAAACACCACTCTATGTCTAGTGGGCCACCATGGGCGTGCTACCAGTGCGGGCTGTCCTATCCACACAATGGGAAATGACCAGTCTTGGGGCAGATATGCAAGGGATGTGGAAAGACCATCTGTCGAGCACAAGACAGGCAGGGGAAGTTGTACAGTGAAACAACAAAAAGGGAAAACAGAAGACCCATGCAGACGCCGCTACAGGTCAAAAAGTCCAAGTAGGGACCACAAACCAAGCCTTGCAAGTAAGATACACACTAAAGGTTTACCTGTGCTCACCCTCTGGTAGCTTGGCACAGAGCAGTCCAGCTAAATTAAAGTGGAAATGTGTAAATTATTTGTGCACAGACAGTAATGGGAAAACACCATATAATGACTCCATTGGTGAGCAGTGCCCGGGGCTTCCATGCAAGCAGCAGCAAAGCTGCATTTCTGCAGGGGAATGCATTGGTTCCAAGCGAGACGTCAGTGTTGTTTCATCAGTTCTTGTGGTGCAGCACCGCACTCACCTCTAAGGGCCCAGGACTTGATTTGGCACCACTTGGCAGACCAGAACTCACAGCAGAGGAGCCCAGGTGCCTTAGCCCAAATTCCAAATCAACCCCAAGAAATGTTGGGAATTAATTGATTTGGTTCTGCAGATGGATCACAGATTGAGCAAAAAAATATCTGAAAAAAGAAGAGATTTTCGTCGTCCTCCTCCCAGATTTGATAGAGTCAAGATGGAAATTAGTATGACAGAACATTCCTCAGGAGAAGAACCTATGCAGATAGACACCATCAGGGGCCCACTTTCCAAGGAACAGCGAGCAAAGAGAAGATTAACAAACATATGCAGGTACTGTGGAAATCCAGGGCATTTTGTGAAAGAGTGCACCAAGAAACCCAAAGCCAATTTGTCGGGAAAAGGCAAATCTCACCAGTAGAGAGAGTTGCCCTTGTGAGAAAAGACAGAGTCAATTCCAGGTATTACTGTGAATTCAGAAACTCAACAAGTAGCCAATATCTTGCAGTCCACCACACCACATCAGGTGGTCACCTTTGCGGCGATGATTGGAAATCAAGAAATATAAAATGTTTTGGTAATGATAGAATGGAGCTACTGGGAATTTTTGTGATCAGAAGTATGTCAAAAAGATGGGAATAAGTTCTATGAAAAGAAGAGCCCAAAGACTATTTGAGCGGTAGATAGAACTAATCTAACTTCCGGACCTATAACTGAAGAAACCAAAACTATAGAAATGTGGGCACAGAGAATTTTTGAGACTCAAGTTAATTGACGCACCTCAATTGCAGCTGATTCTGGGTTTGCCATGGTTGGCTGAACATAACCAGAAGATTGATTGGGAGAAACGTACAGTGGATTTGAATTTAGAGTATTGTAAGGAACAGTGCTTTTGGAGTAAAAATGAGGAATCTATTGATTCTCCAGCCACAGTGTTGGCTTCGAAAGCCCTGCACAATTTGTGTCAAGGATCTAAAGGAGATACCAGAGATTATCAGGTTTTGGCAATTGTTTTCGATAAAAAGAATGCTGAAAAATTCCTCCTCATAGAGACTATGATTGCAAGGTAGAATTGGTGCCAGGAGCAATCTTGCCTTGTAGTCGTATCTGCGCTCTAACCAAAGCAGGAAATCAATATGTCAAGAAATATATAGAAGAATATTTGGAGAATGGATTAATTTGTACTTCTCAATCCCCGATCTCCTCTCCTTTGTTCTTCATTCCTAAAAAGGATGGAAATCTCTGCCTCTGTACAGATTATAGAGCACTGAACCAAGTAACTGTAAAGACTAGATATCCTCTACCTCCGATCTCAGAACTATTGGATCAAGTGAAAAGTGCAAAAATATTCACTAAAGTAGATTTGAGAGGAGCTTACCATTTGGTGAGAGTAGCCGAAGGAGATAAAGGGAAGATGGATTTTTTGGACTAAATGCGGCCTCAATGAACACCAGGTGAAATACCAGGTGATGCCCTATGGATTGTGTAATGCTCCAGCAGCCTTCCAACATCTGGTGAATGATGTACTGAGGGAATACTTGGCTCGAGTAGCGGTGATTTACCTCAACAGCATTCTGATCTTTTGTGAAAGTAAAGAAGAACATATGAAGCAGTAAGAGACATTCTACAGAAACTACAAGATAATCATCTTTACGTAAAACTGGAAAAATGTTCTTTTCATGTTGAACAAGTGGAGTTCTTAAGTTTTGTTATATCCTTTAAGGGAGATTTCCTGGATTCCTCTAAGGTGTCTGCCATCCGAGGTTGGACAACTCAGAGAAATGTGAAAGAGAGTCAAAGCTTTATTGGCTTTTCTAACTTTTATCGACGATTCACTTCCCAGGTTGAAAAGGCAGTTTAAACCCCACAAACAGGAGCTGAATGGCAGGCCCGAGACATGTTTGAAAGGCTATTGTAGTGGACGTCATAACCATTGCTGCAGGCCCAGTAGCAGCACTTGACTTGTAGGCTCTGGACACACATAGTGCACTTTACGAGGGATTTACTAGTAAATCAAATATCACAGTCATGGAGAAGCCACTGTTACCATGTTTTACACACAGAGCAGATGCACTTTAGCACTGGATAGCAATGGTAAAGTGCACAGAGTCCAAAAGCCAGCAAACACGAAGTTTAGCACACTCAAAACAGGTGATCAGAAAGCAAAAGGTCATGGGAAACCACACCAAAAGATGCCAATTCTAACAGATACCATGTGTGAAACATTAAGTCCAGACGATGACCCTCCACCTCCTCATCAAGTCAGTTGACCTTGTCAGTATCCAATGATAATGAAGGATACCTCTTGATTATGTCTGGCTGGACCAGAGAGTCCTCCGACCACAGTCAAACTCTGGAGGGACCCTGAAGTGCAATTTACAGTGGACAATGGCACATTTGCAAATGTAATGGGAATGCAAGATCTAGCAAGTCTGTCATGCAAACGTCAGCTAGTCAAGAATAGTTGTAATATGTACATATGGCCAGAGATGAAAAGCACAGAAAAAAAAAAAAAAATCACTTTATCCTCAGACAGTGGCCAAAATCTATGTACTTGAATGACAAATGCCTGCACGCAGCATCAGGTGCTAAGCAACAGCAGCAGGCCTACAGATAGCAGACAAAGACCCTGCTGGAGAAACCAAGAGGAATTGAAAGCAAATGCCCAGTAGTCCATCTGCAATTACTTGATATCATTCATTAATGGCAGTGGAGATTCCATCAATGTAATACCCTTAGAAAAATTCGAAGAACTCGCACCAACCAGACCCTGAAACAAACAGATGTTCAGGTATGTACCTAAACAGAGTCCAAGCCCTGCACAGCCAAGGATCATTCAAAGCAAGTGTGCGTCACAAGGCAACAACCATTGAAACAACTATACATGTGCTACAAGAGAAAGTGTCAAGTCTGTTCCTCCTTAGCTTTGTCATAACAGCAGAATTGGGACTGATCTCAATCAACTACCGCATACAGACCAGTCGAGGAGTGACTCACAAATTTCCCATGCTATTCAGCAGACTAGGGAAATTGTCAAACTCTACATCAATGCACCTGACAAGTCGCACAAAGGCACAGATTGCAGTTGCATTTCACCTTCAGCAAGCGGCAAAGGACCTTGTCAAACTAGACATCATTGAAACCTCAAAAGCTCCCACCTATAGTAGTGGTACCAAAAAATAAAAGACAAAATAAAAGGAATTATGACTTGTGTTAGCATGCACCAGTAAAGGAAATCAATAGAGTGAGAGACACCCCAGACCTCACATCACAGATATGATCACACAGTTGAATGGGGAGAAACTCTTCTCCAAGCCTGACCTGACCAAATACACTAGACAAGTGGTGCCACTACATCAGAACATTCTCCAGGCACCTTCGACTCTTCTGGTACAACAGACTAAACGTCGGCAACTCCTCAGTGGTGAAGATCTTCCAAGACGTCATTCACTGAATCACCCAGCCAGTCCCAAATGCAGTGGTTGGGGCCAAGAACAAGGTGCATGACTCAGCCCTCAACACACTACATCAACAACTTGTAGAGGCAGGATGCACTCTGAATGCTGAGATAAGCAAGTTCCACAAAACCAACCTGAAATTCTTTGACCACATATTCTTGGGGAAAGGAATGATGCCAGACTCAGACAAAGCCAAGGCCCTTGGTGCTACCAGCCCACTACAAGATATAACACTGATGAGATATTTCCTGGACATGGCGATCTACTGTGCCAGGTACATTTGAAACTATGCCACTATCAGTGCACCTCTCCAACAGCTCACAAAGCAAAATGTAGACTTCACATGGTCTGTGAAAAAGCTTTCAAAGATTCAAAACAGCAATAGAAAAGGCAGCTGTAATTACATACTTTGACCCCGAACTAAACTCAGAGGTGACAGTGGATGCTAGCCCAGTGGGGATGAGGGCCATACAAGTGCAACACACAGATGACATAGAAGCCAGCAACATATGGTAGCATATGACAGCAGAAGCTTCTCAGGCATGAAAGAGCCTAATCCTAGCCTGAAAAACTGTCCCTAGTGGTAGTCTGGGTTTATGAACATTTCCATATATTCTTATACCGTAAGAGGTTTACCACTGTAATAGACCACCAGGCACTATTGACATTTTCTGGCAACTCCAAAGTGAAATTGCACACCCCCAAAGGATTTAAAGATGAGGGATACACCTACAGGAAAATGAATATACAATTGTCCATAATCCATGGAAAGAGAAAAACCTGCCCAACTACTCAGCGAGACATCTTCTACAGATGACAAAACTAAGCCTCTCCATAGCAGAAGAATACTTCCAATTTATAGTCAGCACAAGAATATCCACAGCGCTGTCAATTCCCCAGGTAGCCACAGCGACAAAGTAGGACTGATGCCTAGAACTTGTCAAGCACTTAATTAAGACAGATAAGTGGTGACTGCAAGAAATGTGGACGTGGCCCAGAAGAAAGTTGCACAAGATGCAGAAAGAGCTAGTGGTGATAAAAGAAGGAGTTATACTGAGAGGGTCCTGAATTGTAATCCCCAGGAGCCTACAAAAGCAAGCCATCGAACTTGAACGAGGGACCCCAGGGAAAGTTGCCACCAAAAAAGATATATAAAAGAGACTGGGTACCGGAACTAGATGACATGGTAGAAGCTGAGCTGTAAGCTTTTCACAAGTGCACATGTCTGTCCCCAACAGCAAAGGTGCTACCACTAACAATGTCATGACTACCAGAGAACGTGTGGGATCTCGTTACCATCAACTTCTGGTATTGCTGGACAAATATTCCTGGTTCTCACTGGTCAAAATGATCTTATCAATCGGAGTCAATAAGGTAATGCAGACGCTGGACATCTTTCCAACATGGCGACTCCCACAAATCTTAAAGGGTATCAACGGACCACCCTTCACCAACAGAGAGTTAAAAAATGTCCTGGCAAAGCTAGTCTTTGAACAGGATAACAGCCCCTTGCCAATGGATTAACAGAACAGTACATAGGCACCCTAAAAAGAACAGAACAGCGAGCCATTTGAGAAGGTGTGATAATCAAGAAAGCACCGTGTCAAGTTCTGCGAGAATACTGAACCACTCCACACCTGGAGACAGAAGAGAGCCCCACCACTCAAACTTTTGGCAGCTCTGTTAGAACCAAACTCCCACAATAAACAGTGACTCACATCACAGACATCGCCAAGATTAAGGTCACTGACAGAGGGAAAAATAATGGAAACATGTGCAGACACCATGAGGCGGATCAAGAAAGCAATCCTAATTGAAGGGGACTGGGTGGTACAAAAGCAAAAAAGAAAGAGACAGCGCCTTTGACACAGAATCATTACAGGTGATGGAAATGAATGGAAGCATGATCGTAGAGACCCAACCTGGGAAGTCCGCAAGAAACATGTCATCCTTTAAGCCAATCACCAGACAACCCCACAAAGACAACAACCTCAAGAGAGGGATGGAGGGTAGGCAAAAGGAGCAGGAAAACCCCACAAACACAGGAAAAATAGTACCAGCCTTCTACACTCAGGTCTGAGACTATCACATGTTCAGGCTGCTAAATAACTCAAACACAAAAACTGATCAAAGAGATGTAAATATGGGAAGAAAGTCCGGGTCCAAGGTTAAAACCGAGGGAGGTGTAGAGTGAGTCACTAGGACCCAGGACAGTGGACTGGATGGCCTGGACAGGAAGTGACATGGCCTGAAGGTGGGGTGATAGAGAAGCCACCATGCTAGATCTGTAATGTCTGTTCAGGGACTGCCACAGGCACTACTGTAAGCAGGGTTGAACTGGGACACAAAATAAGCCAAACATCAAAATAAAAGTAGGCTCTAATATTAAGAAGGTAGCTAAAAAAAAAAGAAAAAAAAGTTGTCCAGGTTTGCAAACTGGGGGCAGATTCGAACTTGTAAAGACATGCTGTATAGCTGTTTTGCAAGTTATGTAAGACTACATGGATTTGAGCTTGCTGCAGGCAATGTTTTTTTTTTTTTTTAATATATCAGAAAAATCAACAGTAGGGGAGGCAATTATGGAAGATGGTGGTTAGCAGCTAAGTGCACTCAGCTGGTGATCTGGCTCCTCCTGTCCGCATGGACTGGTGTACCTCCCTCTCTCCCCGTGTGCCTGGCCTCTGGTTGGAGCTGCGCCTTGATCCTTCAACTGACCACTGGATCCTCAACCTTCATACAGGAGCTTCACAGTGGGAAATAAAACACTGTGGTCGGCGGCGTCTATGCTACTGGCGGCTGCTGATGCGAGCTTCTGACCCCTTCGACTCTTGCTTCCTGGTATTCTGGGGATATCATACAAACTCATATTTCAGGCCCCTGGTGTAGCAGTAGGGGTGGCCCTGGGATGGCTAGGGTGTACCAAATTTTCGGGATAAGCTCTGTTGTGAGGGTTGGCACTTGCAGCACATACCTCTTCCCATATTACCTTCATGGACATCAGTCCTGGGCAGCACAGTTACTCCAACAGGTCTTGCAGCCGAGGATCTGTAGCCAGCATAATTGGACTTGCAGGAAGCGCTGAAACTGGTTTACTTTACGAAAGTTGCTGTTTTGCTATTGCTACCTTGTTGCAGTTTTGTTTACTCAATCAGGTAGAGGCAGTCTCAGTCCGGGGCTGAGTACTTTGGTTTCTTTGCTGGATTCTTTGTTGCACACTACTGTATCACCTCTGATACTATCTCTCTGGCATAAGGAGACTAGGGCTGCACCCATAGGGCTGATTAAGGGGGGGCATGGATATCCTGTAAGATACTGTGAATAGTCGTGGCCTGATCTGTGGTCTCTACCCAGTGAGCATTCCAGTTAAAGGCAGATCAAGGAAGGGGGACAATTAGACCTGACGAGCACTCGCATTTCACCCAAAAAATAGAGAAAGCGGCCTCTCCTCAGAAAGCCCTCATTGTCTCATAATAGCTGCAGTGGTCTTAGGGTGACCAGACTTTAAGGGCATTCATCTGCAGCTGGTGGCTTAGCCTTGAATCAGTAGGGGTCATACTCTCTTCGACTACCCGGGAACTTGGCAACTCTGGGAAAGTCAGATGGCTCAACAATCCTGGTCTCATCTTCTGGGTTCTCTGGTCCTTCTGGGGTAGGGTGGGGTAACTTGCTGTTGGGCTCCCAGCAAAGTCTGGACTCTTGTCTCTTCACTCACTCCTGTTGCCTCAGCAGTCTCTGGTGACATCTCCCACCTTGGCAGTAAGCATACGGACATGTGTTCCAGGCCAGTCATTTAGCCTCCTCGCCTCTTAGTTTATTGGTATCTGCTATTGGCATCAAGGAGTTTACTGCCCTTATGGGGACCCCTTTGTGCCAGATGGATTTAATTAGGCTGAATAATTCAGTTAGGTCAACCAGCCAGCTCTCAGCTACAGAAGCTCAGGATCACAGTTTACAACTGATACAGCCACTCTCCCATCTCATCTGAATATTGAGGTGGGGAGACCTGGTTGGCTAGCCAGATGACGGTCAGAAGGCTTTCTTTTTCCTCTCAAACTGGTCTGATATCGACAAGAGGGAGAAAGAGGATCTAACAGATAAATTGTTCCTAGACGCAAAAGATATTAGAGACCATATCAGCTGTGTCGAGCGTCCAAACCAGCCCGATTTGAGCTTAGACCGATTGGCATCTGCATTGCCCTCTTTAATTCAAGGTGAAAACTCAGTGCCAGTGGCGGCTGACAGAGAAATAATTGATTCTATGCTCTGATTGGATGAAATGGAACAGCTTCTCTGGGATGTCCATAGACAGAATTGACACCACCTAATCACTTCCCGCTTGCCTCACTGCCCTCTATTTCAACCAACAGAGGATCGGCCACTCTGTAGCAATAACGCTTTAGGGTTTTTGTCCCCCTATCCCCTGGGATCTCCTCCAGCTTCATCGCAGGACAACCAGGATGCCCCTCCTCTGCTCTAGAGATTCACCAGCTTTAAAGAATGCCCACATGAAAACTCAAACTGTTCTACATAAGATGCCACAAAATATGGAACTCACACAGTCTCAGCTGGGGGCATTTGAGGAATTTCAGTAGGCTCTTCAAACAGAGGTTGAAGAAATAGGTCAGTGATTGCCCAACATGATACCCAGCTGACCACTCTCATCTAGGTTGGAAGATTTCAAACACAGGTCAGGCAGAAACAACTTGAGAGTCTTGGGGGTACCTGAAGGATAGCATGGTGACGCCCCAGGAGATTTGTCATCTGTCTTTTCACGCAGGTATTAGGGCCCGGGGTTGGACATCCAAGCAAATGTTGAACTCCAAGAACTCACATAGGTAGGAGGCTATAACCTTAACCTAGTAGATGCAGACTAGGTTAAGGAAATAGCCTCCTACCTACGTGAGTTCTTGGAGTTCAGCATCGGCTCTGCGTCACCTTACATTGTCTGGGATGCATGTAAGGCCTCTTGCAGGGTTAAACATGTCAGATTGCGGCCTAACAAAGCAAGGCACCTATGGCAGGTGAGATGGCAGCCTGCCGTACTCTGAGCAGGCTAGAGTCAGACCTGAGACATTGCATTGTCTTATGAGATGAGCCCCTGTTGGGGTTCCTCCTGGAGCAGGTCTTTGCTCTTCAAGCACACTTTAAGCAGAAAGTCTGGGGTTGGGCGGTTAACCATTGCAGTGTCCAACAGATGGACAGCTTTCAAAATAGCAAAGATATGGGGCTTTTCCTTTCATTTAGGATCAAGGATATTTCTAGTCCCAACACTATCCATAAGATAGGGATGAGAGTGGTGTGCTTGTGACTGATCCATCTGCTACCAGAGGCCTCTTCTGCCAGTTTTATCAAGCTCTCTACCACGATGACTGTACCTAAACTACAGAGGAAATTCTTCATTTTATGAAATGTTTTCTCCAGGCATAAATTTAGCCGGTCTGAAAGCTTGAAGCACCTATCACTCTTTCTAAAGTTGAAACAGCCATCTATTCCTTGGCTCAAGGTAAGGCCCCTGGCCCGATCAAATTCCCTTAGGGCAATAAAATTCTATTTCTTTAATCAATGCGGATTCAAAGATTTACACATCCATTCTCGCAAATCGACTATCTTCAGTTAATTCACGTCTGGTATACCCTAACCTGCATGGCTTTATCCTGGGTCGTGATACAATGTCTCTCACCAATATGGGAATCACAGTTTTTGAGAGAGTCTCTTTGGGGGTGGGGCATGGGGTCAGTTGGCATGATCTTCCTGGACAGGGAAAAGGCCTTTGTTTGTGTCGCCCAGTCCTTTTTGGGGGTAGGAGGGGGAGAATCATGGAAACGGCAGGACTTGGCCTAGGCTTTAACACAAGAGTTTAATATTTCTATGTGGGATTGAAAGCAAGGATTTGTTGCTCTGGCTCATTTTCTGAATTGATAACCATTTCTCTGGACCAGAAAGCAGTGCCCTCTCTCCCCTCAGCTGTTTCATTTACACATAGAACCCTTTATCCAGTACCTGAGGCCATCCAGCCCCTTGAGGTACATCAGTTAGATGCCAATGTCTTGGCATATACCGACAACTTGA